>NC_088395.1:130297500-130897500 GCF_037993035.2 Macaca fascicularis
TAAGACAAAATCAACTAATATTTATTGAACACTTTTGCTGTGTTCTATGAATATATGTTAGTATTCTCACCACAGCCCTATGAGGTAGGTAATATCTCCCTTAAAGTTGAGGAATAAGTATGGATGGATCAGTGTATTTATTTATCATGATTAGAAAAGCACCTTAAAATGTACGCTCTGTGTCATAGAGTTACTGTATTTGACAGTTTTTTCTATGGTGGTGTGGTGATGTAGTCACCTTATACCTATCACATATGCTTTAGTTTTGATGAAAAATATTATTTTGCAGCATTTGGATGCCTTATTGCGACAGATCCGGAATATTGTAGAGAAGCACACAGATACAGATGTTTTGGAAGCATGTTCTAAAACTTACCATGCACTCTGTAACGAAGAGTTCACAATCTTCAACAGGGTAGATATTTCAAGAAGTCAACTGATAGATGAATTGGCAGATAAATTTAACCGGCTTCTTGAAGATTTTCTGCAAGAGGTATATATTATAACTATTACAAGTATTTTGTCAGTTGAGCACCTCTACTCCAGTAAGCCAATTAGTCACCCAAGTGTTAGTCTTGGTGATAGTCCCTAGCAGTATTTTGAAAAGATGTTCAGCCTTTTCATTCTATGACTCACCAGGCTGCTACTCCACCAAAATAAGAAAGTGTTAAGAATCTGTGACTCAGAGAAGGTGAAAGCAAAACTAACATCTTTTTTGTTTTGAGAAATGGTCTGGACAGTTACCTGGTTAAACCAGGGCTGTTAAGGAATAGGGTGTTAATGGAACAGAAAAGGAGAGCTGGATTTAGACTAGATAGCCTAAAAAAGTGGAGTATTTCTAAGTGTTTTGGCAGTGTAGGTTAGGGAAGGACATTATGTTTTTTTTTTTTGTTTTTTTTTTTTGAGACGGAGTCTTGCTCTGTTGCCCAGGCCGCAGCACAGTGGTGCGATCTCACCTCACTGTAGCCTCTGCTTCCCAGATTCAAGCGATTTTCCTGCCTCAGTCTTCCGAGTAGCTGGGACTATAGGCATGTGCCACCGTACCAGGCTAATTTTTGTATTTTTAGTAGAGATGGAGTTTCACCACGTTGGCCAGCCTGGTCTCGAATTTCTGACCTCAGGCGATCCACTCGCCTTGGCCTCGCTAAGTGCTGGGATTACAGGCATGAACCACCACACCCGATCTGGGTTTTGATATTATAAAACTTTTTCAGTTTCCTGTGTTATTCTCTTGTATTTCCAAAGAGGCTTAGTGCATAGCACTTAAATACACTTGTATTTTTGTTGTGATTGTTATTTTTTCTGGAAATATTTACATTAAATTTTCTTGAATAAAATAAAAATTCATAATTGTCAAATTAATGCTGTTAGCCTTTTCCACATCACTTTTATCATTAATGTTGTAAAATCATATGGACTTTGTAATTTCTAGTTTTCTTGTTTTATTAATTACTCATTTAACTTTTATTTGGTGTATATCGTTATTCTGGGCTTATTAAGTTTTACTAATTGGAGGTTTGTGCAAATATTTTGATGTACAATTATTACATTCTTAGTTAAAAATTGTAATAGCTCTACTCTTGGCTGAATATGATTTTGATTAGGACAAATTCATTTAAAATCAAGCAATGGTTTGTTAATTAAATTTAATTACTTTGTAGAAGAGTTATAGTTTAAAAACAAGTGCTTTTTTGAGAGAACTAGAGTTCAACACAGTAGATTTAGTAGTGTGTAAACAATTTTATGTTTCCTGTAGTAAGACTGGTAAAATTTTTCAAAACTTAAGTTACCCTAAGTTGAAAATGAATGAAATTAATAAATATTGATATCCAAATAGGACCAGCATATCTAGTCATTATTCAGGGGGTTTTTCCCTATTTATTTGTGATTAGTGTCATATGTCTTCATGATGATATACATTTAAGGTACTTAGGTTTTGTCCTTTAGGTATTGTCTTTCTGATATTCTTGTCATTTAAGTATTTTATTGTCCTAGTGCATTTATTACTGTGAAAAAATAGATGCCTTTATAATTTTGTGTCAAGTTTACTTAGAAGAAAAAGAAGAATGTCATTTTCATTTTTTCTCTTAGTTATGATGTTTCTTTTTTTTTTTTTTTTTTTTTTTTGAGACGGAGTCTCGCTATGTCGCCCAGGGTGGAGTGCAGTGGCCGGATCTTAGCTCACTGCAAGCTCAGCCTCCCGAGTAGCCGGGACTACAGGCGCCCACCACCTCGCCCGGCTAGTTTTTTGTATTTTTTAGTAGAGACGGGGTTTCACCGTGTTAGCCAGGATGGTCTCGATCTCCTGACCTCGTGATCCGCCCGTCTCGGCCTCCCAAAGTGCTGGGATTACAGGCTTGAGCCACCGCGCCCGGCCTAGTTATGATGTTTCTATGATAACAAACTTGTGTTGATTTATTACCCCAGCCATATTGCCTTAAATTTGGCCAGATCTAGGTATTGAATGACAAAGTTCGTTTGTGGGTTTTGTTAGCCTAGGATTTTTCACTCTGATGGTTCTTAAGTATAATTAATATTCATAGGGTGAAGAACCTGATGAAGATGATGCATATCAGGTATTGTCAACATTGAAGAGGATTACTGCTTTTCATAAGTAAGTTGAATTTTGAAGTTCCTGTTTTCTTAAATCTGTAGAAATAAACTTGCATGTTTTGTGGGTTATAATGTTAATTTCTAAGCTAATTTGTTGTTGTTGTTGTTGTTGTTGTGGGGGCATTTTAAAGTTTACTGCATTTACTACATTCTGTTAATAGTCAAGTCCAAAACAACTGTCATTAGGTTTAGCTTTTTAATAAAGCTTATTTATTTATTTATTTATTTATTTTTACAGTGCCCATGACCTTTCAAAGTGGGATCTATTTGCTTGTAATTACAAACTCTTGAAAACTGGAATCGAAAATGGAGACATGCCTGAGCAGGTTTTTATTTATTTACTAGTTACACATTTAACTTTGAAAAGTGAAGTCTTGTGACTTTAAAATTTTAACTGTATCCTTTGATTCTTTTTACAGATTGTTATTCACGCACTGCAGTGTACTCACTATGTAATCCTTTGGCAACTTGCTAAGATAACTGAAAGCAGCTCTACAAAGGTTTGTGGTGGTTCGATAGTGTTTTTGTTAGACTAAGTATCATTAACGGTTTTCAGCAAACTTACACATTTAATGAGATCAGTTATTTCAGTGAAATGTTGCTTGTTTCTAATGTACTGTTATTTATAGTTTGATGTATATTCAGTGGAGGACATCAGTATGGTTTGTTTCAAGGTATGATTTTTAATTAAACATTGTTGTTCACGTTTGAAGGTTGCATAATCTGTGGTTTTCTGTATTCTCAAAGTTGATGACCAAGAGCCTTTGAAACAGATATAAGTATTAGATTACATAAATTGAAGATAATAAACCAACTGCCCCTAGATCTTCTTATGCTCTGGTATTGTTTTGAGATAACCTTATTCATATTCAAGATCTCTCTAGTGATGTTCCAAATTCATGATCAATCATTTTCTGATTGAATATATAATGTGCTAGTGCCAGCTATTAGTACATATAGAGCTTTTAAAGCTTTACCCATAATGATAATCCTTAATGTGTTTAGTAATTGAACTAAACAGGACTGCCTTTTCCATTTGTAAATTGGAAGCTTAAACATTGTACTTGTAGTACTGGATATTGCCTTAAATATTGTTTGGGCTCATTTTTAGAAATATCACGCAATTTCTGAGAGTTCGGGAGTTAGGTGTTTGTAGGCATTTTCTTCAAAAAGTAATCCTCTTGATAATAAGTTTGTGTTGCCTAAACCCAGAGAATAATGTTAAATACTTAGAATTTCTCTGGGCTTTTAAGATGCTGTTTATATCTACAAATGGATTTTTCCTCTTGAAAAATCAATATAGTATTGTTAACATTATGTGCTTTTATTTTTTCTCCCTTTTCTTTTGAGGCAGAGTCTTGTTCTGTCATCGAGGCTGGAGTGTAGTGCAGTTTCGGCTCACTGCAACCTCTGACTTTTGGGTTCAAGCAATCCTTGTGCCTCAGCCTCCTAAGCTGCTGGGACTACAGTCACGCACCTCCACGCCCACTAATTTCTGCATTTTTAGTAGACATGGGATTTCACCATGTTGACCAGGCTTACGAACTCCTGGCCTCAACTGATCTGCCCACTTTGGCCTTCCAAAGTGCTGGGATTACAAGCGTGAGCCACTGTGCCCCGCTCATTGTGTGCTTTTTATCAGTTAGGAAAAAGTTAATTTAACTAAATGTTAAGCTTGTAGTAGGAACGGTGACTATATTACCATATATAATTGCTTACCTATGTTGAAAGTTAAAAAATAAACTGGAAAAAAGGCAGTATTTTTAGTATAGGAAAGGAGTGAATATAAAATTATTTATGGTAAGCCAGGCACTGTGGCTCACGCCTGTACTCCCAGCACTTTCAGAGGCTGAGGAAGGCCACTCACTTGAGGTCAGGAGTTCAAGACCCGCCTGGCGAACATGGTGAAACCTTGTCTCTACTAAAAATACAAAAATTAGTCGGGCGTGGTGGTGTGCACCTGTAATCTCAGCTACTCAGGATGCTGAGGCAGGAGAATTATTGCCTGAACCTGGGAGGCAGAGGTTGCAGTGAGCCGAGATCATGTCACTGCACTTCAGCCTGGGCTATGAGCCGAGATCATGTCACTGCACTTCAGCCTGGGCTACAGAGTGAGCTCTATCTCAAAATAAATAAACAAACAAATTAATTAACTTAAATTAAAAGCTTGAGACGTTTTAAAGTTTATAGTAACACCACAAAATGTTTTCCATTCTGAGTTTTTATAAAGTACAGCAGTATCCTTCTAACAAGAAATGGAAGATGCCATTTCTTTTTTATTATTTTCTTCCATTTATGGGTTGACCACCCTTGAAATGATGTGAGCACGGAGTGTAAATCTTTATTAGCATTCTGTGCTAGTGGCTAAAGCCTTAGGATATTATCTATTAGTGTACCTCATATTTTTTTTTTTTTTTTTTTTTTGAGACGGAGTCTCGCTCTGTCGCCCAGGCTGGAGTGCAGTGGCCAGCTCACTGCAAGCTCCGCCTCCCGGGTTCACGCCATTCTCCTGCCTCAGCCTCCCGAGTAGCTGGGACCACAGGCGCCGCCACCTCGCCCGGCTAATTTTTTGTGTTTTTAGTAGAGACGGGGTTTCGCCGTGTTAGCCAGGATGGTCTCGATCTCCTGACCTTGTGATCCGCCCGTCTCGGCCTCCCAAAGTGCTGGGATTACAGGCTTGAGCCACCGCGCCCGGCCTGTACCTCATATTTTTAAGGCTGCACTTTGGTGAGATTTGTAAGACAAACCGTCTCTTTGTTTTCATTTCTAGTAAATTATAAACAAGAAATTTAAATCAAATGCACAAGTAGAGTTAATAAAGCTATATATATATGATAATGTTTTACGTAATTGAAAACATTTTAAAGAAATGCTGAATTGTTTATACAATATTTTTTAAAAGTTAATGTTAAATTTTTTCAAGGAGGACTTGCTGCGTTTAAAGAAGCAAATGAGAGTATTTTGTCAGATATGTCAACATTACCTGACCAACGTGAATACTACTGTTAAGGAACAGGTTAGTAATTACTATAGATGGTAATCTTTTTGTAAGCAACTTTTATAAAATCTGAACTAATGTAGAAAGTTTAAATAATACTAAGATTGAGCGAAGCAGAAATATCTTGTATCTGCCTATGTGTACTATACTAAAAAAATAGGTCAATATATTGGACTTGTGCATAATAAAATTGATTAATTTCATGTGGGGTTTATAATTGCATTATAGATTACCCTTCTAGTTAATTTATGTTGTTGTTCCTTTATGACACATGGTAAACAGACTTCTTCATACAAATTATAGATGTATGAAATTAACAAAAAGTCATTCCTGAAAGCAACTAATATAACAAGTTTGCTCCAGGATAGAAAAGTCCACGAGGGTTTGTTCTCTGAGAATATCAAATGTTGGCATTCTCGCTCATCCTGATCTTTCTGTGGACCTTGTCTGAAATAAACATTTATAGTCACTCTTCCAAGTGTTAACCTTCCCAGCCCATATGCCTTCATGCTTCCATTACTTCCAACCTTTTCAGTTCTGGAAATAGACTGTTAACCTGGTTTGATCCTAGAACTAACGTCATGTTCAGTTCTAATTCTCTAATTGAGAGGATTAAGCTTCGTTGGAAACATGCTTTTCAAATGCTTTTATGGGAAGATGTTTTCACAAGCATTTCATAATAACTATTAATATGGTATAGTCAAAAGGATTATGGTGATTTCAAGGTTTGCAACCATTTCATACAGCTTAACCTTTGTTTTTTCAGGTAGAATCCCAATAGTCAACCTGACTATGATTTTTGGACACTGTGATATGTTCAAATATACCAGCCCTTTTGTTTGGCACTTGTTTTTATTTAATTAAAAAGTTCCGAAGCTAATTTTAATAAAACATATTTGGATTTCTATAGTTTAAAATGTCCATTCAGTGCCCAGCTGTTAGTCTCTTTTTTTTGTATTTCCATCTCTCTCTTGTCCCTACCATACATATATGCTTGGTCACACATGAATTAGAAGGTATTCAATGGCCAAGATGCAGTTACTGAATTTTGCTTTTTTTTCTTTTTTCCAAAAATATGAAGTATATAGCTATAACTGTTACATTGCTGAATTCTTTCCAATTTTATATGTGTTGTTTTGAACTATAGCAATAAAGGGTGTGGTACTTTAATTTTCATCTCTATAATTCAGATGAAAGGAACAAGATTTCTGATGGTAGTAAATTGAATTTAGATTTAAACTCTTGGAATAGGATTTTAATGACATGCACGGATCCAAACCTAATGCATGAAATATTACTTTATATTGGCATGGGACACCAAGTTATTCAGCATAATAATCCCTATTTTTACAGCATTAACACATTATCCTTGTGGGTTATCCTGTGTAACTGCCTATATAATCCCTTGCTCAGGCCATAGAGGTTAATTATTTAGTTATTAAACAGCTTGTGTGCCCAGTCTTCCCAACAGCTTCCCAGAATGTGTCCTGGTCAGCTCACTTGATTTGCCAGTTCAGCTAATTAGTAAATATCATCATACTTAATACTTTATATCCTTACTCTTTATGTTGCAAGTTTTTGTAAACTGAAATATGCTAATAGGTATAAATTACTACTATAGTAGTTAGGAGAAGAGACTGAAGGAAGGGGTAAAAACATAAAGAGAAAAAGTAAATATGGTTGGTACCAAAATGGCAAAACTGTTAGTAAGATCTACTTTGTGCTCTGTATTATATTGTCTTTCCAGGAATGGGCTTCCTTTAAATGTATTTTCTGGTTTACTTTGTGACCCTAAATTTCTATTTTCATTACCCCTTCCCAACAAATAATTAACTAGTCTGTGACTCCATTTAAAACCCGTGGCAGAGTTTTTATTAAGCTCCTTGAGATACAACTTCAGCCTTATGTTTATTATAATATGTTCAGGTTTACCTGATAAATAGTAAGCAGCCCCGTATCTGGTTATGTTTTCTCTACTTAATCAGTACACGTGTGAACAATGAGAGTACTTAGTAAGTACCACAGATTTTGTGATCTCTATTCTAATACTTACCTCTTTAATGTTTTTTCTTCTGTAGAATGAAGAATGGTACCAAGTTTATACATTATTTCATGTTTGAGAATGAATACCTTGGGGCATTGCAATATAGAGCAAAGTAGGGGATTTGGAGTTAGAAAACCTGAGTTTGAGTCCTGACCCTGCATGTTTTGGTAGTGTGTAACATATTGTACAAGTCACTTAATGTTGCTGAAAATTTAAAAAAAAAATTGTGAAATTTGCAGTTAGTAAAGCATTATGCAAATATATATACTTCTCAGCTTTAGAATCTTAGGAAAATACTAAACATTGATTTCTCTTAAGATTTTTAAATATAGAAAGTTGGATTCTGTTTCTGTGTTAAATATGTAAATTATTTGTGGCAGTTAGTGAGAAATCTTGGATTATAGCATGCTTTCCTCTTTTTTTTTTTTTAAATAGGCCTTCACTATTCTGTGTGATATTTTGATGATCTTCAGCCATCAGATTATGTCAGGAGGGCGTGACATGTTAGAGCCATTAGTTTACACCCCTGATTCTTCATTGCAGTCTGAGTTGCTCAGCTTTATTTTGGATCATGTCTTCATTGAACAGGATGATGATAATAATAGTGCAGGTAATTTTATTGCCATCTTTTTATTAAATCTGTGTGTCCACCATAAAATCAAACTTAAGTAACAATGATGTACATTGGTGCACTAGAATGTATTTTATCCTTAAAAACGTGAAACACAGGTATATATTCCAGTGCACTAGAATATATTTTATCCTTAAAAACGTGAAACACAGGTATATATTCCAGCACATTTATGTTCATTTTTTGTACTATTGTGAAGAAAATGTGATGTTGCAGAGTATAGGCTCTCAAGTCAGATCTCTGCTTCTCACTAGCACTGAGCCTGTTTTCTAATTTCTAACTACCTCATAAAACTGTTAAAAATCGAGCCAAATGACTAGTACAGTGCCTGGACATATAGCAGGTACTCAATAAAATTTACTCCCTCTTGCCCTTATTTATTGGTAATACCAATATGCAGATAATTTGGGAAGAATCAAGTATTTATGTTACTTTTTGTTGTGTACTTGTATACCATAGGTTTTTTTTTAAATTTTGGGAGTATTAATGTGATTTCTGAATGTTAGAAAAATGTTTGAAACTGCTATGTAAAAGTCTGGGGCAGTATAGAATGTTCACAGGAAAAGAATCAAACCAGCCTCACCTAGTGTTAAGTTACTCTTCACACCCTAATTGTTTACACACCCTAATTGCCTACTTGAGCATGAAGTCATGGAAAAGAAGTGATATTTGGTGGCGTCTTTCTGGGTTTGTTTTTAGTTTGAAGGTATATTTTTTGTTTATTTTTTAGAAACAGAGTCTCACTCTGTTGTCTAGCCTGGAGTACAGTAGCATTATGATAGCTCACTGCACCCTCAAACTCTGACCAAAGCAATCCTCCCATCTTAGCCTCCTGAGTAGCTAGGACTACAGGTGGTGTGCCACCGTGCTTGGCTAATTTTTTGTAGACATGGAGTCTTGATATGTTGCCCAGGCTGGTCTTGAACTCCTGGCCTCCAGTGATCCTCTTGCCTTGGCCTCCCAAAGTGTGAAGTTATACTTAAAGGAAAATACAACATCAACATGTGTATATCCATACTGATGTATCACTGCATATCAGGGTGTAAATAAACAGGTAATTCTGTATACGGCATGTAGCTTATTTTTAGCAATAGAGAGCTTTGTGCTCACATACTGAAAACTTACTCTGAACACAAATGAGAAACCCAGAGTTGCCCAAACAGTTGTCAGAATCCATGTAGTGAAGGTTATATACTTTGAGTTTTTCATCTGTTACTCTAAGCTATTGGCTTAGTTATGCTTTTATTCATAATATTGACATTTATTGGTCAGCAGGCAGTTTACTAGATGGTATGGATATGAAAAGATGAAACAAGGTATCATCCTTCAAGAATTAAATTCAGGTTGAAAAGAACCAAGTAATTATAGTGCAATTTTTTTTTTTTTTTTTTTTTTTTTGAGGTGGAGTCTCGCTCTGCCACCCAGGCTGGAGTGCAGTGGCACAATCTTGGCTCACTGCAACCTCCGCCTCCCAGGTTCAAATGGCTTTCCTACCTTAGCTTCCCAAGTAGCTGGGAGGCTACTCGTGTCAACCACCACACCCAGCTAATTTTTCTTTTTCTTTTTTTTTTTCTTCTTCTTTTTTTTAAAATTTGTTGTTTTATGTTATGTTATGTTATGTTATTTTAGTAGAGACAGAGTTTCACCATGTTGGCCAGGCTGGTCTTGAACTCCTGACCTCAGGTGATCTGCCCGCCTCGGCCTCCCAAAGTACTGGGATTACAGGTGTGAGCCACTGTGCCTGGCCTATAGTGCAATTTTTGATAAGTAATGGAGACATGTACAAAGTGTTTTGGGCATGTAGAGTAAGTTCTCACTGATCTGCAGGTATTGAAGCATCTTTTGAGAAGCTAACATCTGAAATTAATCCAAAAAGTGAATAGGACTTTATAAAACATCTTTTTTTTTTTTTTTTTTTTTTTTAAACTTCTAAAACGTCTATGAGAAAGCACAATTGGATTCTAAAACCTGATACAAAATAAGTTTTGGTACATAACCCTTTTGTTAATTTGGGGCTGCCTTAGCTTCATTTAGTCCATGGGGAATTGAATTAGAGTACGCTTGCCAAAACTCTTGACCACCTAGGAGCTTCCTAGAATTACCCACAGCATCTTATCTCCTTGGACTTTGTGTGTGTGTGGTGGGGGGGTCTCACTCTGTCACCCAGGTTGTGGTGTGGACTCCATATAGCTCATCGCAGCCTAAATCTCCCAGGTACAAATGATTCTCCCACCTCAGTCTCTGGAGTAGCTGGGACTCAAGCCTGTGCCACTCTGCCTGGCTAATTTATTTAATTTTTAGTAGAGACGAGGTCTTGCTGTGTAGCCCAGGGTGGTTTCCAACCCTGGGCTCAAGCAGTCCTCTCATCTTGGCTTCTCAACGTGCTGGGATTACAGATGTGAGCTACTGTACCTGGCACTATTTTCACTTTTAAAATGAAGTGCATTCTAGTC
Organism: Macaca fascicularis; assembly: GCF_037993035.2. Taxonomy (NCBI): domain Eukaryota; kingdom Metazoa; phylum Chordata; class Mammalia; order Primates; family Cercopithecidae; genus Macaca; species Macaca fascicularis. The sequence continues at coordinate 130,308,240 of NC_088395.1, forward strand.
CAATGGAAGAGTAGAAAATATAACAGATTTTTACATAACCATTCTATCAGTCTTTGTCAAATTTAGCTGTATTTGTTTTAGGTTTTTTTAAAGAAATAAAAGTACAGTTACAAAAGAAGCCCTCATTTGTATTCCTCCCTTATCCCGTTATCCTCCCCTTTTCCCTAGAGATAACTGCTACCCCAAATTTGTTGTTTATTACACCTTTGCATTTTGGTTTTATTTTACTAAGAATTTGTATCTGTTAAAAATACATAGTTCATTTATTCTTGCTAACTTCCATGTAAATGATATTATGTTGAACCTTTTGCAATTTGCCTTTTGTCTTATTTTTAAAATATGAAATGAGATCTTGCTATATTGCCCAGGCTGGCCTCAACCTCCTGGCCTCAAACAGTACTGTTGCCTCAGCCTCCTCAGTATCTGAGATTATAGGCACACACCACTGCAACCAGTGCAATTTTCTTTTTTGAATTTACATTCCTGAGATAAAACAGTGTTGACATGTGGCTAGAATTCATTCATTCTGACCAGTATTATATGATACAAGTTAACAACAGTTTATCCATTTTCTTATTTTTAGACATTTAGGTTATTTCTACTTTTTCCTCAATTAAAATTGTGTTACAACAAATATTTCAATGCTTAGCTCCTTGAGCACATGTGTAGTTCTTTTCTAGTGTATACCTGAATGGAATTGCTAGATTATATAGTGTGTGTGCATCTTGCCAAAGTGGTTGTAGTATTTTACCCTCCTTTCAGCAGCATATGATAATTTCCATTGTTACTCATCCTCACCTAACATCTAGTATTGTAGACCCTTGCATATTGTATTTGTTAGCCCACATCAGATTAGAAAGGGAGAGGAAAATAGGGAATGCTCCTAGAGGCATTTCATTTGACAATACATAATAATAATGGCAGCTGACACTTAATGAAAGGCCCAGTGTGTTAGGTACTTCTTTGCATTCCTTAATATCCACAAGAGAAAAAGTTGGCTAATTATTGACAAGCAGTTAGTGGAGGAAAATAAAAATCAGGACTTAAACACTTTTAATATCATAGGATAGTTTAGTCTTTAGAGGGAAAATGTCTGTATGTCATTGGAAACAATGTCATGTAGAAATTGTCCATTATAGTGACAGAGCTATTAAGAAAAGGTTACTTTATGTATTCAGTGTAATGATATGTCTTAGGTGTCTAAGCAAATAGTGTTGCATCTTGGGACATATATTTGAGATATAACTTTCTCTGATGGTCTGTCTTAAACAAATTCTTACTCTTAAAATTTGGTTTTAGTTTACTAGAAGTTATCAAAGATTACCAGAGACAAGATGAAAAATTAATTAAATGAAAGAACATTCTTACTATACATAAAATAGTTTTTGATATTGAGAACCTTATGTTGGAGCTGATAGGATATGTGCAGACTGTTCACCAGAGGAATTATAAATGGCTAATAAACATAAACAATTTTAACTTCATTTAACATGGGATAGTGTTGTTGTTGTTGTTGTTGTTTTAGATGGAGTTTCACTCTTGTTGCTCAGTCTGGAGTGCAGTGGCGTGATTTTGGCTCGCTGCAACCTCCACCTCCTGGGTGCAAGCGATTCTCCTGCCTCAGCCTCCCAACTAGTTGGGAGTACAGGCGCGTGCTACCACACCCAGCTGATTTTTGTATTTTTAGTAGAGGTGGGGTTTCACCATTTTGGCCAAGATGGTCTCGAACTCCTGACCTCAGATGATCCACCTGCCTTGGCCTCCCAAAGTGCTGGGATTATAGGAGTGAGCCACTGCGCCCGGCCCGGGATAGTGGTTTTTTTTTTTACAAGTAATTTCATTTGTAAAATCTCTCCAGAGGGAAAAATTTTTTATGTAGCTTTTTTTTAAATATAAAAAGCTTCATCCAGTTTTATTTACAGTATCCAATAAGTAAAAACAATTATTTGGCATTACTTGGAGGCTGCAGTGGGGCTTCCCTGACTATGAATTTGGAAATAAGTTTGTCTTCTTGAGAATTGAATGTCAAGATTTCACATAATGGATCAGAGTAGAAATATGCAAGATTATTTTAAAAAGACAAAATGGTTTCTGGGGCCTGTCTAGCAGAATATATGTACAAAGGAGGACTCTTATAGCCAGATTTTTGGGGTTTGAAGTAAGTGGGATCATCCTCGTAAGGGATAGGAGAAATTCTGAGGTTGGCAGTGTTCAGGAATCTAGGAGCCTTAACTAACAGACATTGAATGTGCAGATTTTGTTAACAAACTATCCTGCTAGGGAAGTAGATGAATGTTAGGCAAGTTTAGCCTGACTTCACTAGGTGAATGTAGAATATGAACAAATAGAGTGATTCAATTCCATTTGTTCTGATCATTATTTGATGTCACAAAAATGTAGTCTATTGGAATAAATTATGAATGTTTATAATTTTAATTTTAATGTTTTTCCCTTTTCAAATTATCTTACAAAAGCATGTTTTATAGTGAGAATTTAAAAAATACATGGTTGAAATAAAATACAAGATGGCTTAATGTTTGGGACTTTTTCTGTAGATGGTCAGCAAGAGGATGAAGCCAGTAAAATTGAAGCTCTGCACAAGAGAAGAAATTTACTTGCAGCATTTTGTAAGCTAATTGTATATACTGTGGTGGAGATGAATACAGCTGCAGATATCTTCAAACAGTATATGAAGGTAAAGTTGAAAATGGATAGCAAGATAGTTTTAAAATGCAACACTGGTTTTTATACATGGCTGCCATTGAATTATTTAAGTGGTAAATTACATTTCTAGTGTAAAAGAGTTGTATTTAAAATATTTAATGTTTTCAGTAACATTTCCTTATACCTCTACTCCAATTAATGGACATTGTGGGTTTATTATGTTCATTTGCATTTGGAATATTAGAGATGGCCTCTTAATTTGTCACTATCAGAAATAGCATTTATGATTCAGTTTAAGATAATAGGATGGCATCCTCCTCTGCTTGATGTAGCATTAAAAAGAATTTCAGGAGTCAGAAAACTTGGGTGGTAGTTTTGGCTTGGTTACTATGCATTTTGCAACCTTGAATAACTCCAAACATTTTGCATCCTGACTACCTTTATCTGTTCCACTATGATTGTTAAGGTTCCCACCTTTGGTTCTCAAAGTCTGACTTGATTCACCATAGGTTATTCATAATTTTCATAACTGTATGTGAGGTTTTGTAAGTTAAAAGTAATAATAAACAGGATATTGTTGATTATACTAAGAGAATGTGACTAAATATGGTAAGATAGCTTTAAAAATCCTTCCTCAACTAAAATCTAATTATAAATGTAAACTTTTTAAAGCCTTTGCTTTCAATAAATAAAATATGTAATATATTAAAACTTAGTTAATCCTCTCTGGAATATTTTGCTACTTGAACTCTAATATCATTGAAAATTATTTTGGAACTTAAATCATTTGGGATGATAATTACCAGTTTTTGTTTTGTTTTGTTTTTAAACTAAGGTTGTTTATGAAGTTATTTAACAACTTTTAAAGTTTTAGGTATTCTAAAGTCACTTATTTGTCATAGGGACATGGTTATTCTGTTATCTTTGATAATTGTTATTGTACGTGTTTGAAACACAATCTTAAATTAGGAAAAAATTTCATGTGCCATGTGTATTGTAAATGTCATATAAACAACTTTTCTTTTAAAAGTTGTTTATATGCTTTCCTTTTAAAAGTTGTTTATAGACTGTTAGATTCTACAAGCCAAATTAATAGTTTTAAACTGCTCATGGCCTGTACCCAGTATCAATGAATTAGTTATAAGTATAACTGAGATTATATTCATTGTTTTACAAAGAGAATTTTGTTTGTATATTTTGTGTTACTTCTGAAAATCTGCATAACCTAAGTGTTCTTTTAGTCACTATACCTTCTTTATTTTAAACCAAGTCTGGAGCTGAATTTGATTAGATCTTAACGGTTTTGTATATATGATTTTACTGAAGTTAGGGATTGTATGCTTAGAAATGATCTTTAGGTTTCAGTAACATTCTTTCCTGCCTTCGAAGGCATAATTTTGGCCAAATACATACTTTGTTATGTGTTTACATGACTAACCTAAAATTAGTCTTATTGTCCAGTGGTTTTAAGAGATAAAGCTCTAATTTGTACAAATTTCTTTTCAGTATTATAATGACTATGGAGATATCATCAAAGAAACAATGAGTAAAACAAGGCAGATAGACAAAATTCAGTGTGCTAAGACCCTTATTCTCAGTCTGCAACAGGTAAGCATTAAGAGTACCAACTTTAGCTAACACAATTAACACCTAATAGCAAACTAAGGTAGCAGTTGAAATTGGGCAAAGGGTGCAATAGACAATTTATAAAAGTAGAAATACAAGAGAGTGCAAGTGAGATTATTTTTTTGCTTTCAAACTGTCAAGATTGGCAAAACCTATAGGTGTCTAAGGTATGGAGGAAATATAGATGTGGTAGGCAATTGGGCAATTTATGTAAAAATATATAATGTGTATGCCATTTGAGGCAGCAGTTCTACTTTTTAAATCTACTCTTTTATGCAAGGTGATAAAAAGACAAGTTTGCAAAAGTTGATATACAAAGTTATATATTGCAACATTGTTTACAGCAAGTAAGACATAATCTAAAAGTCTATCAGGATATTAGATAAATTTACTGTATAGTACATTTCTGCAATGACTATTGTACAGCACTTAAACTTAGTGTAGATCTATATTCGTTAATGTATAAAGAGCTTCATAATCACAAAATATATTAACAGTGGTTAACTTGCTTTGGTAGATTTCATGTTGAATTCTACTTTTTTCTCTGTATATTTCCAAACTTATTTTTGTGAGCATATATTAATTTTATAACTAAAACACAATAGTTTTGGCCAGGTGTGGTGGCTCATGCCTGTAATCCCAGTGCTTTGGGAGGCCGAGGTGGGCGGATCACCTGAGGTCAGGAATTCGAGACCAGCCTGGCCAACATGGGGAAACCCCGTATCTACTAAAAAAACAAAAATTAGCTGGGCACGGTGGTGTGCACCTATAATCCCAGCTACTTGGGAGGCTGAGACACGAGAATTGCTTGAACCTGGTAGGTGGAGGTTTCAGTGAGCCAAGATCGTGCCACTGCACTCCAGCCTGGGTGACACAGTGAGACTCTGTCTCAAAACAAACAAACAAACAAAAAAACCAATAGTTTTCATTTTGGCAGTGTTGAGGCAGTTTAATTAGGTAAAATTATCCACTTAGTATGCTTTTGTCTTTGGAGACAAAATTTGCATGCAAAAGATAACCCATTCCAACTTAATGAACTTTCTTTTAAGAAATACAGATAGGAATGTTCTTAATTTTATTTGAGAATTTGAATTTTCTCTATTAAAATTAACAAAATGTAGGCTGGGTGTAGTGGCTGATGCCTGTAATCCCAGCACTTTGGGAGGCCAAGGTAGGGAATTGCTTGAGCCCAGGAGTTCAAGGCTAACCTGGGCAACATAGCAAGAGCCCATCTCTACAGAAAATGAAGAAAGAAAAATAAATAAAATTTAAAAGGTTGAAAGATGGCATTTAAAAAATAACTTTTGCTATAAAGTAATAGCTGCTAGCTGTAGAAAGTTTAGAAAATATAAAAAAGGAACAAATGCAGATTATCCTTAATGTTTTCACTTTACAATAACCTTTTTATTTTTTAATGGCCTTGTTACTCTTTTTTATGCCTACATGAAATCTGAAATTTTAACAAAAATTAAATTGTGCATTCCATTTTGTAAGACTGCATTTTAATACTAATAAACAATGAACACATTTATGCCATTAAATAATTTCCTCAGCACCTTTTTTTTTTTTTTTTGGAGCAGGAGAGGTTCATTTATTTTTTTTCTAGATTTTTGTGAAGGTATAATTGAAAAGTAAGAATTCTGTGTACTTAATGGTGTACAGCATGTTTTGATATGTATGCATTGTGAAATGATTAAATTTAGCTAATTAACATAAACATTACATCACATACTTACTTACTTGTGTTAAGAACATTGAAGACCAACTGTCCTAGCAGTTTTTAGACAAACAAAACAGTACGTTACTCTTAACTATGGTCACCATGCTATACAATAGATCTTCAGAACTTACTTATCCTGTCCTACTGAAACGTTGTTCCCTTTGACCAAAGTCTCAGCCTCCCCCAACCCCCAGTCCCTGACAACCACCTTTCTATTCTCTGCTTTTATGAATGCAGATATTTCCTCAACATTTGGATTTCATTTTCTCTGGGTGTATACCCAGAAGTCTTCCTCAGTTTAAAAAGTTGACACATGGCCAGGTGTGGTGGCTAACGTGTGTAATCCAAGCACTTTGGGAGGCCAAGGTGGGCAGATCACGAGGTCAGGAGTTCGAAAGCAGCCTGGCCAATATGGTGAAACCCCGTCTCTACTACAAAAATTAGCTGGGCTTGGTGGCACACGCCTGTAATCGCAGCTACTCAGGAGGCTGAGGCAGGAGAATCGCTTGAACCCGGGAGGTGGAGGTTGTGGTGAGCCAAGATCATGCCACTGCACTCTAGCCTGGGTGATAGAGCAAGACTCTGTCTCAAAAACAAAAACAAGTTGACACATAATTGTACATATTTATGGGGTATACATAGTGATGTTTTGACACAGTGTATAGTTAACCAAAGCAGGATGATTAGCATATCCATTTTGACGACTATATAATATTCCATTTTGTAGATGGACCACAATTTAACCAAAGTCTCCTTGTTTATGCTGAGGGTTTTTTTTTTTTTTTTAAACAAGCTTTGCTGTTATAAATAGCACTGAAACATTTTTGTACATAGTATTGTGCATAAATATTATTTCTTTTGGTTCAAGTCCTATAATTAGAATTGCTTTGTCAAAGAAGATTAAAATTCTTAAGCTTTCGCTATTTCATGTTAAGAGTTCTTGATGTGAAGATTCACCACTGAAACGTAAATAACAGAGCATGGTTGCCTAATAATTTGCTGGGGGTTTTTTTCTTTATATTTTTATATGCTGTGTTAATATCCAATTAATACCAGCAGAATAGCATTCTGCCAAAACTAACCTAAAGAGTTTCTGATGTTAATAACAACCTCCAGTTTAAAAATACGAAGTACTACACTTTTGGTCATTTGTATCATGTTTTAGTGTTTTACAATAAAATACAGTGCCTCATTTATTGAACACCTGTATTTTAAATGAAAATGTAGTATTTTAAAAGATGTTAATCTCCAGGTATTAAGAACTTTAACGTGCTTTCTTTCTTTCCAAACAGCTTTTTAATGAAATGATACAAGAAAATGGCTATAATTTTGATAGATCATCCTCTACATTTAGTGGCATAAAAGAACTTGCTCGACGTTTTGCTTTAACTTTTGGACTTGATCAGTTGAAAACAAGAGAAGCCATTGCCATGCTACACAAGTAATTTCCAGATATTTTATTCAGCTCTCATATTTTTTAAGTCATGAAACTTTTTTTTTTTTTTAAATCTAGCACTTTCATTTGGAATAACTAAATTAAATTTATGCTTTATTCTAAATCTCTACCCTATCTCCTTTCTTAATTTTAAAGAACCAGTTACAGTGCTATATCAATTAACAAATGAGTTGGGCCAGGCTTGGTGTTCATGCCTGTAATCCCAGCACTTTGGGAGGCTGAGGCAGGCGGATCACTTGAGGCCAGTAGTTTGAGAATAGCCTGGCCAACATGGTGAAACCTGTCTCTACTAAAAATGGAAAAATTAGCTGGGAGTGGTGGTGTGCACCTCTAGTCCCAGCTACTCGGGTGTGAGAATGGCTCAAATCTTGGAGGCAGAGGTTGCAGTGAGCCGAAATTGCGCCACTACACTCCAGCCTGGGTGACAGAGCGCGAGTCTGTCTCAAAAACAACAGCAAAATGAGTTAGGATTAAAACTCCGTTTATAAACCTTTGTTTAAATTTAAACCATACAAAGTCTATAAATTATGTGAATCAAAGCAGCATAAATTCATCAAGCATTACACATCTTTTATCAACTTTTGTCATGATCTCATTGTCAGATAGAGAAATCTTTGAGGTTTGATTCCTTTGTCTCAAGTTTTTTCTTTGGTTCTGCACTCTTATTTTGTAGTGACCTTTTCCCATTTTTTGATCCACAGCCTTCTTTCCATCTGCATATTTTGTTCCCCTTATCAAAATTGGAAGTCATTTTATTTTATACTGGGCATGTAATTTAGTGATCAATTGCACTTTTAAAGTATGGATACATTTTAGACCTTTAACATAACCAACATTTGTGTATTAAAACCCTTTATCTGTTACCTGTGGGTTAAAGAACCTTGCTTTTGGAGTCTTGGACTCTCCTTCATCCTCTTGCTCATTTAGTTATAAAAGTGTTAACTGTCTCTTTGAGGAAAATTTGCTGCTCTTGTTTAAGTTTTGCTTATACTCCCTCAACTTAATTATTATTATTTTGTTTTTTGTAGAGACAGGGTCTCACCATGTTCACCAGGCTGGTCTTGAACCCCTGGCCTCAAGAGATCCTCCTACTTAAGCCACCGAAAGCATTAGGATTATAGGCATGAACCACCACACCTGGCTTCCTCCCTCAACAACTTTCACTTTGTTCTAAAACTGAAGTTTATTTTTATGCCTGTTAATCCATTAGATGGTAATTGTACATAATATTTAAGGACTACCTATATATTATTTTCAGAAATAATGTCTTTTTTTCATGTAATATCCTTCCTTCGTTTCCTCCTTGATTCTATCTGGATTGTTTTTTACTCAGTTATATATTTGATAGAGTTATAATGTTGGGTTGTTATTTTGATGAATAGAGGTATTTATTGTCACATAAATGTAGTTAAAATGGGCCTTACATGGAGTTTAATTTTAAACTTTACTCTTGAATTGTTCATTACAGATATTTGTGAATTTTTTTTTAACGTTCTATATGTTAGAGTAGGTCTCCTTTATGTCTTGAAAAATACAGATAATGTATTGATCATTATGTGAGAGAATTTATGTTATTTTCTATGGAAAAAGGTACCGATTAAAGAATGTAGATATACCAGACCATGTTCAGACTGAAAGCTAAGTGGTGTGTGTGTGTGTGTGTGTGTGTGTGTGTATTGTTTTAAAGAAAGTAACAGTCACATAAAATGTTAATATATCTGCACTCTTTACAACCTCCTTGTTTTCTGTTCCTCAGATTAAAAGCTTGGCAAAGGAAGTAGCTAGTGAAATTTTCTAAGTTATTGACTTTTTTATTATAGTCCCTCAAATGTTTATTTCAATTATTTCTTTTTTCTTTGCAGAGATGGCATAGAATTTGCTTTTAAAGAGCCTAATCCGCAAGGGGAGAGCCATCCACCTTTAAATTTGGCATTTCTTGATATTCTGAGTGAATTTTCTTCTAAACTACTCCGACAAGACAAAAGAACAGTGTATGTATTTGCTGGAAATGTCCTATTTAATTTCATTTTGGGATTCTTAAGGGCAATTGTTATACTTGGTTTCTCTCCTTTCTACTCACACACAGAATTGTAGGATTGCATTAATACACGAAAAAGTTTATACTTCAGTAACTTTATAATTTAAGGATTATAACTATGTTTTATGCATAATAAATACTCTATTTTAATATTGTGAGTTTTCCTCCAGTATAGTTGTAGCTTTTGAGGTATAATTTGAATACTTTATGTATTATTTAAGGGACTGGACTCACTATGTTGCCCAGACTGGCTTTGAACTCCTGGGCTTAAGTGATTTTCCTGCCTTAATCTGAGTAGCTGGGGCTATAGGCATGAACCACTGTGCCTGGCTGCTTTTTGTGTTCTTATTTGCATTTGTGCCTTAACCCAACTAAGGAGGGAGCGTTTGAAAAACAATAATAAAGGCAATCCATCAGGAACATCCTTTAATTCTCAAACAGGGCACTTTTCTGGTTTAGTCTCCTATAATGGTGACTTATAAAAGAGCTCCCAAAATGGATTTAAATTCTCAAAAATCTTCTACCTTTCCTCATGGCTTTGAGGTGTAAAAGGGCAGAAGCATATGGATACCTCATATTATAAATAATCTTGTCTGAAAACCCGCTAGTATTTTGCTTTTAAAGACTATAGACTTTATATGAAATTCTAAAGCAGACAAAACTAATGTATGGTGATAAAAATTACAGTAATGGTTACTTCTAGTATTGGAGAGTTTGAATGGGAACACTAGGGTACTAGAGTTCTGTACCTTTTTTTTTTTGAAACGAAGTTTAGCTCTGTCCCTCAGGCACCATCTCGGCCCACTGCAAACTCTGCCTCCCGGGTTCAAGAGATTCTCCTGCCTTAGCCTCCTGTGTAACTGGGATTACAGGCATGCACCACCATGCCTGGCTAATTTTGTATTTTTAGTAGAGACAGGGTTTCACCATGTTGGCCAGGCTAGTCTCGAACTCCTGACCTCAGGTGATCTGCCCACCTTGACCTCGCAAAGTGCTGGGATTACAGACGTGAACCACCATGCCCTGCCAAGTTCTGTATCTTGTTAGGCATGTGGGTCACACAGGTCTATATTCAGTTGTAAAACTGATACAACAGTGGTCTTAGTTTTATGTGTTCTATTATATATAAATTTATCTCAGTTAAAATTGCATAAGCAGTATTAAATAAAAATTAAAACAATGAAATACCATTTCTCACCTAGCACATTAGGAAAAATTAAGAAGTCTGATAGTGTCAAATAAATATTGCCAAGGATGTGAGGCAGCAGAGCCTTTTATACATTGTTGATGGCAGTACAAGACCATTTTGTGGAGCTTTTTGGCAATGCCTAGTAAAGTTTAAGATTCTCTCTACCTCATGATCCAGTAATTTCATTCATAAGTAGATACCCCACAGAGACTCCTGAATACATGCACAATGAGGCTAATAAAAGAATGATGGCTGTTGGATTGTTTGAAATAGTGGAAAACTCAAAACAAAACAACCTAAACATCCATCAACTGAAAATGGATCAATAGATTTATATATAATGGAATACCATACAATAGTAAAAATGGCTAGATTTCGTTGAGTACAAAGAGCAAAATACAAAACTGTTCTATGATGTTTACAGACAACTATGTATTGAACATATAAAATGTGCTTGGGGGTGATAAATAGTGGTAACCTCTGGGCACGAGGAGGAAGCAAAATGGGGATAGCTTTAGTGCAGGCTACTTATCTGTAATGTCCTATTTAGGTATGTGGTGGGTACATAATTGTAAATCTCTCTGCCAGTGAGTATATTTTGGCTCAAGCTTTGCATCTTGTTGCAGACTTAACAGTTTTTGGAGTGGTAGTCAGTTCATAGGCCACACTTGGAGGGGTACTGTACTACTATATATGACTGAAGTGTATTGTAATACAGAAAGACATACTGGGAGTTGGGTGCGGTGGCTCACACCTGTCATCCCAGCATTTTGGGAGGTCATGGTGGGCAGAGAGTTCGAGAGCGATCTGGCCAACATGGTGAAACCCTGTCTCTACAAAAAGTGCAAAAATTAGGCGTGGTGGTGTGCACCTGTAATCCAAGCTACTCAGGAGGCTGAGGCAGGAGAATCGCTTGAACCTGGGAGATGGAGTTGCAGTGAGCCGAAACGGCACCACTGCACTCCAGCCTCGATAACAGAGTGAGACTATGTCTCAAAAAAAAAAAAAAGAAAAAAGAAAAATGCATACTGAGCAGCTAACAAAGCAGTATGCTTCGTAACTGATGTCTCCTGTTCTCTTTAATGCTGTTCACACTAGTAAATCTGAATTGATAGAAATCAGTCATTACAATGACAGCAAATATTTTAGTTGCACTTTACAGTTAATTGACAAATAATTGTCTTTATTTGAAGCATAATTTAGCCTTATTGAACTCTTGGTGTCAGAGCCTTGGACTTGAATCATGGTTATGCTGCCTCTACTCATTTTTATTACTGTGGGATTACTTCTTAATTTTTATTATCCTTTCTTTCATCACCTGTAAAATTGGGAAAACATTCTTCTCATAGAATTGTAAGAATAGTTAAGGAACCTGAGGAAAAAAAATACCTAGCACATAGTCGTCACATGAACGTTAGTTGAATTTTGATTGCAAAATTACATATAAGCCTTGAGATACTTGGATCCAGGGGTAGATTTATGATTTCCACCAGGCTGAAACTTTTTTGCAGGTAGGAATCATATCATATCCATCTTTGTATCTATTCGTAGTGCCTGGGATGTAATAGGTACTCAGCAAATGTTAAACTGAATGCTCTGAATTATTTCATTTGATGTGAAAATCTTGGCAGAGACAACATTGTTCATTAGGCTGAGTTTGAGTAGTGAAGTAATATGCCCATGCTCACACAACTAGGAGTTAATGTAACCTGCAGATTTCTGTATCGAAGCTAACAGTTTCGATTTCTTTTCAAGGTATGTTTACTTGGAAAAGTTCATGACCTTTCAGATGTCACTCCGAAGAGAGGATGTGTGGCTTCCACTGATGTCTTACCGAAATTCTTTGCTAGCTGGTGGTGATGATGACACCATGTCAGTCATTAGTGGAATCAGCAGCCGGGGGTCAACTGTGCGGAGTAAAAAATCAAAACCATCTACAGGAAAACGGAAAGTGGTTGAAGGCATGCAGCTTTCACTCAGTAAGGATATGATTTGTTTTCTTTATATTTATCCCTCATATTTACCAACTGAATTGTCATTAAGGTTCACCTTATTTTTTATTTGAGATGTGTTCAGTAATAGCTTACAAAATGTGTTCGTTATGTGTAAATGTGCTGTTGTATGCATTTTAGATACATAAACTCAGTTCTCACAACGTTTTGGGTACATCTTCATTTTTCAGATGACAGTACTTGGCACAGAAAGGTTAAGTAACATACTCATGTCACACAGTTAGTAAGTAGGAGAGCCATGCAGTTTCACTCTAGAGTGCCTGCTTTTTAAAATCTGCCACACTGTATGCATAGGGAAATGGACTCAGTATTATGGAGCTAGTTATTACCCAAGAGATCAGATCATCTACTTAAAGTGGAACAACAGATTTAGAGAGGTTGCAACTTCTGAATTTCTATGAAGAGGCCATTAATCATGAAGAACTTCATAGAAATAGAGTGCTATCATATTAGAGGTAGGAATGCATTATGGTGCTTGAAACTCTTAGACTCCTAGCACTCCAGAGTTGGTTCAAAATGGGCCTGGGGACTTTTTTTCTTAGGAATTATTAAACAAATTAGCTTAGCTGTCAACATTTGTCCCAGTTATTATTGTTGAATAGCAAACTACCTCAAAACTTAAGACATAGCCAGGACCATGGTGTCTGGTACCTCAGCTAGGAAGGCTCAAAGGCTGGTGGCTGAAATCATACGGAGGCATCTTCACTTACATATCTGATGCTGGCTGTCACTTGGGACCTCAGCTGTACTATCTGCCAGGACACCTACCTGTGACTTCTCCATGTCAGCATATCACTAGGCTCCAAGAGCAAGTGTCCCAAAAGACCAGAAGTGGAAGCTGCCAATTTCTTAAGGCCTGGGCCCAAAAACTGGCATAGTGTAATTTCTGCCATATTCTATTTGCCAAGCAATCACAGAGATTCTAGGGGAGAGGACATAATTCTCCACCTCTTAATGTGAGAAATGTCAAAGAATTTTGGGGCCATATTTTTAAATTGCCACATAACTCATCAGCTTTCATTTATCATCAAGTGCTTAATGTTTAAAACTTGATTGTCCTATGAATTTTAGTATCTTTTGTCCAGTAGTATAAAGGCATAACCTTATATTTCTAACTTGTACAATTTTACACTGGTTAGTTATATAGTCCCAACATCATAGTTAATAGGGAAATCTCTTTTATTAACCTGGACCAGTTAAAGTAGTTAGGGCCCATGGTTTATAAGTTAAAAGAAACTTTTCTGTTTTTTAAAAACAATGTTATCAAATTAAAAGATGGTGTTTTCTCATATCACTAAATTTTTGAAAGTTTTTATCATTTGAGCTAGTTGTTAATAGTTATAGATGTGTGCTGGGCCATCAAATCTCTCTCTTTTTTAGACATCATGGAAACACATGAATGGGTATTCATATTACAGAAATCTCTCTTTTTTTTTTTAAGACCTCATGGAAACAGATATGAATTGGTATTTATATTACATTTTACAAATAGATTATTAAACCAGATACTTCAGTTTTTACAGGAAGAGTCAATGCTCTCATTCAGGTTTTTGGGGAGAACCATAGAAATTGAGGCGTTAATAAGTTAAGGAAGTTTGAATACTGATAAGTTTGCCAAGTCAATGCAGTTTTGAAGACAATATTGGAGCCTGAATGCAGTAGAACTTAAAGGCTGATATAATTATATTGCAAAATGTGGAGTTTATGTTTAATCTATTATTATAGTATTAGCTATTCATGCATTTTCTTTCCACTCTTATCCCTTAAAACCTTACACACATTTGCAAATATGCATAATCTTTTTTATGTTTTTGATGGAGTTTTACTCTTGTTGCCCAGGCTGGAGTGCAATGGTGTGATGTTGGCTCACCGCAACCTCCCCCTCGCTTGATCAAGTGATTCTCCTGCCTTAGCCTCCCAAGTAGCTGGGATTACAGGCGCCTGCCACTGCGCCTAATTTTTGTATTTTTAGTAGAGATGGGGTTTCACCATCTTTGCCAGGCTCAAACTCCTGACCTTATGATCCACCTGTCTCAGCCTCCCAAAGTACTGGGATTACAGGCATGAGCCACTACACCTGGCCTCATATGTATAATCTTCTAATGAAATAGTTTTCTTCTAAATTCACAACCACAAAGTGCTATTAATTTTTTTCTCCCAAGTCAGTGATTTTAAAAATTACTATTAATTCAGTAACAATTGTACACAAATTTGACTAATTATGGCAACATTTACAGACATTTGAAAAAAGTAGCTTTTGCAGGTGTGAAACCTTTTTTCTTTTTAGTCCAGTGCTTAATATTCATATAGATTTGTGGCCCCCTTGCAGTTGCTCTTACTACCTGCTCAGCGGTCTGCATCCAATAGATTGGGAACCAGTCTCCTATTACTTCCATCCCTGTTACCATGTCTCACTCACCTAGGCCACACAATTAGCCTCCTAACTGGTCTGTTTGTTCACCAGTATTCTGTTTTTAAGTTTACTCCCCACACTGCCACCACATTGACTAAAACATATAACTCACCAAATTACTTCCCTGCCTTAAAACCTTAACAGCAGTTCCTTGTTACATTAGCAGAGCTCACAAGATTTTCCACAATTTGATTCCTGCTTCTTTATCTAGCCTTGTCTTTTACTACTCTTTCAATCTTTGTGCCCCAGGAGTAGCAAACTGTTAGTTTTGAACCATACAAAATTGCCCTTTTTGTAGGTCAAATATTAGCAGATTAATAGGGTTCAGTCGACTGGGTGCAATGTCTCACACTTGTAATCCCAGCACTTTAGGAGGCCAAGGCAGGCAGATCACTTGAGGCCAGGAATTCAAGACCAGCCTGGCCAACATGGTGAAACCCTGTCTGTACTAAAAATACAAAAATTAGCCAGACATGGTAACACATTCCTGTAATCTCAGCTACTTGGGAGGCTGAGGCAGGGGAATTGCTTGAACCCAGGAGGTGGAGGTTGCGGTGAGCCGAGAATTGCCTTAGTTCTTGCTTTATGTTCTTCTCCCTGCCTAGAATAAAAAGCCTTCCTAGCCCAGCTGATACCTACTCTAGTTAGAAGTTGCTTCTGGATAGTTGGCTCTGACCCCTTTCACTGCCCCCATTCCCCTTATGCTTCCCTCTCTCCTTGCATTTGCCACATTGTATTTTAATTGCCTAGTTGTTCTGTGTCTACAACTAGACTCTAAGGCCAGGTCAGGGACTGCCCCTTACATAGGTTTGTGTCCCCCTATTCCTATGACTTGCATGTGGAAAGCAACAGATGTTTATTGACCTGAACAGGTTGTATTAGACACCTGAATAGTCAAAATTAGTGACTAAACCTCGTCGTTAATTTTCTTTTCCAGCTGAAGAAAGTAGTAGTAGTGATAGTATGTGGTTAAGCAGAGAACAAACACTGCACACCCCTGTTATGATGCAGACACCACAACTCACCTCCACTATTATGAGAGAGCCCAAAAGATTACGGCCTGAGGATAGCTTCATGAGTGTTTATCCAATGCAGACTGAACATCATCAAACACCTCTTGATTATAAGTAAGTACATTTGATCATTTTCTGTACTATAACTTTATTAATTACATAGAAAAAGTTAAGTTAAAAGAAGAATAAAATTCTCCTTGAAGCACGCAGGTAACATGGATGTTAGCTCAAAGACAACAAGAGGAAGCAAGGCAACAGCAGGAGAGAGCAGCAATGAGCTATGTTAAACTGCGAACTAATCTTCAGCATGCCATGTAAGTGAGAGTGCCTTATTGTCTGAGTCTAGGAAGTTCACTAATTCATTTTAACATTTTAATGTGTGCCTTATCTAAAAATTTCAGCAAACTCTCTAGAGTAACTTGAGCTGAAATAATCAAGGAACTAAAAATTGGTCTTTCCAACAGAAAAACAAAATATTTTAATTAAAATACTACCCAGTTAGCCAAAGGACCAATCTTAGGTTGATCTGTTGGAAAAGTTTAAATATCAATCCTTGTTTATTTTGGTACACAGCATTAAAAATACAGTTCTGTTACATCCTAATTGATTTTCCCAACCTAGTTCAGGCCCTCATCTCTCACCTGAACTATTATATTAGCTTTCTAACTGGTTTTCTTCCCTCAAATCTCCCATTTATCTTCTCACCAAACCTCTCCCTTCACCCCCCACTCCATCATTCACACTACCATCAAGAATTACTATTCTAGAATAAAAATCTTACCAGGTAACTCTTACTTAAAACCTTTCTGTGACTCCCCATTGCCTGCTGGATAAACTCCAAACTTCCTTAGCTCATGGCATGCAAGATGTTTCAAAATATGGCCGATGGCCCCTGCCACATTTTAGTATGATTTCGTATTCCCTGGCAGCTGGTAAAATCATCATAAAAGAACAAGCTCAGGTGTCACTTTAACTGAAGCTTTGGTCATCTATGCTTCCATAACACTATGTATATCCATATTTCTTATAGCACTTGCCACGTTGTACTGTAAATATTTGTTTATGAGTTTGTCCCGTTTGTCTAGACTGTGAGCTCCTCAAGGGCAGGGACCACATTCATTGCCTGTCAGTGCTTGACACATAAAAGGTGCTAAGTAAATGTTCATTGAATTGAATAAATGTTCAATGCTAAAAAAAATTGAAGTTTATCTTTTAAATACTTTGCTTTTACTGGATTATGTATGATAACTTTATAAATCTTTATAAAATCTTCATTAGCTTTGGCTCTAAAATAAATGGCAGACAAGCAGTCTTTAGATAATTTTTTAAAATGTCTTGATTAGTATATAGGGAAAAGTGTGATGATTATGATTAAGTTTTTGAGTTTGAAAGCATTGTATTTATAATGTGCTATATGTTTTACTGATAGTAGTTGTTACCCTCTTCTTTTTTTAATTCATATTTTGTTCTGTTTTGTTGGTTTTTAGATGTTAAGAATTTTACCTGTTTTTCTTACAAAATGATCATTTACTATGAGTGGTGGCCTGCATAAATTCACTTTAGTTATTATAAGTTCTTATTTTATGCTGGATCCTACAACTAATTTCTTGGCTTCCAACTTGTCACCAGTCCATATATTCCAGAATTCTGCCATGCAATCATTTGGTCTGTATCTCTCCCCATAAAACATTATACCAGTTCCTAAGATCCTATATAATAGCATGTTACTACTGAGTACCATTTTAATTCCCAATTATAGTTAACCGCCCCCCGCCTCCCCCTCCCTCCCCACTGGCAACTACAAGAAATTATCTCAGTTAAATAACTATTACCAGAAGATTCTTTGGTGATTGTACCATAAGTCATCTATTGCGTGGGACTCTAAAGCATTTTCATCTTACAATGATTTTTCTATAATGGTATCTGCCCTATAAATAAAAATACTTCCAAATTATCTTATTTTTCATAGCTCGTATCACATGTATCTTCCTTGTATTTCAAACAAAATGCAGAACAGCTTTCTGATTTTCTGTCACATGGTTCATACAGCACGTATATTCCCTTCACGGTTGCCTCCACAAAATACAGTAAAATTGTCTTTCTACCTAGAATTGTTAGGAAATAAGGACCATTATAAACATATTTGTCCAGGTAACATGGATCAGACATCATACCTTGTTATCTTTATATCTTTTAAGAACCAGCATAGTATTGTGTAAATTGTAAGCATTCGGTAAATAATTGCTGGGGTTTTGGCAACTTTCTTGACTATGGGGGTGTCTTTGGATGAGAAAAGAAGGTAATGTTGGCCAAACTGGGGAAAAACAAGTCCTACTCAGTCTCACAATTATGTTGGCTACTTTATGCTGATCTGGGCTACTTTGTGAACTTAATGTATTCCCCATAATTATGTAATAACATATATAACTCTTGGTCTTAGTTTTTCATTTTAAATTTCTATATATGTCTTAGTTTGAGTTTCATAGGGCACACGAATCTAAGTTTCAGCATGAGTGTTCCTCATTTCTTCCTGAGGCAGAATTAATCCCTTATTTTAGTATGTCCTTAGAACATTTGATGCATAGTTTTCTTGTAATTTTTATCACATTTTGTCATAATTAATTGTTTATCTCTGTTTGCCATAGTAGACTGTAAGCTCCTTGAGGGCAGGAATCATGTCTTAGTCTTATTCATCTTTTTTTTTTTTTTTTTTTTTTTTTAAACATCTATAGGACACAGTAGAAGCCTGTCACATAGTGGGCATTGTGTGAGTGAGTGTGCACATGCCTGGTACACATTAGGTACTGAATGAATGAGGGAGTGATAGGTAAAAGTAGCATTATATATTGATGAAAATATGTGTATTCTGAAAATGTCATTTCTTTGGTCTCTGTTTTATGTTTGTTTATTAATTTGTACCCTGCCGACTTTCAAAAAGGATTTGAGGTATCTTGTATGTTCCCATGTGGGAAATTCTCATTGAATCTTGTATATGGCATATCAGAACTATAAAGCTAAATGTACTGAAGTAATGTAGAATAAACATAACTCCTTAGCATTTTTAGACAAGTGAACATTGGGTTTTGACATCATTGATGACATAATGCCTAATCATTCTCCCTGACCTTTAATTCCATCATTTTCCATTATACTTGAATATAGAGAGCCACATACTGCTGCCTATATATTAATAGTCATGACGTGAGTTCAGATCTTGACTTTGTTTTATATTTCTCTAGTCGGCGTGGCACAAGCCTAATGGAAGATGATGAAGAGCCAATTGTTGAAGATGTTATGATGTCCTCAGAAGGGAGGATTGAGGATCTTAATGAGGGAATGGATTTTGACACCATGGATATAGATTTGGTAAGAAACTTCATGATTTCTGTAAGATTTTCAATTTAGATCTTTTGAAAATTATGTTGGATATTTATTAGAGTAGAGAAATACTTACCAAGAGAAATAAGTTTTGCAAAAATATTAAATAAAATAGTTGCCAGGGGTTTTAGATATATGGGAAGGGATTTAGAAGAGAGTAAGGTTGGTGAAGGTGATAGATCCTAGATTAAGATGATAAAAATTGTCTGTTTGCTTCTGAGATTAATTTAGGAATATATAGGTTTAAAGGGTATATTTTGATTAATACTAATTTGACTATGAAAGTCAATTGTTATTTAATTATGCATTAAACATGAGTATAAAAGTATACCATTATCAAAACAATGTATTAATACTTGTTGAGACAAATTCAATATCAGATAATGAAGTAAAATTATTTAAACTTGAAGGAAGTTAAATACAGGAAGGAGTGTATTCTTTATTAATAATTAAATATGTGATTAGGGTTGATCATACACAAAATGGTTTTACATATTTCATTTTGCTACATATCTCATTCAACTTTGTGAAGTAAGTTGAGATGATTGAGAATATTGAAACTTACTCTCTCCAAAGAGGCAAAACTAGCAAACAGTAAAGTTGATACTTCTAAGTCAAGTCTTATGATTCTTTTTAGTATATTGTGTATTCTTCTTAAAGAAATAATTAAATTTTTAGAATGGTATAAAGGTGCCTCAAAAGGAAAACGGATTTGAGAGAATGATTTTTAAAGTAAAATGAAAAATGAGTTTTCCGGTTTTTGTCTCTCAGGATAATTTTCCATGAGTTTTTTATTTTTTATTTTATTTTTTTATTTTGAGACGTAGTCTCACTCTGTCACCCAGACTGGAGTGCAGTGGCGCGATCTCAGCTCACTGCAAGCTCCACCTCCTGGGTTCATGCTGTTCTCCTGCCTCAGCCTCCTGAGTAGCTGGGACTACAGGCGCCCAATTTTTTGTATTTTTAGGAGAGACGGGGTTTCACCGTGTTAGCCAGGATGGTCTCGATCTCCTGACCTCATGATCCGCCCGCCTTGGCCTCCCAAAGTGCTGGGATTACAGGCATGAGCCACCGGGCCCGGCCAATCATTTTCTATGAGTTTTTAAAATACTGTGTCAGGTACACTTGCAATCACATAGGCCATGTGAACACTTAACTTGGATATTTTCAGTTACTATCTGGTTTGTAGATATAGCTAATGTCAACTTATTTCCTTTTTTCCTTTAGCCACCATCAAAGAACAGACGAGAGAGAACAGAACTGAAGCCTGATTTCTTTGATCCAGCTTCAATTATGGATGAATCAGTAGGTTTAATTTAAATGTACCCCAGGATTGCAAAATCAAAAGTATAGGCAGTCTCTCAGTTTGAGGTTGAAAACCTGGGGTAGCCATACTGAGAATAGATGAAAACAGTTGGACGTGAGAAAAAGAGGCAGGCAGGCAGGATTTCAGTGGGAGAGGAAGAGAGTGATGCAATAGTGGTGACAGATTAGAAAAGTACTTTTGAATCCTGGCTGACTGGGACTTGAATATTAAGGAATTTGGACTGTTCTTCCAGGATTGTACTGTTCTTCAATGGGTTGCCCATTGAAGGATTTTTAAATAAGGTAATGTCATGATGAGAATTGTGTTTCAGAAAGATTTCCTTGACATTTATGGATGGGACAGGGTGAATGAGGGGCGTAATATAAAGGCATGGTGAAAAATAATGAGAACTTGAACAAAGGCTTTGATAATGAAGAGAAGGTTATTGAGCTGTCTAGGATGAGAGTCAGTTACCACTCCCACCATCCTTAATTGGTTATTATTGGGCTTTGTCAGTTCTTTTTCTTAAATACCTCTTATATCAGTCCCCTGTGCCATATTCTTCTTGACAGTGCCTTGATTCGGGTCCTCCTCAGTTTTCACATGGGCTGTTGCAAAGCCTTTAAGCTGATATTGCAGTTCCCCTGCTCCTTCATACCTCTTGTGGGGTCATATTTCTAAAAATGCAGATGTGATATTCTCACTTACCATTCTTTTATTGATTTTTTTTCCCCCATTGCCATTAGGAAGAAAATTCTAGCTCCTCAGCCTAGCAAACAAAGCCTTTTATGATCTGGTTCCCTTGCCACCTTAACCTTGGCCTTTTCCTTACATGTATTCTATGCTCTAGCCATATCAAATCTTGTAGTTCCTCTCAGATACACTATGCTCTTTCCTGACTCCATAACTTTGTATAAGCTTTTTTTCTGCCAGAAATTCCCCTTTATTTTTCCTCCTAGTAAAGTCTTTATTTGATAGTAATTCTGACATTACCTGTGGAATTTTTGCTGACTTCCAGATTTTTTTTTCTCTTCTTCCTTAACTCCTTGTACACACTTTATTGTAATAATTGCCAGACTTGCATAGTGAGATAGGATATTACATGCCCTGGTCCTTCACTAGATTGAAATCCCTGAGGCAGTGATGTTATTCATTTTTAGTTCTGCCCAGCACAGTAGATATTTAGTTTTGTCAAATGAATAAATTTGACATCTCCCTTTTTAGTATCTACCCATTTTATGTTCCTCGTTCCTCACAGCTACTGCCTCAAGTGATGGTTATACCATCCTCTAAGGCCTCCCTTCTATGTCCAGTTTCTACCATTCCCTCCTTGCCCTCTCCTACCTCATAATCTGCTTTCAGATAGCTTTTAGAACTATTTTGACAAACTAATTCACACTAACATGTTTATTAATAAGGCCAAGGGGCTGGGCTTAGTGGCTCATGCCTGTAATCCCAACACTTTGGGAGGCCAAGGTGGGAGGATTGTTTGAGCCCAAGAGCTTGAGACCAGCTTGGGCAACACAGTGAGGCCCTATCTTTACAAAAACTAAAAAAAAAATCAGCTGGGCATGGTGATGCATACCTGCGGTCCCAGCTACTCAGGAGCGCGAGGTGGGAGGATCGCTTGAGCCCAGGAGGTTGAGGCTGCAGTGAGTTGTGTTTACGATACTGCACTCCAGCCTGGGTGACAGAGCCGAGACCCTGTCTCAAAAAAAAAAAAAAAAAAAAAAAAAAAAAAAGGTAGAATCTGCTTCGATTGGTCTTATGTGTGGCCTTAAGAGTCTGCATTGCTAACATGCTGTCGGTGCTTCAGGTCTGCAAACCATACTTTGAGTAGCAAGACTTTATAGTACCTAAGTGACCTATCCCACTCATAAGTCTGAAGTTTATGGTTTTCTTGATAATTAATCTAACAGTATGTATTATCTTAGTTTGTTAAACATGAAAGTAGTGATTATGATGAGGGGTAAAGGAATATTTTCAAGCAGGTGTGATGAAATGCATTTATTCAACAATTTATTACATCAGAAGTTGGTGCTGAAGTGAATAAGACACTCTCCCTGTCCTTAAGGAATTCATATTCTAGTGCACCTTGACTATCACTTTGAAATGAAAAGTATGGAAGGTAGTAGCTGAGAGCTTGGGTGACAGACACTATGCTAGGTATGATTTATTTTGATCTTCTCAGCAACCTTGTGAGAAAGGTAATGGGAATTTCCACTTTCATGCTGTAGTAAGCTGAGACTGAAGAAGTGGTTTAGTGACTTTGCTCAGTTATACAGTTAGGAAGTGTCCAAGTAGTAATTTGATGCCAGTTCCTTTTGATTTAATAATCTCCTGCTGTCTCTACTGTCGTAATCCCCATTTGGATGAAACACCAACAGAAGTAATTAAGAAATTGAAATGGTTAACTATGATCAAAATTAATATGGGCAGTTAGGATCACCATTTTTTAATGTATTTGTCTAATGTCAGGAGAACTTTTAACATTTGTTTTCTTAGTTACATACTAGATTTGCAAACAGGTGTTCTTCAGATTACTAAAATAATGAAACAGCAGTATTAACTGTGTATCTATTTTTGACATTTAACATTTAGAGAAAAGTAGGGTCCTAATAGTCATTTTTTATTTATGGTGATTTTATAGCGTTCTCGTGTACATTGAATGTTACAGCTGAGAGGCTTTTATTTATTCTTAATTTGATAATAGTTTAGCTGCTTCTGCTACTAAAATTAGGAAAATGAGCACTTGTACTTATAACTGTAGTTTTATAGCATTACCACATGATGGCAGCAGTCACATAACTGAATGCTCAATAATCTTTAAAGGCTTAGGTTTCTTTAGAAGGCTTTGACAATGTAATTTTTTTTTTAAAGTTAATAGTTTATTTTTAAAATATACACTAAACTATATTCCATACTGTCTCAACCATAACTTAAGAAATGGAATAATGGAAAATTTTAAATGTAAAGTTCTGTTTGCCTTTATACAATACCCCACATCTGTTCTTACTGAAGCCCGTAATAACGGGGTCATCAAAACAGTAGCAAAATTGGGATTTAAATTCTTTAATGTCCAGTTCTAAGAAGTGGTAATATAAACACTCTGAACCTATCATTTTGTGTTGCATATACATAAAAATTCTAGATTTATGGTATAGCTGGTTTTATATTTGGACACAAAATTGGTTTATAACATTTTGATAACAGTCGTTTTCTGCCAGAATTGCCAAAATATACTGGTTTGATATTTGTACTTCTAAAAATATGTTAAAGTATTTATTAATGTTAACATCAGAAATAGGCAGAGTTTGTGTTGGCACAGAAAAGAGTGTCACTACTCTCATTCCCCTGTGTTGAGATTCTCTTATTAGAATTATTTATAGTATAAAATTGGTAAAGAAGGGCTCCATGTAATGGAACTAATTTAATGTTCTAGTAAGAGAATCTAGTTATAACCTAGTCTGTACAAAACAAAAAGAATCTCAGGGGTTTGGGTGCTTTCTAGTCAGGCACTCTGTTTGTAAAGAACTTGAGTTCATCTTCATCCCATACTCTATACTAAATTGCTAATTAAGATTTTATACTTTCATTCATCATCAGACCTTTCCCTACCGAGATTCATAGACTGTTATGGCAAGAATTGGCCTTTAAACATTATCTAGGTCTCTTTGGTGGAAACGTTCTAACCACCCAAACTCTTGTCTTTAACCAAAAAAGGAGAACCCTGAAGCATGCGGGAAGGGGAGAGGACAAGGGATTAGTAGTGTGGTAGTTATTGTGAATGGACAGGTAAGAAACTGGGTGCACGAGTCCTCTTTGTTTTCATTACTTGGGATTCCAAACACTATTTGATAATTCATTATAAAGAGGCTGCAATCAGATACTTGTTTCTGGGTCTGAAAATACACAGTTTCTTCAGCTTATGGTTATACATGAGTTCTATGACTTTTGTTCATAGAACTTATGAGAGATTTAACTTGTAAGTAAGAGCTCTTTGTAATATTTCAGCTCATTACATCTGGCTTTGATATCAGTTCTTACTAGCTCATTATAGTATTCTAAAATATTACTTAATGGGCATAAGTGCTAGAATTTTAATTGAACAACCTAACTTTTAGTATATATACTAACAGTCACATGCTATTCTTGTTTAATGAACAAGGGAGAGTTGCTCCATTCATCATCTGCTTTTACTTTTAGACAAGTAATTATTAGATTTTACCTAACATTCCTTTCTCAGCTGGAGTATATAGAAAGCATCAATATAAGTCATTTTGCCCTGATTTTACCTTACCTTTTTGATTTCTTAAAATTTGTAGTTCTGTTCTATTCACTTTGGCCATATTTTCTAAAGAAAGCTTCCTGCTTTCTACATACTTGAATTGTTCTTAGATTGTTTTTGGTTGCATTTTCAAATGCCTTTTTGAAAAACTGTATCCACTTCCAGCACAAATAGCCAAGTTTGCAAGACTTTCTTAACCTCTTTCCAAGGAACCTGTGCCAGAAATATATGTGAAGAAGCACATTCATTTATTCATTCAACAAATACCTATGTTGAGTGCCTATGTTTAGGGCATTATCTAGACATCAGGGGTATATATAAACATAATTAATCCAAGGTTCCTACTTTAATTATATTTGTGAGGTAAGTAGCATCTTGATTAGTCCTGATGTTATTTCATTGTATATCATGGTCGATTTAATTTTAGAATTATACATCTGAAGAGAGAGGAAGTTTTCAAAGTGGTTTTATTAGCATGTTATTTAACATAATAAAGCATTAATGTAATGTTTACAGATATATTTAAATAAATGAATGACTTTTAACGAGATTTTCTCCCCCCTCTCTCTCTCATTAGGTTCTTGGAGTGTCAATGTTTTAATACCAGTACACAATTAAATCTGTGGTGAAGTCATTTTCTAAGTGGAAGAGGAAATTTTAAAGTGTGGTAGATACAGTGAAATTCTGTACAGATTTTTCTCTAAGGAGAATATGACATGCTTATGCTTACCAAGATCAAGTGCATTGAGGGGCAGTTTTGTTTGCCTGAATAAAAGTAAAGGACAAGTAAACAATTTGATGATAAGCTACAGTTTTTCTTAGAAAGTAAATATTTTATTTATGCGCTGTTAGTTGGCTTTTGAATCAATTATTTCATGCTTTTTTTTAAAAAAAGAAAAAAAACAAAATAACAATCTGAAGAGGCATTTGGTACAGATACGAATTCTCTTACATTTATTTACTGGTTGTACTAAATAATGATGACCTCTGCTGGATTTTTGTTTACATCCAGAAAACAATGTTAAGGATGTATTTATTCCCCTACCCTGAAGAAAGTGTAGGATAGAATTGTTTTTAGCATTCTAAATTTAAATGCTTAAAACATCAATCAACAAAACTTTGTTTTAAATATTGTAATTGTGGAGAAAAGTAAACTTATAAGCAGAACTTTTACAATTTTTTCATCTAAAAGTATTTTAAGATATTTTTAAAATCCAAGAGCTTCTCTATACTTTTCAGAAATATCCAGATGCAGTGAACTGCCAGAAGGTAACCAGTCTCAAACATGCTTATCCCATTATCAACCCTGAAAGTTTGCTTGTCCTTTAAGATAAAAATGTAATGTTGTGATATTCCTTCCAGTAGTGCCACTGTATTTTGTCTCCAAATAAAAGAAGCTTATTGTAGTATGTTTGCAGAAAAATTCTAAACAAAAATTATACAGCTTATTAGAGTGTGGGAATAGGGATCTAAATTTTAAATAAAATTATATATATATATAAATTGGTGCTGATTTTATAATTGCGCAGTTTGTTTAGTTTTTTCTTACTTTTAAATTCCAACTTAAAATTATGAGGTTTCAGAAATATATTGAAAGTTTAACAATGTTTAAAAATAGAAAAGCATGAGTGTTCATGCTTTAAAATGATTTTTAAATTTGTATTTTATATTGTTTTATCTATCTGTCTTTGCAAGCAGTCTTCAGGTTAAAGATACTTCTAACAGGTTACAGTACATTTCCGCTGTATGTAAATTAGATGGGATAATAGAATTCATAACCCATAATATTCTTTGAAAGCTAAGCTTTAAACTTCATTTTATGTCCTTTCACAAATAAATTAGTTTAAAACAGAAAGTGGCTACTTGCCATTTTGACATCAACTCATTTTGCGAGGCTTAGGCAGCTAGACATCGTTTAAAACAAAATATTAACTTATATTACATGTGTATCTATCTTTTGTCAGTCGTCTCTCAGTTCTTGAGGTATATTATTTTAATCATTCCATGCCTTAATATGCTTGCAATACAAGAATATCTTCAGATGGGTGAATACCAAAAGGCTTTCAGTTTTTAGTCAGAAATCAAGCATTGGGCTGTGGTAGCCAAAAACCATAGGTTAGCTAAAAAGATCATGATACAATTATTTTATTAAGTCATGGTTAATAACAAATGAATCCAGACTTGTCTAACAGATTTTCCATCAACAAATATTGTTATGTGCAAAAGTATTGCCTATGTTGTTTTACACACCACTGCATTAACTAGAACTGCTGAGAGGACTGTATATATGATTTTAAACCTAAGTTGATTTTTTTTCTCACTCTTGAAAGGAGTACTTCTTTGTGAAAGCAGTTCTTACAGCTTTGTTTTCAACCAGCTAAAAATGTTTTATATATTACTCTAACCTGTTGTCCTCCACATTCTATTGTCCTAATTGTACTGTTTTCTGATTTGTATTTATGTCTTGAGACAGTAACTTTTTGAATAAAAATAAACCTACAGTATGTTGTATGTTTTCTCTTGTACTCAGAGGGGGAGGGTGACTATAAATGGTTTGCAAATTATATCTATTATCACATCTTTTCATGTGTTTGGGGAATAATTTATAGAGAATGCCATCAGTTTATATTTTTAATAAATCATATGTATTTACAATGAAACCAAATCCCTAATTGGGTTATTACTTTAAAATAGGAATCTGTAATCATTATTGCTTTAATTTTCATCTGGTATAGGTTAAACACATTTACAAATGTTTCCATTGTTTATACAGGGTACATTTGAGTGCCTTCTGTGTGCTAGGCATGTGTTAAGAGATCTCTCCTTCATAGATCCATTGGGGAAAACAAAATAATAAACTTGTAATAACTGCCAGGAAGGAAACAGGCAGGATATGCTGAGGTAGAGAATGAGAGAGAGAGAGTAAGAGAGAAACCTGTCTTAAATAAGGGGCTCATGGCATGGAGGTAAAACCAACATTTGAAAAAGAATTTACTAATTGAATCCATATTGAAAACTCATCAAAGAAAGTGTTAACAAGATTTGCATTGTACTCTTTAAGAGGTTCATGTCAGTGTAACACTAGCACATTGTTCATTTGGGCTAGTTTGTATATCATATTAGAATTGTCTTCTATCATTAGTGATTCAGAACTGAACGTATAAAATGATAGCTAAAACAACTGGGTGCTGTTTTAAGTAGTTTATGTGTAATAACTCATTAAGCTTCATGACGAGTTGATGATGCTGTTATTCCCCCACCAATTTTTTTTTTTTTTTTAAACAAATCAGAAGGAGGTGAGAATGAGGTACAAAGAAATTTAAATACCTTAGACCAGGGGTACCAGAACTTGGCCTGTTAGGCACTGGGCTGCACAGCAGGAGGTGAGTGGTAGCCTAGTGAGCAAGCATTAATCACCTGAGCTCTGCCTACTGTCAGATCAGCTTTGGCATTAGATTCTCATAGGAGTGCAAATCCTAAAGTGAACTGCACGTGCAAAGGATCTAGGTTGAGCATTCCTTATGAAAATGCTTGATGATCTGAGGTGCAACAGTTTCATCCTGAACCCCACCTCCCACCCCACCCCCACAGTCTATGGAAAAAGTTACATTCCATGAAACTGGCCGCTGGTGCCAGGAAGGTTGGATACGGCTGCCTAAGACAAGGTTATATGGCTAGTAAATAATGGAGTTGGTATTCCAGCTCAGGCAGTCTGGCTGCATTAAGTCCTAGAAAGCATTGAAACTATTTGATAGATAAGGGAAACATTCGTAATTGCATACACATAAAATGGTACATTGTTCGTTGTCATAGTGCATCTACTTAAGAGTTCAACTGGTTATAGATTTGGTAGGTGTAAATAAATATTGTCCTTAATATGCTACCTAACCGGCTTTCATAAAGAAGATGTAAGCTGAATCTGAGTCCTGAACTTATCAGTGGTTTAGTTAATAAAGCTGAGAGACTGGGGAAGAAGAGTAGGATAACTGAGATGTCTTCAATATTCTGCCACAAAGGGAACTTTAAGGGGTCACATGGATGAATACAGATCAGACATATTACTCTGGTAGCAGTAATGATTCAGCAAAAGAAAATGATCCAATAAAGCACCATGCCTTTGGTTATGAGGAAACTCCGTGTTGAAGTACACTAGATAAATGTCACTTCAGGTCAACAAATCTTAGTGATTGATGTGTGCCTGGCCTAGCGCTAGCTGGTGAGAAGGCAGAGACCAACAAGACAGATTTTGTGTTTACAGTTCTACTGGGGGTTAGGATGCAGATGCCAAAAGAATAAAATGAAGTAAGTTCATTGTATTGGGTGTTAGGGGAGCACAGAGGAGGGGCACAAACAGTGGATGTGCTCAGGGAGGCTTCCTGTAAGGCTGATACTTGAATTCTCCCCTGCAACATTTCATGCAAATTTTCCCACAACAAAGTTGAAAGAATTTTACTTTGAATACACTGTTGTACTTGCCTTTACCACATATCCATCTGTCTCTCATTTATGTATTTCAAAGTAAATTGCAAACACCGGCACACTACCTCCTAACTACTTCAGTGTGCATATCATTAAAAGTTTACTGTTTTCTATATTGGTGTACAATTTATATATAGTAAATAAACTATATATATTTGCTGTTTTGACAAATGCTTAGACTGCTTAACCCAAATCCTTATTTGAACATTACCATCAACCTGGAAAGTTTCTTTATTTTCCTTAACCAATCTGTTCATCTATCCTCTAGAAACAATAGCTATTATGTTCCCATCATAGATTAAATTTGGCTGTTCTAGAACTTCATATAAGTGGAATCATAACAGTATTTTTGTGCAAGGTTTCAGCATGTTTCTGAGATCCATGTTTCATATATCAACAGTTCATTCTTTTAAATGTGTTTCATTGTAAAAATATACTACAATTTGTTATGGGTTGTTTCTGCTTTTTTGGCTGTTAGGAATAAAGCTGCTACCTGAGTTGCATTTTAAAAGCCGAGAGGTGGGATAGGTGAAAGGAGGACTGCATGACGAGGGCTGAAAATTTCAGGCAAAGGAGACAACATAAATGACCATCTTAGATGTGAGAACTATTTAGTAATTGCTTAAGGGTGGATGGGGCAAGACTAGAAAGGATAGTTGACTATCCAGTACCTCACATCAGCTTTAAAAATGAAAAAAGACATTCACAAGTGATACCTTTGGTAACTTAAGTGTTTTCGTTTTATGTGTGATGTGCTCAGAATTGGCGAAGATCCAAAATGGTAGCAGGGTGCCTTTAAATGACTTGTGAAAAATTGATTTGTTTAATAATATGGGTGTTTTCATCACATCAGGCCTTATTCTACCATTGAGGAAAATGAAAGGCCAGCTACTATGAGTTTGTTTTTCATTTTTTATTTTTACTTGTTTTAATTGACTATATATATGTGTGTGTGTGTGTACATATTGACAAGAACTATTCATATGTATATGTTTTAAAATACATATACATTGTGGAAAGACTAAATCGAGCTAACATGCATTACCTCACACATTTTTTGTGGAGAGGAGTCTTTTGCTATTACTGTATTGTGTATTCTCCCTTCAAATTTATTAATATTTGCCATATATATACTTAGGTGTTCCAATGTTGGATACATCTATATTTACAATTGTTATATCCTCATGATGAATCGTCCCCTTTATCATTATATAATGACCTTCTTTGTGTCTTTTTACAGATTTTACTCAAATTCTACTTTATCTAAAGTATAGCTACCCCTGCTCTCTTCAGATTTTCACTTGTATAAAATAGATTTTTCTATCCCTCCACTATCAGTCTCTGTGTGTCCTTAAAGGTGAAGTGAGTCTTTTTTAGGCAGTAGTTAGGTTTTACTTTTTAAAAATCCATTCAACCAGTTTTTTGATTGGAGAATTTTTTCCATTTATACTCATAGTAATTATTGATAGGTAAGGACTTACTACTGCTATTTTGTTCATTGTTTTCTGGTTGTTTCGTAGATCCTTTGTTCTTTCTTCCTCTCTTGCTACCTTCCTTAGTCATTAGGTGATTTTCTTCAGTGATATTTTTATTCCTTTATGTCTTTTGTGTATCTTCTATAGCTTTTTGCTTTGTGGTTACTATGAGGTTTACATAAAACATTTTACAATTTTAACAGGCTATGTTAAGGTGATAACTTTGATTGCATGAAAAACTACACTTTTACTCCCCCCCATTTTATGTTTTTGAAGGCAGAATTTATATCTTTTTATATTGTACATTCTTTAACAAATAATTGTAGCTATTGTTACTATTATTATTATTATTTCTTTTCTTTTTTTTTTTTTTTTTGAGGCAGAGTTTCACTCTTGTTGCCCAGGCTGGAGTGCAATGGCACCATCTCAGCTCACCGCAACCTCCACCTCCCGGATTCAAGCGATTCTCCTGCCTCAGCCTCCCCAGTAGCTGGGAATACAGACACATGCCACCACGCCCAGCAAATTTTGTATTTTTAGTAGAGGCGGGGTTTCTGCATGTTGGCCAGGCTGGTCTCGAACTCCCAACCTCAGGTGATCCACCCACCTCGGCCTCCCAAAGTGCTGGGATTACAGGCGTGAGCCACTGTGCCCGACCCTATTATTTTTAATTATTTTATCTTTTAACCGTCATAGTAAAGATATAATTGATTTACACACTATCATTACAG
Source organism: Macaca fascicularis (assembly GCF_037993035.2). Lineage (NCBI taxonomy): Eukaryota > Metazoa > Chordata > Mammalia > Primates > Cercopithecidae > Macaca > Macaca fascicularis. The sequence continues at coordinate 130,340,028 of NC_088395.1, forward strand.
TATTAGAGTATTCTGAATTTGTATATTTACTTTAACCAGTGAGTTTTATACTTTTATATGTTTTTATGTTACTAATTAGCATTATCTTTTATCTTGAAGAACTCCCGTTAGCATTCCTTGTTAGACAGGTCTGGTGGTAATGAACTCACTCAGCTTTCGTTTGTCTGGAAAAGTCTTATCTCTCCTTAATTTCTCAGGGACAGCTTTGCCAGGTACATGTTCGTGGTTAGCAGGTTTTTCATTTAGCACTTTGAATATAATCATCTCACTTTCTCCAGGCCTGTAAGGTTTCTGCTAAGAAATTCACTGCTGACCTTACCGGATCTCCCTTATATGTGATACACATTTTTTTCTCTTGCTGCTTTCATTATCTGCACTTTGTCTTATTTTTGATGGTTTGATTATAATATGTCTTGGTGTAGTCTTATTTGGACTGAATTTGATTTCAGACCTTAGACCTTCCTTTACATGGTATTTACATGTTTTCTCAGGTTTAGAAAGCTTTTTGCAATTATTTTCATAAATAAGCTTTCTGTTCTGTTGTCTCTGTCTTCTACTTGAACACCTATAATTTATATAATTTTATATATATATATATATAATGCTCTTTTGATTCTGTACCATAAATCCTGGAATCTTTCTTCACTTCTTTTTATTCTTTTTTCTGACTATATTTTCAAATAGCCTGTCTTCAAGTTCACATATTTGTCTGCTTCATTAATTCTGCCACTCTCTCTTTCATTTTATTTACTATATTTTTCAGTTTCAGAATTTTTTTTCTTAAATTTCAATTCTTGTTAAATTTCTTGTTTTGTTTATTCTTTTCCTAATTTTGTTGAATTGTTTCTTTGTATTTCTCGAAGTTCACTTAACTTCCTTAAAACAATTATTTTAAAGTTTTTGGCCGGCAGTTCATAAATCTCCATTTCTTTAGGTTCACTTCCTGGTGCTTTCCTTTGTTCCTTTGATGCTGTCATGTTTCCCTGATTGTTCTTTATCCTTATGGCTGTGCATTGGTTTCTGTACATTTGAAGAAGTTGGAACTTACTTCAGCCTTTGTAGACTGGCTTTGTCTTGGAAAGCCCTTCCACATTCAGCCTGTCCAGAGATTCTTAGCAGGTAGTCTGATGTGGTTAATGAGTGAGCTTGCTGCTGGTGTCCTTAGGCAGGCTGGCCAGGTACCTGGGTAAGGAGGTGGGTGGGCCCAGCACCTCGGTCCACAGGGTGGGGCCTTGAGCCTCAATTTTCAGGGGCTTGCCAGGCATTAGAATGGGTCTGGAGGCTAAGTCCATAGGAGCAGTGCTATAGCCTGAGTCCATGGGGGCTGGCTCAGTGCTAGGCTCTACTGGGATGAACCTGGACCCTGGGTCTGCTGGAGGGTGGGGCTACAGTGGCTGGCCTGGCCTTGTGCAAGCCTGGAACTTGTGTCCACGGTGCTGTCCTGGTGCCTGAAGCCAGGATTGTTGACCTGGCAATTGGACCATGGATTCCAGCCTGATAAGTAGGGCTAAGGGTGGGGGCAGCCTAGTGCTGGGGTGGGCCTGAAGCCTGTGGCTGTAGAGGTGGTCCAGAATCTGAGGCTGCTCATATGGACCTGTGTATAGGGGCTGGCTTGATGCTAGGGTAGGCCCAGAGACCAAATTAATGGGGCCGGCAGGGGCCGGCCTAGCACTGGGGCAAGTCTGGAGGCGCAGTTTGGGGATACTGACCTAGAGTTTCACGCCATGGGGGCACTGGATTTACTGGGATGGGCCCAGTGTTGGTTTTACTGGGATGGACAAAGTCTGGTGCTCGCTTCCCTCTTTCCCCAAGCAGAGGGTCTCTCTCCACACTGTGCTGACTGGGATTGGGGAAGGGGTTATGAGGATAATATAAAACTCTCCTTCCTACCCTCTTCAATGCAGTTTTTCTTATTTCTGCATTACACTCAGGTGCTGTAAGCTCTTGTCTGGTTTCTTTAGCTCTTGTGAACGTATTTTTATGTGTGGATAGTTGTTCAAATTTATGTTCCTGTGGGGAGACAAGCACTGGAAAGTTCTATTCTGCTCTTGCTTACATCCGAACTTGTACCTTGATTGTTTTTTTACATTAACTTATTTATCCTCTACTATCTTTTGCTTAGGATATGCCTGAGGATTTTACTCTAGTGAACCTGTGACAAGTTAGCTTTTAAACAATTTTATAGTGTTTATAGCAAAATTGTAACATTGAAAAAATAATAGCTAATATGTGTTGTGTTTACTGTATAACAAGCACTATTCTCCAGCAAATTATAGTTGATATTATCTACATTTTACAGAGAAGGAAACTGATGCACAGGTTAAATCAACTTGCCGAAGGATGCATAACATGTAAGTGATGAGGTCTAGATTTTAACTCACAGTTTCTGATTCTGCAGTCTATGAATGTAACTTTCTCTCTTCATCTTCCTGCTACTAAATGTATGCACCTACTTGTGTCTGTATTCGTATAGTTTGTGTTTCATTCTGTTATAGTGGACAAGCTATCCTTGTTTCTAAGATATTGGATCCTATCCTGTATTTTTCTCCTCTCTCCCCTCCCCTCTCTTATTCTTTTTATTGGAGAATGATATTTAGAGGCCAGAATTTGGCAACTACATATGCTCATTGGTACTGGTTTTAATTGCTTCTACAGGCTTTCTTAGAGGACTAAGCTGAGAAATATATGTATGTATACATATGCATACTTCTATATATATTTGTCTGTATGTTCTGTGCTACCTCCTTCACTGCCACTACCACCACAATGTAGTTATGTTATTCATTTGACATATAGTTAGGTTTGTTTTTGTTTATATTGCATTTTAGGGTCCTCCCCCATTTTTGTTGATTTTATTTATGAATATGTGAGGAATTATTAACAAGATTCTAAAAGCCAAAACTGTATAGAAATATATACTCAAAGAAGTCTCACTCCCACCCTTGATTCCTTCTATCCCATTCCTAGCCTCCATTCTTTTTTTTTTTTTTTGTGAGATGGAATTTTGCTCTTGTTGCTCAGGCTAGAGTGCAATGACATGATCTCGGCTCACTGCAACTTCTGCCTCCCGGGTTCAAGTGATTCTCTTGCCTCAGCCTCCCAAGTCGCTGGGATTACAGGCATGAGCCACCACGCCTGGCTAATTTTTTTTTTTTTTTTTTTTTTTGTATTTTTAGTAGAGACAGGGTTTCACCATGTTGGTCAGGTTGGTCTTGAACTCCTGACCTCAGGTGATCCACCCGCCTTGGCCTCCCAAAGTTCTGGGATTATAGGCATGAGCCATGGTGCCCAGCCTCCTAGCCTCCATTCTTTCCATCCTATTTCCACTCACCCCTGTAGGTAACCAATCTCTTTAGTTCCTGCTTAACATTTTCTGTGTTTCTTCCTGCACAATGAGCAGATATGTATACATTTTCTTGTTTTCCCTTTATTACTCTTTTGCACTCATTTTATTTTATTGGAGAGATGGGATCTTGCTATGTTACCCAGGCTGGTCTGAAACTCTTGGCCTCAAGGGACCTTTCTGCCTCAGCCACCCAAAGTACCGAGATTACAGGCAGGAGCCACCACGCCTAGCCTGCATTCTACTTTTCTTAAAACTTAACATGTCCTAGAAACCATTTCATATTATTCATAGATTCTTATTCTTTTTTGCAGTTCATATTACTTCACTGTGTGGGTACACTATAGTTTAACCACTCTTCTATGTATGGGCATTTAGGTTGTTTTCGTTGTTTTGCATCTACAAAGAAAATACTACACTGAATAACTGTGTGTATAGATATTTTTGTATTGTTGAAGATACATCTTCGGGGCAAATTCCAATGTTCTTCAAATGGTAATGTGTGTGGATTTCTGTTAGATACTGCCAAATTCTCCCCCCTAAAAGGATTGAACCAATTTGCATTCCCACCAGCATATGGTGCTGAATGTTTGAGTGCCTACTTCTCCACAGCCGCTCTGACTGAATGTGTGGTCTTGTTTTTTAATTCTTGCCAATTCAATAACTGAGTTGAATTGAACTACACATCTCAGTGTAGTTTCAACTTGCATCTCTGTTACTGTGTAAGTGAGGCTGAGTGTTTTTATATTGTTTAAGAGCCATTTTGTGTCTTTTCTGTTGTCTGTTCATGTATTTCGCTTATTTTTCTATCAAGTTTTTGGTGTTTTCTCCTTTTTTTGTTGTTGTTTGTTTGTTTGTTAATTTTTTTGTTTTTGAGACAGTCTCGCTCTGCTGCCCAGGCTGGAGTGCAGTGGCATGATCTCGGCTCACCACAACCTCTGCCTCCCAGGTTCAAGTGATTCTCCTGCCTCAGCCTCCTGAGTAGCTGGGATTACAGGCGTGCAACTACCATGCCTGGCTAATATTTGTATTTTTAGTAGAGACGGGGTTTCACCATGTTGGCCAGTCTGGTCTCAAACTCTTGACCTCGTGATCTGCCCACCTCAGCCTCCCAAAGTGTTAAGATTACAGGCGTGAGCCACCATGCCCGGCTTTTTGTTTTGTTTTGTTTTTGAGACAGCATCTCACTCTGTCACCCAGCCTGGAGTGCAATGGCAGAATCACAGCTTACTGCATCCTCAACCTCCGGAGCTTAAGTGATCCTCCTACCTTGGCCTCCCAAGGTCCTGGGATTACAGGCATGAGCCACCCTTGCCCAGCTTCTCCTCAATTTTTAAGAGTTCTTTAGATATTGGAAATATTTGCCCTTTGTGATACATGTTGCAAATATTTTCCTTGAGTTTGTCATTTGTCTTTGACTTTGCTTATGCTATTTTTCTGCCATGCAAAATATTTTAAAAATCTTTATGTGGTCAAATGTATTAACTTTTTATTTCATCTGGACTTTGAGTCATAGTTAGAAACCCAGGTTATACAGGAATTCACCCAAATTTTCTTTTAGGACTTATATGGTTATATGGTTTAATTTCTTTATTCAGATTTCTAATCCATTTGAAATTGATTCTTGTGTAAGGTGTGAGGTATGAATCTATATTTTTATCTTTTTCCAAATGGCTATCCAGCCCTGTTTATTAAAATGGTCATCTTTGCCCCAGTGGTTTGAGCTGTCACCTTTATCAGACAATAAATTGCCCTATGTACTTAGCATACATCTCTGGACTTTCTTTTCTATTTCACTTGTCAGCCTGTCTTGCCATAGGGAGTACCACACTGTTTTATTTATAAGGCTTTTTAGTTGGCTTTAACATTCCATGTATTATTTCCTTTTTCAGTGTTTTGCAAGTTATTGTTCCATGCTTATTATATGGAAAGTGTCAACTTGTCTAGCTCCATTAAAAGCCTTGTTAGTATTTTATTAGGATTGTGTTAAATTTAAAAATTAATTTGGCCAGAAATGGTGGCTCATGCCTATAATCCCAGCACTTTGGGAGGCTGAGGTGGGAAGATCACTTGGGCCCAGGAATTTGAGACCAGACTGGGTAACATAAGGAGACCCCGTCTCTACTAGATAGGTAGACAGACACACAGATATGAACAAAAAATTAGCTACAGGAGGACTGGTTCTCTCCTCCTCATTAGGTCCTCGCAAAGGTGAGTTGTTCTAGTTAAGAACAGGGATATCTTTCCATTTGTTCAAGTCTACTTTGTGTCTTCCAGAAGTGTTTTAAACTTTTCCTCAAATGGGTTTTGCATATTTCTTAAGTTTATTTTATCTTCATTATTGCTGTTTGAAGGTGATTTTCCTCTACCATTATCTTCTCTAACTGGTTATTGTTAGTGTACATGAAGGCTATTGATTTCTGTATCTTAATTTTATATATTGCTAGCTTACTGAGTAAAATAGTGTTGGAAAAACTGGATAACCATATAAAAAAAAATTCAGCTCAACTGCTATCTCACACTATACACAAAGTCAGTTTGAGGCAGATTATAGATCTGTCACCACAGTTTGCGCTCCGAGTTCTTGGCTTTCGTGTAAGTAGAAATTAACGCCAGGATGGGGCTGAGCGTGGTGGCTCGATTGTAATCTCAGCACTTTGGGAGGCCAAGGTGGGTGGATCACATGAGGTCAGGAGTTTGAGACCAGCCTGGCCAACATGGTGAAACCCCATCTCTACTAAAAATACAAAAATTAGCCGGGCGTGGTGGCACGTGCCTGAAGTCCCAGCTACTCGGGAGGCTGAGGAGGGAGGATCCCTTGAGGCCGGGAGGCGGAAGTTACAGTGAGCTGAGATCACACCACTCCTCTCCAGCCTGGGCAACAGAGGAAGACTGTCTCAAAAACAAAAACAAAACCCAGAAATTAACACCAGGCCAAACAAATTTTTCACAGATAATTTTTCACAGGTTTAATAGGCTTGTGGCTCAAGCAAAGCAAGCGAGCAGCATACAGGAAAGGGGTCCTGGTGCTAGCTCCCTGAAGGGCTTTTGTTCTTGCCATTTTAAGGAAGCTGAGGTGAAAAAGGGTGATATATAGGCATGTACCACCTGCACAGTTTGATAATATGCTGCTTCATGTATTGTACGTCTCATTAGCATGTTAAATCTCCACCCCTGGGTGTGATTTTTAGCATTATAACGACATTATAAGGAGGAAAACCTTGATGAAAGGTCAGCACTGGAGTCCATCTTGTCTTTAGCTGGGTGCATCTAGTCAGGTTCTTATCAGGAATGCTAGAGTCTCACTTTAATAGCCTTGAGAGAAGTAACTCAAGGAAATAAATGGTTAGGTTCTTTTTTTTTTTTTTATGGTTGGGAACTCAGAGGAGACAGCAGCTATCTGCTACGTGACTTGGGTCAACCCTTTAAGGGAGGCAAGAAAGTAGGGGAAGGCTTATGCCCTGGCATGTGAGGCCCCTGGGGTTTTGGTTACCATGTCTCTTCCCTGCCAGACTGAGTCTCTTCACTATGTTGTCCCAGACCTAAATGTAAAAGACAAAATTATAATACTTTTAGAAGAAAACATAGGAGAATATGTTTGTGATTTGACAGTAGGCAAAAAATTTCTTAGGATGTAAATAACTATCAAAGAAAAACCCGATAAAATAGACTTCATCAATGGCCGGGCATGGTGGCTCAGGCCTGTAATCCCAGCACTTTGGGAGGCTGAGGCGGGCGGATCACTTGAGGTCAGGAGTTCAAGACCAGCCTGGCCAACATGGTGAAACCCCTTCTCTACCAAAAATACAAAAATATCAGCCGGGCATGGTGGCACAGGCCTGTAGTCCTGGCTACTCAGGAGGCTGAGGCAGGAGGATCGCTTGAGCCTGGGAAACGGAAGTTGCAATGAGCTGAGATTATGCCACTGCACTCCAGCCTGGGTGACAGAGCAAGATTCTGTCTCAAAAACAAAAACGAAAGCAAAACATCAAAATTTAAAACTTCTGCCAAAGAAATGACACCATTAAGAAAATATATAGGCAAGCCATAGACTGGAAGAAAATATTCACAAAACATTTATCTGAAAAAGGACTGTTATCAAGGATATATAAAGAACTCCTGACAACTCAGTGAAATAAATACCCAATAAAATGGGCAAAAGATCTGAATATACACTTTACAATAGAAGATAGATGAGTAGGCAGGGTGCGGTGGCTCATGCCTGTAATCCCAGCTCTTCGGGAGGCCGAGGTGGGTGGATCACCTGAGGCCAGGAGTTCGAGATCAGCCTGACCAACATGGTGAAACCCCATCTCTACTAAAAATGCAAAAATTAGCTGGGCATGGTGGCACGCACCTGTAATCCCAGCTACTCAGGAGGCTGAGGCAGGAGAACCACTTGAACCCGGGAGGTGGAGGCTGCAATGAGCTGCCACTATACTCCAGCCTGGGTGACAGAGCGAGACCCTGTCTCAAGGAAAAAACAAAAAAGAAGATAGATGAGTAGACAATAAACACTTGAAAAACATGTTCAACAGCATTTGTCATAAAGGAAATGAAAATTAAAAATCACAAAGACATACTACTACACATCTACTAGAATGACTAAAATTTAAAAAGACTGACAACACAGGATATTGGCGAGGACGTGGAACAAGTGAAACTCACATTTTGTTTTGGAAAAGGGCTGGCCATTTCTTATTAAGCTTAACACACACATACCCTGTGATCCAGCAATTCCTCTCTTAGGTGTTTACCCAAGATAAATGAAAGTCCACAAAAAGACTTGTGCAAGAATGTTCATAGCAGCTTTATTGATAGTAGTTCCAAACGGGAAATAGCCCAAGTTTTATCAACAGAAAAATGGATAAATAAGTCTATTTATACAGTGGAATACAACTCAGCAATGAAAAGGAATGAACTACCAATCCACACAACAAGGAGGACAAATATCAAAAACATTATACTAAAAGAATCCAGATATAAAAGAGTATACATACTGTGTAATTTCACTTATATGAAATTCTAACACAGATGAAACTGTTCTGTGGTGGAAAAACTCGTGACAGACAGTTTTAGGAGTGTAGAGGCCAGGATTGACATGAGAGCATGAGGGAACTCGCTGTGGTGATGGTACTATCCTATAACATGATAAGTTTTGGCCTACATGACTCAAACCCTTACACAAAAGATTTGTGCATTTCACATTATATTTTACCTAATAACAAAAACAAGTAAAAGTTTAACTTTAGTTGATACGTATACTAAAATATTTGGTGTGAAATACACTGATGTCTTCAACTTATCTCAAAATGCATCAAAAATAAGATTAGTTTATGGATGAGATGAATAGATATGTATAGATAAAATGTTAGTTGTAAGCTCCAGAACTCCAGGTGCTGGGTATATGAATGTTCATTGTAAAATGCCTTCAACTTTTGTGTTTGAAAATTTCTGTATCAAAATATTGAAAGCAAAAAAGTAGATGAGAGGACGAGGGGAGAAAGGGACAAAAAGAAGAAAGGAAAGAAAGAATTACTTACAAGCTAAGAGGATTTGATCTGTGGAAACAGACCTTTCAGGCTAACAATCTCTTCCTGCTACCAAATAAATAGACTCTGAGGTGATCATACACAGACAGTATATGGTGGTTTAGGAAGACTACTTAGTTTACTATTGTCTAAAAGACATTTCTAGGTCCTCGAGCCAGGGGGGAAAAATATGTATTCTTCACAGCTGTGCTGAAAAAAAGAAAGAAAAAATATGTATAGTTGTAATTAGAGAGCTTAAACAACAACGGCAACAAGAACAAAAGCCTTGGCCGGGCGCGGTGGCTCAAGCCTGTAATCCCAGCACTTTGGAAGGCCGAGGTGGGCGGATCACGAGGTCAGGAGATCAAGACCATCCTGGCTAACCCGGTGAAACCCTGTCTCTACTGAAAAAATACAAAAAGTCAGCCGGGCGTGGTGGCAGGCGCCTGTAGTCCCAGCTACTCGGGAGGCTGAGGCAGGAGAATAGCGTGAACCTGGGAGGTGGAGCTTGCAGTGAGCTGAAATCGGGCCACTACACTCCAGCTTGGGTGACAGAGCAAGATTCCATCTCAAAAAAAAAAAAAAAGAACAAAAGCCTTAAAAAAGAAGCAAATCCTGCCATTGTGACAAGGATGAACCTAGAGGATATTATGCTAAGTGAAATAAACCAGACACAGAAAGGCAAATACTGCATGACTTCACTCATATATGGAATCTAAAACAGTCAAACTCATAGAAACAGAAAGTGGAAAGATGGTTGCTATGGTCTGAGAGGGAGCAGAAAAATGGGATTTTGATCAAAGGGTACAAACTTTTAGTAATAAGATGAGTAAGTTCCGGAGATCAAAAGTGCAGCATGGTGAGTATAGTTAATAATAACGTATACTTGAAATTTACTATAAGTCTTAAGTGTTCTCACCACAAAACATGTAACTATGTGAGGTGATGATATAGGAGTTAAGAAGGAATTACTTAGGCAGATAGCAAGGGCATGGGAGCCCTTGGTAAGGCTTTTGTTTTTCATGAAAAGCAGCCCCGAATCATTTTCTAACAAAGAACAACCTGTAAGGTCAAGCCACAGGCATAGGCAAACCAGCTAGGAGCTTGCAAGGGTGAATGCCAGCAGGAACTAGGTACTAGACATGTTCAAGATGACGGGTCCATATTCCCTTCTCTTTGTCAGCCACGTGTACAGTAAAGATCAGACAAGATGGATCAACCGGAAAGCCCATTTGCCATAACTTTAGAGTGAGCTGAATTGCCACTAATATTTATCCCCATTTTGTTAAAAAATAATACAACAATATAAAAAGAAGCAAGATGAACACCAAGAATGAAAAATAATTAGTTACAGCATTCATGTTGTCTCTGAGCATAAAAAACAAAAACAGTTTTTCAGATTAAGCCTACCATTTATGGGTTGTCATAAAATAGTATCCTGGCAATGGAAGAAAGAACCTGACAGTAAGTAAAACTTTATGTTTCTAGTATTTCTTATGATATCCCTTAGTATAGGCCATTAGTGTAATGCCAAAGTGGAATTCATGAAAGGATAGCCAAAAAGTGGAAACAACCAAAATATCTATCAATTGATGAATGAATGAATAAAATGTATTATATCTGTGCAATGGAACATTATTCAACCACACACAAAAAACGAAGTACTCATTCATGCTACAAGATGGGTGAAACTTGAAAACTATTATGCTTAGTGAAAGAATCCAGTCACTACAGAGACCCAAAAGAGATTAGTGTTCTAGGGGATGAGGGTGGTGTTGAAGAAAAAGGGGCTACAATTGCTAATGGGTATGTTTTTTGGAGGGGGGTGATGAAAATGTTTCAAAGAATAACTGTGGTGATGATTGCATGACCCTGAGGATGTATTAAAAACCACTGTACATTTAAAATAGCTGAAATCTAAGGTATGTTGGTTATATCCCAATTAAAACAAGCAATTCTCGGCCAGGTGTGGTGGCTCACGCCTGTAATCCCAGCACTTTGGGAGGCTGAGGCGGGTGGATCACCTGAGGTCAGGAATTCAAGACAAGCCTGGCCAACATGGTGAAACCCTGTCTCCACTAAAAATACAAAAATTAGCCAGGTGTGGTGGCTTGCACCTGTAGTTCCAGCTAGTCAGGAGGCTGAGGCAGGAAAATCACTTGAATCTGGGAGGCAGAGGTTGCAGTGAGCTGAGATTGCACCACTGCACTCCAGCCTGGGCAACAGAGTGAGACTCTGTCTCAAAAAAAAAAAAAAAAAAAAAAATTAAAAAAAAGTAATTATCCACAGACTAGGAGAAAATATTTGCAAAAGGCATTTATGATAAAGGACTCTTATAAAAAATATGTTATATGATTTGGATATTTGTCCCTGCCCAAATCTCATGTTGAATCGTAATCCTCAGTGTTGGAGGTGGGGCCTGCTTGAGTCATGTGGGCGGATCCCTCATGGCTTGGTGTTATCTTCATGATAGTGAGTGAGTTCTCACGAGATCTGGTGGTTTAAAAGATGTGTGGTACCTCGCCCACGCCCAACTCTCTCTCGCTCCCATTCTCACCATGTGATTTGCCTGCCCCCTTTTTGCCTTCCATAATGACTGGAAGTTTTCGGAGGCCTCCCCAAAAGCATATTCTCCTATGCTTCCTGTATAGCCTGCAGAACTTATGGGCCAATTAAATCTCTTTTCTTACAAATTATTCAGTCTCAGTTATTTCTTTATAGCAATGCAAGAGTGGCCTAATACACTAAACAAATAACTTTTTTTTTTTTTTTCTTGTGACAGAGTCTCTCTCTGTTACCCGGGCTGGAGTACAGTGGTGCAATCTTGGCTCACTGCAACCGTCGCCTCCTGGTTTCAAGCAATTTTCTGCTGGGATTGCAAGTGCACACCACCACGCTTTGCTAATTTTTGTATTTGTGGTAGAGAAGGGGTTTCACCATGTTGGCTATGCTGGTCTCGAACTCTTAACCTCAGGTGATCTGCCCACCTCGGCGTCTCGAAGTGCTGAGATTATAGGCATGAACCACCACGCCCAGCCACAAAGAACTCTTAAAATTCAACAACAAGTAAATAGCCCAATTAAAAAAAATTGGCCAAAGTCCTTAATATACATATTGCCAAAAGAAGATATACAGATGGTAAATAAGCACATGAAAAGATGCTTCATATTATATGTCATCAGGGAAATATAAATCTAAGTTAGAATGACCATAACCCATTAGAATGGCCAAAATCCAGAACACTGACAACACCAAATGTTGGTGAGGATGTGGAGCAATAGGAGCTCTCATTCATTGCTGGTGGGAATGCAAAATGGTACAGCCATTTTGAAAGACAGTGGCCATTTCTTAGAAAACTAAATATACTCTTACCATATGATGCATATGGTACCAATACCAATCACGGTCCTTGATATTTACTCAAAGGAATTGAGAACTTGCATCCACACATAAACCTGCACATGTATGTTTATTTATAGCACATTTGTTCCCAATTACAAAACTTGAAAGCAATCAAGATGTTCTTCAGTAGGTGAATGGACGAAATATGGTACATCCAGACAATGGAATGTTAAATTCAATGCTAAAAAGAAATGAGATATCAGGCCATAAAAATACGTGGAGGAATCTTAAACGCATATTTCTAAGTGAAAGAAGCCAGTCTGAAAAGGCTAAATACTGTATCATTCCAACTATATGACATTCTGGAAAAAGCAAACCTATGGAGACAGTAAAAAAGATTAGTGGTTGCCAAGGGTTGGTGGAGAGGGAAGGATGAATAGGAGAAACACAGAGGATTGTTAGGGCAGTGAAACTATTCTGTATGATACTCTAATGGTGGATACATGTGGATACAGTTGTCCAAACCCATAGAAAGTACACCACCAAGTGTTACCCTAATGTAAACTATGGACTTCGGGCAATAGTGATGTGTTAGTGTACTAGTGTATGTTCATCAATTGTAACAAATGTACCACTCTAGTTGGGGATGTTGATAATGGGAAGGGCTGTGTATGTATAGGTATATAGGGGCAGGGAGTGTATTGGAAATCTCTATACCCTCTTCTTTTTTTTTTTTTTTTGAGATGGAGTTTCACTATTGTTATCCAGGCTGGAGTGCAATGGCACGATCTCGGCTCACTGCAACCTCTGCCTCCAGAGTTCAAGTGATTCTCCGGCCTTAGCCTCCCAGGTAGCTAAGATTACAGGCATGCACCACCATGCCCGGCTAATTTTTGTATTTTTAGTAGAGATGGGGTTTCACCATGTTGGCCAGGCTGGTCTCAAACTCCTGACCTCAGGTGATCTAACCGCCTCAGCCTCCCAAAGTGCTGGGATTACAGGTGTGAGTCACCGCCCCCAGCCTCTTTACCCTCCTGTTGATTTTGCCATGATTCTAAAATTTCTCTAAAAAAATAAAGTCTTTACACCTAAAGTAATTCTGTGTGTGTGTGTGTGTGTGTGTGTGTGTGTGTGAGGAGGGGTAGACAAGTCAGTTCAATCCACAAATACAGTTTTCTTGCTGATCTCACTTTTATCCAGGGATACATGTTTGACTAGAGAAATAGAGGCTTCTTAGACTTCAGGCAATCCTCTATAAATATTATACTCTCAGCTGAGCTTTCCATAAGTATTGAGCAACTGTGGGTTTGAGGGTATGTTCTCTGACAAATCCTTAGAACACAACTATTCTGTGTTTGCCAAAGCACAGAGCTATGTGTCTTAAAAGTCAACCCAAATGAAGGATGAGCCAAACAGGAACCAGTCCTTGAATTGAAAGCCACTGCCCTTCTGTGTGGAGGTAGGCCAAGGGAATATTCACTGTCAGGGCCAATATAACTCTTGGGAAGCAAGTTGTGGTCTGGTTTAGCCAGAGATGAGCCAGACCCCTAAACTCTAAATTAGAGAGCATCACAATAGTGATTTTAGGCAGCAAAAATTTAAAACAGCAACGAAATGTCAGTCATGAAAAAGCTCAGGAAAGACCTAGCTTTGAACAATGAAACTTCCTAATGAGCCAGCCACCAAAGAGAAACTTGTTTAAAAGATATGTCTAGGTAACTGAATGAATCAACGTACTGTACAGGACTGTTATTGCCAAACTTGATAAATGTTGGGGAATGTCTACTCAGAATGGTGATTTTGATTTTTTTTTTTCCAAGATGGGGTCTTGCTTTGTTGCCAAGGCTGCAGTTCAGTGTTATAGCTCACTGCAGCCTCAACCACCCGGGCTCATCCTCCCACCTCAGCCTCCCGAGTAGCTGGGACTACAGGCATGCACCACCACACCCGGCTAATTTTTGTAGTTTTAGTAGAGATGGGTTTCGCCATGTTACCTAGACTGGTCTGAAACTCCTGACCTCAAGTGATTCATCCGCCTCGGCCTCCCAAAGTGTTGGGATTACAGGCATGAGCCTCCGCGTCCAGCCTGAAGCTTCTCTTTTGTAGCTGTCATGCCTAGCTTGTGACAATAAAACTTTCTGCTAATGGAGATAGAGAAAGCATCTATCTTCTTACTTCAAAGTGATATTAAGTTATGAAAGTACTGCTCAATTTCAGCAGGACTTTCATAACTTAATATCACTTTGAAGTAGTAGATAGATGCTTTATCTCAGAATTTCCTCAGAAATTGAGGAAAAGCCAGTACACATGACTTGTTGACTGAATCGGAAAATGCCCATCAGGTTAAATGGAGCAGAGTCCTACTGATCCTGCCCTTCTTATTTGATTGGCAACTAGGAGTGACTGAAAATACATTTAGGCAAAATGCTAAATGGTCAAGTGTTAAAATCAATATTTACCTGAAGCCAAGGCCTAAACTAAATGATGCTATCAGAAAATTTCTGGAATGCAACAGTAAATCCAAAATTGTATTGAAGCATTATTAAATGTCTTTTGTTTAAAAATGAGGTTTTCAGCTACACAAGGTGGCTCACGCCTATAATCCCAACACTTTGGGAGGCTGAGGCAGGAGGATCGCTTGAGGCCAGGAGTTCAAAACTGGCTGCCTGGGCAACAAAGCAAGACACTATCTCTACAAAATTATTTTAAAAATTATCCAGGTGTGGTAGCACAGCCTGTAGTCCCAGTGATATGGGAGCCGGGCAGGTAAGTGCTGGGTAGAGAAGGGTGGGGTCCCTGGCCAAGGGCTCCACCCTCGGGCCTGTGCCCATAGACCTGAATGAGGACAGGTATTTCTGTTTTCACGCCCAAAAAGTTGCCTTTTGGCTGGCCACCGCCCCCCACCCCTGCTGGCATCCTGTGCCCATAAAAACCCAACACCTAGCGGGCACAGACACAAGCAGCCGGACATTGAGAGGAGCAGAGGAACACACCAGCAGATACTGGCAGACCAGCAACAGTGGAATGGCGCAGATGCCAAGGGGATTTCTGCCCAGGGCGGTTGGAGAAGAGCCCCACCGCTGGGTGGCCCGACTCCAGGGTAAGACCACCTTCCCACTCTATTCCCTGATTCCGGCTCCCTATCCATCTAGCTACCTCCACCACTCAATAAAACCCTGCACTTAACCTTCCAGCCCATGTGTGATCTGATTCTTCCGGTACACTGGGCAAGAACTCAGGCTGTCACACTCACCCCATGTTCTTGAGATAAGGCAGAGGGTCTACTGAGCTGACTAACACAAGCGGTGGAAGACACGCCCACTTGGGCTTCGGGAGTCCTGCTGTGGGTCGAGAGCCCAAAAGCACTCTTTGCAGCCTCTGCACCTGCTTGTCTGCATGCTCCTTCTAGGGGTCTGAGCAGCAGGGCACTGAATAAGGGAACCGCACCTCTGTTGCATGCCCTGCAAGGGGAATAAGAGAACTCTCTCATTTCACCAGCTAGTCTGGAGGCTGAGGCAGGAGGATCACTTGAGCCTGGCATTTCTAGGCTGCAGGGAGCTGTGACTGTGTCACTGGGCTCCAGCCTGGGCAACAGAGTGAGGCCTTGCCTCAAAAAGAAAAAAAAAAAAAAAAAAAAGAAGCTTTTACATTGAACATTTTTATTAATAGGTATATTTTTTGAGACAGAGTCTTGTTCTGTCACCCAGGCTGGAGTACAGTGGCAAGACGTTGGCTCACTGCAGCCTCCACCTCTCAGGTTTAAGCGATTCTCATCATGCCTGAGCCTCTCAAGTAGTCAGGATTACAGTTGTCCGTCACTACCCATGGCTAACTTTTGTATTTTTCGTGGAGATGGGGTTTCACCATGTTGCCCAGGCTGGTCTGGAACTCCTGACCTCAAGTGATCTGCCCTCTTTGGCCCCCCAAAGTGCTGGCATTACAGGCATGAACCACCGTGCCCAGTCAATATAACATACTTTTAAATGACTTTTTTTTTTTTGGTGTACAGGTCTCTAAAGAGTTCATAAACAATTTTATGGTGGTGTTGTTTGGAACTTTCCCTCTTTCCCTCTCTGCCGTCTTTCTGATACTTTCAGGTTTCTAAGGCTTCCATATTCAGTCCTCTGACCAGAAAACTGAGATTTTTAGTTAGTTCATTCTGCCATATATTAATACTTCTTGTGACTGTGCTCCTGTCTGGAAGGAAAGAGAGAGGGAAATGAACCAATGGGTGTTTGCTCCCCCGTCTTGTTACCACAGCTCCTCAGAGTTTTAGGCCCCTGTGAGGTGCTTTGACTATTGCAGCCACTGCTGCTGTCCACGCTGTGATAGGACTGCAAGTTTACTTTGAATTATTGTCTTCTTTTCCAATATGTCTGCTACCACATACTTTATGGAGTTCTCAAATAGATGCTCCATGCATTCTATCCAGGTTTTATAGCTGCATTCAGTGGGAGAGGCAGAGTGGAATGTGCTTCTACAACTTAACTAGAAAACCAGCTCTTGATGTTTTATACAATCTTTTGAGAGAAATTTGTCTTTGAACAGTGGACCTAGATGTGTTAATAGAGCAATGTAATAGACTCTTAAGATACTGGCTGGGCATGGTGGCTCACGTCTGTAACCCCAGCACTTTGGGAGGCTGAGGTGGGCAGATCACTGGAGGTCGGGAGTTTGTGACCAGCCTGGTCAACATGGTGAAACCCTGCCTCTACTGAAAATACAAAAATTAACTGGGTGTGGTGGTGCATGCCTGTAATCCCAGCTACTCAGGAGTCTGAGGCAGGAGAATCTCTTGAACCCGGGAGGCAGAGGTTGCAGTGAGTCAAGATGACACCACTGCACTCCAGCCTGAGTGGCAGAGTGAGACTCCATCTCAAAAAAAAAAAAAAAAATTATCTACGAATTGCCACCTGTGTCTTAGCATTCATTGCATGTGTGCATCTAGTCAAACTCCGGAAGCAGATTTGCCTAGCTCATCTACAGTTGACCGTAGACGCAGGAAGGAGCCCAGCTAAGACCGGAAGAACTGCCCAGCTGAGCCGAATTAAAGTGACAACCTGCAGAATTGTTAGCCAAATAAATGGTGTTTTATTAAAACCACTAAGTTTTTGGGTGGTTTTTAAAATAACATAGCAATAACTAACTGCTACTGTAAGCAAAGTACAACAAAAGCATTAATCCATTGTGCTCTGATTTTAAAAAGGATTTCTGGTTGATTTTGCACTTCCAAGGGTACAATGCACAAAATTTTAAAAGTAGCATAGCTAATAGTATTGCTAATCATTTTTGTGCACAGTAGAATATAATTCAGACAAAACACTTTTCAGTAACTTAATTTTTAGGAGGAATTTTGTACCTGAGATTCATAGCTTGGGCACATTTCAAAAATCCTTCCATTTCAACTACTGAAAATGATTGGCAGTCTATAAGCATCATTTCTTTTTTTTTTTTTTTTTTTTTTGAGACGGAGTCTCGCTCTGCCGCCCAGGTTGGAGTACAGTGGCCGGATCTCAGCTCACTGCAAGCTCCGCCTCCCAGGTTTACGCCATTCTCCTGCCTCAGTCTCCCGAGTAGCTGGGACTACAGGCGCCCGCCATCTCGCCCGGCTAGTTTTTTGTATTTTTTTAGTAGAGACGAGGTTTCACCGTGTTAACCAGGATGGTCTCGATCTCCTGACCTCGTGATTCGCCCGTCTCAGCCTCCCAAAGTGCTGGGATTACAGGCTTGAGCCACCGCGCCCGGCCTATAAGCATCATTTCAACAAGTTTTGTTTAGATTCTTAAACTCCATAGACTCAACACGATAAGGAATTGCCTTAAAGGATTCCTGTAAAGTCTGTTTTTTTTGAAGCTTGCTTAATGAGAATCAAATGAGCTTTGGTTACCTTACTTGTCTCTAACACTTTCTTGTCTTTATAGTCATTACATTCTTTGTTACTATATTTGGATGAAACATGATTTTTCATGGCTGTTGCATGTGATTTTGGATTTTTTTCCTCATGAAATTTGGAGGCAGAAAAGTTGACATTTAGCTTTTATTTTGTCTTCATAAGCTATGAAGGATTTTCAAATAAGACTTTTTCTTAAAACACTCATGGCCTTATAATTAAACAACTGAACATTAAATAAAGTTATTTATTTATTTATTTATTTATTTGAGACAGAGTCTCACTCAGAGTGCAATGGTGTGATCTCAGCTCACTGCAACCTCCGCCTCCCAGGTTCAAGCAATTCTCCTGCCTCAGCCTCCCGAGTAGCTGGGATCACAGGCATGCGCCACCACGCCGGGCTAGTTTTTGTATTTTTAGTAGAGACAGGGTTTCGCCACGTTGGCCAGGCTGGTCTCGAACTCCTGACCTCAGGTAATCCACCAACCTCAGCCTCCCAAAGTGTTGGGATTACAGGCGTGAGCCACTGCCCCCAGCCAATACAATTCTTAAAGGTTATTTTGTTTATTGTTCCAAATGCTGATACAAAAAAACAATTCTACAAAGATTAGAATTATATCTAATTTTTATTTTTGTTTTATAATTTAAAAAAGTATTTGCTCAAAAAGAATATGATTGTCTTAAATGTATTTGGCTACTGCATATTATCCTAATATTTTATTTTATTTTATTCTTGGTTTTTGAGACAGGATCTCACTCTATGCCTCAGGATGGAGTGCAGTGGTGCAATCATAGCTCACTGTAACCTCAAACTCCTGGGCTCAAGTGGTCTTCCCACCTTAGCCTCCTGAATAGCTGGGACTACAGATGTGTGCCACCACACCTGACTAAGTTTAAAAAAAATTTTTGTAGTCTTAAACTCCTAGCCTCAAGCAATCTTCCCATTTTGACCCCCCAAAGTGCTGGGATTACAGGCATAAGCCACAGTGTCTGGCCCTTAATATTTGTATTGACTGTTCACCTATTTCCCTATTTATTAATAACTTTTTGTAAGTTCCTATGTTTGTACACAAAATTAGATACTTTCATAATCCCCATTAAGTATTGTAGCATTTAACTCCTGCCATAATCAATATGTATTTATACTTCAAAGGACTGAAACATTTCAACATATAAGGCATGTGGGGAGGTTTTCACCCCAGTTGACATCTAGAATGCTTCCCTACATTTGAAAATGCCTAGATATTAACAATAAACCTAAATTATATTCTTTGTTCATATTACCGACAGTTTGGTACTGATTATATGTGATGATAACATATAAGATCACGTCTTGCACCAGTTCTGGGATGGCAGAAGTAGTGTTGAGGTAGACATTTGGCCTTCCAAAGGGTAAGGCCAAAGGTGAGAGCAGATTTTGGCCAAATATTAAGGCCAAAGCTAACTTTCTTTTCTCTTCTTTTCTTTTTTTTTTTTTAGACAGAGTCTCGCTCTGTCGCCCAGGCTGGATTGCAGCGGCATGATCTCAGCTCACTGCAACCTCCACCTCCCAGGTTCAAGTGATTCTCCTACCTTAGCCTCCTAAGTAGCTGGGATTATAGGCGCTTGCCACCATGCCCAGCTAATTTTTATGTTTTTAGTAAAGATGGGGTTTCACCATGTTGGCCAGGCTGGTCTCGATTTCCTGGCCTCAAGCGACCCAGCCGCCTTGGCCTCCCAAAGTTTTGGAATTACGGGCGTGGGCCACTGCGCCCGTCTCCAAAGCTAACTTCCAATGCATCCCTACAGCTGACTCTTACTTTCTCCCCTGCTCCAGAACTGTCCTAGATGATGTGACTTAGAAAGTATCTGGGATGATTTTAATCCATAAGGGCACACAGAGGAACATTATAACATCCTGCTTCATTTGGCTTCACTTCCACATAGCATCCCATGCCTTCACTAATACCACCCCCACCCCTGCCCCAGAAGACACAAATCTCTTCCTTTTGTGAACCATTTTGGTCAGGCTGGTCTTGAATTCCTGACCTCAGGTGATCTGCCAGCCTGGGCCTCCCGAAGTGCTGGGATTACAAGCATGAGCCACTACACCCGGCCTATCCTGGTACATTTTCAAAACCAAGAAACTAACACTGATACATTGCCATTATCTAAACTGGGTCCTTTTAAAATTACTAGGGTGGGCAAGTTAAGTGGAGAGTGCACCTGCAGTGAAAAAAGGGAGATAACTGAAAAAAGATGAAAGAACTTGACCAGATTCTTTTGTAGTTAATAAGTGTGATGATTGGATTTTCATGCTCTTATGTGAGATGTGTCTCCCTCAAACCTTGTCATGGCATCTTGGCACATTACCCATCTGATGTGGAAAAAAAGAAAAAAGAAAGAAAGAACTTGATCAGGAGACCAAACATAAGAAGAGCCAGAGAGGACCATGGTTTTCTTTAGAGAAGAAGAGGCTGCAGAGGTGAAACATCACTGGAATCATTAAATGATTGTTGGAGGTTGTGCATTGTTTCTAATTTCCCCTAAGTATAGATGTAAAAATTGCAGGAAACCACTCTTGGATGGAAGAAGCCACATTAAATGTTGGAGAAAGTTGCTGAGGCAGGATCTCAAGAGTTGGGTGGAAGAAGAACCGGTGGAGCAATGATGTCCTCAGAAACCAGCAAACATACTAGGCAGACTTTCCAGTTTTAATGCTCTTTATGGTTTTGTAAAAAGTAAGAACAGCCTTTCTCTAACAAGGGATATCCTGAACAAGAGATGGGTTGCCCTCAAACTTCTGGTTGTCTATTGCTGATTAAAAGGAAGGCCAGCTAAGCACAATGCAGTATCCTAGATAGGATCTCACTATGTTGTCCAGGCTGGCCTTGAACTCCTGGGCTCAAGGTATCTTCCCACCTCAGTTTACCAAGTAGCTGGGACTGTAGGCACATGCCACCATGCCTGGGAAGACTGGTTAACTTTGATGAGAAATCAGAAAAGACCTTGAGTACCAAGGATGGACTGTGAAAGTGAAGGATGAGGTGTAGAACAAAATGGGGAGAGAACACTGGAAATTGCCTCACTTACTTCAGGCCAAGAGTTCTGAAAGCTCCCCTAGCAATTTCAGTCCCTGGGAAGCTTCTGTAAAAATCTTTATTTTAAACTTTTATTTTAGGTTCAGAAGTACATGTGCAGGTTTATTATATAGGTAAACTCATTTCACAGGGGTTTGTTGTACAGATTATTTCATCACCCAAGTGTAAATAAAACCTAGTACCCAATAGTTATTTTTTCTGCTCTTCTCCCTCCTCCTAACCTCCACCCTGAAGTAGACCCCAGTGTCTGTTGTTCCTTCTTTGTGTTCATGAGTTCTTATCATTTAGCTCTCACATAAAAGTGACAATATGCAATATTTAGTTTTCTGTTAATGCATTAGTTTGCTAAGGATAATACCCTCCAGCTCCATCCATGTTCCCGCAAAAGACACAACTGCATTCTTTTCTATGGCTGCATAGTATTCTATGGTGTGTAAGTACCATATTTTCTTTATCCAGTCTGACATTGATGGGCATTTAGGTTGATTCCATGTCTTTGCTATTGTGAATAGTGCTGCAATAAACATTCACATGCATGTGTCTTTAAGGTAGAATGATTTATATTCCTCTGGTGTATACCCAGTATTGGGATTGCTGGCCTGAATGGTAGTTCTGTTTATATCTCTTTGAGGAATTGCTATACTGCTTTCCACAATGGTTGAACTAATTTACACTTGCACCAACAGTGTGTCAGTGTTCCCTTTTCTCTACAACCTCGTCAGCATCTGTTATTTTTTTGACTTCTTAATAATAGCCATTCTGACTGGGGTGTGAGATAGCATCTCATTGTAATTTTGATTTACATTTCTCTAATGATAGTGATGTTGAGCTTTTTTGCATATGCTTGTTGGCCGCATATATGTCTTCTTTTGAAAAGTGTCTGTTCACGTCCTTTGCCTATGTTTTAATGGGGTTGTTTGTTTTTCTCTTGTAAATTTGTTTACGTTCCTTATAGATGCTGGATATTAGGCCTTTGTCAGAGGCATGGTTTCTAAAATATTCTCCCCCATTCTGTAAGTTGTCTGTTTACTCTGTTGATAGTTTCTTTTGCTGTGCAGAAGCTCTTAAGTTTAATTAGATCCCATTTGTCAATTTTTGCTTTTGTTGCAATTGCTTTTGACATTTTTGTCATGAAATCTGTGTCCATTCCTGTGCCCAGGATGGTATTGCCTAGGTTGTTTTCCAGGATTTTATAGTTTTAGGTTTTATATTTAAGTCTTTAATCCATCTGGACTTGATTTTTGTATATGGTGTAAGGAAGGGGTCCAGCTTCAATTTCCTGCATATGGGTAGCGCCATTTATTGAATAGAGAATCTTTCCCCATTTCTTGTTTCTGTCAGCTTTGTCAAAGATCAGATGGTTATAGGTGTGCAGCCTTATTTCTGACTCTCTATTCTGTTCCATTGGTCTATGTGCCTGTTTTTGTACCAGTACCATGTTGTTTTGGTTACTGTAGCCCTGTAGTATAGTTTGAAATCGGGTAATGTGATGCCTCCAGCTTTTTTTTTTTCTTAGGATTGCCTTGGTTACTCAGGCTTTTGTTGTTGTTGTTGTTCCATATGAATTTTTAAATAGTTTTTTCTAGTTCTGTGAAGAATATTGTTGGTAATTTGATAGGAATAGCATTGAATCTGTAAATTGCTTTGGGCGATATGGCCATTTTAATGACATTGATTCCTCCTGTCCATGACCATGGAAAGTTTAGCCATTTGTTTGTGTTATCTCTGATTTCTTTCAGCAGTGTTTTGTAATTCTCCTTGTAGAGATTTTTCACCTCCCTGGTTAGCTGTATTCCTAGATATGTTATTCTTTTTGTGGCAATTGTGAATGGGATTGCCTTCCTGATTTGGCTCTCAGCTCGGTTTTTTTTTTTTTTTTTTTTTGCTGTATAGGAATGCTAGTGATTTTTGTATGTTGATTTTGTATCTTGAAACTTTGCTGAAGTTGTTTATCAGCTGAAGACCATGGGGATTTCTCGATATAGAATCCTGTTTTCTGCCAACAGGGATAGTTTTACTTCTTCTCTTCCTATTTGAATGCCCCTTATTTCTTTTTCTTGCCTGATTGCTCTGTCCAGGACTTTCAATACTGTATTGAATAAGAGTGGTGAGAGAGCACATTCTTGTCTTGTGCCAATTTTCAAGGGGAATGCTTCCAGCCTTTGTCCATTCAAGTATGATGTTGGCTATGGGTTTGTCATAGATGGCTATTATTATAATATTTTGAGGTGTGTTCCTTCAATACCCAACTTATTGAGAGTTTTTAACATGAAGGAATGTTGAATTTTATCAAAAGCCTTTTCTGCATCTATTGAGGTAATCGTGTGGTTTTTGTCTTTAGTTCTGTTTATGTGATGAATCACATTTATTGATTTGTATATGTTGAACCAACCTTGCATCCCTGGTGTTAATGGTGGCGGGTGTCCAGGTTCTTGGCATCTTGAACAAAGAATTGGACAAAATGCACAAATAAGGCAAAGAAGGGATGAAGAGATTTATTGAAAATGAAATTACACTCCACAATGTGGGAGCAGACCTGAGCATAGGGGCTTAAAGACCCTGTTACAGAGTTTTTATGAGTTTAAATGCCCTCTACTTGGGGAATGCCCTATGTAAATGAAGAGCATGAAGTGAAGTTACAAAGTCATTTACAGCATATACCCTATGGAGAGGATATTTCCTGTTATAACTGGAGTGTGAACCTGCCTTATGTTCCCTGCCTCCAGACCCTATCTATTTTCCTGCCTCATCTCCCCCGGAGAGATACGATCCCCATAAATCTTTATGGGAGGAAGAGGGACTAATGGTCTTTTTTCTGTAACTGCTTCATGCTGGCTTGGAGCGTAGTCCCTACCTATTGGGGATCATAGAACTCGCCCTGTTGTATCTAGTTGAGGCAGGGCAGCTTCTTGATGACCAGGGGTGGTGTCTTCACCTCATCTGAAGCTTGATGGTCTCTAGGTGAGAGGAAATGAATTAGGTTAAAATATTTAATGGGAACTTCAGGGGGTGGATACCTATGCTGTCAGAAATATTTGTTATAGAGATTTGCAGGAGAAAAAACAAAACCTGGTCTGTTCTAGAATCTATGTGTTTCCTTAGCACAAACCTTAGCACGAGTGACTCCATTTTGGTTTGGTTTGATTTGTTGGGGGGCCTAGTGCATGAACTTAATTCAAAACAATGGGCTTTCAGAATTTTGTTTAAAAACATTTTCCCTTTTTGGTCAGGTTCTCACTTAGGTGAGCATGTGATGAAAACTTAGGGCCTTAGCGCCACTCTCAGTTGACATCATTTTGGATTTCCAGTCTCAGCACGTCATTTGTAGGTTACAGTGTCCTCATGGTTGCACATTTCTTTTAGCTCTTGTCATTCCAGTTGCAGAGAGACCATACGACATTCTAGAAATGGCTGCATGCAAGCATTTAAAATCTTTTTTTTTTTTTTTTTTTTTTTTTTTTTGAGACGGAGTCTCGCTCTGCCACCCAGGCTGGAGTGCAGTGGCCGGATCTCAGCTCACTGCAAGCTCCGCCTCCCGGGTTCACGCCATTCTCCTGCCTCAGCCTCCCGAGTAGCTGGGACTACAGGCACCCGCCACCTCGCCCGGCTAGTTTTTTGTAGTTTTTAGTAGAGACGGGGTTTCACAGTGTCAGCCAGGATGGTCTCGATCTCCTGACCTCGTGATCCGCCCGTCTCGGCCTCCCAAAGTGCTGGGATTACAGGCTTGAGCCACCGCGCCCGGCCGCATTTAAAATCTTTGAGAGAATACAACACATGAGAGAGACTATTATTATGACTATTGTGAGGAAAATACCAAGAGTTTGGAGTATTCTCCTTACTCAAGGTTCCCATAAACCAAACCTCCTAAAATTAAATAGATCAAAGAATGAGCTAGATAAAGAGTTTACTCACTTGGCTAAGCAATTTTTTCATCAATCCTCTACCAATGAATTTCTATAATCTTCATTTGATGTATTTCTCCATAGGCCACAAGTGTCAGCAGCTGCACAGGTACTTTTCTGTTTAGCTAATTCCATTATTTAGCATAACTTTCACAAGAGAATCTAAAGTCTGTTGTGTAACTGTAGCCTTTACAGTAGAATTTGCTATAAAACCTATCATGAGGGATACATTTCTAATCATTGCTTCTTTTATTTTAAACCATGGAGAAAGGACCTAACAAATGATGCACTTTTAGAAGAGTGAAGGCTTTCTGGCAATGTTCTTTTTAACCCATGATGTGGGTTAAGAGGAGTGAACCGATGTTTTGTTTTTGACCGATTATGAGGCAACGCATGTACCATTAAAGTTTCTTACCTACAATGGGACTTTATCTATCAAAGTATAAGGTTATCCATGTATAAGGGTGGCTGCAAACTCCTTCACAAATAAAAGTATACCCCATAAGTGCACACAACAGATCCCCTTTCCACTTCTATTGTTCATAGAGGCATAAGCAAGAAAAAACATTGAAAGATAAGAGTTTCATGACAGTAGAAGTCTTAATCTGTGAACTTGGGAAAAGCTGTTCACATCAAAGATGCCATCTTCTTCTTGGGAGAAATTTCCCTGGTTAGCTTTACCTCAAGGGTTCCAGTGGGTGCACAGTTCCAAAAATGTGGAGGGACCCTTCTCAGTTGCGAGACCATGCACCCCAAACCTAAGGTCCTGAAGTTTTGTTGTAGTGTAAATGGCAAAGCGAGGCTTTCTCCGATGTTCTCAGAAGATCCAAACCATGAAAAGCTTTCTTTACCTAGTGAAAATACACTGTAGCATAATAATCTACTGTTATAACATCAGCCTCTTGCATGGGAAAGCTTTTCTTTCCCATGTTTTCTTGCATGGGAAAACATGCATTGAAAATAACAATGGAAAGAAATCCCTTTATACAATGTTTAAATGACCCTCCAGGTGACCAGATATATCTGAAGCTTTAATTGTTTTCCCAGGAATATGGGATCAAGTATTGGTTATAAACTATTTTAGTAATTTGTAAGTCACTACACCAATGTGTTCAGTTTGGATCATTATATCTTTTCCATGATGAGTCATGGAATGCAGAACTTTTCTAATAAAAGCTTTAAGAACTCAGGGTGGACAAGGTGGCCATCCTCGTTCTCCATGAGTCTCCACGCTTAATTAACATTAGACTTATATCCTCTTGGATACCAGTTGTTTTTCCAAATTAGGCGCATAGCACTGACAAGAAAATTTGGTTATTTTTGTGGTTTACAATAACTTAACATAATAACCATAATTATAATTTATAGCATATACTTAGACATTAGAATTTTAGAAATCCCATACAATTTAGGAATATATATTAGTATTATTCACAAAAATATAGCCTAAAGAAGACTGAACATCATTTTGGCAATCCCGTGTATCTAAACATGTCAAATAATCCTGTTTACCTCTTTTCTGGATGTTTTCAGGGGCCCTATGATTCATCCAGAAAGCCAGGCATTAGGAAAGACAATTTTGAAACTGAAGTTTGATTTTGGAATTCCAGATTACCATAAATTATTTATTTTGCCAAAATGATGACTCAGAAATTTTAAAGAAGCAAAAACCTTTTATAACTTAAAAAAAAAAAACCCCACACATTCTACTGTTCTTACACACCTCTCATGTAAAACTGTTTCTAGTAGTCTTAATTGCATGTTATAATAGCGAATTATAATGTAAGACCCGGTAAGTTATGTTCTGATAAGGTTTGACTATTTCCAGCATAGCTAGGTGCATGGCTAACTTCATATGTCCCCAGGTCTTACCTAGCTGGAAAGCAAACAAGTTAAACAATTTTCAAAAGCCAAAGAAGCAGTTTATTATCTTAAAGCATTTAGCAAACCTAATATTCGAACATAATTCAGACCACATGTTTACATTTTGAAGACATTTATATTTTACCAAGAATCTTGAAAACCATCTTTATTTTTCAAAGATTGCTAAAGTCACATGAACTAAAAGACATTACACTTTCTACTTTTCTGGCAAAATATTTGATTTAAGCTCTTATTATTATTAAACCAATTAATTTAAAACTTCACAGAGGAGATTAACCAGTTTGCACAGAGAGAAAGAGGCCAGAGACTGACAGGTAAGAAATTCTTACCCTTTTGCTGGCAGGCCAGGTTTCTGGGTTTTCTCTCCCTGAGGGACCCTAGTGAACCTGCTTGACTGCATGCAAACAAACACGTTGCTATGAATTAAGAATATTCATAGATAGTTTACAAATTTAGGAGAAACTAGGCAGAAAGAGAAATACGACTCAAATTCTATTTGAAAGCATATACTCAATAAGCGTAAAGTGTCAGGAAGCCTAAAATCCAAAAAGTTAGTTGAAGGATAAAAAGCTGGTGTGCTCCAATAATTCCTGCAGCCCGACAAAGGTGGCTTAGGAATTCCGGATAAATAGAACGGATGATAACTTGCTAGAAATGCAGTGGAAACAAAATAACTATTCACAGAACCAAATAAAAGGCTTCCACTAGCATGGTTTTGTGTATATGGATACGCAAGCAAAGCCAGAGGAAAATAAATAGCAAACAAATGAAAACTAGAAGCAAAAACAAATAAACAAAAATCAACCCTAAATTTTCCTACTCAATTTACCAAGGAGGCTACAGTTTTACCTAGGGCCCCCCCAGACCCCATATAATGAATATTTTATTCCTGAAACACAATTAAATATCCTTAAGTTCATCAATATCATTATACATTCCGAGCAATCAGGAAATCCACTTTAGGCACATGACCAGTCAGTACTCCAGCACCCTCTAAGAAAAACAGTAAACATAGTGTGAAGCAATGTAAGCATGTATGTGAAATTTGGCCTCACACTAAATCCAACTTCATGGTTAACTATATTAAAACAAATTGCCAAACTGCCAATGCTTTTTGACTTTAATCAAGACTAAGAGCTTTAACTATGAAAATGTTAATTAGCCAAATGTTTCCAATTCTTTATGAGGTTTTAAAGAATATTTTATTTAAACTTTTTCCACATCTTTCTCCCCTACTTAATGGTTCCTTACTACATTGTTTCATAAATAACCTTTTCAAATCTGTAATTTGAACTAACTTTTAGATAACTTCTGAATTAGACAAAACTTATTCCTTTTTTCACTAATAACAAAACCCTTTCTGGCACATTTTGTATACCGAATTACGTGTTAACTAGAATGTTATCCTTAGTAACCTAAAACTTTAGTGAAACCCTAAAAAGCAAGAAATTCTGAACTGTCAGAAATGGGCATTTATAGATAAGAACAATTCCACAATTTTAGAAACACATTTCCCCATATCACAAACCTTTCTTAATTGGAAATGATCCAGATATTAAATGAACATCAAAAATAACTTTAAGATTTTAATTTACACAAAAAGTTTACCTAAAACATGTATCTCATTCACTGTAGTTAATTTTTACTTTTAACAAGGGAGACATGCGACATCAAGCAACATATATAAAATGAACATTGGTTTGGTACAGAAAGGTGGGACAACTCGAGGCAAGGAGGGGGCTTGGGGGCTTTCAGATCACAGGTGGGAGACAAAGGGTTGCATTCTTTTGAGTTTCTGATTAGCCTTTCCAAAGGAAACAATCAGATACGCATTTATCTCAGTGAGACTTTGAATAGAAGGGGAGGCAGGCTCCCCACAAACAGCTCCCAGCTTGAATTAACACTGACATTTAAAAATATCTAACAAAGACTAACATAACATTCAGATAAAATGTATGCTGACAGTTCTGAAGGCCTTGCTATTTTTATTCCACCAATAACTTTAAAGCTAGCTTTTTTAGTAAAGTTATACTTAGGTCACGTGAACTTGAAAATTGACTTGAAAATGGACTTATTTGCTTAATTTATGAATGCTCTTTTACTTATAAGCTAATTTGGTAGACAAAACATATAACAATAAGTGTACACACGAACACATCTAGTCATGTATACACACACAAACAAAGATCCAATAGCTTGGAACCTTAGCCATGAGGTAGCAAGCTTGCCAGTTTTACTTTGCCCCAATAGATAATCCAAGGAAGGCTGTGAACCAAAATTTTGGGTAAAGCAGTCTCCATGGCAGTTTGATTTTCAAAAACTAAACCTCCCCAGACTCCAAGGAACACTGAGCCAAACAGTACCAAATGAGGGCATCACACGTTAACCATGCCCCCTGCTTAGAACAGCAGCACAAAGGCCTGGATACATGCAATGCCATCCCACTTTCCCATTAGACAGTGAACTTCAGATTCTAAACAATTTTGGGGCCAAGCAGCACTGCAACTGCGAGAAAAAATTATATGGAGGGCTTATTACTACACCTCAGAACCTCTGTGGAGAGCATCCTCTTTGGAGTTTGAGGTCTGGAGTATCCCCCAGAGCATCCTGCTGTGGGGTTCAATCTTAGAGTTCCAGACGTCTCTGGCCTTAGGTGGGCACTGGTGCCACTTCGCATGCATTCCCTCCAGAGCCTGCTATGTGCTTTCCTTTGGAACCTGGGTGTAATCCCCAACTTTTAGCATCTTTATAATTCAATAAGGCCACGCTTTCCCATGCTTCCTGTTCCATGAACTTTAATGATAGGAACTGGAGGCTGCGTGGGTTTCCTTTGTCTTTAGCCAGTTGAATAGTGGAAGGGAAGAATTTAGCATAAAAAAAGGTTTAAGTCATCTGAAACATGTGTGAATTTGCTCTGAGCTGCCCTGCACATAGGGATCAGGGACCACGGGTGGAAAAGATTTTTAAAAAAATCATTCGCCCTTTGGGGCAGGGCAATTATTCCCATTCATTCCTTGGTCTTCAGGCAATACTGGGCAGTGACCCCAGTCAATTTGCCCTCAATTTTCAAGGAGCTATTAGGAAACAGCCGCTGAAAAACTGAAAAAGAAAGAGAGGAAAAGGAAAAATGAAAAAGACCCAGATTCCTTAAGCTAACCAACTGGTGGCAGTTAGGCTTCTTCACATGGAAATCCCTTAGTTTCACCGACTATGACCAGAAACCTGCAGTTGCTACCATGTTTAGGTGCTACCCATCAAGGGTTCTGGGTTGGAAAGGAAAAGAGAGAGAGAAAGAGATTCCCCTGTATGGAGCAGAAAGGAAAAGGAGAAAGGAGAAGAAAAAAATCCTAAACTTTTGTAAGATACAACAAAACTTTCTGAGTTTCTCTTCAAAGGGTTTAGCCTGTTAACTTCCTTATCCTTTGTTCTGAAACTCAACTTTCTTGTTCTTCCTTGCCCCTAGTTACCATAAAGAGCCTACCCTCTTCCCGTCAGCTCTAATCAATAACTCATATCTGTTCCCTTGGTTAACTGTACCCATTGTTCCCCAGGAACTGCACATCTCACATGCTCCACTTCTGTACCTTATGTCCCCCTCCCCTTCTATATTTAGGAAAATATGTACAAGTAGTCAATTGGGTCAGCTCAGATTGTGCGGTCTGACCCCAGTCCATGGAGGAGTGACACAGAGATAGGGACTGCCTTAGGGATAAAAACCCCCTGGTCTCCTTTGTTCTATGTGCTCTTGTGATCTTGATCGACGCAAGTGGCACCCTCCTGCAGAAGTAAATTGCCTTGCTGAGAGAATTAAACTTTTGCCCGAGTGATGGTTTTACTTCGTCGCACTGAGCATTTATTCCTGGAGCATTTTATATCCAACAATTCTGGGGGCTCATCCGGGATCCCCATTCTCCTTCGGGAAGGGGTCTTCGGTCACCCTACCCAAGGGAGACGCGTCCCACTGCCCTGTTGCAGTGGCCTCAGGGACGGGAGATCAAGATCCACCCATTGTGACGAATAAACCCAGATTCTCAGCAACGCGGGGAAGAAAGGCTTGAAATACCGTGGCGACCAGGTAAACTCTGAGCACAGACCAATGTAGGAAACATCATAGGGTTGACAAAGTACTTCTTTGGTGGTCTCAGTGGGCGGGGGGTCGGGGCATTCTGGAGGTTGAAAGTGTGTGAATGGTAACAAGCACTACTGCTCTGCGGAGTGAGTGAGTCCAATGTGAGGTTCCGTGGTCATCTCATATGGCTTAGGGTGGCCCTTCGGGGGCCCCGTCAGGGGTTTATACTGACCCGCCATCACTGCTAAGAGGAACCTGAAACATTCCCGCGAGGGAAGCAGCCAGAGCCGACGAAGCGAAAGAAGGGTGCGGGGAACTTCCAGCAGGTGGAGCTAAAGGATAGGCGAATTGAACCTTAGCAACGCTTCCAGCGAAGAGTACGCAAAAGACCCCCAATATGAGGGGTTGAGCCACAAGGAACCCCCCAAATAGGCAAGAGACACCTAATATGAGGGGTTGAGCTACAGCAAGCTCCCGCTAGGCAAGAGATTCATAAAACGAGGGATTGAGCCTAGCCAGGACTCAGTATGGGAAATATTACAAGCAAAAAAGATAAAGTTAGCAACAAAGATATCACCCCGATAGTCCCCTAGGTCTCATGTTAAAACATTGGAAAGATAGTGAAAAGACTAAACATAGGAAAAAGCAACAAATGAGTCCATCTGGACTCAAGAACCAATCCTTGAACCTTTAGTTTTCTGGCCAGAATTTGGGTCGAATGAGGAATGGATTTGTGAGCTTCTAATAGAAAATGTTGCTAGTAGAAGATCTGCCTCCCGAAAGGAAATAGATTATGCCCTATGTTGGTGGCAAGGACTTGTGCCTTCTCCTCCTCCAAGGATTGAAAGGAGCAAGTCAAAAACTAATCTTTGGAGGAAAATTAGTTGCACACGCACCCCATTAAGATAGAACCATCTTGAATGAAAAAGACAGTGAAGGAACGGGCTCAGCGGATCCTAGCAAAAAGAACAGCAAGCAGGATCGCCTAGACCATCCCCCACGTAATACACCCAACCCTTACCCTCAGGCATCGCCCCATAAGTCTGTTCTTCCCCAGCCTAAGTCCCCCTCCCTGAAAGAACTCCAAACTCCTAATTCGCCAGGTGTCTTTTGCTGGGCTAGCAACATCAAGGATCCACCGCAACATGTAGTCGGTGTTGTCCCGCCCATAGTGCGCCCCTGCAGCAGGCAAAGCCCGTGCTCCTGCCCCTCAGCTGGTCCAGGGTCCTGGCACCGTATCGACGGCGGCTCTGCAGGACACACAGACTGGGCCGCAGCCTGTGCTCCAGGCAGACTGCCTTATAGGACATTTGCCTTACTTTTGCCGAGGCCGAGTAATACAGGGCTTCAGCAATGGCTCTAAGCAGCTAGGCATCCCCGCAGCTAAGTTTCCTGAGCAAGTAGTAGATAATCTTTCAGCTGATATATCCACTAGCATTTATTATGGTCAGGCCAGTGTTAAAAGTGAAAATATCCACCAGAAAAGAACTTAGATTCTTTAAGGTCACTTATATTAAAATGTACCACCAGAAAAGTATTAAAAGTGTATAAGTATGAGGCTATTCTATTAAAAAGGATGGTTTAATATTAACTATTGATAATTCACTTCACCTAACAAGTTTATTAATGAGAGATCCAAATCTAAAAAGAAAGCACACATGTTTAGATTTAACTGATTACCATACAAATGTCTGGCCAAACTTAAGAGAAATCCCTTTCAAAAGTGATTAAGGGAAAAAGGACTCAACGGTTGTTCAGTAATTCAAAGAGAAGTTCGTAGAGAAATAAAGTCACACACACACACACAAAATTTTGTCTAATAATTAGTCTCGCCAAATTTGTAAGCTGTTTGCACTTAGTCAAGCTTTAAGGTACTGCAGGACCTGGAAAGAACCATCTATGCTAATTCTAAATACGCCTTTATGGTGGCTCATACATTTAGAAAATTTCAGACTGACTTAATAGTAAAAGTCAAAGTCTTGTTTATGAGGAGTTAATCACCCAAGTGTTAAATAACCTTCAGTTACCAGAAAAGAAAAAAATTAGCTATTGTCCATGTCCCCAGGCACCAAAAAGCCTGTCTTTCAAGAGTCAAGAAAATAACCTAGCAAATCAGGTAAGCTGGACCAGCTGCCGTTTCTCCTGTAGGCACTAAAGGGAACTCAGAGAAATGTTATTCAAACCTCTTATGAAGGAAGTCCTATCCCACATACATTAGAGGACCCATTAAAGACCCCAAGCCATGTGTAGCACAAAGTTTATACGTATATAGGAATTTATACCCTTAGCCAAACAAGTCTAGAGACTTGGTTGCCATAAATCAAATGTCTTCTGTCTTCCTATTACTCTAGTAAGAATCCAAACTACCTCTCAAAGCAATCCACTGCCAACATTCGTACATACTTGGTTTATCTTCCACTTTCTCTTCCCCTAGAACTCACAATTTTCCAGTACAGGCACCACCCCTAGAGTTTTCAGTACCTCAACACGAGCCTGAGGAGCTGGCATAGTGCTTCTAACCCCTGAAACTGCAGTTCAAGCAGCAAGAAAAGATGGACCCATCATACCCAAGTCAAGAAAGCACTGCCATCCCGAAGTCGCGGAAACCCCCCCTCAAACTAAGGTTAAGAAAAGTTTAACACTCTTTTATGTATTCTATTACCCTTTCTTCTTTCCTCATTCTATTGCTGACCTTGTTAGCAATGTAACTAGGTCAGACACACCCCAAATCATTACCTTTGATGCATGCCTTGTCATGCCTTGCCAAAAGGACGAATACTGGCAAAGATATGTCTCTACTTTAGAAAAATACCTCTGCCCCTTCAAAGAAGTCACTGAGCCCGCGCCTTGCTCGTGGCAGGGGTACCAATGCACCCCAAGTTGGGAGATATGTTCTCAATGGGCAGATGTCATCCTAACTACCAGAGAACATGGCAGGACCTTCCCAGAAGGCTGTGCTGACCTAAAATCTTACCTTCGCCTTACCAAAGGAACCACACCCTCTAAGTGTCAACTTGACTATTGTAACCCAGTAACTATCTCTATTAATGTCCCTACCTCCACCAACCATGCGCCTCCTTTAGAATGCTTGTATTTCTTAGGAGCAGAGGCCAATGGATATGACCATATAGGCTTCTTTAAAATATGCTTTATTGATTCCCCTTCTTCTTCTCCATCTGAACCTACTACCCTACCTAACAACAATGCCAAAGTAAATATTGTAGAAGTAAAAGATTTAAGACAAACCCTAACAATTGAAACAGGATATCAAGATGTAAATGCCTGGTTGGAATGGATTCAATATTCCATCTGCATGTTAAACAAAAGCAATTGTTATGCTTGTGCGCGTGGCAGACCAGAGGCCCAGATTGTCCCCTTTCCACTAGGATGGTTCTTCAATCGACCAGGCATGGGCTGTATGGTAGCTGTTTTCCAGGATTCCACAGCCTGGGGCAACAAATCATGCCAAGCTGTCTCTCTGCTATATCCCAAAGTCCAACACCCTAAGGGTCAGCCCCCAAGGGCCATCCAGCTTCCGTCTTCCAACATCAATTTCACCTCGTATTTCTCACGGGGAGAATTTGGCGTTCCTTGGAGGCTTAACGGGATGCAGTGAGCTTAAGTCCTTCCAAGAGCTTACCCATCAGTCTGCCGTTAGTCATCCTCGAGCAGATGTATAGTGGTATTGTGGTGGACCTGTACTGGACACTCTACCAAGTAACTGGAGCAGCACTTGTGCTCTTGTCCAATTGGCTATCCCTTTCACCCTGGTATTTCATCAACCAGAAAAAGAAAAACCATAACACTGAAAAATAAGAGGAGCCCCTTATGGGTCTTTTTACTCTCAAGTTTACAGAGATGCCACTGGGGTCCCAGGGGGAGTGCCTGACAGGTTCAAGGCCCAAGACCAAATAGTTGCAGGATTTGAATCCATATTTCCATGGGTAACTATTAATAAAAATGTAGCTTGGATAAATTACATCTATTATAATCAGCAGCGGTTTATTAATTACACCAGGGATGCTATCAAAGGAATAGCTGACCAATTAGGGCCTACTAGTCAAATGGCTTGGGAAAACAGAATAGCTCTAGACATATTAGCCAAAAAAGGTGGAGTTTGTGTTATGATTAAAACCCAATGTTGTACCTTCATCCCAAGCAACACTGTCCCCGATGGGAGCATAACAAAGGCCTTGCAAGGACTTACCACTTTATGCAATGAATTAACTACAAATTCTGGAGTCGATGACCCCATTTCAGGATGGCTAGGAAAGTGATTCGGTAAATGGAAAGGAATTATGGTCTCAATTCTTATTTCCCTTGCAGTCATAATAGGCGTACGCGTTCTCGTTGGGTGTTGTGTTATACCATGCATCCGTGGGTTAATACAAAGGATTGTACAAACAGCACTTACTAAAGCCTCCCTTAGTTCTCCTCCACCTTATTCAAGTCAGCTCTTCCTTTTAGAAGATCAAATCAAATGGCAAAGCCAAGACATGTTAAAAAAGTTTGAAGAGAAGGAATCATAAGAAAATTAAAAGGGAGGAATTGTAAGATACAATAAATCTTTCTGAGTTTCTCTTCAAAGGGTTTAGCCTGTTAACTTCCTTATCCTTTGTTCTCAAACTCAACTTTCTTGTTCTTCCTTGCCCCCTAGTTACTGTAAACAGCCTCTTCCCATCAGTTCTAATCAATAATTCACATCTGTTCCCTTGGTTACCTGCACCCATTGTTCCCCCGAAACTGCACATCTCACATGCTCCGCCTCTGTACCTTATGTCCCCCTCCCCTTCTATATTTAGGAAAATATGTACAAGTAGCCAGTTGGGTCAGCTCAGATTGTGTGGTCCGACCGCAGCCCACGGAGGAGTGACACAGAGAGAGGGACTGCATTAAGGATAAAACCCCCCTGGTCTCCTTTGTTCTATGTGCTCTTGTGATCTTGATTGACGCAAACGGTACCTTTCTGCAGAAGTAAATTGCCTTGCTGAGAGAATTAAATTTTTGCCTGAGTGGTGGTTTTACTTTATGGCACTGAGTATTTATTCCTGGAGCATTTTATATTCAACAATTTGGGCTTACCTCTTCCTCCTGGCTGGCTTACCAAAATATATTAACAGTGGAGGGGGTCCAGGTTCTTGGTGTCTTAAAGAAAGAATTGGATAACATGCACACACAAAGCAAGGAAGGGATGAAGGGATTTATTGAAAATGAAAGTACACTCCACAGTGTCGGAGCGGGCCTGAGCATAGAGGCTCAAAGGCCCTGTTACAGAGTTTTTGTGAGTTTAAATACCCTCTACTTGGGGTATTGCCTATGTAAATGAAGAGGATGAAGTAAAGTTTCAAAGTTATTTGGCCTACACCCTATGGAGAGGGTATTTCCTGTCATAGTTGAAGTGTGAATCGGTCTTATGTTCCCTGCCTCCAGACTCTATTTTCCTGCCTCACTGGGATAAAGCCTACTTGACTGTGGTGAATAAGCTTTTTGATGTGCTGCTGGATTCAGTTTGCCTGTATTTTGTTGAGGATTTTTGCATCGATGTTCATCAAGGATATTGGCCTGAAGTTTTCTTTTATTGCTGTGTCTCTGCCAGGTTTAGGTATCAGGATGCTGCTGGCCTCATAGAATGAGTTATGGAAAGCCCCTCCTCTTCAATGTTTTGGAATAGTTTCAGTAGAAATGGTACCAGCTGTTTTCTGAACATCTGGTAGAATTTGGCTGTGAATCCATCTTTCATTTGGTAGGCTATTTATTACAAATTCAATTCAGAGCTCATTATCATTGTGGTATAATAATATATTTGGTGTTTGTCCCAGGTTCCTGACACAGAGCTCTTTTAAAAATTTCCTGAATTATAGGAATGTCTTTTGTTATTCATAACAAGCCGTTTCAATCACACCTGAGTTTATGCTAACGAGGTGACTTAAAATGGAGCCCCTAGGTAGCCACAGGATGTGGATGTACACCACAAAGACCAAGTAATTAGAGGGTTGGAGATTTCAGGCCTGCCAACAAACCTCCTGGAAGAGGGAATAAGAAGGGTTGTTACCAGAAAAACTGGTCCCCCATAATGGGGTCTATCCCTGTTTGGTACCGTGAAGCCAATACACAAAACCACAAGTGAGCATCAAAAAGCAGAGGCTTTCATAATTGACAAATGGGATCCAATTAAACTAAATAACTTTGGCACAGCAAAAGAAACTATCATCAGAGTAAACAGGCAACCTACAGAATGGGAGAAAATTTTTGCAATCTATCCATCTGACAAAGGGCTAATATCCGGAATCTACAAGGAACTTAAGCAAATTTACAAGAAAAAAACAACTCCATCAAAAAGTGGGCAAAGGATATGAACAGACACTTCTCAAAATAAGACATTTATGTGGCCAACAGACATATGAAAAAAATTTCATCAACACTGCTCATTAGAGAAATGCAAATCAAACCCACAATGAGATACCATCTCACGCCAATTAGAATGGTGATCATTAAAAAGTCAGGAAACAACAGATGTAGGCAAGGATGTGGAGAAATAGGAACGCTTTTACACTGTTGGTGGGAGTGTAAATTAGTTTAACCATTGTGGAAGACAGTGTGGCAGTTCCTCAAGGATCTAGAACCAGAAATACCATTTGACCCAGCAATCCCATTACTAGGTATATACCCAAAGGATTATAAATCAATCTACTATAAAGATACATGCACACATATGTTTATTGTGTGGAATAATAACTTGGAACCAACCCAAATGCCCACCAATGACAGACTGAATAAAGAAAATGTGGCACATATACACCATGAAATACTATGCAGCCATGAAAAAGGATGAGTTCATGTCCTTTGCAGAAACATGAGTGAAGCTGGAAACCATCATTCTCAGCAAACTAACACAGGAACAGAAAACCAAACGCTGCATGTTCTCACTCATTAGTGGGAGTTGAACAATGATAACACACGGCCACAGGGAGGGGAACATCACACACTGGGGCCTGTTGGGGGGTTGGGGGCTAGGAGAGGAACAGTATTAGGAGAAATACCTAATGTAGATGATGGGTTGATGGGTGCAGCAAACCACCCATCCTGGGCAACATAAATAAACATAATTTAAAAAAAATTAGCTAGGCAGGTTAGCATGCACCTGTAGTTGTAGCTACTCAGCAGGCTGAGGTGGGAGGATTTCTTGAGCCTAGGAGTTCAAGGTTAGACTGAGCTATGATTGCACCACTGCACTCCAGCCTAGATTATTAGATATGAGTTCTAAATTTCTCTTCAGAGAATCAATATTTCAGTATGTTTAATTCTTCCCTTCTACTTTTAAACTTAACTTCCTCATAAAGCAACATTTTTTGATTACCTGCTCCACCCTGACTCATTCCGATTACCTGCTCCACCTTGACTCATTCCAATTACCTGCTCCACCCTGACTCATTCTCCACCCTGACTCATTCTGATTTCCTGCTCTGCCACAACCATTTTTGCCACCAAACCACTCACCCCGTCACTCTCTTTAAGTTAGTCAATTGGAGTTAGT
Source organism: Macaca fascicularis (assembly GCF_037993035.2). NCBI lineage: Eukaryota > Metazoa > Chordata > Mammalia > Primates > Cercopithecidae > Macaca > Macaca fascicularis. The sequence continues at coordinate 130,378,603 of NC_088395.1, forward strand.
TTAGCCTGTGCAGTCTAACCCTAGCCAATAGGGGAACGACACAGCAGCAGGGCCCACGTGGGTCAGGGATAAGAACCCCTTTCCTTCCCTTGTCCAGGTGTGCACTCACCATTGCTCCATCTGTAAGGGTGCACCCTTCTACAGGAGTAACTTGCCTTGCTAAGAATTAAAAAGAAAATTTTGTATTTGAGTGCTATTTCTTTTGTGGCACCAAAACTTTATTTATAACAAGATGACAGAGTGAGACCCTGTCTCTCTAAAAGTAAATGAATAAATAAATAGATTGTGAGAACAGATAAAATAAAGGTAAATAAATACACAAAAATTTTAAAAATGCAAAAAATGATATAAGTAGTTGTTTATTGCAGTGCTATCTATAATGTCAAAATATTGGTGATATCTTGCATGTCTATTGATAGAGGATTGGTTAAATAAGTTATGATACATCCATTTAGTGGACCACTAAGTATTGGTTAAACATGGTGATGTGTACCAGTCACTGAAAGGCAAAGAGTGTGTGGGGGTGGGAAGGAGTGTTGTTGTATACAAGGGGGTTGTGCGGTTGGGGGTGGGGGTGTGTGACGGTATACAAGGAAAGATTTTTGGAAATATGTTTACCAAAACGTTAACAGTGGTCACTTCTGTGTGGTGGGATTCAGAAGTGATTTTTAGTTTCTTAATACATTTCTATATTGTTTAAAGTTTCTACCATATCTATGAAGCATTTTTACAATCAAGAGACAACCATAAGAAATTTTTATTTTGAAAAAGTAATAGAGCTACTTTGATTATAGTATGATTGGACTTTGATTCAGTTATGAATAATAAGCTAGCCCACTCCCAATTATAAAGTACCTGGATAAATTAGTGTAAAACCTGTCTTTTCTCTTCAAGTCCCATATGTTCCCCTTTGTATGCCTCTGACTCCAAAGTGTTTACTAACCTGAGGTTGGGGGTGGGCATTGTGTGTTAAAGCATCTCACTTACTCATCTCCTTGTGCTGAAATGGGAACCTTTGATCCTGGATAATATTGCTACCAGAAACCACTTGATTAGGGCTGAAATGTATTGAATTCTCTAGAGGTTTGTTCAGCCATTGGCTTAAGCTCTCTAGATAAAGTTCTAAAAATTGTCTGAGTTCATACAGCAGTGTTGCCTCAGTGGATGGTACCCAAAATGCTAAAGTCAGTGTTATACCCCCTGTTCCCGTCATTGTCGTGGGTGTTGGCAGATTCCAGCACCAACCACATATGAGTGCTTTAAGACAAACGGTCCAAGCATCTCACAAAGTTACAGGACCAGGGCATGGTTTACCTTCAGGAGGAACCATGCAGGATCAGTTTTGAGGTTTATCAGCTCATTAACCCAGAACTACTGGTTCCCATTTTCCACAATGATTCAAGTGTCGGCTCACCTATTGGGTTATCTCTTTTTATTTTCTTGGTAATTTTTTCTGGGATCTGCTTTCTCTTCCAGGTCCCTGCCTTGGTAAGGACTTTTGTGGTTGAGTTCAAGTTGACAGGTTTCCTTAGCTTGGAATCTGAAGGGAGAGGTTCGCTTCTCATTCTTTTCATTTATCTTCACCACAGAAGACCCTATGCTCTACAGCTTTCTTCCCAGATCTGCATACTAGAGGGATGGACTTAGTGAAGACCTGAAAGATCCTCCTGTTACCAATTTACTCAGGGCAATAACTACTTATACACCTCTCCATTGAACAAGAGAAACTCTCAAAACCTTTGCACTGAATAAATATGCTCCAAGAGAATTTTTTGTATCTTCTCTACAATGAAGAAGATGGCAGTTTTTAAAAATTTAAGTAAATAATAGTTTGTTCAAATTACTCCCCTCAGCAGCTACTCCACTACAAAAGAACTTCCTGCCAGTTTGAGTAAGTGTGTGGTAGCTCCACAGAGACAAGTAAATCTTGGTACACTGACTGAACTGTTTCGTGAGGCAGATCCTGGACCATTGTGATCCCACCCAGGCAATAGCCCATATAAGAAACCAGCAGAACTCATTAATCCATTCATTTAGGAAATATTTATTGTACACCTGCTATGTGGTCAGCACTGTTACAGGCACTGGGGAATACTGTAACTGCCCAATGAGTTATTCTTGCCTGCTTCCCAGATAGAGCCAATTTATCAAGACAGGGGAATTGCAATAGAGAAAGAGTTTAATACATGTAGAGTCAGCTAAACAGGATACCAGAGTTTTATTATTACTTAAATCAGCCTCCTCCAAACTTCAGAGACTAGGGTCTTTCAGGGATAGTTTGGCAGGCAGGAGGCTAGGGAATGGGTGCTGCTGATTGGTTGCAGATGGAAATATAGGGGTGTGGAGAACGGTCCTCCCGTGCTGAGTCCACTTCTGGGTGAAGGCCACAGGTTGGGGTAGTGGGTCTGGACGGAGTCATCTGATCATCAGAAATGCAAAAGCCTGAAACACATCTCAATCTTAGGTTATACTATAGTGATGTTATTTACTAGAGTAATTGAGGAAGTTGCAAATCTTATGACCTCTAGAATAATGTCTGGTAATCTTTTATGCCTACATCTTAGCAGAATTCAGGCCCCCCTCATCCTCTTAACTGGGTGGCCCTTTCATTAGTTTTACAAAGGTAGTTTAGTTTTGGGAATGGCTATTATCATTTAAACTATAAACTAAATATCTCCCAAAGTTAGCTTGGCCCATGGCCAGGGAGTTTGGCAGTTAAAGGCAATATGTAGTTGGTTTGGTCAGATCTCTTTTACTGTTACAATTTTCTAACTGTTATAATTTTTGCAAAGGTGGTTTCAATCCCCTATTTTGGGTTTCACCACACCTTATTCTTAGGTGTGAGCTACGGAGATGGGAAAAGGCCAACAACTGCTCTAACTTCTTTCTGCTGACAGGGGGTGTTGTTGGGATAGGATTGGCTCCAGTGTAAGCATAGTGAAACTGCTTTGTAGCTGTCTGGATGTATTCACAGCCTGGTTGGAGGTTGACAGCAAACTATAAGATAATGAGTCCTAATATAACGAGTGAAAGTCCTAGCTTCAGAAGTCCTTGTAGAATTTATCTAAAGCCCTAAAGGATCCAGGTGAATAGCTCTGAGAACCAGTCAGACACAGGGTCACTAGTTGAGAAAGATTTGTGTTAGAGGTTGTTGGTAGACAAATTGGGATGAACAGGAAAGAGTAAATTTAAATATACCATGCCATATCTTTTTTAGTCAGTTTTTAGTTCAGAGAATAGATCAGTTCAGTTAAACAGCTCTGTCCTATTTCAGGAGGTAGTATTGCAGATGGGCTGGGGCTCTATATGTGATGAAGGCAAACAGATTTTTAATATGAGACATTTCTATGGAAACAGAAGAAAAACAAAGGTTAGTGTGGGTCACAATTTATCCAGATGTTGGTCTCAAAGCATCTTTAGTTATATAGGAAGAAGGCAGTGGCAATCTGACACATTTTTTCTTGCCTGTATTACAAGGAATAAGCTTCAGCTTGCAGGGCCTCAGGAAAAAGGTAGTAGCAATTTCATTGAGTCCAAGTCAGAAAAATGGAAGAAAAATTGGAAAGCATGAGTTTGGAGACTTGTAGCTCAGAGAGACTTCAGGATTTAGTTCAAATTGCGAAAATAATAAAAACAACAACAACTAAAAACAGACAAGACTAGAATCTAACAGGTGTACTATAGTGTTTTTTTTTTTTCTTTTGTGTTTTTGAGACAGGGTCTCACTCTGTCGCCCAGGCTGGAGTGCAGCGGCATAATCTTGGTTCACTGCAACCTTCGCCTCCTGGGGTTCAAGTGATTCTCCTGCCTCAGTCTCTCAAGTAGCTGAGATTACAGGCACAAGCCACCACACCTGGTTAATTTTTTTTTGTATTTTTAGTAGAGACAGGGTTTCACCATGTTAGCCAGGCTGGTCTCAAACTGCTGACCTCAAGTGAACCACCTGCCTCAGCCTCTCAACGTGCTGGAATCACAGGAATGAGCCACCACCTGACCTTATAGTATTTTTTGAAACATAGTTTTTCTCTCTCCAGTCCCCATTTTTACTAAAGACAAATCATAATTGGAAAAATTTATTTGCAAAATAAGTTTTAGTCTTATTATACTTTGCCTGGTTGTTTGCATAAAGGGCAACAATAATAATTATTTGACATGTACGCACTTTTAATAAAATTGGCTTACTGGAACTGCTTTTTCATAAGGAATCTCAGCTTGGACTTTTAAAATCCTCGAGCTCAGCCATGGATTTATCTGTGCCTGCAAATATTTGTATTAATTAGTTGAATTCCTCTCCTCTCAGTCTCAAGATAACTAGGGGCTCCTGGGCCTGTCAGAAAGTGACATTCTTTACTTACCACAGGTCAGGAACCGTGTACAGGGACTGTATACACAAGGTATGAGGCCAGTTTTCCCAAGGGACTATTACCAGCTCTATAAGTCAACTTTGATTTCTTAAAGCAATCTGTTTATATCTGAAAGCATATCATTCCAGTCAAAGCCTTGGTAATATAACCCGTATCTCCAATTTTGTCCTGTTACAAAAGAAAACAGATTTTTTTTTGCAATTATGCAAATAACTATATTGCTAAAAGTTAAAAATACTCATGAATACTTTCCAAAGACTTATGTTCAAGAACACTTGTCAAGGCCAGGTGTAGTGGCTCACACCTGTAATTCCAGCACTTTGGGAGGCCAAGGTGAGTGGGTCATCTGAGGTCAGGAGTCTGAGACCAGCCTGACCAACATGCTGAAACCCCATCTCTACTAAAAATACAAAAATTATCCAGGTATGGTTGTGGCCTCAGCTACTTGGGAGGCTGAAGCAGGAGAATTGCTTGAACCCAGGAGGTGGAAGTTGCAAGGAGCTGAGATCGTGCCATTGAACTCCAGCCTGGGCAACAAGAGCAAAGACTCCATCTCAAAAAAACAAAAAACAAAAAACAAAATAAACACTTGTCAGAGTCCTATAGATAAGCTGCCTTTTGAAAAAGATCAAAATAAGATGACAATTGTCTGTGGATGACAAGTCTTAGTACAGCCACAGTTAAAGATGCAGTCAACAAGGAAATCTGGTCATCTTTGTGGCACATAATAATTTAATACAGCAGTCATAATTATTACTGATAGCATATACCAAGGCATATCAGAATTATAGGAATCATATAACTTTGAACACATACTAATAACATATGTATATGAATATAACCCAAGGAAAGTTAAATACCATTTTCTATTTGACAATGGTCCTTGTATGATTTTAATATACCAAATAAGCCGGGTATGTCTCTGTCTCTCTCTTTTTTTAAAAAAAAGTTAAGACAGAGTCTCTCTCTGGAATGCAATCGCATGATCTTGGCTCACTGCAATCTCTGCCTCCTGGATTCAAGTGATTCTCACGCATCAGCCTCCTGAGTAGCTGGGATTACAGACATACACCACCACACCTGGCTAATTTTTTGTAGTTTTAGTAGAGATGGAGTTTTGCCGTGTTGGCCAAGCTGGTCTCAAACTCCTGGCTTTAAGTGACCTGCCCACCTCGGCCTCCCAAAGTACTGGGATTGCAGGCATGAACTACCGTGCCCAGCCAAATATGTCTCTTTTGCACTTAAAAAGGTTAATGAGGCAAAAAAAAAAAAAAAAAAAAAAGACATAATTTAGAATATTATTTTGGAAAGTTTGTCGAATATCAAAGGTTTAAAATAATTGATATCACAAAATAGGATCATGAGTCATTCATTTAGCTGAAGTAACAGCTCAAAAATGTTTTCTTTTCTTTCTTCTTTTTTTTTTTTTTCTTGAGATGGAGTTTCGCTCTTGTTGCCCAGGCTGGAGTGCAATAGTGCAATCTCGGCTCACTGCAACCTCTGCCTCCCAGGTTCAAGAGACTCTCCTGCCTTAGCCTCCCGAGTAGCTGGGATTACAGGCATGCACCACCACGCCTGGCTAATTTTGTATTTTCAGTAGAGACGGGGTGTCCCCATGTTGATCAGGCTGGTCTCGAACTCAGGTGATCCACCTGCCTCAGCCTCCCAAAGTGCTGGGATTACAGGCGTGAACCACTGTGCCCCGCCTCAAAAATTTAAGAAAAGGCAAAAACCTTTACTTTGATAGAGAGGAGACAGATTTTCAAACAAGAGCCAATAAAGATGGCATGAGACAAATTGAATCTGTCTTTTCTCTCTCCCCTCTTTTTGTTCCTGTAGCTTACTCAAAGGCAGCATCAAGAAACCCTGTCCTCACAAAAAATAGAAAAATTAGCAGGGCGTGGTGGCATGTGCCTGTAGTTCCAGCTACTCGTGAGGCTGAAGTGGGAGGATCACCTGAGCCCGGGAGGTAGAGTTTGCAGTGAGCCATGATGGTACCACTGCACTCCAGCCTGGTGATAGAGTGAGATTCGGTCTCAAAAAGAAAAAAAGAAAAAAAAAAAAAAAAGATGGCCAGGAAAAGCAGACACCTTTACAGGTGGAGATTTCCTTAAAGATGTAAGTTAATTGGGTTACTGGCTTTAGGGTGGAGCCTTTTCAGGAACAGGGCCAGGAAGGCATGTAGTTGCTAGGGCCTGATAGGCGGGCATAGCTGGGTGGCAGAACAGATTCCCCAAAATTAAAGATCCAATTTTTACACAAAATCCTGAATCCCCAAAAGAGGGAAACACTATGGGATGAGACAGTACATAAAGTTCTTTTTATGGCCATGTGGGAGTGCTTTCTCCTAGTCTCCACCATCTGGAGGGTGGGAATTTTTGGGTTCATGTCATGGCTAGCCTTAAGAATTCTCTTGAGCAGTTAAAATCCTTTCCAAGCTCAAAAATGACTACTCTAGACTCCTTATGGGAAAAGTGATGGTGGCTTCCCCATGTTGTAACTCACTAGCTAAGGCTAGTGAGCTTTTACTAATCGTGGCCTGGGTTCAATTCCTGGATAGGGAATGAGCCCTTTCTGGATTGATATGTGTGCAGCTTTTGCTGTTTAGTGATTATTTTCCCCTCCAGGGACAGCTTCTTATATCCTGTCTTGAATTTGCCTTTCTCTGAGCTACTTTTGGGGCAATTCCAGATCTTGTAAAAATGGCTTGCCATCTTATGCGTCTGTGGTTATTCGCAAGTTTAGTTAAGGCTTATTGGTTTCACATACGAAGTTACCTTTGGTAAAAAAAATTTGAAAAGACAGAAATATAGGCTGTTTGTCTCAGCTAAAATCTAGTAATAAAAGATTTAAAAGTATTTTCCTTTTGAGATCTGTGTTATTAAAAATCAACTTAATTAAGGCCTGTATTTGGGTTATGTGCATACGGATACTGTTTTAGAGCCCCTGCTCTGCCTCTGTAAAAACTCAGTCAACAGAATTCTGTCTGATTCTCTCTTTCCTCCTGTCTGTTCCTTCTTCCTCTTGTATCTAATCTTTTTGACTTTTAGGGGGATCAGAAATTACATTGCATTATGAGAAAATTTTAACCTTGATTTATAATAGCTATATAAAACATATACTTTTAAAAATGTTTAATAGAAGTTGCCTAGAGTGAGTGATTATTACTACAGGGCGATACTCTTATCTTTGTTCATTTAAATAAGAAATGCATGCTCTTGGACACTTAGGAGCTATGGAATGGCAGAGTGAGATATGATTACAGAGTGGGCTGATTGGCATTATGTTGCACAGCAGCCTCAGGGAAACATCCTTTCAATGAGATATATTGTGGAACATTGCACTTTCCTGCTCTCTATAAATATATATGTCTGTCTATCTATCTATCTATCTATCTATCTATCTATCTATCTATCTATCTATCTATCTAAATGAGAGTTTATTAAGTATTAACTCACACAATCACAAGGTCCCACAATAGGCCATCTACAAGCTGAGGAGCAAGGAGAGCCAATCCGAGTCCCAAAACTGAAGAACTTGGAGTTCAGTTCAAGGGCAGGAAGCATCCAGCATGGGAGAAAGATGTAGGCTGGGAGGCTAGGCCAGTCTCTCCTTTTCACATTTTTCTGCCTGCTTATATTCTAGCCATGCTGGCAGCTGATTAGATCATGCCCACCCAGATTAAGGGTAGGTCTGCCTTTCCCAGCCCACTGACTCAGATGTTAATCTCCTTTGGTAACACCCTCACAGACACACCCAGGATGAATACTTTGTATTCTTCAATCCAATCAAGTTGACACTTGGTATTAACCATCACAAGTCCACCCCTTGTCAACTTGAACTCATACACATCTCTTGAGATCATACATAATTTTCAAATAAAGACAATAGTAAGGTCATAATTATGCCTGACGTAATACAACTATCCTTCGTACAACCAGAAATGCACCAATTCCCAACCCAGATACTATTACATAAAATTAACAATACTTAAATGCCAATATGAAGTCAATAAATATTAGGGCACATGATAAAGGAAAAAGGAAATAAAATGGAGATATTTTCTTAATACAAGTGTATAAATGCACAAACATGTTTTTAAGAAAAGAAGGAAGAAATACTCATGACAATTACAGTCCTCGTTTCTGCAGCTGGTCACGTGGTTGTAGTTTGTTTTGATGACTACCTTCCTCTACTACCCATTCTGTATTCCCTTTGCCTTCAGCAAGCACCTCAACAGGTCATTTTTTTTTTTCCTGGTGGAGTGACCCAAACCTTCGTTCTTGAAGTGTCTGGGCCATCTGTAGTCCTGCCTGGATTTAAGCTGTTGTAGTTTCCCATTGACCTTAATCACAGGGCACAGTAATACTAAGAGATGCTACTAAGAGATGCCCTAGTGGATCTCCTGTATTCCATGCATACTCTTCCTTACCTTTATTGCAGAGTAGTAGACTGATTGCATCTTGATAATCCGGGTCAATCACCCCAGTCAACACTGTAACTCTCTTCTTAGTCTGTTGACTTAAAGGTAGGAGGAGCCCAAAGTGTCCAGGTGGCAATCTTAACTTCCAGTTTAATGGAATCGTTGTTGTGTCTCCTGGTGGCAGTGTTCCTCCCTCTGGCACTAAGACCTCTAGGCCAGCAGAACGTAATGTCATGGGAACAGGAAGCAAAAATTTTGCTAGTGGATCACTAGGGGAGATGGTGAGTGGTGCCATTTCCACTTCCACTCCTTGATTCCTGGACCCGTGAATCCTGGCTATGGGAAAAACAGTACCATATATTGGACGCTAATTCAGAGCATACATGGCCTTCTGGAGAACTTTGCCCCAGCCCTGCAAAGTATTGTCACCTAGTTGGCATTGTAATTGTGAGTTCAAAAGGCCATTCCACCGTTCTATCAATCCAGCTGCTTCAGGATGATGGGGAACATGGTAATACCAGCGAAATCCATGAGCATGAGCCCATTGCCTCACTTCTTTAGCCATAAAGTGAGTGCCTTGATCAGAGGCAATACTGTGTGGAATACCATGATGGTGGATAAAGCATTCCATGAGTCCATGGGTGGTAGTCTTGGCAGAAGCATTGCATGCAGGATAGGCAAACTCATATGTGGAGTAAGTGTCTATTCCAATGAGAACAACCCTCTGTCCTTGCCATGATGGAAAAGGTCCAGTATAATCAACCTGCCACCAGGTAGTTGGTTGATCACCCAGAGGAATGTTGCCATATCAAGGGCTCGGTGTTGGTCTCTGCTGCTGGCAAATTGGGCACTCAGCAGCGGATGTAGCCAGGTCAGCTTTGGTGAGTGGAAGTCCATGTTGCTGAACCCATGTGTAACCTCCATCCCTGCTACCATGGCCACTTTGTTCATGGGCCCATTGGGCGATGACAGGGGTGGCTGGGGAAAGAAGCTGAGTGGTGTCCACAGAACGGGTCATCCTATCCACACGATTGTTAAAATCCTCCTCTGCTGAGGTCACCCGTTGGTGAGCACTCACATGGGATACACAGTTTTTGACCACTCAGAGACGTCCATCCACATACCTCTTCCCCAAATTTCTTTGTCACCAATTTTCCAATCATGCTTCTTCCAAGTCCCTGACTATCCAGCCAAATCATTGGCTACAGCCCATGAATTAGTATATAATCGCACCTCTGGTCATTTCTCCTTCCAGGCAAATTGCACAACCAAGTGCACTGCTCGAAGTTCTGCTCACTGGGAAGATTTCCCTTCACCAGTGTCCTTCAGGGATGTCATGGAAAGGGGCTGTAGTGCTGCAGCTGTCCACTGTCGAGTGGTGCCTGCATACAGTGCAGAACCATCTGTGAACCAGGCCCTAGTCTTCTCTTCCTCTGTCAACTGATCATAGGGTACTCTCTATGCGGCCATCAGGGCAGGCTGGGGAAGAGAAAGCAGGGTGGCAGGAGTGGAGACCATGGGCATTTGAGTCACCTCCTCAGGTAACTTACTTGTGCCTTCAGGACCTGCTTAAGCCCAATCATGTATATACCACTTCCATTTGATGGTAGAATTGCTGCTGTGCATGACCCATTTCATGGCTAGATGGGTCAGAAAGCACCCAGTTCATAATAGGCAGCTCAGGTCACATGGTGACTTGATGAGTCATAGTCAAAAGTTCAGTTTCCACCAAAGCCCAGTAACAGGCCAAGAGCTGTCTCTCAAAAGGAGTGTAGTTATCTGCAGAAGATGGCAGGGCCTTGCTCCAAAATCCTGGAGGCCTCCGCTATGATTCACCTATGGCGGTCTGCCAAAGGCTCCAAACAGCATCCCTATCTGTCACTGACACCTCAATCACCATTGGATCTGCTGGGTCATGTGTCCCAAGTGGCAGAGCAGTTTGCACAGCAGCCTGGGCCTGTTGCAGAGCCTTCTCCTGTTCTGGACCCCACTCAAAATTGGTAGCCTTTTGGGTCACTTAATCAATGGTCTGGTATAACACACCCAAATGAGAAATATGTTGCCTCCAAAATCCAAATAGGCCCTCTAAGTGCTGTGTCCCTTTTTTGGTTGTAGGAGGGGCCAAATGCAGCAACTTCTCTTTCACCTTAGAAGGAATATCTTGACAGGCCCCACACCATTGGACTCCTAGAAATTTTACTGAGGTAGATGGTCCCTGAATTTTAGTCAGATTTATTTCCCATCCTCTGGCATGTCTCACCAAGTCCAGTGTGTTTGCTACTTCTTGCTCACTGGATCCAATCAGTATAATGTCATCAATGTAATGGACCAGTGTGATATCCTATGGAAGCAAACAGTGATCAAGGTGTCTCTGAATAAGATTATGACACAAAGCCAGAGAGTTTATATACCACTGAGGTAGGATAGTAAAGATATATTGCTGGCCTTGCTAGCTGAAGGCAAATTGCTTCTGGTGGGCCTTATGGACAGGAATGGAGAAAAAGGCATTTGTCAAGTCAATTGCTGCATACTAGGTACCGGGAGATGTGTTAATTTGCTCAAGCAATGAAACCACATCTGGTACAGCAGCTGCAATTGGATTCACCACTTGGTTGAGCTTATGATAATCCACTGTCATTCTCCAAGATCCATCTGTCTTCTGCACAGGCTGAATGGGAGAATTGAATGGGAGTGTGGTGGGCATCACCACCCCTGCATCTTTCAAGTCCTTGATGGTGGCACTAATCTCCACAATCCCTGCAGGGATGTAATATTGTTTTTGATATACTATTTTTCTAGGTAGAAGAAGCTTTAATGGCTTCCATTTGGCCTTTCCTACCATAATAGCCCTCACCCTACCAGTCAGGGAGCCAATGTGGGGGTTCAGCCAGCTACTAAGTATGTCTATGGCAGTTATACATTCTGGCACTGGGGAAATAACCACAGGATGAGTCTGGGGACCCAGTGGACCCACTGTCAGTTGGACTTGAGCTAAAACTCCATTAATTACCTGACCTCCATAAGCCCCTACTTTTTTTATTTTTATTTTTTTTTTGAGATGGAGTCTCGCTCTGTCACCCAGGCTGGAGTGCAGTGGCATGATCTCGGCTCACTGCAACCTCTGACTCCTGGGTTCAAGCAATTCTCCTGCCTCGGCCTCCTGAGTAGCTGAGATTACAGGCGCGAGCAACCATGCCCAGCTAATTTTTGTATTTTTAGTAGAGACGGGGTTTCACCATGTTTGTCAGGCTGGTCTTGAATTCCTGACCTCGTGATCCGCCTGCCTTGGCCTCCCAAAGTGTTGGGATTACAGGTGTAAGCCACCGTGCCCAGCCCGTAAGCCCCTACTTTAACTGGAGGACCACAATGATGTTTTGGGTCCCCTGGAATCAACGTCAGCTCAGAGCCAGTGTCCACTAGTCCCTCAAATGTCTGATCATTTTCCTTTCCCCAGTGGACAGTTACCCTGGCGAAAGGTGAGAGGTCTCCTTGGGGAAGGCTGGAAGAAAAATTAACTGCATAAATTGTCAGTAATGTAGTGGGGTCTTTCCTCAAGGGGACCCGGCCTCCCATTCATTCAAGGGGTCCTGGGTCTGTAAACTGGCTCAAGTCTGGAAATTGATTGAGGGGCCAGGATTCTCTGTTTTTATAATTCAAATTAGTCTTTTGTCCATTAGACCTAGAAGTTTTCTGCTTGTGTGAATTAAGTAGAAATGCAGTAGGCTTCCTATCAACGTCACTTATAGGAACACTGTGATTAATTGTTCAATGCCAGAGCTCTACACAAGTCAGACTATTCTGATTGCCGCTTTGCCTCTGCTGTCCATTACAGTAGCCACACCCACCTTGCCTTTGATGGTTGAGTGCCACCACTTGGCCTCTGCCACCTTGGTATCCAATTATTCCCATTGTATTTAAATGTTGTAGTTGAATAACTGCAGTTCCCACTGTTAGATGTGATATACAGAGAAGAGCAATTACAGGGCTCTTCAAAGATGCAAGTGGTGCCCTCATAAATCTATTTCACAAGACATTGGTCAAGGATATATCTTCTGGACCCTTCCAGCTGGGATGAGTAGGTCTGCAGTGATTAATCTACGCCACCATCCCAATCTCCCTGAGCCTTTGGATTCCTTCCTCTATATTAAAACAAGGGAGATCAGGCATTTCCACCTTGCTCACAGTGGGCCATCTTTTAATCCATATTTCAGCTAACCAAGAAAATAAACTGTTAGAACCTTTTTTAAACTCTGACTCTGCACCATTAAATGCAGAGTCCCTACTTAGTACACCCAAATCAATAAATTCAGGCTGATACTACTCTATGTTCCTTCCACCATTACCCTATACCCTTAATATCTATTCCCATGTCTGTTCTCCAGATTTCTGTTTATATACATTAGAAAAGCAGTTCTTTTCAAGTCTAATGTGCCTTCTCATGGGTCATACTCTCAACCTCACCTCTAGGGGTCCGCCAGGACTTTAGTCTAGTTACAGGTCCAGAAGCAAATAGGGGTATTGGGGGTGGCTCCTGAGGAGAATCAACATTATCTTACCTGGCAATTGCCTCAGGGGAGGCCATCACTGTTGCCTCAGGCAGTGCAGGGTTTATCTCCTCAGACAAAGGTGGAAAGGCTGATAGCAGCATGAATTGGGGAGGGGATGTTGCCACTACTGGGAATGGGAAGCTGTTCCTTTGGGCAAAAAAGGTTCATCAGAGTTTACAAACTCAGTGTCTCCAACTTCATCAGAGTCCTCCCACATGTCCCCATTCCAAGTTTCAGGGTGTAATTCTTTTCCAATCAATGCCCTCACTCTAACAGTAGACACCTGGCAAGGCTGTGCATGCAGTTTTCATTGCAGGTCAGCTACTCACATGATAAGAATTTGTGTCTGTTTTTCTACACTTTCAGTTCTTTATCTACAGGAGATAAGACTCTCACTCAGGGCAATCTTAGCAGATTTGAGGCTCAGTATCTGCTTCTGAAGCCGGGAGTTAGAATCCCCGAGTTCATTATTTTCTTTCATCACTTTGTCCACTGAACTTAGGAGCAACCAACCAGCTTCATTATGTTCCTTGGTTCTCCAAATGTGGTCAAAGGTATTATGTATAGAGTCACTAACTCCTTGTCTCTCACAAGCAGTGAATTAGGAGTGTCAAATGCATTTATTTTGCATAACTCTCTAAACAGTTCACACCAACAACTATCAGTGTTCTCCATACTACTAGAAGTGGAGTCCTTAGCATTGGGTCTAAGCATATTAAGCAGCCAACTCCAGAAACACCCAAACCAATGAAAGAACTCCATCCTTAATATTCTGTTCCTCTAGAACCACTCCTTGTACCAAAATCTGTATTAGTCCGGGTTCTCTAGAGTGACAGAACTAATAGGATAGATATAAAGGAGAGTTTATTAAGTATTAACTCAAACAATCACAAGGTCCCACATAGGTCGTCTGCAAGCTGAGGAGCAAGGAGAGCCAGTCTGAGTCCCAAAACTGAAGAACTTGGAGTCCAATGTTCGAGGGCAGGAAGCATTCAGCACAGGAGAAAGACGTAGGCTGGGAGGCTAGGCCAGTCTAGTCTTTTCACGTTTTTCTGCCTGCTTTATATTGTAGCTGTGCTGACAGCTGATTAGGGTGGGTCTGCCTTTCCCAGCCCACTGACTCAAATGCTAATCTTTGGCAACATCCTCACAGACATACCCAAGATCAATACTTTGCATCCTTCAATCCAGTCAAGTTGACACTCAGTATTAATCATCACATGGAACAATACAGAAAGAAAAATTTTGGCACAAAATACACGAGATTAACTGGAGCCTGAAATTAGCCTCACAAATCCTTTTTCCTATTAAACAAAATCTTGCAGAGGAGATAAACAGTGACTTTTAGCATTTACTCAACTGGTTTGCACAGAGAGAGAGGCCAGAAACCTGGCTGGTAAGAAATTCTTACCCTTTTAATGGCATGCCAGGTTTCTGGGTGATATGGAGCCAAGTAACATTTCAAAAAAAAAAATAATTCTTTTCTGTTTCATGGAAGCATAGACAAAATCTCTCAATTTTGCAGGATGCAGCCCAACAGCCCAACAGACTGCATGGGGGGAACCAAATTAACATTTTCCCTTCTGGCCAGAGAAAAATCATGTGACAAAACACAGACACTAGTCACTCTGCTCAGCACTCAATATCAACCTTCCAAGGCTCCAACTTGCCTTCATTGGTCCCTGACATCCTTGATTCATTCAAAGTAGGGTAGGATGACCTCCAACCAGAAGTTTCAAGAGATGGTCTGTGAGCAAGATGGAAGAGCAGATGGTCCCTGAGTTAGGACTGTAGAATTTCCTTCAGGGCTCACCAAATGTGACCAACCAGACAAAACTAGGAGAGCCTGCTGGACTTCCATCAGCAATTCCTTTGAGGAATCCTGTCTATGCTTATAAATATGCACGATGAGGTAAAGATGGACAAAAGGACTTCCAAACCAAAATTCCAGACTAGATTCGAAACCAGAAGAGTATTCCTCCAAATAGGCCCCATATTCTCCATCTACCTGGGGAAAAATCTCCCCAAACCAAGACTCTTTCTACAACCTAGGGAGAGCCCAATAGTCCCTGGGATGGGGCTACAGATAGGTCCTCTAGGGAGGCCAACAGATAAGGAGAAGGAAGCAAGTGTTGCCAGATCCTGGAATACTCACCAAACCAGGTTACAAGATGTCTTCCGGGAATTATTTCTCCATTGCAATGAGATGCATACACTATGGGTTGACAGCACCCCAGCAGTAGAGATAGTGCCAGGGGAAGCCCTTGGTCCAAGAGCACTAAGTAGCTGCTTGGGCTGGCCTCCGGATCTGTTGCGAGTGAAGGGCTGCCAAACTGTGGGCAAGTAGCCACAAGGGCTATCCCAGATGAGCTCCCAAATTTGTAACTGCCCAATGGGTCCTTCTTGCCCACTGCCCAGATAGAGCAAGACAGGAAATTTGCAATAAAGACTTTAATACACATAGGGCCAGCTAAATGGGAGACTCGAGTTTTATTATTACTCAAATCGGCCTCTCTGAAAATTTGGAGGCTAGAATCTTTCAATGATAGTTTGGTGGGCAGAGTTTAGGGAATAGTGCTGCTGATTGGTTGGGGATACAAATCATAGCCGTCTGGAAAATGGTCCTTGTGCACTGAGTCTGCTTCTATGTGGTAGCCACAGAGGATTTGCTGGTCTGGTTGGGGCCATCTGATCATCAGAAATGTGAAAGCCTGAAAAGACATCTCAAAAGGCCAATCTCAGATTATACTATAGTGATGTTATTTACAGGAATAGTTGGGGAAGTTTCAAGTCTTGTGACTTCCAGAAAAATGGCTGGTAATCGTTTAACTATACCTATGTCTTAGCAGAGTTCAGGTCCCTCTCATCCTCCTAGCCTGGTGGCCCTTTCATTAGTTTTACAAAGGCAGTTTAGTTTTGGGAATGGCTATTATCAGTTAAACTATACTTTTATCCTAAAATTAGCTTTGCCCATGTCCAGGAATGACCAAGGGCAGTTTGGAGGTTAAAGTCTAGATGGAATTTGTTAGGTCAGATCTCATTCACTGTCTTAGTTTTCTAACTGTTATAAATTTTGCAAACGAGGTTTCAATATTGCAATGAACAAAACAGAAAAAAATCTTTGCCTGATGGAGCTTACAGTCGGCTATGTTTGATGGGTGTTTCTATTTATTAATTTACTAATTTGAGCATTCATTTAATAAATGTATATTGAGCATAAACTAGCTATCAGACACTATATTGGATCAGGAGTTAAGTCCAATGGAATCAGAGTTAACAGTTTTAGGGATTTTTTATTTTTGAAAATTGAGAAAAAGTAATCACTTTAGTAGTTTTAAAATGTACAATTCAGTGTTTTTTAGTAGATTCACCATGTGGTGCAACCATCACTATGATCTAATTTCAGAGTATTTTCATTAACCTAGAAAGAAACCTCGTGCCAATTAACCAGTCATATCTCATTGCCCCTCCCCTAAAGCCCTTGGCAAGTAATAATCTAGTTTCTATCTCTATCGATTTGCCTTTTCCTTTCATATAAATGGAATCATACCATAGATGGCCTTTTTTTGTCTGGCTTCTTTCACTTAACATAATGTTTTCAAGGAATATCCATGTTGTGATGTATATCAGCACTTCATTCCTTTATATGGTTGAATAAATATTTCATTGTATGGATATACCATATTGTGCTTATCCCTTCATCAGTTGATGAACATTTGGATTGTTTCCACTTTTTGGCTATTAAGAATAATGTTGCTATGAAGGTTTGCTACAAGTTTTTGTGTGAATGGATGTTTTCATTTCTCCTCCTGGGTATATACCTAGGAGGGTAATTGATGGGTCATATAGTATCTGTTTAACTTACTCAGGAACCACCAAACCTGTTTCTGTGGCAGTTGTGCCATTTTATATTACAACCAGAAATGTATTAAAATTCCCATTTATCCACATCATTACCAACACTTATTTTCCTTTTTTTTTTTTTTTAAAAAAGGCAATTCTAGTGGGTGTGTTGTGATAGCTTTTTGTGGTTTTGATTTGCATGTACATGACTAATATCTGTCCATGTGCTAGTTGGCCATTTGTATATCTTCTCACAATAAATGTCTACTCAAGTTCTTTGTTCATTTTTTAAAGCATTCTATCAACTGAGGTTAATTTATCTTTTTCCTAAAATTCATTTTTATTTTTTAAAATTAAATTTTAAAAATTATTTATTTGTTTGCTCATTTATTTATTTGGAGACAGGGTCTCACTCTATCATCCAGGCTAGAGTGCAGTGGTGTGATCATAATTCGCTGCAGCCTCCAACTCCTGGGCTCAAGCCATCCTCCAACCTCAGCCTCATGATAGCTGGGACTACAGGCTCACATCACCATGTATGTCTAATTTTTTAAAGTTTTTGTAGAGACAGAGTCTTGTTGTATTGCCCAGGCTGGTCTGGAATTCCTGGTCTCAAGTGATCCTTCCACCTCAGCCTCCCAAAGTGCTGGGATTACAGGAGTGAGCCACTGCACCTGGCTAATTTGTCCAATTTTAATTGAGTTGTTTTTCTTTTTGTTTTTGAGGTTTAAGCCTTTTTTTAGTTTATTCTGGATACTACACTATTATCAGATATATAATTAAAAAATACATTTCGGCCGGGTGCAGTAGCTCACACCTGTAATCCCAGCACTTTGGGAGGCCAAGGCAAGCAGATCACCTGAGGTCAGGAGTTTGAGACCAGCCTGACAAACATGGAGAAACCCCATCTCTACTAAAAATACAAAATTAGCTGGACACAGTGGCATGCGCCTGTCATCCCAGCTACTTGGGAGGCTGAGGCAGGAGACTTGCTTGAACCCAGGAGGTGGAGGTTGCGGTGAGCCGAGATTGTGCCATTGCTCTCCAGCCTGAGTGACAAGAGTGAAACAAACAAACAAACAACAAAAACAAAAACAAAAATATATGCTTTTTCCATTTAATATTAACAGGTTCTCCTTTTACTTTTTTGATGGTGTCCCTTGAAGCACAGAAGTTTTTTACTGTGATGAAGTCCAAATTATCTATTTTTTCTTTTGTTGCTTGTGCTTTTGGTGTCACATCTAAGAAACCATTGCCAATGAACATTAACATTTACCCTTATGCTTTCTTCTAAGAGTTTTAAGATTTTGAGGCTGGGCACAATGGCTTATGCCTGTAATCCCAGCACTTTGGAGGCTGAGACAGGAGGATTGCTTGAGCCTGGGAGTTTGAGGCTGCAGTGAGCTATGATCATACCACTGCACTCCAGCCTGGGCTACATAGCAAGAATATCTTTTGGTCATTGATGTACTTTGAGTTAATTTTTGTATGTATTCTGAAGTAGGGGTCCAACTTTATTCCTTTGCATATGAATATTCACTTGCCCCAGCACCATTTGATGAAGAGACAGTTGTCTCGCTATTGAATGATTTGGCATCCTCGTTGAAAATTAATTGGCTATAGATGTATGGGCTTATTTCTATATGCTTAATTCTATTCCACTGCTCTGTATGTATATCTTTATGCCAGTACCACACTGTTTTTGATTATTGTAGCTTTGTATTATGACTTAAAATAGGAAAGTGTGAGTCTTCTAACTTTGTTTTAATTTTCAAGATTGTTTTGGTTTTTCAGGGTCCCATGCAATTCCGTATGAACTCAAGAACTGACTTTTTCTTTTTCTTTTTTTTTTTGTTTCTTTTTTTTGTGGGGAACAGGGTCTCACTCTGTTGCCCAGGCTGGAGTGCAGTGGCATGATCATGGCTCATTGCAGCTTCAACCTCCCTGGCTCAAGCCATTCTCCCCCCTCAGCCTCCCAAGTAGATGGGACCACAGATGCACACCACCAGACCCAGCTAATTTTTTATTTTTAGTAGAGATGAGGCCTTACTATGTTGCTCAGACTGGGCTCAAATTCCTGGGCTCAAGTGATCCTCCTGCCTTGGCCTCCCAAAGTGCCGTGACTTTTCTTTATCTGCTAAAAAGGCCATTGAAATTTTGATGGGAATTGCCTTGAATCTGTAGATCACTTTGAGTAGTATTGCCATCTCAAACAATATTATGTCTTCCAATCCATGTACACAGAAAGTCTTTCAATTTGTTTAGGTCTTCTTTAATTTCTTTCAGCCATGTTTTGTAGTTTTCAGTGTACAAGTCTTTGACTTCCCTGGTAAATATTCCTAGGCATTTTATTCTTTTGGATGCTATTGTACATAGAAATATTTTCTTAATTTCCTTTCAGGATTGTTCATTGCTAGTGTATAGAAATACGGTTGATGTTTGTATATTGATCTTGTATTTTGTGAATTTGCTGCATTCATTTGTTAGCTCAAGTAAATTTTTTCTGGAATCTTTGGAATTTTTTGTATATAGGATTGTGTCATCTGTGAATAGAGATAATTTTATATCTTCCTTTCTACTTTGGATGCTGTTTTTTCTTCTTGTCCCATTAACCTGACTAGAACTTACAGTACAATGTTGAATGACCGTGGAAAGAGAGAGAACCTTGTCTTATTCCTGAACTTAGGTGGGAAGCTTTCAATCTTTCACTATCGAGGGTGAAGTCAGTTGTGGGTTTTTCATAAATGTCCTTTATCAGGTTGAGAAAATTTGCTTCCAAATTTTCTGAGAGTTTTTATTCTGAAAGGGTGTCAAATGCTTTTTCTGTGTCAATTGAGATGATCATGTGGATTTTTTCTTTCATTCAACTAATGTTGTGGTTTACCATATTGATTAATTTTCTTATGTGAACCACTCTTGCTGTTGTAGGTAAAGCCTTCTTGGTCATGGTTTATAATCCTTTTAATATGCTGGAGAATCTGGTTTGTTAGTATTTCCTTGAGGATTTTTACATCTGTATTCATAAAGGATATTGGTCTGTAATTGTTTTTTCTTGTGATGTCTTTGGCTGTGGTTTCAGTGTAACGCTGGCTTTATAGGGTGAGTTAAGAAGTATTCCTTTTGCTTCTAGTTTTTGGAAGAATTTGAGAAGGATCAATGTTAAATTCTTTAAATGTTTGGTAGCCTTCTTGGACTTGTTTTTGTTAGAAGGTGTTGGAAGGTGTTTGATTACTGATTCTCTTTACTTATTATAAATGTGTTCATATTTTAAAATTTATTCTTAGTTCAGTTTTGGTAATTTGTGCCTTACTCATTTAAAAATATGTTTTCAACATATGGATGAAGTATCCTTTTCATCTCTGATCCTGTTTTGGTAATTTGTATGTTCTCTTTTTCTCTCTTCTTTTCTCAAATAATTTCACCAAAAGTTTGCCAATTTTATTAATTACTCTTAAAAAAATTTTGGCCAGGCACGGTGGCTCACTCCTGTAATCCCAGCACTTTGGGAGGCCAAGGTGGGTGGATCACCTGAGGTCAGGGATTCAAGACCAGCCCTATCAACACAGTGAAACCCTGTCTCTACTAAAAATACAAAAATTAGCCGGGCATGGTGGTGGGCACCTATAATCCCAGCTACTTGGGAGGCTGAGGCAGAAGAATATCTTGAACCTGGGAGGTTGCAGTGAGCCGAGATTGCACCATTGCCCTCCAGCCTGGGCAACAAGAGCGAAACTCCGTCTCAAAAACAAAAACAAAACAAAACAAAACAAAACAAAGTTTGGCCTTGTTGATTTTCTCTGTTTTATGTATGGTTACTATGGCATTTGTTTCTATTTATTTTTGCTTTTTTTTCTCTTCACCCTTTGGTTTTTGTTTTTCTGTTTGTAACTTCTTGAGGTGGATGCTTAATCCACTAATTTTCAGCCTTTCTTCTTTCTCTCTCTCTCTATATATTAGGCCAGGCAATATAAATTTGTCTTTTTTGTTATACATGTCTATTTATTAATGAAAAAGGAACTATCACCAACATTCATTTAAAAATAGGCAAAATACATTAACAAACATTTTTCCAAAGAAGATATACAGGTAGCAAATAGACACACAAAAAATGGTCAATACCATAAAATACCAGAAAAATGCAATAAAATCACAGAAGGATGCTATTATACAGCTAATAAAACAACTAAAGTTAAAAAGACTAACCATACCAAGTATTGGCAAGAATGTAGAGAAACAGGAAGGCTCACATACTGTTGATGGGAATGCAAATGGTACAGTTAGGTTATAGTTTGGTAGTTTCTTTAAAAATAAAGCATACACTGTACTATTCACATACACTGTACTATTGGAACAGGAGAAATAAAACATTTATGCATCTTAAGAATTATATGCCTGTGTTCATAGTAGCATTATTTATAACAGCCCCAAACTGGAAATCATCCAATTATTTATCCAAATTGTGGCATATCCACAGAATAATTATTTCTCAGCAATACAAATGAATGATTCATGTAAACAACATTGCTAAATCTTAAAATAATTATGCAGTATGAAAAACATTAGGAAAAGAGGAGTAAATATTTTATGATTCCATTCACATAAAATTCTAGAAAACTCGAACTATTCTCTTGTAGTGAAAGTAAATCACTGGACTCTTGAAGGCCTTGGAAAGTGCAGGCAGATTGCAAAACAACATGAGGTGAATCATGAATATGTTCATGATCATGATTAGGGTGGTGTATAAGTACATTTTCACACTGCAGATAAAGACATACCTGAGACTGGGCAATTTACCAGAGAAAGACATTTAATTCGACTTACAGTTCCACATAGCTGGGGAAGTCTTACAATTCTGGCAGAAGTCAAGGAGGAGCAAGTCACATGTGGATGGAGGCAGGCAAATGAAGAGAGCTTCTGCAGGGAAACTCCTCTTTATAGAACCATCTGATCTCATGAAACTTATTCACTATCATGAGAACAGCACAGGGAAGACTTGCCCCCATGATTCAATTACCTCTCACCGGGTCCCTCCCACAACACATGGGAATTCAAGATGAGATTTGGGTGGGGACACAGACAAACCATATCAGGTGGTTTCATGGGCTCATATGACAAACTCTTCAAATTATACACCATAAATACATATATACCATGGCATGTCACTTATTCATCAAGGAAGTTTGTAAAACATGTTTCAAAATAAAATACCTGATCTCCCACTTTTCTTCTTTCCTTCCTTCCTTCCTTCCTTCCTTCCTTCCTTCCTTCCTTCCTTCCTTCCTTCCTTCCTTCCTTCCTTCCTTCCTTCCTCTCTTTCTTTCTCTCTTTCTTTCTTTCTTTTTTGAGATGGAGTGTCACTCTGTTGCCCAGGCTGGAGTGCAATGGTGCTATCTTGGCTCACTGCAGCCCCTGCCTCCTGGGTTCAAGTGATTCTCCTGCCTCAGCCTCCCAAGTAGCTGGGATTACAGGCACCCACCATTATGCCTGGCTATTTTTTTTTTTTTTTTTTTTATCTTTAGTAGAGATGGGGTTTCACCATGTTAGGCAGGCTGGTCTCGAACTCCCGACCTCAGGTGATCTGCCCCCGTTGGCCTCCCAAAGTGCTGAGATGACAGGCGTGAGCCACTGCGCCTGGCCTGATCTCCCACTTTTCAGAAACCAGAAGGCTTGGCAACCTCATGTTGACTGAACTCTCTTTTCCTTCAGGCTGGAGGAAGGGCAACCCTGCATCCATAAGTGCAGGAAATATCGGCAAGCACTGTAGGCTGTTGTAGTCTGAGACAATAGCAACACTGGTGGAAATCACAAGTCCTACATCCCCATCCTGTAGGACTTCTATTATCTGGAGTGCAGTGGTGTGATCTCAACTCATTGCAGCCTGTGCCTCCCGGTTTCAAGCGATTCTTGTGCCTCAGCCTCCTGAGTAACTGGGATTACTGATGTTCACCACCACGCCACGCCTGGCTAATTTTTGTAGTAGAGATGGGGTTTTACCATGTTGGCCAGGCTGGTCTCAAACTCCTGGCCTCAAGTGATCTTCCTGCGTTGGCCTCCCAAGGTGCTGGGGTTACAGGTGTGAGCCACTGGGCCCAGCCAGACTTCTATTATCTTTATCCTTTTCCTGCTTCTACAGCAACAGACTTGATGTAAACAACCTAGAAAGTCAACAAGAATAAAAAAAAAAAAGTTAATTATTTTTGCTGACAATGACCTCAGCTATTGGCGATACACAGATTTCTAGGTCCTGTCACTTGCTCAAAGCCACAGTCATAGGAAGATTTGTAAATGCACTTTTATAAGGGGTACATTCCAAGCAGCTTGCTGCAGTCTCCACCATATCCAGTATTTCTGTACCAATTATAGTTCACACCTGACTCCCATCATCTTCTGAGTGACATCAGCCTATGGAATGTTTGATATCAGGGCATGTCTCCTTATAGAATCTCGTGAAAAACTTCTCAACAGTCCTGGGCATCATATGACATCCTCTGGGAACAATGGAACAAATTTGTCCTATTCCCCGAAGCACAGGTGCTTGTCATAACAGCTGGCCTTTCCTCAGGATAACTTCTAGTCTCACAGAAAGTATAGGCATCCAGGCCACAAATTAGAATAACCGAAACCTTGCATTGTTTCCTAGGAGACCTTAGGTAGCAAAACAAATATGACCAAAACCAGAATGAGAATTACTCTGTCATTTTACTTTTTCTGTAGAGGCCCACAAAAGCTGTCCACTCCTTCATATAGAGTTCAAGTCTGTTTGCCACCCACTGCACATATTAAACAAAACCCCAAGATCACAGGTAGATTCAAATATAAGGCCTTTAGTGGCAGTGCATACTTGTAGTCGCAGCTATTCAGGAGGCTGAGGCATGAGAATCGTTTGAACCCTGGAGGTGGAGGTTGCAGTGAGCTGAGATCGCACCACTGCACTCCAGCCTGGGTGACAGAGGGAGACCCTGTCTCAAAAAAATGTATATATATAGCCTTTGTTAGTGCATAAACTGGAGCAATGTGAGGCAGTCAGTTGCCAGGTGGTGACTAGGAGGCTGGAAGAATGACCAAGAGTTGTGTGAGACCAAGAATTTCCATGAAGGGAAGCCTTCCACATAAACCTCCAGCAGAACCCAGGCTGGGCCCTCCTGACCAAAACTGGGTCTGATGTATGCTGTGATCAGTCAGAAAAGGGAATGAATTTCCCCTAAAGGCTCAGACTGCTCGAGATTTCCTCCAAAGAAGAGAACACATAGATGTCTGCCTTGCCTCAGAACATCAGGGTGACCAATTCCTACTGTGCAAGGTAGTAGAGGGGAGACGGTTTCTACCAGAGAAACTTGGAAGCATAAGGTTCAACTTCAGGCAGGTGGCTCCCTCATAAATGCTCTCCATTGCCACAATACTACAGAGACAGCACATTCTCTCTAGGTCTAAGGCTCTTCTGAAGTGTGGACTTTCAGGAGCTAAATGATGATAGATCTTGAAGGTAAACGCTCTTCCACGTTTGCTGCATTCATGAGGCCTCCACGTGTTATGACATTTTTGGTGATGAATGAGGCTGGAGCACTGGCTAAAGGAATTCCAATATTGGTTGCACTCATAAGGCCTTTGTCCAGTGTGAACCACCTGATGTTGAATAAGGCCAGACTTTTGGCTAAAGGACTTTCCACGCTGGCCACACTCATAAGGTCTTGCTCCATTGTGAATTCTCTCGTATTGAATAAGGATGGAGGCCTTTCTCCAGTGTGAACTCTCTGCTGACTAAAGGATTTCCCGTGCTGGCCACACTCTTAAGGCTTGCTCTGATGTGAATTCTTTGGTGTTGATTAAGAATGGCACTTTGACTACAGGAATTTCCACATTCATCACACTTATAAGGCCTTTCTCCAGTGTGAACTCTTCAGTGTTTAACAAAAGTGGCTTTTTTGCTAAAGGATTTCCCACATTGGCTACCCTCATAAGGCCTTGCTCCAGTGTGTATTTTCTGGTGGTCAACAAGGCTGGAGTTTTGTCTAAATAATTTTCCACATTTGCTGCACTCATAAGGCCTTTTTTTTAGTGCGGAATCTCCGATGGTCATTCAGGTGGGAGGTTTGGCTAAAGAATTTTCCACATTCATTGCATTCCGAGGGTCTTTTCCCAGTATGCACTCTCTGGTGCTAGACAAATGAGTACTTGCCACAGAAGGCTTCCCCACATTTGCCGTTTTTTGTTTTGTTTTGTTTTTGAGACAGACTTTCACTCTGTTGTCCAGGCTAGAGTGCAGTGGCGTGATCTCAGCTCACTACAACCTTTGCCTCCTGGGTTCAAGCAATTCTCTTACCTCAGTCTCCCAAGTAGCTGGGACTATAGGTGCACACCACCACACCTGGCAAATTTTTTTTTTTTTGTATTTTTAGTAGAGACAGGGTTTCACCATGTTGGCCAGGATGGTCTCGAACTCCTGACCTCAGGTGATCTGCCCACCTTGGCCTCACAAAGCGTTGGGATTACAGGTGTAAGCCACTTTGCCTGGCCGGCTTTCCCACATTTGATACACTCATAAAGGCTTTTTCCAGTGTCGACTCTTAGACAGTGAACAGGAGTGTTTGTGCCTGGAAGCTTCCCACACTGACCTGACTTGTAATAACTTTGTTGACTGTGAGTGTCCTCTCCACATTTGGTGATCGTATTGGGCTTCTCAGTTTTAGGAAAGACCAGGGACCTAGAAGCCCCAAGATGACTGGGAGGTCCTTCCCAACCTCGCATTTGTGGAAGGACTTCCCTGACAGACGGAGAAGGCAGCGCTTCACATACGAGGCTCTGTCCATGTTCCTCTTCAAGGATTTCTTTGCACTGTGATGTTTCTGTGCTGGTACTGGTTTGCACGTGCTCCAACCAAGTATGGTTCCTTCCCAGAGAGATTAGCCAGAGGCAAAATATCTTTCAGGAATGGAACACATATCTCACAGGGTTCAGTCGTCAGTGTGGATGAACCTGCCTTAGACTGTGACACAGAAACATTCTGCTCAGAAGGTGTCTCTTCATCCTCTTTACCATGCCCACAACCCAGTGAGGCTACTTTTACAAGAGGCACATTCCAACTAGCTTGCTGCAGGCTCCACCACACCCAGTATTTCTGTACAAAATCCTGGGTAAAATACAAGTGCAAAGTTCTCCAGCATCACTTCAAGGTATAGGAGTCTCTGAGCCTCATCAGGAAGTCCCCACTCTTCCTGTGAGAAGTAAATGGCGATGTCCTCAAAGTTCAAACAGCCCTTTGTGAGATTTATATGTGCTTCTGTAGTCATGGCAACCTGAGTCAGGGCCCTCAGCTCTGCCGCTGCCGCTGCCATCGGAGCCTGTGGGCGGTGCGGGACTGGGACCAGGACCAAGACTAGCGCGGGGACCCGAGTAAAGCTGTCACCCCCGCCGCCGCCGACCCCCATACCCGCCACTGTTCAGCAGGAGAACCCCTCCCCTCGCCCCTTCCTGCCCTCTTGCCAAACAACACGCTCCCAAAGCTCGGATGGCCTGGATGGACTCAAGAGCTGCTAAAATGACTGCCACTGGAGCAATACCCTGTCTTTTTTTTTTTTTTTTTTTTTTCTTTTTGAGACAGAGTCTCGCTCTGTTGCCCAGCCTGGAGTGCAATAGCGCGATCTCGGCTCACTGCAACCTCCGCCTCCTGGGTTCAAGCGATTCTCCTGCCTCAGCCTCCCAAGTAGCTGGGATTACAGGTGCCCGCCACCACACTCAGCTAATTTTTCTATTTTTGGTAGAGACGGGGTTTCACCGTGTTGGTCAGGCTGGTCTCAAACTCCTGACCTCAGGTGGTCCACCCGCCTCAGCCTCCCAAAGTGGTGGGATTACAAGTGTAAGCCACTGTGCCCGGCCTCTTTTGTATAGGTAAATAATGATCAAATATTGGCAACTTTATACGGTTTATCCTAATATTTAAGGCTAAAAACTTGCTGTAAGCACTGGTATTTCTCATAAGTTAAAATACTGATATAGGCCGGGCGCGGTGGCTCAAGCCTGTAATCCCAGCACTTTGGGAGGCTGAGACGGGCGGATCACGAGGTCAGGAGATCGAGACCATCCTGGCTAACACGGTGAAACTCCGTCTCTACTAAAAAATACAAACAAACAAACAAAAAAAACTAGCCGGGCGAGGTGGCAGGCGCCTGTAGTCCCAGCTGTTCCGGAGGCTGAGGCAGGAGAATGGCCTAAACCTGGGAGGCGGAGCTTACAGTGAGCTGAGATCCAGCCACTGCACTCCAGCCTGGGCGACAGAGAGAGACTCCGTCTCAAAAAAAAAAAAAAAAACTGATATTACAAAATTATTTATTGTTGATGAGTGCATTTATTTATAGTAAAAGTGCAAATCATGCATGGGAAACATACACACCAGTTTTAGGATAGTAGTTAGTTTAGAGAAGGAAGGGATGATGAAGGAATATAGATGTAACATTTCATTTCTTACAAATACAGCATTAAAATATGAATAAACATGTATAGCAAATAAGGCAGAATAGTAACATCTGTTTAATTTTGTTAGTGGGTAAATCCCACAAGATTTTATACTTAGAGGAGTTTGAGACCAGCATGACCAA
Organism: Macaca fascicularis; assembly: GCF_037993035.2. Taxonomy (NCBI): domain Eukaryota; kingdom Metazoa; phylum Chordata; class Mammalia; order Primates; family Cercopithecidae; genus Macaca; species Macaca fascicularis. The sequence goes on from NC_088395.1 coordinate 130,406,372, forward strand.
CATGGTGAAACCCTATCTCTACTAAATATACAAAAATTAGCTGGGCATGGTGGCACAGACCTATAATCCCAGCTACTTGGGAGGCTGAGGCAGGAGAATCGCTTGAACCCAGGAGGCGGAGGTTGCAGTCAGCTGAGATTGCACCACTGCGCTCCAGTCTAGGCGACAGAGTGAGACTCCGTCTCAGAACAACAACAACAACAAAAAAATCCAGGATCCAACTCAGGATCATAAAATACATTTAGTTGTCAGTGTTTGTTTAATTTCCCTTAATCTAGAGCAGTTCCACTGTACTTTTTTTTTCTTCAGTCTTTCATGACATTGCCTTTTTCAAAAGTCCAAGCTAGTTATTTTATATTTGTCTGATTGTCTTATTTTGATTAAATCCAAATTAAAAATACTTGGCAGAATACTACATAGGTAATGTTATGTCCTTTGTGCATCTTATCAGGAGATGCAAGTTTGTCCCATTATTTATCTCCGTTCTTTTTTGTTTCTTTCTTTCTTTATTTTATTTTATTTATTTTTTTGAGACAAGGTCTTGCTCTGTTTCCCAGGCTGCAGTGCAGTGGCATGATCATGGCTTACTGCATCCTTGAACTCCTGGACTCAAGTGATCTTCCCATCTCAGCCTCCTCAGTAGTTGGGACTACAGGCATGCACAACCATGCCCAGTTGATTTTTAAAATTTTTTGTAGAGATGGGATCTCATTATATTGCCCAGGCTGGTCTTGAACTTCTGGCCTCAAGGGATCCTCCTGCCTCAGCCTCCCAAACTACTGGGATCACAGCATGATCCAATGTGCCCAGCCTCACTTCCATTCTTTTTATGGTTTGTTTTCAGAAAAGCACAATTTTAATGCTGCCAGCGGTATTGACAAATATTTGAGCTCAGATTTGACACCACATAGATCTATGGCTATCTTAACAAGACATCATAGAACTTACGTGTTCATAATGTTGACAATGAGGCATTAAGAAAGGATATATGTTGATCAATATCTTTAAAGAGCATATTTTACTAGTAGCTTCAATAATATTTACCATTTCTGAAATTCCTATTTCGTATAATGACATTTTTACAATCACCGTTAGATTGATTGATTGATTGATTTTGAGATGGAGTCTCGCTCTGTTGCCCAGGCTGGAGTGCAGTCGCTCAATCTCAGCTCACTGCAACCTCTGCCTTACAGGCTCAAGTGATTCTCATGCCTCAGCCTGCCAAGTAGCTGGGATTACAGGTGTGCCACCAAGCCCGGCTTATTTTTTGTATTTTTAGTAGAGACAGGGTTTGGTCATGTTGCCCAGGCTGGTCTTGAACTCCTGAGCGCAGGCAATCTGCCCACCTTGGCTTTCCAAAGTGCTAGGATGACAGGCGTGAGTCAACGCACCTGACCTCATTTTAGTGTTTTTTAGTAGAGACGGGCTTTCTTTCTTTTTTTTTTTTTTTTGAGACGGAGTCTTGCTCTGTCACCCAGGCTGGAGTGCAGTGGCGTGATCTTGGCTCACTGCAAGCTCCACCTCCCGGGTTCACACCATCCTCCCGCCTCAGCCTCCTGAGTAGCTGGGACTACAGGTGCCCGCCACCACGTCCAGCTAATTTTTTGTATTTTTAGTAGAGACGGGGTTTCACCGTGTTAGCCAGGGTGGTCTCGATCTCCTGAGCTTGTGATCCACTTGTCTCAGCCTTTCAAAGTGCTGAGATTACAGGCGTGAGACACTGCACCCGGCAGAGATGGGTTTTCACCATGTTGGCTAGGCTGATATTGAACTCCTGGCCTCAAGTGATCCACCAACCTCAGTCTCCCAAAGTTCTTTTTTTTTTTTTCTTTTTCTTTTTTCCGCCTTTCCCCTCCCCCTTTCCTGGCCTTCACTGGGTTTTGAACACTCTTGGGAGTTATTTTCTTTTCCCACAACATTTCACTTTCTCCTGGCTTCCATTGTTGCTGATAAGAAGTTGCATGTCAGTCTTATCATTGTTACTTGATGATTTTCTGTCTTCTTCTCTGGTTGCTTTTAAGATTTTCTCTTTGTCTTTCTGTACTTTCACTATTATGTATCAAGAAGTGGGTTTCTTTTCATTTATTCTGCTTTGGGTTTCTTCAATCTGTCAGTTGGTGTCTTTCACAGGTTCTAAGAAATTCTGTCATTATGTTTCTGAATGTTGCCTTTTTCTCATTTTTCTTTCTTCTTTGTCTCTCTGGAACTCTGAGTGTAATCAATCCTCATTATTTGTGGACTGCATATGTGCAGATTCACCTACTTGCTAAAATCTATTTGTATCCCCAAATTAATCTTATTTTCATGGACATGCTCAGAGTGGCAAAAAATTGGAGTCACCTGATGTAGATGTTCCCAGCTGAGGTCAAACAAGGTGATGCTCTGCCTTCTTGCTTCAGCTCTCATATTGTACACACATGTCCTTTTTGCTATCTGTTTAGTGTTTTGATTTTGGTTTTTGGATGTTTTGCTTTTTGTTGGTGATTTCTCTGTTTAAAATGTCCCCCAAGCATCTTTCTTGGTACAAGAAGGCTGTGAAAATCCGTGTGTTAAATAAGCTTCATTCAAACATGAGTTAAAGTGCTGTTGGCCATGGGTATGTTAAGTAAGCTGCCTTTAAACAAAAACACACATAAAACAAAGTTATATATTGATTAATTAATGAAATAATTGTGAACAGATGCTCACAGGAACTTAACCTTTTATTTCTCCTAGGAACAATGGTTCAGTATTCACTAATCCACTATTCACAATGACTTTATAGAACAAAACTCTTGTCAACAAAGAGAAGTGACTGTGTTAGAACATCTTCTATCTTATTTCTCACTTTCTCTTTTCTTATTTTCTTTTTCTTTCTTTCTTTCTCTTTCCTTCCTTCCTTCCTTTCTCTTTCTCTCTCTTTCTCTCTTTCTTTCTTTCTTTTTCCTTCCTTCCTTCCTTCCTTCCTTCCTTCCTTCCTTCCTTTCTCTTTCTCTCTCTTTCTCTCTTTCTTTCTTTCTTTTTCCTTCCTTCCTTCCTTCCTTCCTTCCTTCCTTCCTTCCTTCCTTCCTTCCTTCCTTCCTTCCTTCCTTCCTTCCTTCCTTCCTTCTCTCTCTCTCTCTCTCTCTCTCTCTCTCTCTCTTTCTTTCTGAGACGCAGTTTTGCTCTTGTTGCCCAGGCTGGAGTTTCACTCTTGTTGAATGGCTCAAACTCAGCTCACTGCAACCTCCGCCTCCTGGGTTCAAGTGATTCTCCTGCCTCAGCTGCTGAGTAGCTGGAATGACACACCTGTGACACCATGCCTGGCTAATTTTGTGTTTTTAGTAGAGATGGGGTTTCTCCATGTTGGCCAGGCTGGTCTCGGACTTCCAACCTCCTGTGATCCACCCGCCTCGGCCTCCCAAAGTGCTAGGATTACAGGCGTGAGCCACCTTGACCAGTCTCTCTTTTTAAATTTTCTGTTGTTTTATCTCTCTGTGTAGCATAATAGATAATTTATTTTGACTTAATTTCCAGTTCATTTTTTGCCCTTCAGTTGTACCATATGACTACTGGTAAGTGTTGAGTTTTAAACTTCAGTTATTTGTTTTGCTATAAGTTTTATTTGGTTTCTTTTTAAGTCTTCAGTGTCACTTTTTAGGGTTCCCTATTCTCTGTAGATTTGATCTAGCTTATGTTTCATTTCATTAAAAATAGTAAGCTCCCAGCACTTTGGGAGGCTGAGGCGGGCGGATCACAAGGTCAGCAGATCGAGACCACGGTGAAACCCCGTCTCTACTAAAAATACAAAAAATTAGCCGGGCGCAGTGGCGGGCGCCTGTAGTCCCAGCTACTCAGGAGGCTGAGGCAGGAAAATGGCGTGAACCCAGGAGGCGGAGCTTGCAGTGAGCCGAGATCGCGCCACTGCACTCCAGCCTGGGCGACAGAGCGAGACTCCGTCTCAAAAAAAAAAAAAAAAAAAATAAATAAAAATAAAAAAAAAAAGTAAGCATACCTTACAGTTATTTAATAGTCTGTATTATCTGAACTTAGTATTATCTGAATAGTTGTCACTATCTGAAGTTTTTGACGGTCTGTTTTTGGTCTGGTTGTAGCCACTGGTTCTTGCTCTTGGGGTTTAGTTTTCTTGTGTGCTTTGTCATCTCGTATTGAGACACGATGTTGCTGTCTTGCCCAGGTTGGAGTGCAGTGACATGATCATGGCTCACTGCAGCCTCAACTTCCTGGGCTCAAGTGATCCTCCCACCTCAGACTCTTAAGTAGCCAGGACTACAGATGTGTGCCGCCATGCCCATGCTTCGTTGTCTTTGACCTTGTGTTCCTCACTGAATTTAAAAATTATTTGTAAGAATAATTTGAGATCAAGGATAAAGGTATCTTTCTCCAAACATATGTGTTCGTTTCTCTCAGGTACTTGGGGGTACCAGCAATATGGCATTCCCTTAAACCTCGTTCAAGGCTGGAGGTTCTGTGATCAACCCACAGAAACAGACTTGGGTTTTAATCCCATGTGAGGACTGTCCCAACTCTGGTTCATCCTTTTTCTGAGGGTGTAGGGTTCTAGTTTATTGAGGGAAGGATCTACTATTTGTGGAGGCTCCAGGTTTTGACTTCTGTCTTGATGCCACTTGCTCTGTGAATTATTCAAAGTGAAAGTTCAAAAATTTATGATTGTCAAGAACCCTCAGAGAAAAAGTTTCTTTTGCTCTTATTCACTTCACTGGTAAATATTAAACCTTCAATTCTGGCCTAGTAATTCCTTACCATTTTGTCAGAATTTTTATGCTTTTTTTTTTTTTTTTTTTAGATGGAGTCTTGTTCTGTTGCCCAGGCTGGAGTGCAGTGGCATAATCTTGGCTCACTGCAACTTCTGCCTCCAGGGTTCAAGCCATTCTCCTGCCTCAGCCTCCCAAGTAGCCAAGATTACAGGTTCCTGCCACCACGCCTGGCTAATTTTTGTATTTTTAGTAGAGATGAGGTTTCACCTTTTGGCCAGGTTGGTCTCGAACTCCTGACCTCAAGTGATCCAACCAACTCAGCCTCCCAAAGTGCTGTGATTACAGGCGTGAGCCACTGAGTCCGACTGAAAGCTAGCATTTAATTCAGGCTCTTCTGTCTCTTCTGTTTAAGGTGGAGACCATCCCTACTTTTTCTTCTGGCTTATTTATTTACTTTTATTTTCTAGAGACAGGATCTCACTCTGTCATCTAGGCTGGAGTGCAGTTGCATGACCATGGCTCATTGCAGCCTCAAATTCCAGAGCTCAAGCAATCCTCCCACCTCAGCCTCCCAAGTAGCTAAGACTACAGGTGTGTGCCACCACTCTTAGTTAATTTTTAAATTTTTTTACAGAGATGGGGGCTCACTTTGTTGCTCAGGATAGTCTTGAACTCCTAGCTTCAAGCAATCCTCCCTCTTTGGCTCCCCTAAAGTGCTGGGATTGCAAGCATGAGCCACCATGCCCTCTTCTTGGCTTAATTCCTCATCTTCTGTGTGTGATCACTCAAATGGGAGAAGACATATCTCCATAAGAATAAGCAGTAGGTATAAGGCACAGGACACTTCCTCAGGGCAATAAGTTCTGCAGAAACATAAAGTAACTCTAGTTCAACTACACACAGCTATTTTTGCAGCACTTCATATTACAAATCAAAACTCGGTTCATCAATCTAAAAACATCTTCATTCAGGTTGCTCCATGGTTTCCATTAAGAACGAAGGATAGGATTGAAGAACATTCAAAAACTAAAACAAAACAAAAACAAAGGCCAGGTACTTTCTTTGCATGTATGGAACTGAAGGGCTCATTTAGGGGTTCTCTCCAACCCTATCCCATAAAAGCAGCAGCTGGAACTAAAGATGAATTCACATTTCTACTTCCCAATGTTGGTGCTTGTACTTTTTAAATTACAGCTTTCTCGACTTTTATCCATCAATATTTCCCCCCCAATTTTCAGACCTCACAATTCATCCTAGACATCTTGTTAACTTTCCGTCAAAACAGCCGATTCCAACTGCCTCTTTCCTCCATCTTTCCCCTTCCCCACCTTGGATAGTTTAGATGGAACAAGAGTTAATAGCCTACAATGCTGCCTTTCATAAAAGCTACTTGCTAATAAATAGATCTTGCCAACATATTTGCTTATAAAAACAGGCACCTCTGTGGCAATATTTTATTCCTATGATGCTTTTTCCATTCTATCAGGACATGCCAGAAATGTGACCATTTTAGTTGATGGCCTTTAGTACAATGAACTCAACTGTTCAGCTTCAGCATACTTTGATCTGGGTTTTGACTGGCTAAGAACCTTAAGCTGAGATATTTTAACACATCAGTGAGACACTGAATCTCTTATGAAGAAGGCAGAGAGTAGTGCTTGAAGAAACTGTCTATAGGTTTTTAAATGTGAAAATTGGTACTTATAGTCCAGCAAATTTTTTTTATGATCTTACAGAAATGTAAGATATCTCAAGAAAGTGTCTTAAAACATCACCTTTTAGAACAATTTGCTTTCCACCAGGAAATATGTATATTGAATGTGAATGGGAAATGGAGTGAAAGTGTCTGTGTATAACATAAAGTGCACCAGGAAGAGGAATGGATGGAGAGTGAGAGACAGCTCTTCCTCAGGCAGAGGAAAAGAAGGAATAATTTATTTAAACCTGGCCATCTGCCTCTTCCTGTCCCCACAAGTTCGTAGGGACAATTAGTTGAGGATACACTAGGTTATGGTGTAGTAATAACTCCAAATCTTAGTGGCTTAACACAAGAAGTATTTATTTGTCTCTCATATCCAATGTAGGTCTGAGGGACTTTCTAGCATGACTGTATCTCTATGCATCAACTAAGCTAGTCAGCCTGATGGAGGCTTTACCACCCGGTAATTGTACCATTTTAAAAACATGGTTGTTTTAAACTTGCTTGATGTAACATGGGAAGAAAGAGTTTGAGGCTCGGCTACATGCTACCCTCTAACTGGGCACCTTTCTTCTCAATGCAACTAGACTCATCTCTCTAAAATGCAAACTGGTTCATGCCACTCCCTTGCTTACAACTCCCACCACCATTAGGGTAAAGTCCAAATTCTGATTCCACGGTTTGTAAGATTCCCCAACACCTGTTTTTGGATTATTTCTCTAGCTTCACTCCCCATTAGTCCCCTATTGCCCTCTTGCACTCTACGATTCTGCTATGCATTCTTTTTCTGGTTCTTGAATTGAGTGGTTTACCTCCATGCTTTTGCACATACTGTTCATTCTGCCTGTGAGTCTTTCTCCACCTCGTTTGTCTGGCAAACTCCTATTCGTCCTGCGGGCTTACATGTCACTAGAATCTCTCTGTTTGCCTCCTCAACCATGCTGGGGGTCCCTCCTCTGTGCTTCCATGGCCATCAGTATTTCTGCACGACCTGGTGATATCATAATTAATAATTTATTATCTCCCTCACTGCAATGTGAGTTCCATATGAGAAGGGACTATGTCTTGTCCAATGGCCAGCACATGGCTTAGCAAAATATTTGTGACATGGCTTAGCAAAATATTTGAGAACAAAAAACTAAGTAAAAGAATGACTGAATGTCAGAAATTCTGTATCTTCTGGTGTCAGGATTCTCCTGGTGCCTTGGCCTCCAGTAAATTTACCTGTCTTTCCTGAGAATGAACTTGCACCTATCGTCTTCTTTGATATGTCCTAAGCATGCAGCACTATTTTCCATCAACACTTAGGGCAAGGCAGCAAATTAAGGGGTTGGAGGAAGGGGCAGTTGTTTCTAGTGGGCTAGTGGTATTGTCTGCATACTTGAAGGCTTCCTTTCTTTCTTTCCTTTCTCTTTCTTCTCTTTCTTCCTCTCTCTCTTTCTTTTTCTTTCTTTCTTTCTTTCTCTTTCTTTCTTTCTTTCTTTCTTTCTTTTTCTTTCTTTTCTTTCTTTCTTTTCTTTGTTTCTTTCTCTCTCTCTCTCCCTTCTTTCCTTCCTTCCTTCCTTCCTTCCTTTTTCTTTATTTTTCTTTTTTTTTTTCTCTTGTCGGCCAGGCTGGAGTGCAGTGGCACAATCTCACCTCACTGCAACCTCTGCCTCCTGGGTTCAAGCGATTCTCCTGCCTTAGCCTCCTAAGTAGCTGGGATTATAGATGCCCACCACCAGGCCTGGATAATTTTTGTATTTTTAGTAGAGACAGGATTTCACCATGTTGGCCAGGCTGGTCTCAAACTCCTGACCTCAGAGAATCTGCCTGCCTCGGCCTTCCAAAGTGCTGGGATTACAGGCATGAGCCACCATGCCTGGCCTATTTTTTTTCATATTTGCAATTATAATTTAAAAAATATCAAATTTTTCCCTCTCAAGTGGGCCATAAATTCCATGAGTTCTGATGCCATGTTTTCTACCACTTTTGAAGATCTCCAAGCTCATTGGCCCAGTGCTTAACACTTGGTAAGCAGCAGCCCCAGCGACCAATGGACAGTTTGTGGGCAGGGAGACTGAATGCATTGTTTAGCTCACCTCATCAGAGGTGGCAAAATTTGGCTATGCATTGGTTGCCCATGATTTTGAGGCGTACTGGGAAAGATAACAGGACTAGAAGTGTGCTCTGGCCCTTGGTTTAAGGGGTTTACCCTTGGGTGAAGGCATTGCCATATACTATTTTTGGATTATTGCTGTGAGAAAAAAGTTGCTTCCCAGGCCTTTGTTGTTCATTTTAGCATGTGAACATGCCAATTGAGTTTTGTTGGAAAACCCCACCAGCCACTTCTGAAAGAAAAACTGGGGCTTTACATGTCACAGAAGAGACTACTCTTGTCCTGTTCTTGAGGCTGAATTTCTTATTCTGCAGAATTGATGTCACAGTACTGATTATACTGTGCATTTTAGTCTTCTTTTTCTTGGGTTTGAGTAACCATGGGACCTTTACACCTTGACCTAGGGAAACTATGGATTAATGTATATGTTTTGCCTAGACACACAGATAGGCAAGATACAGTAAAAACTCAAAGTCATATGTATTAAGAGTTAACCTAAGGTTCAACACAAAGGTTGTAGAATTCTTTGGTAAATGATCTGTAAATAAATATTTAGATGTTTAAGAAATTCAAAATTTTTAAAAGATCCTAAGCTGAATCATTTTATAAATTAAATAATTCATGCACTGTGAGTAAGTAACCCATACTTGATCTGATTTAATAATTTGCATTTTCATACTGGATTTTTCTAAGATCAAGGACAATAATACTGAGAAATCACCTATCCATATGATTTTTTTGGGTAAGTTTCATTCACCCACTCTCCAACATACACAGTTGTAAATCAATGTTGTAGACATTAGTGCTATTCACCAAGTTTTTCTTGTTCTCCTTGGGCTCATGGTAGGATTTCACTTTCTGGTCTCTTTGGGATTGGGTTGGGCCATGTAAGTTGTGAGTGGTAATAATATGTCACTTCTAGGCCAGAGCATTTCATTACCAATGTGAGACCTTCTGGAACCTTTTCTTCCCATTAGGCTGGGTCTATGAGTGATCATGATGAGTAGAGACCTGTGCCAACTCATGATGGACATGAAGCATAAATGAGAAACTTTTATTGTCTTAAGCCATTGAGATTTGAAGGTTGTTACCCTGGCAGATCCTAGCTTATCCTGATTGATACACATTGGTACAGCATGAGCCATCCTTTTCTGTCTCACAACTTGTGTTCCTTGTTTCCATACTGATGTGGTTTGGGTGTTTTGTCCCTCCAAATCTCGTGGTGAAATATGACCTCCAATGTTAGTGGTGGGGCCTAGTGGGAAGTTTTTGAGTCATGGGAGTGGATCCCTCATGAATAGCTTGGTGCCCTCCCTTTGGTAATGAGTGCATTCTTCCTCCGTTAGTTCATGAGAGAGTTGGTTGTTTAAGGGAGCCTGGTACTTCTCTCCTTTCTTTCTCTCTCCATGTGACACACATGCTCTGCCTTCACCTTCTGCCATCACAGTAAGTTTCCTGAGGCCTCACCAGAAGCAGAGCAGATGTTGGTGCCATGCTTCTTGTACAGCCTACAAAACTGTGAGCCAAATAAACCTCTTTTCTTTATAAATTAGCCAGACTCAGGCATTTCTTTGTGGCAATGAAAAACGGACTAACACACATACGGAAGAGAAGTCAGGGATGTTAAAGCCTGTTATGCTAGAGAATACATCTGTCAATCTACGGATTTCCAAGGCTATTTGATGGCTCTAGTTAATAATTTACTTGGGAAGGACTGGTGCCCCCTCAGTTCTATAACATCTGGAGTCCTGGAAGGTAATCAGAAAGCTGATAGCATTCCCTTCCAGAAACCTTCCAATCCTTTCTCTTTCAGATCAAAGGCACACTAAACTACATGCCGATTTTGGAAAACAAAAATTAGCCTGGCGTGGTGGTGCATGCCTGTAGTCCCAGCTACTCAGGAGGTTGACGTGGGAGGATTGCTTGAGCCCAGGAGGTAGAGGCTGCACTGCAGTGAGCCAAGATTGTACCATTGCACTCCAGCCTGAGTGACAGAGTGAGACCCAGTCTCAAAACAAACAAACAAAAAACCACACATACACACACGCGCACGTGCACACACACACACACACAAAGGCAGAAAAAGAAAGAAAGAAGATGTGATGGCAGAGGAGGTGGGAAAGTAAATATTCTGAGAGCAGCAATGAGAAATGGAGATGTAGAGATAGTGAGTGAGAGTGAGGTAGTTGTATTCCTGTCCTTTCATCCAGTCATCACTGAGGCCAGTACCATCCTTGCCATTTATATATTTTTGGTTCTTGAGTCCATCAATGTACTCCCCCACTCCCACTGCTTATTTGGCTTAAGCTAGTTCTGGTTGGACTTCTGCCACTTACAGTGAAGTGAGTCCTGAGTAATAAAGTGGTTTAAGCAACTCTTTTTAAAATTGTTATTCTTATCTCAGTGTTTCTCAGCTCTTTTATATCATGACACAAATGGAAAATGATATTTTTACAGCACTTGGGGGTAAACTGGAGGGGATTTGTGGATGTCTATATGGGACTCACTGACAACATCCATTCCTTTTTTGCATCATATACAGACAGTCTCCAATTGGGTGCCCATATGACCATTCTGTTTTTCACTTTCAGTACAGTATTTAATAAATTATATGAGATATTCAACACTTTATTATAAAATATCCTTTGTGTTAGATGATTTTGCCCAATGATAGGCTCATATAAGTGTTCTGGGCATGTTAAAGGTAAGCTGGCCTAAGTTATGATGTTTGGTTGTTTAGGTGTATTAAATGCATTTTTGACTTATGTTTAACTGATGGTGGGTTTATGGGGATTTAAGTATCTGTAAGTTACCCCACAGTAAGTATCTGTAATTATGACAATTAAAATAAATAAAAGATATTTATTTGAGACGGAGTTTCGCTTTTGTTACCTAGGCTGGAGTGCAATGACGTGATCTTGGCTCACTGCAACCTCCGTCTTCCGGGTTCAAGCAATTCTCCTGCCTTGGCCTCCCAAGCAGCTAGGATTGCAGGCGCCCACCACCATGCCCAGCTAATTTTTGTGTTTTTAGTAGAGACGGGGTTTCACTATGTATGCCAGACTGGTCTCGAACTCCTGACTTCAAGTGATCCACCTGTCTCGGCCTCCCAAAGTGCTGGGATTACAGGTGTAAGCCACAGCACCCGGCCCAAGATATTTTAAAAGATATTCAATATTTGTGTTAAATTTTTAAATAAAATATTTTCAAAAATGTTTAATGAAAAACCTGAGCTTAGTTCTGTCAATATAACGTTTTCTATCAAGTATTGTGCTCAAAATGATTTCACATAGTTCCCTATCAAGGTTTTAATTATGACTATTTGCTTTTATTTCTTAAAATTTAATTTAATTTAAATTTTTTGTAGAGACAGGGTCTCCCTCTATTGCCCAGACTGGTCTTAAACTCCTGGGCTCAAGTGAATCTTCTGCCTCAGCCTCCCAAAGTGCTGGGATAACAGGCATGAGCCACCATACCTAGCCCACTGATGATTTTTTGAATCTTTTATTGTCACCATTGACAAGAAACTTTGTTCCCATAAGTAGGTGATAAAAACAACTTAAAACAAATTTTCCAAAACTTACAACAGTTGAATTTTTTAGACAACTGGTGGCTAGAGTAAAAAAATAAAAAACAGTTTCATTTTTTGTAAATTTTATTTTTTTAGAGACAGGGTCTTGCTCTGTTGTCCTTTTGCTCATGCTGCATTTGAACTCCTGGGCTTCAGTGGTCCTCTTGCCTCAGCCTCCACAAGTAGCTGAGACTACAGTCACGTGCCACCAGTCCTGGCAATAGTTGAAGTATATTTTAAAAGTCCAACAGCTCTTCCTTTTCTTTTACTGATAAGCACTATGATGAAATATCTCGTGATGACACAAATGGATTCCAAATTCAATCCAATTTTTTTTTTTTTTTTTTTGGAGACAATGTCTGCCTCTGTTGCCCAGGCTATAGTGCAGTGGTGCAATCTCAGTTCACTGCAACCTCCACCTCCCAGGCTCAAGCCATCCTCTCATTTCAGCTTTCCAAGTAGCTGGGAATACAGGTGCACACCACCATGCCCGGCTAATTTTTTATATGTTTTGTACAGATGGGATTTTGCCATGTTGCCCAGGCTGGTCTTGAATTCATGAGCTTAAGTGATCCACGTGTCTCAGCCTCCCAAAGTGCTGGGGTTATAGGCATGAGCCACTGCGCCCAGACCCAATCCAAATTTTTTACTGTCAAGCACAGTATTTCAAAATAATGATGATGCTGTAATTTTCAGAACACACGGGCAGTCACCATGTGGCTAGCTTGGATGCCTCTAAGACAGCATATCAACAGCAGACAGACATATGTGAAGATATGAATTTGGGGCTGGTACCCGGAGCTGGGCCTACTGGCATTTTCTCTCCTCATTCCCTCCCCTAGTCTCAAATAGATGATGTGGTGGTTGATCACTTCCTTGGGTATACTCAGCATGAAACAGTGAAGCAGTGAGGAACAGAAGTTCCTTTAGTGCTGGCTGGTTGTGGAGACGGGAGGGCAAAATTCTAGATTCTGTTCTACAGAACCTGCCCTCTGCAAAAACGCCCAGCTAAGTTGCTAGCAGCCGGTGGCGACTGGCATGAAGGCTCTGGCTCCCTCAAGCTCTGCCTAACTGCCCCAAACCCTGAGGGAATCAATAATTCTTGCCCTACTTATAATCCATTGGCAGCACCCCAGTGTCTCAAGGTCCCTCAGTTGGGAAGCTCTGCTTTATTAAATCTTTCACTAGAACTACACAATGGGATGGGAGAAAGGCTTGCCATTTTAGGCCTTCGCAAGAGGGGCATCTCACATGCAGTCACTCTCCCTCAACCTCTCTCTTTAAAGTCCCTCTGGCATCCCCACTCTCTTCCTCGGGAAGCTATAGTCTAGTCTTCTCCTCAAGAGAAAGAACTCTAGTGTGTTCTGGTTTCTTTGTCTAGAGGTAGAGGGAGGCTTGCTGCTACCTAGGCTTGGGGGCTTTGGGGCTGAGGCCTGTGGGTGTCGTGGTCTGCCATTCATCCTGTGGTTACCCCTACCACCTCTAGAACCTTCCACTGTGCCAACACAAGCCTCACTCACTAAAACATCAGAAATGGGGCTGGATTGCTGGACTCCTAGCAACACTGTGTTGTAGCAACAGTGACAACAGCTGAAGGAAACAGTTCCTAGGTGGACTGAGTAGGCTTCCAGATTTTTCTCCTTAAGGCAACAGAAGCCAGTAGTGACCCTCTGTAATGAGTATGCACCCCTGCGATTCACAGAACTCTTGTGAGAGGGGGTACTCTAGAGACGGAAGAAGCATATTCTAATGATAGCTAAGCGAAGGGCTAGGGATAATTTTAATTAGAAAAATAATGGAAATTTGTTTTACTTCAAGCTAGGTAAGTGGCATATATATTTTTACACTTCACATTTGTTCTTTCCTAAAATGCAATTGCCTCCGATTATTATTGGCTTCTAGCACAAGTGGCCTTAACATAAATGTAATGACATATTAAACTGGTGAAACAAAGTGGGCTGTTCTCTCTGATAATCTTGCCTGTTGTAGACTTCAAATCTCATTCCAAGCCTCACTTTCCTGAGGAAGTGCTCTGCTAATTCCTGCTCTGGCAGCTTCTTTAATCCTGGGTGCCCTTGGAAAAGTGAACAAAACTTCTGAGTTTTTCTCATATTTGTTCGTCTGTTCAAATTTGTAGTAAATCACTCAGCTTACTGAAGCGCTCCTCCTCCTATGCCTCTGGTTTGCCTGAGGAACATGAAGACAAGAGCCAAGTACAAAGGAATGTCAGAACCAGGGTCAGGCCCTGGGAGTTGCCTTCTTTTCTTCTCCCTGGAATTAAAAATATCATTTAGGTCATGAAACTGCTGCCTGGGTTAACAGCCAAGTCCCTGTCTACCCGCAGCTGTGCTGGCATTTCAGCTGACCAATCTTGCTATTCATTTCTTGTTAACTCTTACTTTTCCTCCTCTATGCTCCCCTAAGCACTTGAAGCTTTTCCCGCCATAGCACTTAGCACCCTGCTTATTTCTAATATCTTTCACACTACACTAAAAGTTCCATGAGCACAGGGTCCCTGACTACCTTGTTTTTCACTATGTCCCTAACATGTAGCCCAGGGTCTGCCTGGCATAGAGCCAGCAGTCAGTAAATATTTGTTGTATACATAAACAAAACTCTATTTGGCTTGGGGACTTGAGCAATTGTTTTCTTTTCTCTAAGCCTCAGTTTCCCTATCTGTAAGATGAGGGCTCTGTAGATATTCTTCAAGGTCTTTTACAGTACTGACATTTTATGGTTTACTTTCCTCAAATGAGAATCCCATTCTCAGTTGATTCAAAACATTCCTCACTGATGACTTCATCTTCCACTTCGATGATATCAAAATTGCCCAAAGTGAGATCTTGCAATATATTCTGTCCATTTCTAAATTATTTTGCATAGCCACCTCTTCTGTCTTCTATTACCTCTTGTTTCAAAGAAGAAAAATTCCTGCCCTTCCTCTCTGTTTTCCTTTGGGATCTTACCTTTATCCATTCATTCAACAATTATTTTTTGAGCACCTACCATGTGCCAGATGCTACGCTAGGTATCCAGAATAGAACTATAGGCAAATCTAATCCCTACTATTCAAGAGTTTATACTCTTCTTCTATAGTATCTCTGCAGATGCTCTCAAATCTTTATCTTCAGCTTGGATACTTTTCCAAACCTTCAAACTGTAGTATTACGAGTTTCTTTTGGTCATCTCCATATGGTTGTCCCATCAATCCCTCATATCATTTGTAGCATATCCCAAATTAAACTCTTCTCACCAAACTATTTTTTCTTCTTGTCGATAGTCTTACTTTGTTTAATGATTCTGTCATGGTCTGAGCCACTGATATTTGAGATCCTAGAGTTATAACTGCTTTCCTTAGTTTTACTGTCCGTACAAGGCTGAAATGGCTTTCCAAAAGATATTCACAACCTAATCTCTGGAACCTGTGAATGTTACCTTATATGGCAAAAGGAACTTTGCAGATGTGATTAAGACTCTTGAGATGGAAAGATTATTCTGGATAGGCCTGTGGACAAGTGTCCCTTATAAGGACAAGCATCTTTATAAGGGAGAGGTAAGGACATTTGACACGGAAGAGGAGAAGACAATGTGACTATGGGGGCAGAGACTGGAGTGATGTGGCCAAGGAGTGCTGGTAGCTACTAAAGCTCAAAGAGGCAAGGAATAGATTCCCCCCTGGAACCTTCAGAACTAGCCCTGCTGACATCTTGATTTTAGCACCATAAGACTCATTTTGGACTTCTGGCCTCTAGAGCAGTAAGATAATGAATTTCTATTTTTAGAGATAGAAATTTAAAAATATTTCTATTGTTTAAACCCACTAAGTTTATGATAATTTATTATAGCAGTCATAGGAAGTTAATACATAGTCCTCCCTCAAATCAGTTGCCAAGTCCTTTAAATCAACTTCCACAATGTCTTCCAGATCAATTCTCCCCTCACCGTCTCTACCATTACTGCCCTAGTTCAAGCTCCCATCACCTTTACCTGGGGTTACTAAAGTAGCTTTCTAAAAACAAAGTATGGTTCCTAGCTGGTATAAGACCTTCCATAGTTTGTCCATAAACTTTTGCTTTAATACTTCCAGAGATGAGGAGCTTCCTGCCTATGATGCCATCAATATGATTATTAGACAACTCAAGTTATTTGAAAGGCATCCCAGTAATTTCTTTCTATTAGGCCTAGTTCTACCCATGAGGCTCTTCTTGGGTTCCAGCCTCTACTTCTGTCTTCCCTGTGGAGTTAGCTTGGGTAGGCTGAACTACATTTCCTGGAACTGTCTTCCTTATATGTTTCCTCTTAATGTGGGCCACAAGAGGGATTCTTGTGTGAGATTTGAAAGGCAGAAGTGAATCAGCAGCCATTTTGCTATCCAGAGTAGGTGTTTAGTAATTGACCCATTATCATGGTTTCTGCACTAATCACCATCCTCATGAGTCTACTGGATGTAGTCAGATTAGCATTGGGTACAATAGTGAATAAAGACTGGTGCAGTAGAGAGGCCCGATCACTTCTTTGGCTTGGATGGTATGCTTATCTGAATGCAGTCTAGTGAATTCAGGCCACATTTAGGAACATGGCAGCAATAGCTTCATGATGACTGCTGGGCTCACTTCTACCCAGAGCCTCACTAACCCCACAAAAAAGTCTAGATGTTTGTTTAACAGGGTTTTCTTGAAGCTGTTTCAGGGTGGGTGCACTAGCAGCAAACCACTTGGGCCTGGGCCTGTGAAGAACATCATAGCCCACACCAGCGTATCTGGATGGATGTGCTGCCCAGCAATGCCAATTATAGAGAAATAAAAAAAAAAAGAGCAAAAAAAAAAAAAAAAAGATAATAAAAACGCATATAACTTGTGGACAAAGACTTATTGATGGGTGCAAAAAATAAATTATCTTTTGCCACTCAGAACTCACTGCTCAGTATGAGTTTTGATACATATAAGAAGGAATATTATTAAAAGCAAATAAAAAAATCGTAATTCCACAGTCCTGAGGCAATGACTGTTAACATTTTGGGTACAACATAGTTTATGTTCTAAGTTTGAATCTGACTCTGCCAATGCTTTTTGACTTGGGCAAGTGTTTAATTTTTCCAGCCTCAATTTTCCCATCTGAAAACTGAGATAATAATGCCAACCTAGCAGGGCTGTTGTGAAGATCTGACAAGATACTTTACGTAAAGCTCATAACCCATAGTTTCTCTTAAAATTGTAGCCATTATTATTTTACAAGGTGTATTAGTCTGTTCTCATGCTGCTGATAAAGACATATCCGAGACTGTGTAATTTATAAAGAAAAAGAGGTTTAATGAACTCACAGTTTCACGTGCCTCACAATCATGGCAGAAGGTGAAAGGCACTTCTTACATGGTGATGGCAAGAGAGAATGAGAACCAAGTGAAAGGGGTTTCCTCTTATAAAATCATCAGATCTCATGAGAATTATTCACTACCATGAGAACAGTATGGGGGAAACCACCCCATGATTCAACTATCTCCCACCAGGTCCCTCCCACAATGTGTGGGAATTATGGGAGCTACAATTCAAGATGAGATTTGGGTGGGAACACAGCCAAACCGTATCACCAGGTTATTCCAATTCCAAATAAGAGTCCTAACTGTTGAGACTGTTATTGATCTTTCTTCTGGTCTTTCTTGTGATATTTTTCTTCCTTAAGAAAAAGAGTGGAAATGTAGATAGAATAAGATTGGCCCCAAGTTGATAATTGTTGAGAATGAGGATTCATTATACTATTCTCTCTCTCTCTCTCTCTCTCTCTCTGTGTGTGTGTGTGTGTTTGTGTGAATTTTCTACAATAAATGTTTCTTAAAAAAACCCACAAGAAACAAAGAAATAAAGAAGACTTACGTGCAGGTTTTGCCCCAATCTCTCGTTATAAACTTGTTTTCTTCAGTTTAGGACCCTGCAAGTTGGGCTTGCAAATATAAACTGGGGCCTTTTACTAAGGATATTTTGAAATGCAACTATATGGCATGAACCACTACTTTTGGGTTACACCATTTGTGGATAATGAGATGAATGGATGACTTTCCCCTAAAAGGGCACAAAAATCTATGGGAGGTGGTAGGGGCAGTATAGAGGTTTGTGCAGAGAAGCTAATGTGGCAGTGACCTGACAATACTGTTGAGTAGTTCTTGCTTTTTAGGCCTTCTGGTACTGCCTAGTTGATCTTCTTCTGCCTCCCTTCCATCCTGTGGACTTCTCCGTATCAGATCCTGAGGACCTACCACTAACTTTTCAGGAATTTTGTGAGCTAGATGATGTTACACTGGGAGCTTGCAGTTGACCGTGGTGGGAGTATTTATATGATGGAAATCAACAAACATTAGAAATCAGATTTTTTGTTGTTCTGAAGAGCTGGTTGCTAAACATCTACCAGTGTACCACTAATCATACCATTCCAATAAGTTCCCTTTTTCCTCATATGAGCCAGAGTTGGATTCTGCTACCCTTCTCCTAGCTTTTCCAAGTAAAACAATTAGTAACGAGTATACTGCAGAGAGAGAGAACAGTTTGTTGCTGCTGTTACTGCTTCTAAGTGCTAAAGGTGGCATGGGGCTCTTTTTAAGTCAACAACTCCACAGATACTGATAAAGTGCCTAATTTCCTTTTCTAATTGTCAAATAGCTTTTTGGGGAATTCTAAGTGACACGTACCAGCACTGGAGGTCTCAGAGAAGACAAAAGCTACCACAGCTTCTTCATGAATGCCTCCGACTCCATACATTCCATGGTTTCATAACAAGACTTTCACCTTCTCTTCTTCACTTTTCACTGAGATAGAGGACTGGATAAGCTGCAACTGACCTCTTGCAGATTTTTCAGATTTAGTGGTTCATTGATTCCCATTGTCATTTCAAGTTTTCCCTCTGGTTTTAGAATCCTGTTTTCTTTTGGCATTAAGGGAACCTGGGTTGTACACTCTGTCACTAACTCACTACATCAACTTGGGCAAGTCTTATCTTTTAAAGTTGTGATTCACAAATTCACTCTGGGCTCTGGCATTCTCTATGCCTATTGTTGTTGTTGTTGCTAGGGTGATGGGACTGCCATTGATTCCCTTATCCCAGTTGTCTTTAATGTTGTTTAAAACCCTTTCTTGGTCCAGTGTTGTGGCTCACACCTGCAATCCCAGCACTTTGGGAAGCCAAGGCAGGAGGATCACTTGAGGCCAAGAGTTTGAGACCAGCCTGGGCAATATAGGGAGGCACCGTCTCTAAAAAAAATAAAAAAATCAGCCAGGTGTGGTGATATACCTGCAGTCCCAGCAGATTGGGAGACTGAGGTGGGAGGATTGCTTGAGCCCAGGAGGTCAAAGTTACAGTGAGCTATGATTGCCCACTGCACTCCAGTCTGGGCAACAGAGGGAGGCCCTATCTAGAAAACAAATGAACAAACAAAACACCTTTTCTTAAATAAGTTTTTTAATTAGATGATTTTTTTGAGAAACATTCCTGTTTCAAAGGTTTAATAACAGAGTAAAATGTGAGAGTCTGTCATTCCTGCCCCATTCCCATTTCCCTTTTTAGAGGTTGCTATGGTTATTAGTTTGTGTATTTCTTTCAGGTCTTTTAAAATACATTTACATATATACATAAATACATATACGTGAATATAGTACACACTCATGGGTAAATGGGATCATACTAACTATCTCGACTTCTGACTTGCTTTCATGGGCTAAATCTGAGGAGACTGAGCCAGAATAATACTGAAGAAGGGGGTTCATCCCCAATTCCCCCACTTCCCTGTATGTGGCTACCTGCAGTGTTTTTGTCTGATTTTGCCCTTCCCTCCAAGCCCCAAACTCCCTCAGTCCCCAACACTATAAGATAAGAACATTAGCTTTCCACATCTGAGATTTGAGTGGAGGAAGAAGCCAATTGTGAATTACGTAAGGTTGGAATGTTACTACAGGATGTATATTGCAGGGTTTTGTGGTGCCATAATTTACTTAACACCTCCCTATTGAGCACCTGTTTGTCTTCAGATTTTTCATTATTACAATCTTGCAAAGATCATCCTTGTAAATACATATTATGCATGTGTGTGTTCATAAGTTAAATTCCTTGAAGTGAAAAAGTCAAAAGGAATAAACACTGAAAAGTTTGAGACTCTGCCAATTGCACACTCAAAGATCTTATTTTATCTACCACCAGTAGCATATGAATGCCTATTTCCTCCCACATTGTTGATATTAGATATTCTCAATCTTTTCAATTTTTGCTTATCTGATGGACCAATAATAATCTCATCTTAATCAGCATCTCCACCAATAACTAGTAGGTTGAACAGCTATTTATGACAATTGGTCATCTTTTTTCATCTTAAGAATTGCCTAGTACAATCTTGTCCAACCCATGGCCTGCAGGCCACATGCAGCTCAGAACGTCTTTGAATGTGGCCTGACACAAATTCGTAAACTGTCTTAAAACATTGTGAGTTTGTGTGTGTGTGTGTGTGTGTGTGTGTGTTAGCTCATCAGCTATCGTTAGTGTTAGTGTATTTTATGTGTGGCCCAGGGAAGCCAAAAGATTATATTAGTACATCAGTGAAATGTCAGAATAAGGAGGTTGGGCGTGGTGGCTCATGTCTGTAATCCTGGCACTTTGGGAGGCCGAGGCAGGCGGATCATTTGAGGTCAGGAGTTCAAGACTAGCCTGACCAACATGGCTAATCCCTGTCTCTATGAAAAAAAAAAAAAAAATGTGGTGGTGCACTCCTGCAATCCCAGCTACTGGGGAGGCTGAGGCATGAGAATTATTTGAACCCAGGAGGTGGAGGTTGTAGTGAGCTGAGGTTGTTCCACTGAACTCCAGCTTGGGTGACAGAGTGAGACTCTGTCTCAAAAAATAAAAAAAGTCAGAATAAGGAACTTCAAAAATTAATTGCTTCATAAAAGCAGTAAATAAACTAGCAAAAACTGTCAGAATCAACTTCTTCAGAACTCTGGAAACTAATAAAAATCTTACAGTAACCAGGGGAATCCTTAATCAAGAAAATATATTTGGATCTCAGTAAGAGAACTTTGTGGCACTTAAACTTAAACTATCTCCCAAACCCAGGCTTGGCAGTGGCTTTGAAGACAATAGCGCTCACTCCTGGAACAAGTACCCAGCATTGGAGGGAGTAGAACAGAGCTTATTCTCAAAGAATTCTGGTGGATTGTTTTGACCTGACTGGTGACTCCCTTGAGGATAGACTCAAAGGACTTGCTTTTATTTTATCTAACTTGAAAATCTCCCAGGGTTGAGATGGCTACTCTGGGAGTGTAGCCAAAAATATTTAAAGGCAAATGTTTTAGGTGCTCCCACATGGGGAGGGATAACACTTGAGGCAAACAATAGAAAACTGAAAAACTTGGGAGGAGAAGCTGGAAAGTGAGATGCTTTAGGGAGTAAGGGCTTTGAAAACTCCTACATATTCTTGGGAATCTGAATGGCCATACATATGTCCAGGGCTGTGCACATGCTCAGAAAAGAACCGAGAAAGCCATAAGCTCTCACCTCTGATTCACCTCCAGGCTCTGTGCAAGAAGGTAATATAGGCTCAGGCAGAGTTTTAAACTGCCTGACTGTTGAAGATGTACCCCAATATAAACAGAACTTCTCAGTAAAAACTGAAATAATGTGTGTGTGTGTGTGTTTTTTTTTGGTTCCAGGCATGTTAGGAATTCTTTGTTGAATCACTGGCTGACCACTAAGTGCATGGAAGAAGGAATCCAGTGGCCACACATGACAAAGAATACAGAATTTACAAAATTAGCTTATAAAAGTCATTAAACAAACAACAACAAACCATGAGGAGGGGGATTTGATTTTTAGAGTTGCCACATTATAATATTCAAAATGTCCACTTTTTTAAAAAAAGAGGCATGCAACAAAACAAGAAAGTGTGCCTGTATGCAGGAAAAAAGAAATTAATAGAAACTGTTCACATGGAGGCCCATACATTAGGCTTACTCAATAAAGCCTTTTAATTAACTATTTTAAATATGCTTAGAGATCTAAGGATACCATGAGTGAAGAACTAGAAGAGATCAGGAGAATGATGTCTCACCAAATGGAGAATATCCAATGAAAATTATAAAAAGAAATCAAATAGAAACTCTGCAGTTGAAAAGTACAATAACTGAAACAAAAAAATTCCTAAGAGGGGTTCAGCCGCAGACTTGAGCAGGCAGAACAACGTAATAGCAAACTTCAAGATTTGTCAATTGGGATAATCCAGTCCATGGACCAGAAAGAAAAAAAAAAATGAAGAAAAATGAATAGAACTAAGGGGCTTGTGGGATACCATCAAGAATACCAACATAAGCATAATGTGAACTCCCGGAGAGAATAAGAGAAAAGCAAAGAAAGAATGTTTAAAGATGTAATGGCCAAAACTTTGAAAATTTGATGAAAGACATTACTTTTTGCCTCTATAGAGCTCAATGAACTCCAAGAAGGATAAACTCAAAGACATCCACACCAACACATATCATAATCAAATTGTACAAAGTCAAAGACAGAATATTGAAAGCAGCAAAGAGAAACAACTCATTATGCACAAAAGATCCTCAATAAAGATTAACAGCTAATCTCTCATCTGAAACAATGGAGGTCAGAAGACTGTGGGATGTTATATTTAAAGTGTAGAAAGAAAATAAAACCATGCCAATCAATTCTATATTCAGCAAAACAGCCTTTCAAAAAGGGAGAAACTGAGATATTCCCAGTTAAACAAAAACTGAAGGAGTTCACTGCTGTTAGACCTTCCCTACAAGAAATGCTAAAGGGCATCCTTCAGGCTGAAATGTAATTACCATATATAGTAACTCAGTAACTGCATGAAAAAAAAAAAAACTGTTAAATATAACTACATGGGCAAAAATAAAAGTCAGTATTAATGTGTCTTTTGTTTATAACTCCTCTTTTTTCCTATATGATTTAAAAGACAAATGCTTAAAGTATAAATTATAATCTATATTGGTGAGTACATATCATATAAAGATGTAATTCATGAGAACAGCTTCAGGGTGGGATGGAGCTATATGAGAGCAAGGGTTTTTTTTAAGTTAAATTTTTTATTTTACTGTGGTAAGAACACAACATGATCTACCTGTTTGACACATTTTTTAAATGTACAATACATTATTGTTGACTATGGGTACAATGTTGTACAGCAGATCTCTAGAGCTTATTATTCATCTTGCTTAGCTGAAACTTTATGCCTGTTGATTAGTAACTCCCTACTTCTGCCTTCCCCCAGCCCCTGGCAACCACCATTTCACTCTGTTTTTGGTGTCAATTTTAAATATAGCTGTATTCAAGACATTGCATTTTCCACTTACAATACACTGCTTATAAAGTTCAATGCTATTTCCTTCCTCTGTGCACATGTTCCATATTCAAGTATTGAGAATATCCAGTAATTTACTATAGCAGCCAAACTTTAATACTGCCATATAATTTGCTGCAAATTTGGGTCCTTTAAAGTTTTAACTACGTGGAGCAATGTTATATCTATACTTGGGTTAGGTTAATCAACCTCTTCAATAGAGGGCACTGAGGAAGCAACACTAGAGGGAGGAGTTCTGCCACCAAGGAAGGCCCCAAGCATTCCCTCAAACGCCTCCTGCACTCTGGTGCAGCTTGGTAACGATGGGGTTGCAGACTTCCTCCAGCTCTTTTTGCTGATGTCCAAATTCTTCCTTCTCTATAGTACCATTCTTATTGAGCCAGTTGCTAATTTCATTACACTCGTCAAGAGTCTTCTATTTATCCTCATCATTGTCCTTCTTATGCTTGTGCTTGAACTCAGTAATAAAATGGTTGACCATTTGCTTGTCGAAGTCTTCTCCATCTAACTCCACCTAAGTGGGTGTCTCCAGCTGTATATTTGATCTCAAAGATTCCATCCTCAATCGTGAGGACTGACAGATCAAAAGTGCCACCTCTTAGGACAAAGATGAGCACATTTCTCTCTGCTTCAACCTTTTTGTCTAAGCCATAAGCAATAGCAGCCTAAGCCATAAGCAATAGCAGCAACAGTTGACTCATTGATAATTCTTTTTTTTTTTTTAGATGGAGTTTTGCTCTGCTGCCCAGGCTGGCGTGCAGTGGTACAATCTCAGCTCACTGCAACCTTCGCCTCCCAGTTCAAGTGATTCTGGTGCCTCAACCTCCCGTGTAGCTGGGATTACAGGCGCACACCACCAAGCCTGGCTAATTTCCCTGATCATTGGCAATTATCTCCAATATTCTGTGCTAAACGACATCCACACAAGAGTGGGTGGTGCCAAGATCAATACCCTTAGACACAGTTACTTGCATGTAGGTTTGGCTTGGCTTGCAAAGAATATGCACGAATCTCCAAGGCTACCACCATGTTCAATGAGCCATTTCACTCGTCGATTCTGTGAATTTGACTATTTTACATGCATCATATAAATTGAATCATGCATTACTTGTTATTTGTCCTTTTGTGACTGGCTTATTTTATGTAGTATAATGTCCTCAAGGTCTAATCATGTTGCCACATATTGTAGAATTTCTTTTTTAAAGGCTGAATAGTATTCCAGTGTATGTATATGCACATTTTCTTTATCTGTTTATCTGTTGTTGGTCATTTAGGTTGTTTCCACATCTTGGCTATTATGAATAGTGCTGCAATGAACACAGGAGTGCTAATATCTCTTTGAGATTCTGATTTCAATTCTTTTAGATAAATACCCATAAGTGGGATTGCTGGATTATATGGTAGTTCTATTTTTAGTTTTATGAGGCACTTTCATACTGTTTTCCATAGCATGTGCATCATTTTGCATTCCCACCAACAGTACACAAAGGTTCTTTTAATTACTCCTAATCCACACCAACGCTTGTTGTCTTTTTTGTTTGTTTGTTTGTTTAGGAGACAGGGTCTTTCTCTGTCACCCAAACTGGAGTGCAGTGGCATGATCATAGCTCACTCCAGCTTTGAACTCCTGGGCTCAAGCAATCCTCCTGCCTCAGTCTCTTGAGTAGCTAGGGCTACAGGTGGGTGCCACCACACTGGGCTGTTTTTTGTTTTTGTTTTTCTTTTTTTGTAGAGACAGGGTCTTACTATGTTGCCCAGGCTGGTCTTGAACTCCTGGTCTCCAGTGATCCTCCAGCTTCGGCCTCCCAAAGTACTGAGATTACAGGCATGAAGCCACCATACCTAGTCGGCAATGGTTTCTTAAGTATGAAACCAAAAGCACAAGGAACAAAAGGGGAAAAAAAAGATAAATTGGACTTCATCAAAATTTAAAACTTTTTGCTTTAATGGACACATCAAGAAAGTGAAAAGACAACCCATAGAAGCACAGAAAATATTTGGAAATCTGATAACAGTCTAGAATCCCAAATACATATAAAATTACAACGCAACAACACAAAACAACCAAATCAAAATGAACAAAGAAATAGACATTTTTTTCGTAAAGTATATAAAAATGGACAATAAGCATATGACCAGATGCTCAACATCACTAGTCAATAGGAGAATATGAATAAAAACCATAACGAAATACTACTTCTCTAGCATGGTTGTAATTTTTTAAAAAGTGAAAATAAATTTTGGTAAGAATTTGGAGAAATGAGAACCCTCACACATTGTTGGTGGGAATGTAAAATGGTGCAGTTGTTGTTGAAAAGTTTATTAGTTCCTCAATAAATTAAACATAGAATGACCATATAGCAATTCCACTCCTAGATATATACTTGAGAGAACTGGTAATATGTATTCACACAAAAACTTGTACACAAATAGCAGCATTATTCATAGCATCCAAAAAGGGGAGGCAACTGAAATTTCAATTATTCAACTCTAAAAATGAATGAAATACAGATACATGATACAATGTGGATGAACCCTAAAAACATTACAGTAAGTGAAAGTAGCCAGAAATGAAAGGTCACATATTGTATGATTCCATTTACAGGAAATGTTCAGAATAGGTAAATCCATAGATTTATGGAGATTGTAGATTTATTTGGAATGTAGATTAATGGTTGCCAGGAGCTGGAGGTGGGGAGGAAAGGGAGTGACTGCTTAATGTGTATTAGTTACTTTTGGGGGTGATTAAATGTTCTGAAATTAGAGAGTGGTGATGGTTGCATAATATTGTGAAAGTATATATTTCTATTATATGGTTGGTGTTTTATTAATTTGTAGAAACTCTTTATATATGGTGGATATCAAATTCTTTTTTTATATGCTGCAAATATTTTCTTTCAGTCTTTTGCCTGTCTACTAAATTTCTTTGTGTTATCTTTTTCTGTACAGAAGTTGAACATTTTTACATACTGTGATGTGTTAATGTTTTTTCTTATGGCTTTTGAATTTGAATCTTAAGAAGATATCTCCCACTCCAACATTATACAAATGCTTTCAGTGTTTTCCTCTAATGCTGCTGAGCTCTTATTTTTTAATTTAAAAAAATTTTGTTTTTGAGGCGGGGTCTCACTGTGTCTCCCATTCTGGGAGTAGAGTGGCATGACCTTGGCTTGCTGAAACCTCTGCTTCCCAGGCCCAAGTGATCCTCCTACCTCAGCTTCCCAAGTAGCTGGGACCATAATTGTGCACTACCATGCCTGGCTAATTTTTTGTAGAGACGGGGTTTCACTATGTTGCCCAGGCTGGTCTCGAACTCCTGAGCTCAAGTGATCTGACCGTGCTGGCCTCCCAAAGTGCTGGGATTACAGGCGTGAGCCACTGTGCCTGGCCTGAGCTTTTATTTTTAAATGAAGGTTTTAAAAGCATCTATAATTTTTTATGCTTTGGGCATGAAGTGAGAGTTTAACTGTTTTTTCCCAAGTAGTGCTATACAATTTATTGAATAATTCATGCTTTCCCTACCAATTTGAGCTATTGCTAGTATCATATTTTGATAATAACATTGAAAACGCAGCAGTCTTTGGCAGTTAGGTCTTTCAGAGATTCATGTGTAATGATTGATGGTTATGATAGCCTATTCTATTTTAATTATAAATGTACTAAAATAATGCAACTTATCTCTAAGCAGTTATTTTAACTATTTTTCCCTGGAAGGCATTTTTGTGAAATTATTTGGTTGTCTCATCAATTTTGATGGTGGATATATTCATCTGCTCAGGCTGCCATAACAAACTACCATAGAGTGGGAGGCTTTCCCAGCAGAAATTTATTTTCTCACAGTTATGGAGACTGGAAATCCATCAAGTTCCAGCAGGGTGGGTGTCTGATGAGTGCTCTCCCCTTGGGTTGCAGACAGCTGCCTTCCCTCTGTGTGCTCACATGGCCTCCTTGGTGTGCTTGTGTGGAAAGAGGAAAGAAGAGGGGGAGTGGAAAGGAGGGAGAAGAGTGGGGAGAATGAGCACTCTCTGGTGTCTCTTCTTATGAGGACACTAATCCTATCAGATTGGATCAACTCTAAGACAATATTTTAATATATTACTTAGTAATTTTTCTTACTAAGTACTTACTTTCTAAGTATTTTCTTTTAAGTACCTTCTTACTTAATACTTAGAAAAATTCCTGGCTGGGTGTGGTGGCTCACGCCTATAATCCCAGCACTTTGGGAGGCTGAGGCAGGGGGATCACCTACGGTCAGGAGTTTAAGACCAGTGTGGCCAACGTGGTAAAACCCTGTCTCCACTAAAAATAGAAAAATTAGCCAGGCCTGGTGGTGGGCACCTGTAATCCCAGTTACTCGGGAGGCTGAGGCAGGAAAATCTCTTAAACCCGGGAGGTGGAGGTTGGAATGAGCCGAGATCGAGCCACTGCACTCCAGCCTGGGCAACAGAGAAAGGCTCCATCTCAAAAAAAAAAAAAAAAAAAAAAAAAAAAAAAAAAAAAAAGAAAGAAAGAAAAAGAAAAAAAAGGAAAAAAAAGAAAAAAATTCCTTCTTTCCTTCCTCCCTCCCTCCCTCCCTCCCTCCCTCTCTCTCTCCCTCCCTCTCTCCCTCCCTCCCTCATTCCCTCCCTCCTTCCCTCCCTTCCTTCCTTCCTTTTCTGTATCCATTCTACCTTCTTTTGGCAGAAGCATGCCAATTTCCTTTGGGAAGATTCTTTTTTGACACTGGATAAATTCTGGTAGGAATATTAATCAAGATACCCTATCCTCTCCTCATGTAGGAGTAGTGATGTGGACCCAAGCTAGGTCAATTAGAAGCTTCCTCTTGAATTTGATTTATGAATGGAGTAATAAAAAGTCCACATAAAGTGTTAAGCAGTTCTTGCTCTACATCTTCTGGATCTCCCTGGTTTCTTCTTTGGTTTCCGAAGAGTTGGTTTTTCCAGTCTCTTCTTAAACCTGTTCGCTGCCCTGTAGCCTTCAAATAAATTCCCTCTTTTCCTAAGTTAGCCAGAGTTGGATTTTGTTACAACCAAAAAACTCCAACTCATATAAGGGTGGTTCATTAAATCATTTGGCAAATATTTATTAAGTACTTACTATTTGCCAAGGGCTGTGCTAGTCACTGGGAAGGGCTTTCCAAGTGTTTAATGTGCTGATCTCTTTTGTCAATAAGAAAGAAAACTGGGAGTTAACTCTCTGCCTTCATTATAAGTGCCAAGAAAGAAAAGAGACTCTAGGAGACTCCCAGTGCTCCACAGGAGAATAATTAACTATCATTAAATAAAGTTTAATAGAAACAATAAAAACACTAATGTTAACATTATAATGATTTTGTCTAGCTGAATTAATTCAGAGCTTTAATAATTTCCAACTTTGTAACAAGTTTCTTTAGAGGTCATAGGTATTGTTATTCTCCTGAGTAGATTTGAGTAAATCCTTGTTGCTCACCACTCAGGCACACATTACATAGTGTTGCCTATGTGAGAAGCAACTCTGTCAAAAACCAATGCCAATTATTTGAGGTATTTGCATTTGGGATTTATTAATAGCCATGGGTGAAAAAGATACTCACTTGGTACTTACGGCCTTTAAAAGATGAAGCAGTAGTTTGAAGGAACCAGTGGTTTGTGAGAATTAAATACTGATTCCTATTGTACCCTGTTGACATACACAGTTTAAGCTCTGATCTTGTCTTAAATAATTGGAATTGTGGAAACTGCTCCATTAATAACAATTTTAGTAACTTTGGGGGCTTAGTAATTGGTTTCAACATGACCTTTCTATAGAAACATTTAGACTCTCCTTTCACATTCCAGACATAGAACTCGTATAGATTCTTTGGCATAATTGATTTGG
Source organism: Macaca fascicularis (assembly GCF_037993035.2). Classification (NCBI taxonomy): domain Eukaryota; kingdom Metazoa; phylum Chordata; class Mammalia; order Primates; family Cercopithecidae; genus Macaca; species Macaca fascicularis. Next base: position 130,435,658 of record NC_088395.1, read on the forward strand.
AGTTCAAATGTAAAAGCACTATTTTCTCTTACAGAAGCATCTGAATTCACATCTCATGTATCTCCTGATCCGCAGCCAAATGTCTCTTTGAACTGAACTTTGGTTTCAATTGCCTGTGAAAGAACACGATTCTTCTCATCTTTCTCCAAGCATTCTTCTTACTGCAATTTCATTTGCCCTTGAAAAAGCCTGTCTTTGCAATTGGCCCTTGCATGGATGTCCCTTTAAAATTGGGTTTCCAGCTCCATAAAAATGCTCATTTAAAATACTATTGATTATGACTTCCTATTCTTGGTAAAAGAAAACAAATACTCTTGGTGATTTGAAACTAAGATTTTTTCATCTTTGGGACAAATTTTGTAAGCATTTAAATTTACTCATTGTGTGGAGAAAACAAAATTATTTTGAAAAATTGATGAAATTTTTGAATATTCTCTTTAATCTGTGATATTTTAGAAAAATTCAAGAAGTCTAGGTTTCTTAACTCAACTCATGCAAATCCATAAAATGATGGGCCACAAAACTCAATGTAAGGAAAAAAATAATCAATGTGCCCTACAGCATCCCCAAAGTAAATTGTGCTAATATGATGTATTTTAAGCCAGACCATCTTGAAAATAACCTTCAAATTTGGTGAAAATATGTCCACTTGTTTTTACAGCTAGAGAACAGACAAAACTAGGTGTTAATTACATACAGGTAAGACATAGGGGATCCGTGCAGTCATTGATGACCCTGGCCCTTTCTTCCCTGACTCCTGCTACTCATTAGAATCTCCACCAGAGGGCAGGCGGTAAAAGAGAAAGGAAAGAAGAGGGAAGGACATGAGGCTCTTGCAATCCAACAAAGAACCTGAAACTCTTTAAGCCCATCTCTGAATCCATTTTGAGGTCCTGGTGGATCTAGTTTATTTGAAATACAGTATTAGCTCTGATAGGGAACTGTGTCCCAATCATGACTCAGCCACTTCGGGTAGTCAAGAACTATTTACTGAGTGTCTGGTATATGTGAGGCACTGTTCTGGACACTGGGGATACAGTACAGACAAAAACGTTAGTTTGTGGAACTCGCAGTCTAGTGTTGTATTATAATCCCCATGAGCCTCAGTTTCTTTATCTGTACCATGGGGACAATAACACTGGAGTTTCTGTGAGCATTTAAATGAGATACTTAAGCAACTAACAAAGTTTATTATATTTTAATTTATACCTTGTACAGTTTCATATAGTGCCTATAAAATTTTTAAATTTTATTATACTTTACAGTCCATACAAAGTTTTATTTATTATATTATTTATTATAATTTACAGTCTATACATAGTCTATGTAGTGTTTATAAAGTTTTGAATTCTATCTGACATCATTCCATAAACATTTTTCTATGGGTGATTCTACTTAGTATTTTAACGGTTATACAACATTTCATTGTGTTGATTTGTCATAACACTTCAACATTGCTCTGTTCTATCAGATACTTGGTCATAGAAAGTTCTCAGTAATTATTTGTTGAAAAAATGCATGAACATCACATACTTACATTACTTGTGTCTTTTCAACATTATAAATAACACTATTTTCTGAATAATGTTTCTTGTGACTGCTCTAAAAGTAGGATTATTGTATCAAAATGCATGACACAAGGCATGAATAGTTTCATAATCCTCTATATATATTACCATCATGCTGCTGTAAAGACCGGTACTAATTTAAAATTAATAACTACATTGTGGTTTAATTTGTATTATTTAATTATTAATATTGTTGAATTTCTTTTGTATAGTTACTTACTATTTGAATATCCCTGTAATCAAACTTATCTGTTTGCGGACCAGGACAATCTCGAGAGAAGACAGGGCAGGCCTTCTATGTAAGATGTTAGCTGCAAGAGCACAAAATAACCACCTGAGCCACCAGGAGCAGAAAATGAGGTGACAGAAGGAAGAGCCATGCAGAAAATAAAAGGGAAGGGCATAAGAGACAGATGTTACAGTTTTGCCAAACTTACAGATGACAGATAAAGACTATTACCACAAAGGAGAACCTTTTTGTTACATCATATCGAGGGTGGGGCTGTTTTGTGCAATGAGCACCTGCAATGTTGCAAGTGAAGTTGGTGAACCCTGGTATCTTGGTTGGAGTTGAGAGTGCTGATGTAGCACTAGGCATGGAAATGTTGATGAATTAGTATGAATTGGGGCCTAGTTTGCAATGTGATTTGCATATCTGTGGTTTGGGGTTATGCATGCCGTATATTTACCCCTTTGCCCTGAAGAATAAAATTGGTTGAGTAGTTGAAATTAAGCAATGAGTCTTTGATCTGAAATGGTTTGGTAAATAAGCAATTGTGTGGTTTTAAAAAATACTGCATATTGAAATATTTTCAAACCTACAGAGAAGTTACAAGTGCAGTGCAAATAGCTTCCATATCTGTTTCACCTAGATTCTTAACATTTTACTGCATTTGCTCCCTCTTTCTCATATATATATAAACATTATTACATATATAAATATATAAACATTATTATATTAATGTGTATATATATACACACATTAGTCTTTTTCTGAACCACTTGAGAGTAAGCTGAAGACACGATGTTCTGTGATCCTTAAATATTCCAGTGTGTCTTTCCCCTAGCAAGTCCAGTCTCCTAACCTACCAGTATACAGCTCTCCAGGTCAGGAAATCCACATTGGTACAACACTACCACTCGATCTGCAGACCTAATTAAAACTTTGCCAACTGTCCCAACAATGTCTCTTTTCCTTTCTGGTCCATGGTTCCATCCAGGAACACTTAGTTACCAGCAATTAGTTGTCATCAATGTCCATCTAGTATTTAGTTGTCATAGCTCTTCAGGCTCCTTCAATCGGAGAGAGTTCCATAGGGTTTTCCTGTCTTTCATGTCCTCAACAGTTTTAACAACTACTGATTTTACATTTTGTAGGATGAGCCACATTTCCTCATGACTAGACTCAGGCCACATTTTCTTGGCAGGAATACCCTAAAAATGATGCTGTGTTCTTCTTGGTGCATTGCATCAGAGGGCACACAATGCCAACCTATCCTGTCACTGGTAGTGTTAACTCTAATCACAGGGTATATTGGTGTCTGCAGGTTTCTCTAGCATAACAATGTCCCTCTTTTACTCTTTGTAATTGATCAGTATTTTGTGGGGAGATATTCCCAGATTATGCCAACATCCTGTTTCTCATCGATCTTCTACCCACCACCCTTAACTGCCTGAATCAACCATTGCTGTTATGGTGGCCAAATGTTGATTCTCATTCCCATCAGTCTTTCTACACTTATTAGTTGGCATTCTATTGTATGGAACAGAAGGGCTTCTCCTCTGTTCCAGTTATCTATTGCTGTACATTAAGCCAAATTTACTGGCTTAAAACAATAATTTAGCTCATGAATCTGCAATCTGGGCAAGGTGATATTTTAGCTGGGGCAGTGAGCTGGGGTTAGAGGATCCAGTTCCAAGGTGGCTCACTCACATGACTGACTAGTTGGTGCTGTTTTTTGGCTGGGACCTCAGCTGAGGCTGCCAGCTAGAACCCTCACATGAGGCCTTGCTATGTAGCTGCTTGATTTCATCCCAGCACTGGGGTTGAGATTCAACAGCAAGTATCCCAAGAGAGCAAAGTGGAAGTGCATGGCATTTTTCTAATACAACCTCAGAAGTCATACAGTTTTCATTTCCATTGTATTCTGTTGGTTGAGGCAGTCATAAATATCCATATAGGGTCAATGGATGGGGACATAGCTCTTATCACTTGATGGGAAGATTGTTAGCATCACATTGTAAGAACAGCCTGTAGGATAGAATATATTATGGTGGGTATCTTTGTAGATACAGTCTGCCCTATCCTCCATTTATGTATGTATGTATGTATGTATGTATGTATGTCAATATGGACTCATGGATTCTTATTTTGTATGATTGGTTGTGATCCATTACTATCAATGTTTATTTTGATGCTCAAATTTTCCCAGATTTGACCACTGGGAGCCCCTTTCAAGGTGGTCTCAGTGTCCTTTTGACTTGTTCCCATTATTCTTTGAGCACTATCTTTAGTGGAGGGTGGTATATGAAAACTATTATTTGAGCTCTTGGTGGGCTCATTGCTGCTAGGCTATTATTGCTTGCAGGTGCTCTTAGCAGACAGGGCTGGAAAATATATGTATGTATATATTAATACATATATGTACATATATACACATACATACATCTATAACTATTTTTATATCTCTCTGAATATGTATATTTAAAACATGAATTTATACCCAAACCTCCAATTTCAACCAAGAATGTTAACATTCGGTCTGGTCTTCCTCCTTTCTCTTTTTAGTATCTTCTCCAACAGTGAGAAACCTGTGACTTATCTACAATATAATTTTCACTTATTTGCTCAATTAATGTAAACAGTCTCTAAACTACATGAGTCTCCTCTCCCACCTGCCACTTCAACACCCCATCACCAGTGATCTACATTCTCAAACAGTATCAGGCACATTACCAACAAGCTTCCAGGTGGCATTCTGCACTGCTTCAGCATCCCATGTCTTTGGGCACCAACAGGCACTCCTCCAGCACATCTCTGTACAGCTCCTCTCCTCTCTGAAACTGGTCAAAATGTGGTACAGGGTCTTCACTTTTTGAATATCCACACTAGTTCCTTTTTCATCTTTAAAAAATGCAAATTTGATCATGTTCCCCTGCTTAAAACCCCTGAATGACTTTCTGGTCCTTAGGCTAAATCCAAAAACTATAATACAGCCTGCAAAACCCTACATCATTTGACATCCTGCCTGCTTCTTCAGTATCATCTGAATTATTTCTCTGGGTTCAGTCAGTTTCCCAGAGTGGAATCTTCCAATCTTCCGCTTGGCATGTATAACCTGGCTGTCGGTATTTTGGGAACTGAGTCAAGAATGGGGACTGGAGGTCTCAATGTTCAGAAGGCAGACTTCAACTTAATTGCAGTTTTCAACATGGCTTCTCAGTGGGCCCTCAGCTGTGCTTGGTTTAAATGTTTTCTCCCCTGCTGGGATGGAGGGAGGGATCTAGGGGCTGTTTCTTATCAATATGTTCAATCAATCATCCTGTTTTCAACTCCATACCAAAACTCCCACTTTCAGAGATAACTGGTACCCTCAAAACCTGAGCTTTTTGAGGTTTGGAGTATAAACCGCATGGGTTTTGGCTTTTTAAAATCTGCTAAACCACTCATTTAGCCATTTTCTAGTTTCCATATTTGCACATGTACATGCGTGTGTGTGTGTGTGTGTGTGTGTGTGTGTGTGTGCTGCCTTGCCTATTGTAGCCTCTCCTCCTTTTTCCTTTGTACTCACTACATTTGGCCTTTTAATCCCCTGTTCTTTTTTTGTGGGATCTTAGGAAGGCGCTCAGATAAGTGCATGTGTTCAATTTGCCCAATTTAATTGGAAGTGAAATTGTTTTAAATAACAAACACCTGTTTCATTTTAAAGCCAATCTCATGAACAAAAACTGGATTTCCTAGAATCATTAAATACTAGAACAAAAAAATGTTCATCCAGTCCATTGTTTCTTGTCTTTTTGCTACCAGGTATCTCTTTTATTATATTATATCTACCCCTCACTCCAACCTAACATTTGAAAAGATTCAGACTTCCAAACCTTAGTTTGGGAACCTTTGCTCAAGTCAATGCCCTTGTTTTACTGATGAAAAGACCGAGGCCAAGAGATAGACGTGATTTGTTAAAGTCTTACCACTAGTAAGGGGCCAAGTTAGGATGGGCACCCAGGTCTCCCACTTCCTCTTCTACTGCTGCTTTTCTATCTAGGATGTGAGATTTCTGACTGCCCCCAAACTGATGGGAAGGTGAGGGAAAACTTTCCTTCTGACTGTGGTTTTTCTTAGCAACATCCTTACTGGCATTGAAACATTACTTCTGGCGGTTAAGAGGAAAATGCTCTCTGCCACCTTGAAGGCCACAGGTGGCCAGACACTCTGGGAATCACTGGAGCTTTCTCAGGGTCACAGGGGAACTGTTTGTTTCAAATGTAATAAAGGTTCCTTTACACCAAACATGGAGAAAAAGCTGCGCTGGGAACACATCAGAATCAGCGTGAGAGGTCTTTTCTACCCTACTTAACCAACCAATCAGTAAGGGGCCGCCTGCTGGGAACTCTTTCCTCTGCTGGAAGTTACCAGGGATACATGGGCTTGGCCCTGAAGGGGCTTCTGATCAAATTGCAGAGACCAAACAGCTTATCGAGCAGCTTATAACCTCTCTAAAGGCAGGACCTTTCTTATTCTTATTTCTTGTGGGCCTCAGTGCCCCAGGCCTCCTGCTGGACAAGTGTTAGTTACCTATAGCTTAATTAAAGCTCCTTTGGTGCATTATTTCCTCTCCCCAAAGTGGAAATAATGAGTGAGTGCTGAGTTGATGTGACCACGTAGGCACATTCCCCAAGGTAAAGAGACTACATACGTTTTGTCTTGGAAACTCACTGCCTTCTGCAGAGTCCTTTTTCACTAGTAAAGGTTAAGTTTTGCTATTCTCCTGGATCTTTTGAAAATATCGCCTATAAATGAGGAAGCTAGCAATAAAACCCCTACTGTTTGTATAGGCTTTGTAGCTTACTGTGATCTCATTTAATCTCCTATCTTGTCTTTTTCCTCAGTGCTTTGTACACAAATGTTATTGATTCTCTCCAGAGGCAGCCATGTGTGGTAGAATAAACAGCATGACTCTGGAGTTTTAGCACCCACCTCTTCAACGATCTGAGTGCTGTTAGGCAAGTTGCTTCCCCTCCCTAAGCCTTGATTTACCCGCATACAGACCGAGGAAAGGGTTTGGACTCCAGAGAATCTGAGGCCTCTCTAGTTTCTCATTGAAGTGCAAGTGCCATTGTGTGGTTTCTGCAGTGGGCGTGGTTGTTCCAAACCAAAGGGCAGGAACAGGATGCAGTCTGGTGATCAGGGACAGAGGAAGAGAGACACAGCAGCTTTGCACATTTGTGGGTCCTTACTCTCTCTCCTTAGATTTTCCAGACTGTTTAAGTTCATGATCTCAGGGCAGTGCCTGTCCGCCCCCTACCACACACACCATGCTATTCAGAATTTCTTTCCCAGGGTCTACTTGAAAGCCAGTAGATTTTCAGGGGTCTCAGATCTTCTTATTGCTTGCCCTCTTGACATCTGAGGCCTGAAAAGAACTTGGGTTGCCTGCCTAGGCAGGCTTCCGGAGGCCTCAGCCTTCTGTCTTCCGGGGCTGGGGGTAGAAGGGTGCCGGAGCACAGGCAGTCATTGTTTGGGTATTGACTCAAAGGAGAAGGAGCCACAATGCACAGGAAAAAGGATGAGCTCATGACAGCTAAATGAAAAGATTCTTATCTTGGAAACAGCGGTTTCTTATGCAAAACAAGGGGCAGCAATGTGATTGTGCCCCATGGAGTACATTCAACATCAGGGATTTCAAATGAAGTTATTTTGCATACTTATGGGAGGAGCAATGGGCCAGATTGTTCATTAATTAAAGCGGGGGGGCTGAACCCCCTACACACACACACACACACACACACACACACACACACACACACACGCTGCAGAACTTAAATAATTCATTCACTTTCTCCTCTTTCTCCTCAGTCCCAGATGATCAGCTGAGAGACAAATGTTTTTCAACCCTAGCCACCTCTGGAGAAAGGAGGGGGAGAAAGGATGGGAGAGGAGGGGAGAGAGAATGGGGGAGGACGGGAGAAGGGATGTGGCGGGGAGAGGAGGGGTGTCACAGATAACTAGAACAGCAGTGATCTCTCAACCATTTCTATTTGGTGTTCAAATGTATTGTACGGAGCCGGTGATTTTTTGTTTCCTTTTTTTCCACCCAGGAGATTTACCTTTCTAGTTCTGTTTGATTTCATATGAAAGAAGTCTGAGCAAATCTCCACTGAAGAGGAGGAGAGGAAAGGAGAGAAATGCAGAGGGTGCAGGTTGGGGAGGCCAGGAATATGTTCTTTGACCACAGTCCCTCTCTTTCCCCAACTCTGACACGTGGTCCCCTGAGGGGAAGGACTAGATCTGTGGCTGTCCTGGAAATTCCGGAATGTAGGTCACCCACTAAATGGGTAATGCCAGAAGTGGAGAGTAGAGTTGTATGTGGTTGCAGGTGGGAGGCATCAACACCGCCCACATATCTTTCCTATCAGCCAGACTGCTCTCCTACCCCAGATCATCTTTTGATTTAGGAATAAGAATGGCTATCATCTATCAAGTACTTTCACATTCATTACCTCTTTTATTATCCCCTCTCACATGTGTTATACATGTGTGCCAGATACTTTCACATATATTAGCTTATTTGAGTTGCTCAGGGATGCTGGGAGATAGCTGGGTATTACAGATCCTGTCTTAGAAATGAGGAAACTGAGGCTCAGAGACACTAAGTAGGTACCCAAGGTCACACGGCTCAGAAATAGCAAAGCTGGGATTTGAACCCACATTGGTCTTGATATCAACATCTGTGCTCTAAACTACTATGCAATGCTAACTCTCCTCCCTTTCCCTCATTCTTCCCTACATCAACTTTGCCCTACTGTTACCCAAAAGGCAAACTTCCCACGTAGTTGGCATTCTGGCAAGCAAAGCAAGGATGGAGGTCTTTCATGAATGTGAGACACTCCTCTCAACCATGCATACCATCATTATGGAAGGCAAGCTAAGAAAGAAAAACCTCGTAGATTTCCTCTCTACCTCAGGCTCACATATAGGATTAACTTCATTTAAGTGAAGATTATTGAGGTATAATTTTCATACAGTAAAATTCTCCTTTTTAAAGCGCAAATAAGTTTCAACAAACATATCCTATTATGTCATCACCAACACAATCAAGACAGGATATTTTTATTACCCCAATAAGTTCTCTTGTGCTTCTTTGTGGTCAGTCTGCTCTCTCCATACACAACCTTTGGCAGCCTCTGATCTATTTTCTATTCCAGCAGTTTTGCAGTTTCAGAATGTCATATTAATGGAATCATAGAATATATAACCTTTTAGGTTGACTTCTTTCATTTAGCATAATGCCTTTCTCCCTTCCTTCCTCTCTTTCTTTTCTTTTCTTTCTCTTTCTTTTCTTTCTCTTTCTTTCTTTCTTTCTTTCTTTCTTTCTTTCTTTCTTTCTTTCTTTCTTTCTTTCTTTCTTTCTTTCTTTCTTTCTTTCTTTCCTTCCTTCTCTCTTTCTCTCTCCTTCTCTCTCTCCTTCTTTCTTTCTGTCTTTTCTTTCTTTCTCTCTTTTTCTCTCTTTCTCTTTATCTCCTTCACTCTTTCTCTCTCCTTCTCTCTCTTTCTCTGTCTCCTCTCTCTCCCCTTCTCTTTTTCTCTTTCTTTCTTTTTTCTTTTCTTCTCTGTCTTTCCTTTTCTTTCTTCTTTTCTGCAGGGTCTCACTCTGTCACCCAGGTTGGAGTGCAGTGGCAGAATCATAGCTCCCTGCAGCCTTCAACTCCTGGGCTCAAGCAATCCTCCCATCTCAGCCTCCTGAGTAGCTAGGACTACAGGCACATGGCACCATGCCCTATTAATTAAACTTTTTTTTGGGGTAGAGATGGGGTCTTGCTATGTTGCCCAGGCTGGTCTCAAACTTCTGGGCTCAAGCCATCCTCCTGCCTTAGCCTCCCAGTGTTTTGAGATTCATCCATGTGTTAGTTCATTCCTTTGTATTGCCAAGTAATATTCCATTGTATGGATGTGTCACAATTTGTTTATCCATTCACCAGCTGATGGACATTTGAGTTCTTCCCAGCTTTGAGTGATAATTAGTAAAGCTGCTATAGACATTTACTTACAGGCTTTTGTGTGAATGTGTATCTTCATTTCTCTTGGGTAAATACCTAGACATTGGGTTACTGGGTCATATGGTAAGTGTATCTCTAGCTTTATAAAAAACTGCTAATGGGGTTCAGTACATGCTACTTCAAAGTATGGCATCTTTGCATTTGAGAAAACAGCAGAAGCAGGAAAGTCACTCCCATCTTCCCCCTGCCCTTCTTCTCTGAAGCAGGTCACAAAACCTAGGAAGGAAATCCAAAGTCGTAGGTCCTCCAACTTTGTTGTTTTGAACAAAATCCTTCCTAGGTTTTCGGACCTTCCCCTGGATTAGGTCATAGGACCTTCATGTGAGAGATGCCTTCCTTACACCTGGAAGAAAGGACCATCCTTATCTCTGAAGACAAAGGGACACAGAATGAAATCTGAACAAACAGTCCTTGCTAAGTTTCCCCCAGTTTATTACCATTAGATCATACCCTTTTGTCTTTCTATCATATTTCTCCATGATTGTCCACTCTTCATCAAACCTACTATGAAATATACTCGGGTTTAACTATTTCTTTGGGTCTTCATTTCTTGATGAAGCCTTCCTTGTCACGTACAACTTATATTAAATAAACTTGTTTGCTTTTCTCTTGTTAATCTGGCTTTTGTTACAGGGGTCTCAGCCATGAAACTAGAATTGGTAGGAAAGAGGTTATTTTTCCTCCTCTGTACTGTTAAACTGTTTCCAAAGCAGTTGTACCATTATGCACTCCCACAAGAAATGCATAAAAATTCTAGTTGCTCTTCATCCTTGCTAATACTTGGATAATGTCACTCCTTTTAATTTTAGCGATTCTAACAGATGTATATTTTAACTCATTGTAGTTTTACTTTGCATTCTCCTAATGATGAATGATGTGAAATATCTTTTCACATGCTTATTTGTCATCTGTATCTCTTCTTTGGTGAAGTGTCTACAAATCTTTTGCCCATTTTTTAAAAGCTTTATTGAGGTGTAATAGACATATAAAAGCTGCACATGTTTAATGTATACAACTTGATGAGTTTGGACATATGCATACTCTCATGATACTATCACCACAATCAAGGTAATAAACATATCCATCACCACTAAAAATTTTCTTGCATTCCCCGCCTTTTATTGTGGTACGAATGCTTAACATGAGATCTACTGTCTTAAGTTTTTAAGTGCACAATACTGTATTGTAAACTATAGGCACTATGTTGTACAGTAGATATCTAGAACTTTTTCATTCTTGCTGCCAATTTTTAAACTGGGTTGTTTGTTTTCTTATGATTGAGTTTTGAGAGTTAATTATATATTCTGGATACATGCCTCTTATCAGATATGTGATTTGCAAATATTTTCTTCTAGTCTGTGGCTCTCCTTTTCATTTTTCTAGTCTTATCTTTTGAAGAGTTTGTAATTTTCATGAAGCTCAATTTGTTGATCTTTCTTCTATTGTTCACGTTTTTTGGAGTCATATCTAATAGATCTTTGCCTAACTTGAGGCAAAGAGAGGCAAAGAGGCAAACTCTTGAAAACAAAGCGTTTTCTCTCATGTTTTATTCTAGAAGCTTTATAGTGTCAGCTTTTACATCATGTCTATGAGCCATTTTGAGTTAATTTTGTATATGATACAAGGTAAGGGCTGAGGCTCATGTTTTTTTTTTTTTTTTTTTGCATATAGATGTCAAATTGTCACAGTAACATTTGTTGCAAAAACTATCCTTTCTTCACTGAATTGCTTTTGCACTTTTGTCAAAAATCAAGTGACCACATATATATGGGCCTACTTATAGACCTCTATTCTGTTCTGCTGATCTATATATTTAGCCTTATGCCAACACGATGCTGCCTTGTTTATTGTAGATTCGTAATAAGTCTTGAAGTTAAAATGTAGGTCCTCCAGCTTTGTTCTTTTGAAAAATTGCCTTGGCTCTTTTATGTCTCTTGCTTTTTCCATAGAAAGTTTAGAATCAGCTTGTCATTTTCTACAAAGAAGCCTGCTGTCTTTTTGGTTGAGATTGTGTTGAATCTATAGACCAATTCGAGAAGAACTGACATTTTGACCCTATTGAGTCTCTGATCCATGAAAACAGAATGCCTCTCCAGTTTTTATAGGTCCTCTTTATTTCATCAATGTTTTGTAGTTTTCAGCATACACATCTTGCACATATTTTGTAAATTTATTCCTAAGTATTTCATATATGTTATGCTATTATAAATGGTACTGTTATTAAATTTCTGTTTCCGATTGATATGCAATTAATTTTCATATATGGACTCTGTATCCTATGACTTTGCCAAACTCAGTTCTAGGAGCTTGTTTGTACACTCTTTGTGATTCTTTAGTTAAATGATCATGATGTCTGCGAAAAAAGACAGTTTTATATCTTCTTTTCCAATATTTATGTTTTCTATTTCCTTTTCCTTGCTTAATTGCTCTGGTTAGAACCTCCAGTACAATGTTGAATAGAAGTGGCAAGAGAAGACATCTTGTTCCTCTTCTTAGGGGAAAAGCTTTCAGTCTTTTACCATTAAGCATGATGTTAGCTGTGGGTTTTTCATAGATGCGCTTTATCAGGTTGAGGATATTTCTTTATATTCTTAGTTTATTGAGAGTTTTTTAAAAATCATAAATGGATCTGCATTTTATCAAAAATTTTTAATGCATCTATTGAGATCATTCCTTGGATAAACACTACTTGATCATGAGGTATTATCCACGTTTATGTATTGATGGATTTAATTTGCTAACATTTGGTGGGGAGATATTTTCTGTCTATGTTCATGAAGAATATTGGTCTGTAGTTTTCTTATGTTTTTGTCTGGTTTGGTATTGATTGGGTTTTGGACTGAAGTTATTTTTTAAGTAGTGGGGCTGAATTCAGGGCTGGTTTGAAGCAACAGTGCTTTATGAAGGCCAACTTTCTCTTAGGCTTTCCTTTCTTTATGCTTTCCTTTACTCTAAGCCACACTACTGACCTTTCTTCCTGCAACTGCAGATGGCGCTGGACCCTCAAATAGTCCTCCTGCTGCTCAGAGCTCTGGACTTTTTTTTTTTTTTTTTTTTTGAGACGGAGTCTCACTCTGTCACCCAGGCTGGTGTGCAGTGGCGCGATCTCGGTTCACTGCAAGCTCCGCCTCCCGGGTTCACGCTATTCTCCTGCCTCAGCCTCCTGAGTAGCTGGGACTACAGGCGCCTGCCACCACACCCAGCTAATTTTTTGTATTTTTAGTAGAGACGGGGTTTCACCGGGTTAGCCAGGATGGTCTCGATTTCCAGACCTCGTGATCCGCCCGCCTCGGCCTCCCAAAGTCCTGGGATTACAGGCGTGAGCCACTGTGCCCGGCCACGAGCTCTGAACTTTTATGTCTTTCTTCTTTGCTCCACTTCCAAACCAACAACACAATGCACAAAACAACAGAGACCTGCTTCCTGTACGTGTGAGAGTCAGCTAATCAGATACATTGAAACTCGTGCTGAAAGACCTGCAGTCATATCTTTGTCTATGCTTAGAGCTGACTTGAGTGAGCTCGAGGCGCCTGCATACACTGTGGCCAGGGTCTAAGGGATGATGAGGGGATTACATCCAGCTTGTGAATGGGAGTACTTTCACATTGTCACCTGTACTTTGCAAAGATTTGAGAGCTCTCTGTAGTAGGCTGAGTATTTAACAAGCATTCTGATGCTGAGTAATGATTACAGCTGTACATAAAATAGAAAGATTAGCGTCTCAGTTGCCTGCTTAATATGTAAATGTATCCAGTTATGTGTGAGTGCTTTTAATGAAGTAACTTGCACTTCTGCTTCCTACATTGAGAATGATTTATTAAAAATAAATAAATAAATAAAATAAAACCTCTACAGCTCCATCAGAAATTAGTAGCCTGCAGGCTCTTTGGAAGAGCCCTCTGGTGCTGCCTGGCCTGGAGCTAAAAGGCAGTGGGACTGGGGTTTAGCCCTGGTTTTACAATTGATTTCTGCTTCTCTGGGCATTAGGAAGTCACTTCCTTATCCCCCCATCTAAGCTCAGAGAGTTGTTGATGATGGATTGCAAAATAGCTCCACTCACCCATTCACCTTGGATTGGTTCTCATTCCAACATACAGATAAGGATGATAAAAGTAGAAACTACCAGGCACTGGTGCTGAGTGCTTTGCTCATATTACTCCCTTCTATCATCACACCAATCTTGGAAGATATGAATTAATATAGCTCCACTTTACAGGTGGAGAAACTGAGGCACAGAGAAGGTAAGTCCCTTGCCTAATCTCACTCTATCAGTTAGTGGCTAGACTGGGATTCAAATTCAGATTTCCATGACTGTTGCCCCCAAACTCTTCTTATCATGACACTTCACTGTCTTTCTCACTGCTGAGGTTGGGGGCATCTGTCTGTGAGAATTATCTCACTTACCTGTAACTGGATGAGCTTGAAAAGATGAGAAGTGTTCTGTGTGTCTGTGATGAAGAGCTACAACCAGACAGTGGCTAGGGTTGAGCACCTCCTTCTGCATACTGCCACATACACTGCTTTCAGCCTTCCTTGACAAGCGTGATGATTTGAACTGCATTTCTCCTAAAGTCTAGCTTAAGAAGAGTGTTAGACTTCTGTCTGCTGTCTCTGTAGCAGTGAGAGGCTTCTTTCCCTCTGCAGAGGTCCCACAGTGGGTAGGGAATGTTTCTACACTGAGTGTCTCTAATTGGAAAAAATTTATGTATAGTGCTTGTTATATACCAGGTACTTCTCTAATCACTTTATAAATACACACACATGTCTGTTAACTCATATGATCCCCACAACCATCCTGTGAGAACTCTTATTATTTCCATTTCACAGATGGTTAAACTGAAGCACAGAGAAGTTAAGTAATTCAGCACAGTCCCCAAGCCAACAAGAGGCAGAATGGGGCTTTGAACCCAGAGAATGTAGTAACCCCAGACCTGTGCTGGTTCATAAGGTAGCCACTAGCTACAGGTGACTATTTAAATTTCAATTTAAATACACTAAAATGAAATTAAATTAAAAATTCAGTTTCTCAATCACACCAGCCACATTTCAAGTACTTGACAACCACATGTGGCTAGTGGCTACTGTATGGGATGGTGCATATATAGAACACTGCCATCATCACAGAGAATTCTTATTATACAGTGCTGGGCTAGAGTCTGTTCTTTTAATTTACATGGTGTGGCCCTCTCAGAATACAATCTGAGTATATCTCCCTATGTTATTGAGTTGGTTTCCACTTATCTTTCTCTCCAATTTTCTATCCCTCTTCTTTTTTAGCCTGAGTGATAAGATAGAATAGAATTTTTGACCCTTTGAAAACCAGGCTATAAACTGTGACCTAAGCCTCTTCTACTAACCTACCCCTTCCCCACCACCCAGACCTCGGGCTCCTACTGATACTTTCATGTTCAAAGAGCTACAACCTCTACTCAGGATTTTGTGTTAGCCTCGCAGGCTCCGTCTGGAAGTCCCAAGTTATGGCAGGGAAGGAAAGGGGAAAGGATGCCAAGCGGGTGTAGCCCCTTGCTACTTCTTTCTCCAGACTTTGCCCCTTATCAAATTAGTCTGATATGTTGCCTAGAAGGAAAGAAAAAAATTAAGGAGCTTCCAAATAAGCACCACACAATAGAAGTCTACAGCAGTTCGCCTCTGCTACACTGACTTATATAGGCATTACGACAAAATTCCCCAGGGCTGGGACAAGCAGACATGTGATTGATGATGATAACTGAAAGAGATTTTTGTGGGCTTTCAGAGGTGTAACAAAGTGGGGTACTCCTTACCAGAAGGTGTCTATCTATAGGGTGGGGTTTTAGGGAAATTGACAAGGCTCTATGCTCCTCCACCCCCAAAATAAATCTCCCTCTAGGCCTTCCAGGAAGTCTGTAATGTCTCCTTCCCTTCAGAGGGAGCGTGTGACTTGTTAGCCAACATATCACATCAGAGGGACACAGTATTGCTCATTCTCTGAGCAAGACAAGGGCAGGGTGGGGACCTTCTGGATGGGTGGGGAGTCATTTGCTGAAAAGTTGCAGATGTACCAGACATGCTTCAGTTAGTTCTTTCGTTAGCCTGTGGCCCTGTCTGCAGGTTCAAATTCAGGAAGGAAGCCTTGCAAAGACTCTCCATCACCACAGTGCCCCTAAATTGATGCTTCTCAGGGCACGCCAGGACCAGGATCGATATTTCTCTCTCTCTCTCTCTCTCTCTTTCTCTTTCTCTCTCTCTCTCTCTCTTTCTTTCTTTCTTTCTTTCTTTCTTTCTTTCTTTCTTTCTTTCTTTCTTTCTCTCTCTCTCTCTCTCTCTCTCTCTCTTTCTTTCTTCTCTCTCTCTTCTTTTCTTTCTTCTTCTTCTTTTTTTTTTTTCCCACAGGGTCTTACTCTGTCACCCAGGCTGGAGAGTAGTGGCGCAATCACGGCTCACTGCACCCTCGACCTCCTGGCTCAAGCGATTCTCCCGCCTCGGCTTCCTGAGTAGCAGGCACTACAGGAGCATGCCACCACACCTGGTTCATTTTAAGTTTTTTTTTTTTTGTAGAGACGGAGTCTCACCATGTTGCCCAGGCTGATCTCGAACTCCTGGGTTCAAGCAATCCATCAGCCTTGGCCTCCCAAAGTGCTGGGATTACAGGCATGAGCCACTGCTCCTGGCAATGATGAGCTTTCAAAAAGGGAAGGGGAGGCCACTGAGTGGTTATTTGTAGTTAGGTCTTGGCATTTGTGGTTGATACAGTAGGTGCTTTGCTGCCATATTGCCATATTGACAAGGGGTGTGAAAGAGTGGTAACAGAGACTATTTATTCCACCAAGCACCCAGGCCCTGGGGGAGAGGTGACTTGGACAGCCCATGTCTGAGTTAGTGCTGTCCTTTCTTCTTGTTCCTATTCCTGGAAGCAACCTGTTGCCCACACGTGTGTTGTTATAAAACTTTTTCTTTTTTTCTTTGGCACAATCTTGGCTCACTGCAACCTCCACCTCCTGGGTTCAAGCAATTCTCCTGCCTCAGCCTCCCAAGTAGCTGGGATTACAGACATGCGCCACCACGCCCAGCTAATTTTTTGTATTATTATTATTTTTATTGGTAGAGACGGGGTTTCACCATGTTGGTCAGGCTGGTCTCAAACTCCTGACCTCAAGTGATCCACCCGCCTTGGCCTCCTAAAGTGCTTGGATTACAGGTGTGAGCCACTGTGCCCGGCTGTTATAAAACTTTTTCAATATGCCTTTCAGGGTCCATCATAATAGTAATAACAAGTCCTTGTGTTTGAATAGCTGGCTGCAGTTTGTACAGCATTTTAAAATCCTTGATCACATCTCTCAGGAAAGCAGTATCATCTCCATTTTGATGATGAGATGGAGGCTGAGAGAGGCCTCAAGGTTTCTATGCAAAGTAGTGTTTGAGTGGCACCTGACTGGAATCCCAGATATCTGGTTACCCTTCTGCAACCTGAAACTTCTAGTACTTCATCCTCTGTCTCCTCTGTTGGGCCTTTGGGAGGGAATAGTTTGTTGCCCAAAAGGGGAGACACCACAGCTGTCACAATGAGCTCTTTCATGGGGTCGAGTTGGTTAGAGGACTTGTTAGTCCTAGCACCTTCTCTGGCCTTTTTGTGCCTCACTTTTCAGAGCCCAGTGTTGTTCTTTTCTCTGGAGTCAGGAAGCCCCTCCAGAATTTTTTTTCCCACTGACCAAGGTCCAGAACAGGGAGTGTGGACAGAGGAATCAAGGAATGTTCTGCAGTGTGCTGTCTTCTAACTTCCTGATATAGATGTCCAGCATGCCTTGCTGATTGATGATGTTCATGCAGATGAAGCCATCCTTTCAGGACCATGGTGTGTCTGAAATGGCAGGTTAACAAGTTTGAGTTTATCTTGTAGGCTGACGTTAGCTATGGATGGGTCAGTGTGCTAAGGGTTAGAAGGAAACCCTGAGAACAAGCTGTGTGTTTTGGGGTGTATGTTGCAGAAGGACAAGTAGGAAGCAGGGGGAGCTCTGCAGGGCTAAACAAGGTGAAGGAATGACCTCCTAGATGTGATCTAATAAATGCTTTTTTTTTTTAACAGATTAATTGTTATAGCTGGCTTCTCACCTTCTAGCAGATGGTTACAATAAGCTGATCATAGTCCCCAAATGTGTTGTAATTGTCTGTTTACTTATCTTCTTCTTCTTTTTTTTTTTTTTTTTTTTTTTTGAGACAGAGTCTTACTCTGTTGCCCAGGCTAGAGTACAGTGGCGTGATCTCGGCTCACTGCAACTTCTGTCTCCCAGGTTCAAGCAATTCTCCTGCCTGAGCTTCCTAAGTAGCTGGGAATATAGGCGTGCACCACCATGCCTGGCTAATTTTTTGTATTTTTAGTAGAGACAGGGTTTCACCATGTTGGCCAGGCTGGCCTCGAACTCCTGACCTCAGATGATCCACCCGCCTCAGCCTTCCAAAGTGCTGGGATTACAGGTGTAAGCCACTGTGCCTGGCCTGTTTATTTATCTTCTTCCCTGCTTTTCTGTGAATGTTAGGGGCAGAGGGGCTTAGTCTTATTTCCCAGTTCCGAGCACAGAAAGACTCAGAGTAAATGCTTGTTTGAATGATGGGAATTTTAGAACTTTGCTCATGGAAACTGGCAACAAATTCCCAACAAGGACTGCCAGTCCTTAGCAGAGTCTTTCCTGCTTGTGTATTAGGCACCTGGGTGGAACCAACAGGGTCCTGTTTAGTGTGCTGGAGCAGGCTTTGACTAACTAGAAAGCAGTTGGTTAAATAAAACCCCGGTGGCTGGCAGAGGTAATTTCTCCCTAAGGGTCTGTTAGAGAAAGATTATTGTGACACTTATTAAAGTGGTAAGGAAGACTTTCTTCAAGGCTGCTGCAATAAGGGACAGAGACTGAACTCAACTCTAAGTACAACAAGGACCAGTGGGGATTTATAGCCAATCCATTTATAGAGTAAAGGGGTCAATGGATGGAAAATGACTAAGAGAAGCTTGATTATGTCTGGCACTTGCCATACCACTGTGACCTCCACTTGCATGCTCCACTCATAGGCAGGCACACCTGGTGGAAAACTGAAGTAGATGCCAGTGTTTGCACAGTAGAGCTGTCCATTAAAATCACCTTGGAAGCAGCTTGAAAAATACCTATGCCTGGGCTCTTTCCCATTCCTAGTAAATGCGAACTAATGAGGAACTGGACGAGGTATCTATATGCTTAAAAAGCTCCCTGGTGATTCTTATTATCAGCCAGCTTTGGGACCCACAGCTTTATACTATGGATTGACCAAGAGGATAATAAAGAGGGAATGGGAACTGGCTATTGGGAGGGGATAGAGAGGAGTAGGGAGAAATAGGGGAGGCTGGAGCAGATCCAGTGTTTATTTTGCTCCTTTTTCCCACAGACATGGGTTCCACCCTTGGGGGACGCAGAGGGAAGGCAGTGCGGCTATCAGGACTTGTCTGTCTACTCATAAAAATGGCAAAGTAAGTGAGTACTGTCTAGAATATCTACCACCTTTGCTTCTCAGGCCTTCCCCTCCCTTCCCCCCGCCCTCCCGTCTTTGGGAACTCTTTGTCCCCTCAGACATCTTTTTTTTTTGAGACAGAGTTTCACTCTTGTTGGCCAGTCTGGAGTGCAACAGCGTGATCTTGGCTCACCGCAACCTCTGCCTCCCAGGTTCAAGCAATTCTCCTGCCTCAGCCTCCCGAGTAGCTGGGATTACAGGCATGTGCCACAATGCCCAGCTAATTTTGTATTTTTAGTAGAGATGGGGTTTCTCCATGTTGGTCAGGCTAGTCTAGAACTCCTGACCTCAGGTGATCCGCCCGCCTTGGCTTCCCAAAGTGTTGGGATTACAGGCGTGAGCCACCACACCTGGCCACCCCTCAGACATCTAAGACCCTCACATTCTCTCTACTCTCTTCTGAACTAAAACTTGCTCTCTGATACAAAGTTATTTGAGGAAATAAAATAACCCCCCCAAAAAGTAAAAGCTTTTCTCTTGCAATAGGCTGGTTAAGTATTGTTAATATTTGCATCGTTAAGGAAAACTGGCATTTTAAAACGGGACAAATCCAGAAATTAAAAGACTAGATGCCCCAAAGTAGGAATTTCAGGCATCTGAGAGGGGGCCACAAGGTTGTGTGTGTGTGTGCATGTGCATGCGTGTGCGCTTGTATGGAGGTGGAGGAGGGCTCTCTAGTATCTTACAAATGACACAGACATAGATAGCTTTCTTTGCCTATGCCTAAAGTCGGCTCAGCTACTTTGCTATGCCCCAGATTCCTAGGACTTTCTGGGAGATGTTAGGCAGAGTTCTTTTTCCTAAAAGGACGGAAAAATGAAAGGTTTAAAACTAAACCCTGACTCCCAGGTAAGATGCAACCCTTACTGAAATAGCACTATGTCAGCAAAACATGGTCTCATTGGCTCATTATCAGGCGAGGTCAGGACATTATTTCTGGCAGCTTCTGAAAGCCACAGCCTGTTAGAAAAAAAAAATCTTCCTGAGGGTTTAATACAGCTTGCTCTCAGTTCTCAGGAGCGCTCTCGCTCGATGGCTCTCTCTTTTCTTGGGCCTCCTTTTAAGATGCTAATTAAATTTGCTTGATCTCCACTCCCCGCTCCCCCAGCTAATTTTGGAGATCAAGAAAGGGAGCTTGATATCTATAATATATGTGCTTGTCTTTCCACCTGAGCTACCTTTGTATTTCATTCCCTTTTATTACAGGAAATTGTGTCGGGGCCCTAAACACTAACATACATAACATTGATTGTAGTCTGCATAACAAATTGGATTAGGATAATTACCACACAGATGTTAAAAATCCTGAATGCAAATCGATGCAATTAGTCATGACTTAATATACTATAATTCACACATTGGAATGTCTTATTGTGATTATACTATTTTAGAACTAAATGCTTTAACAAAAAAAATTCTTTTGCTCTGTGCTGCACGTGCTCTGAACAAGAAATTGTTTTATGCTAATCTGGAATTCCACCACTCAGAATTCTTATTAACTAATCAGATCCTTCAATTTCTCTTGCCCTCTTTTATATAGAGAAAGCTGCTTCTTTAGCAAGACAATTTCATGCGCAATTCAACTTGAATGCCACCATTATGAACAAAGGAATTTGCACGCGGATGCTTTTGTCAAACATGGCTTTAGAAAACCGAGCCTTGGTGGTGGGGGGAAAGCCCTCCCCACTGACGGCCAGACCCCAAAACAAAGCAGATAGAGTGTAAGCGATTGGAATGGGTCCAAGTTAGTCGGCAAAAAAAGCAGACCTGTCACAAGGGCAGTAGGCTTAGAGCTGCCAGAAAGGGTTGTGCAGCTTGTGCCCAACTGAGAGGGTGAGTGGGGGCTGAACTCCAGCCTGGAATTCATGCTCCAAGCTGTGCACCAGAAGCAATGCTGTCTCTGACCCCAGGAAAGGGCTCCTTTTCCTAATTCACACAAAAGTGCCTGTGGGTACAAGGCAGGAGTTCGGTCACAGAGAAAAAATAACAGCAGCTGGGACCCCTTGATTCTGAACTGTGAACTCAAATCCAATTCCTAAAGTCTTTTTTGGTTTATCCTGCCTCCCAGTGTTCTGTGCTTGCTTAGAATTGCTTAGAGTTCAAGGTGCTCATAGAATCTGTGATCTACATGGTACACTCTTTTTGGAATTGTTCTGTATCTGATTTATGTCAAAGCTTTGCAAACCCAACTGATCTGGGGGACCCTTGAGGCCTAGGCTTCTGCCATCATAATCCTCTCTGAAGTCCTCCCACCTAGGGTTACCAGATGTAGCAAATAAAAATACAGAATGCCAGTTAAATGTGAATTTTAGATATATAAAAAATGCTTTTTTTCCTGAGCACGGTGGCTCATGCCTGTAATCCCAGCACATTGGGAGGCCAAGGCGAGCAGATCACTTGGGTACAGGAGTTCAAGACCAGCCTGGGCAACTTAGGGAGGCACCGTCTCTACAAAAAATAAAAAAAAATTATCCAGGTGTGGTGGCCTATGCCTATAGTCTCAGCTACTCAGGGGGATGAGGTGGGAGGATCACTTGAGCCCTGGGGTTGAGGCTGCAGTGATCTGAGATCGCGCCACTGCATTCCAGCCTAGGTGACAGACACTGTCTCCAAAAAAAAAAAAAAAAAGCATTTTTAGCATAGTTATATCCTATGCAATATTTTGGACATATTATACTAAAAAATGGCCATTTATCTGAAATTCAAATTGAATTGGGTGTTCTGTGTTTTATTTGGCAACACCACCCCCACCCTGGCACAAAGCGCAGAGCTTCATGATTAAAGTAGAACTAGGCCAGTGGTTCTTACACTTGAGCATGTAATCAGAATCACCTGGAGGTGAGTAAGACCTAGACTGATGGGCCCCACCCCCGGAGTTTCTGATTCAGCAAGTCTGGAGTGGTGCCTGAAAATGTGCATTTCCAACAAGTACCCAGGTGATGCTGCAGCTGATCTGGGGACCACACTTTGGGAACTGATGCTCTAGTATAAGCTTAATAAATAGGTCCAGTGGGGATGAGGCTCTTCTTCCTAAGTTGATATTAAGCGAGCAGAACGCTTCACAGACCTCGGAGCAGGGTTTGTGGGCTCCCTGGCAATGTTCCCGCAATGTTGCATCTATTTAGCTCTGGTAACCTCAGCTCCCTGCCTGTGTAATCTCTCTTGATTTGCATTCACTTGGCAATAGGCAAAGTTGCGGTTTGTCTTTGTTGCATCCAGTCTTGTTTTCATTCCATCGATTTTAACTCTCCTACCCTCCTCTCTGCCTCTTCAGGTGCCAATGTCTTTTTAGTCTCTAACTTAGGGATGGCAAACCTACATGTTGTGAGTACTGCTGAAGAAGGACTCTACTTGTTTCCTAAGTAGGGAAGCAAGCTTTTGGAGGTTGTTGGCCACTTTTAGTGAATGCATTGATTCCCTTTGTGGCTCTCTTTCTTTGTTCCGGGCAAGTCACCAGAATGGCCTTTTACTAAATTGAGATCGAGATCCTGAATTTCAGACTGAATTTCTATTTGAGGCCCAAAGTTATTGTAACATGTTTAGGATGGTCTAGGCTGGTCCTGGCCAATTCCAGGGGTTGGGAAAAAGCAATAAAACTTTTGAGATAGAAGGAGACAGGACCAAGTGACTGGTCCATACACTGGGAGTCCTGAGGTGCAGAGATTTGGCAGAAACATCCTCCAATCCTCCCTGTACCTCAGGACTCCCAGTCCTCAACACAGTCCCTCCAGTGGGCAGGTTTAAGCCACAAGAAAGGATTCATGTGTGTGAAAGTTGGAAAACCTCAGAATGACTTTATCTTGAAACATTTGGGGCAACCATGCCCCAGCATTCCTGTGAGTGATAGTCCACCCCAGGGACCATGGCTGAGTGGTGGTATCAGAGTGTATATCTAATATCCTATATTCTAAGGGACCCCAAGATGAAGGCTGAATTTCCCATCAATATGAGTTTGTGAAAACTCAGTCATGCGGGGTGTGGTGGCTCACACCTGTAATCCTAGCACTTTGGGAGGCTGAGGCTGGTGGATCACCTGAGGTCAGGAGTTCGAGTCCAGCCTGGCCAACATGGTGAAACCCCGTCTCTACTAAAAATACAAAAATTAGCTGGGCTTGGTGGTGGGCGCCTATATTCCCAGCTACTCGGAGGCTGAGGCAGGAGAATCACTTGAACCTTGGGGGTGGAGGGTGCAGTGAGCCGAGATCATGCCACTTCACTCCAGCCTGAGCAAAAGAGTGAAACTCCATCTCAAAAAACCAAAAAAAAAAAAAAAAAAAAAAGAAAAAGAAAAAGAAAAAGAAAAAAACAAAAAACAAAAAACCAAAAAGCCCCCAAAAGTCATTTTGAACATTAAAAGAAATGCTAAAATATGTGTCCAAGTGATGGGATGCACACTACATTTGACATATATGTTTAAAACCACCTTTGTGAAAATTATAATAGTGAAAGAGATCTGACCTAACCGACTCTATCTTGCGGTTAACCTCCAACCTGCCCTTGTTCATTCCTGGGTGTAGGCTGTGCTAACTATAGGAGGAATTTAGTTTATAGTTTAACTTTGAAACAAAGATGATAGCTCTTTGCCCAAACAAAGGCTCTCCTTGCCTGGGGACGAGACTGCCTTTGTAAAACTGACAGATTAGCCACGTGATTAGAAAGTATGGTTTAGGAGTCTTTCATCCAGAGGCCACAAGATTCCTAACCTCACCAGTTGCTCTTCTGGATAACATCACTATTGTATAACCTAAGATTGGTGTTTGGGATACTTTTCAGACACCGCATTCTGACGGATCAGCTGGCGCCACCCAGACCAGAAACCTGGCTCAACTAGTTCAGGAACTGAAGATAGCAAGAAGAACCACTTGACTCCAGGTGATTTCATCCCCAACCCAACCAATCAGTATTCTCCACTTCTTAGTCCCCTGCCTACCAAATAATAATAATAATAATAATAATAATAATAATAGTTATTATTATTATTGAGACAGAGTCTCTCTCTGTTGCCCAGGCTGGAGTGCAGTGGCGCCATCTCGGCTCACTGCAACCTCCGCCTCCTGGGTTCAAGAGATTCTTGTGCCTCAGCCTCCCGAGTTGCTGGGATTACAGACGCTTATTTTTTGTATTTTTTTTCAGTAGAGATGGAGTTTCACCAAGATGGCCAAACTGGTCTTGAACTCCTGACCTCAGGTGATCCACCTGCCTTGGCCTCCCAAACTGCTGGGATTACAGGCTTGAGCCACTGCGCCTAACCCAAATTATTCTTAAAAAACCCTAGTCTCTGAATTTTCAGGGAGACTGATTACTCAAATCAGTCTTTTATTACTCAAAACTCTCTTCTCCAGCCCTGTGCAGTGGCTCACGCCTGTGATCCCAGCACTTTTGGAGGCCAAGGCGGGCGGATCACAAGGTCAGGAGTTCAAGACCAGCCTGACCAATATGGTGAAACCCCATCTCTACTAAAAATACAAAAATTACCCAGGTGTGGTGGCGTGTGCCTGTAGTCCCAGCTGCTCAGGAGGCTGAGACAGGAGAATCCGTTGAACCCGGGAGGCGGAGGTTGCAGTGAGCAGAGATCATGCCACTACACTCCAGCCTGGGTGACAGAGTGAGACTCTGTCTCAAACAAAAAACAAAAACAAACAAACAAAACCACTGCCAACAAAAAACTCTGTTCTCCTGTTTAGTTGGCTCTATGTGTATGATTAAACTCTTTATTGCAATTCTCCTGTCTCAGTAAACCAGCTCTATCTTGGCAGCAGGCAAAAAGACCCTTGTTGCCTCCCTTTTTTGCATCCATAGTGGACACTGTTATTTGTTCACAGCCTTTCCCACAGAGTTTGGGTGTGCCCTTTGAATCCTTCTGTTAGGATATTCTTGGTCGCAAGTAACAGAAGACAAACTTGTAAATAAATCCTTACCTAGCATTTACTGTGTGCCAGGCAGGGGACTAAAGCTTTTATACATTGACAAAATTTACAGATCCTTTTAAACCAGCCATAGAAGGTGGAGTAGTTATCCCAATTTTACATATTAAACAAAAAGGGGATTTTTATTCTTTTTCTTTTTTTTTGTTTTGAGACTGAGTCTCACTCTGTTGGCCAGGCTGGAGTGCAGTGGTGCAATCTTGGCTCACTGCAACCTCTGCCTCCCGAGTTCAAGTGATTCTTGTGCCTCAGCCTCCCAAGTAGCTGGGATTACAGGTGCCCACCACCACACCTGGCTAATCTTTGTATTTTTAGTAGAGATGGAATTTCGTCATGTTGGCCAGGCTAGTCTCGAACTCCTGGCCTCAAGTGATTAGCCCACTTCGGCCTCAAAACGCACTGGGATTACAGGTGTAAGCCACTGAGCCCGACCTTTTTTTTTTTTTTCTTTTTAGTAGAGATGCAGGGTGTCTCAAAAAACCCAAGTTCCTGAATATAGGTGACCTTCAAAGATAAACTGGACCATAGGATAAACATGATGTGAATTCTCTCTCTACTGCTGGCTTCTGCACCCCTTTGTTCTGTGTTTCATTCTTTCTGTAGAGCAGCTTTTTCTTGTCCATATGGAGAAAAACATGGTAGCTAACATCACCTGGGTTTTACATGTTATGGATTTGACCATCCACAGAGAGAACGGCTTTTTTTTTTTTTTTTTTTTTTTTACAGTACCTTCACAGTATTTTAATTTTTCTTTATTTTTTTTTAAATGGACAAAATTGTATATACTTGTGGCATATAATATGATGTTTTGAAATGTGTATACATTATGGAATGGCTAAATCGAATTAATATATCCATTATTTCACACACTTATATGTTTGAGATGAGTACACTTAAAATCTATTCTCTTAAAACATTTTAAGTATACAATCCATTGTTATTAACTATAGTCACTGTGTTGTACAATATATCTTTTAAATTTATTCCTCCCATTTAACTGAAATTTTGTATCCTTTGACCAACATCTCTCCAATACCTTACCACCCAGCATCTGATAACCACCATTCCGCTCTCTGCTTCTATGAGTTTAACTTTTTTAGATTCAACTTATAAGTGAGATCAGGTGGTATTTATCTTCTCAGAGAGAGAAAAAAACTCCTTCCGTCCTTCCTTCCGTCCTTCCTTCCGTCCTTCCTTCCGTCCTTCCTTCCGTCCTTCCTTCCGTCCTTCCTTTCCTTCTTTTCTTTCTTTCTTTCTCTCTTTCTCTCTCTCTTTCTCTCTCTCTTTCTCTCTCTCTTTCTCTCTTTCTCTCTTTCTCTCTCTCTCTTTCTCTCTCTCTTTCTCTCTCTCTTTCTCTCTCTTTCTCTCTCTCTTTCTCTCTTTCTCTCTTTCTCTCTTTCTCTCTTTCTCTCTTTCTCTCTTTCTCTCTTTCTCTCTTTCTTTCTTTCTTTCTTTCTTTCCTTCTTTCTTTCTTTCTTTCTTGATGGAGTTTTGCTTTTGTCGCCCAGGCTGGAATGCCATGGCATCATCTTGGCTCACTGCAACCTCCTCCTCCCGGGTTCAAGTGATTATCCTGCCTCAGCCTCCCGAGTAGCTGGGATTACAGCTGCGCATCACCATGCCTGGCTAATTTTTGTAGTTTTAGAAGAGACGGGGTTTCAGCATGTTGGTCAGGCTGGTCTTGAACTCCTGACCTCAGGTGATCCATCCGCCTCAGTCTCCCAAAGTGCTAGGATTACAGACGTGAGCCACCGTGCCTGGCCGAAATGTATTTCTTAATTTAAAAATCCCCTGGGAAGATATTTCTTGGCTCAATTTGTGTTAGGTGTGCAGCCCTGGATGCATTCTCCTAGGGATCAACCTTTGCTGACCCAATGCAACTTGTGAAAGAGGGATATACAAAACCATGGACAGAGGGCTGTGAATCTCCTTGTAGAAACATGCCATTCCTTCAGGCACAGCATGGATTTAGAAAGGAAGGGAAAAACCCTTGAAATAAGTATTGGGAATAAAAGAGCTGCCCATAACACCTTAACACGGCATTCCATCTGGCTTCTGCCAAGTGATCAGAATTGATACACGCTACTATTTGTCATCTCTGCCCTGACTTCCTCCTATCAGTATAGGAATTGATGTGGTATTCTCATTTGTACTGACTGTATTGGTCCAAGGAGAAGATCCTTATATCTGTCCAAGTTGCACACCCCACCCCCAACCCCCTTTCCCTGCCTTTGTAACCCCTTCCTGCTCTTATCCACTACTTTTTGACCTCATCCTGTATCATCCTGTAGAAGAACTCAGTCAACTGATTGCACTTCTAAGAAGCTTTTTCTAGACATGGTGCCAGAGCTGTTGTGGACAAGGAAATTGCCCTTGAGGAAGATGTGGCAGTTAGAGGAGTGAGGCAGGATGGCTGTGTCATCAAGAAAGTTTGTCTGACAATTTAGGCAGGACCTCACAGGGTACTGGTTAGATCCAGAAGCTGAATTTTGTCAGAGATACTTAGAGATCTGTAATCTCCTGGGCCTGAACTCATGCTAACCAATGTAAATCACAAGGGATAGAGCTATTAATACGAAGCTATAATTCCCGCTTATTTTCAGGGGCACAGAGCACTGTTAATCAGGCTGGAGTTGGCATGTCAGCTGGTCAGGCTAGACCTGAAAGAAAAGCTAAATGATAGCAGAAGGTTGTTTATGGAGCAAGGAATGAAAACTACGGGCAGTTCCTTGGACAATCTTAATGGCGTCTGCTATTCATCTGTGACAGCCCCACCCTTGGGATAGATCAAAGAGGAGAGACAAAATACTCATATTTGTATGTGAAGAGGAGCTCTCCTGGACTAGTTGAGCAACATGTTGAGAGTTTCTTGTTCTTTGACTCATTTTCTAGATCTCTATCTACACTTGCCTCTATTTTGGTTAACACATCTATCTTAAGCTTCAAATTATCAAGCTATTAGCAGCATTACCTCAAAACCAGAGTTCTGAGAAAGGAACATTGTTCTGCAAGATGATAATTGATGTTTTTCAGTTAAAAATGTTTTTTACATGGTCGACATTGAGTTAAATAGGCTTCTTTCCCACAGGATGTCTCAGAGCCTTTAGTGAACCAATGTACACTGTGACTTTCCAAAAGAAGGGTAGAGCCTGCAAATTTATTTGACCACTTAGTTGTATTTTTCAAAAGAAGTTATGCTGAGTGAAACAAGCCAGGCGCAGAAAGACAAATACTGCATCATCTCACTTACATGTGGGATCTAAAAAAGTCAAGCTCACAGAATCAGAGAGTAGAATGGTGGTTACCAGAGGTTGGGATAGGGGGCAGGGATAGAAGTTGGGATAGGTTGGCATTAGAATGGGGAGATGCTGGTCAAAGGATACAAAATTTCAATTGGACAGGAGGAATAAGTTTTCAAGATCTATGGTAAAACATGGTTATCATAGTCAATAATAATGCACATTTGAATTGCCAAAATAATAAATTTTAAATGTTCTTACTACAAAAAAGTATATAAGGTGATAGAAATCCTAAGTAGGTTAGTGTAATCATTTCACAGTGTACACATATATCAAAGCATCACCTTGTACCCCATAAATATATACAATTGTTATTTGTCAATTAAAAGTAAACATTTTTAAAAAGGTATGAGGGAGAATATCTTAGTTTCCTATCTCTGCTGCACAAACTTATTGGTTTAAAACACAAATTTGTTATTTTACAGTTCTGTAGTTCAGAAGTCCTGAAATCAAGAAGTCAGCAGAGCTGTGTTCCTTCTGCAGGCTCTAGAGGGGAATCTATTTCCTTGCTCTTCCCAGTTGCTAGAGATTACCCACATTTCTTGGCTTATGGCCCCTTTCTTCATCTTCAAAGCCAGTGACAGCATAGCATCTTCAAATCTCTCTCTCCTCCCCTCACCCCCTCTCTACCTCTCACTTCTCTTCCCCTCCCTTTTGCTCTGTCATCATATCCTCTACCTTCTGACTCTGATACTTCTGCTTCCTTCTGTTATAAGGACTCTTGTGATTGCATCTGTCCTACTAGGTAATCCAGATAATCTTCCACCCACCTCAAGATCTTTAACTTAATCTCATCTGCAAAGTCCTTTTTGCCATGTAAGGTAACATGTTGATAGGTTGATAGGTTTCAGGAATTAGGATGTGAGCCTCTTTGGAGAGAGTCATTATTTGACCTACCACAGGGAGCAATGGAAAATACCGGACTATGGTGTTAAACATGCTAATACAATCATACTCTTCTAGGATTATGCTAGCGTCAAACTTGATCAGATTTGGGGAGTTCCTGACATTTCTTAGATACCTATTTAGAGGCTCGAGTTGGCTTCTACAGATCTCACAGATGCTACCGACAAGATCTAATGTTCTCTACTGTTGGGGCAGTGGCAGAAGCTCCTGAAGGGAGAAGGAGCAAAGGCTTGTGCACTGAAGAAGGGGATTTTCCCCAAGGCTTCTTCTCAGAAACATACCCTTCTCAAAAAGACCAAAGTCATGCAGAAGAATTCCATGGCAGTGGGTTAAAGTTACCTGTTTAATTGAAAGTAGAGATAACCTATCACTTTCATTTCAAATGGAAACCTGGGCTCCAGAATGTCTTAACTGACAGTGTTACCAACCTGGGAAACCCCCTGTTGACTGGTGAGCAAGAAAGTAAGGCTGAAAGCAGGTGACCTTTTTATGCCACCTAATGTATTTATGACAGGTGCTGTGCTGTGTTTTAAGAAATTGACACCCGATGTTCTCGGCTTTCCTGCAGAGAATATGTGATCCCTTCTTTCTTTCTCTAAGGATATTTAACTGTATTTCATGATATGATAATAATAACTCTTGACTTTGATATAGTTTCTGCTAGGTCTGGGGTCCTCAGAACTGACTACATCACCAGAAATAAAACTGAAGACTAGATAGGGGTTATTGAAATTCTATTAAATACTGCCTTGACTAAGAACAGTAATTTCAGCGTAAGTGCTCGATTATGCTGAAAATTCTATTGCAGAGTACGAGTAACTTAGATTGAGAAATAATTCCTCATGTGGTTTTGGATCTGCTTGGGAAAATACATACCAGAGGTTTCCAGGCATCTCTTACCGAATCTCAATAGCCTTTTCTTCACTCCCATGTTTTTCTCATCCCCACTGACACTGACTACCCTAACTTTTTTTTTTTTTTTTTTAAATATTTTGGCTTCAGTGGCCCAACCTTATACTACTTTTCTTTCTATTCTTTTGAGCACATCTCTGCTTTATTTCCTGGCTCTTCTTTTTTCTTCATTATAACTGGATTCTCCTAAAGACACTCTCATGGACACTCTCCTCTTTTTCTTTGTGTACTCTTTCATCAATCCATCCATTAAACATTTAAAAAATATTTAAATATTTATGTTTGGAGACCTGTATTGTGCTCTGGGGATAGCTAAATGTATTAGACACACTCCTTGCCTTCTGGGATCTCAAAAACTGGGGAAGAAGACAGAAAATCAATGAAAATAGTATAGTGTAGTATTTAGTATGAAATATATATGACATGTTTTATGGAACTTCATGATAGGGGCATCTGTATGTTTCCAATTGGGTTGCTTTCATCTAGAAATAACAGAAAATTCAAAATGATTTAAACAATGAGGATAAATATTTCTGATAACAAGAAATGTAAAGCCACAGAGGTTCCAGAGTTTGTCAATTCAGTAGCTTAAGGACTTCATTAAGAACCCAAATGTTTTCCATCTTTTCATCTTTCTCATCTGCTATCTTTAGCATATCCCTTTCAGGATTGCAAGAAACCTGCAGTGGTTGCAGGCATCACATGTAGAAATGACAATGTTCACCAAAGAAAAAGGTGTTACTTGCAGTGAATTTGATTTTATGAAAAACCTATTTTTTTTTTTTTTTGAGACAGGGTCTTACCCTGTAGTCCAGGCTAGAGTGCAGTGGTATGATCATGGCTCACTGCAGCCATGACTTCCCAGGCTCAGGTCATTCTCCCACCTCAGCCTCCCAAGTAGCTGGGACTACCGGTGCATGCCACCATCCTGGCTAATTAAAAAAATTTTTTTTTTTTTTTTTTGTAGAGATGGGGTTTTGCTATGTTGCCCAGGCTGGTCTCGAAATCCTGGGCTTAAGCAATCTGCCTGCCTCAGGCCTCCCAAAGTGTTGGGATTACAGATGTGAGCCATCACACCCCACTGAAAAACCTCTTTTCAAAGCCTCCACTCAACTTCTTATTTATTTATTTATTTATTTATTTATTTATTTATTTATTTATTTATTTTGTATTTTCTTTTTTCTTTTCTATTATACTTTAAGTTCTAGGGTACAGGACCCATTAACTAGGATTACCAATTACTGGCAAAGAGAATAAAGATGCCTTGATTGATTAGTTTAGATCACGGGATCTCAGCTTTGGCTGCACATGAGAGACACCTGGAGGGCTTTTAAAAAACTCATGCCCAAGCATATCCTAGAGCAATTAAATCAGAATCTCTGACTGTGGATCCAGGAATCCACATTTTAAAAACTCCCCATCTGATTCCCCTGTGCAGCCAAGGTTGAGAACTATTGGTTTAGACCAATCCCTCTAATTTGTGTCTCTGGAGAGGGAAGAGCTCCCAGTCTCCCTTTAAGAACGGAGTGACTGCTATAGGAGAAAATTGAGATTCTATAAGCAAGGAAAAAATGAGGAATAGCTTTTTGGTAGGCAGATCACAATGTCTGCCACAGTGACTAATCAACATTCATGATTTCAGTTAGCATTTCTATGAGACTGATGCTTCTAGCTCTGACCTCGTCTGAGTTTCAACTGTTTCCTGGCATTTCTACTTGGATTTTTTCATCCACACCTTGATGTCAACTTGTTCCAAACCAAGTATTGCAGCCTGCTCCCTCTCCTGCTGACATTATTTTCATAACATACTACTAGCATTCTCAGGGTATTTCAGGCTCAAATTCTTGGAATCTTTTCTTCTCCATCTCCTTTACTACTATTTAAAAAGTCACCTCATCCTGTTTTCATTTTGTTTTCTGGAGATGTTTTTATTCCACTCTACTATATCCTCTTCCAGACTGGTTCAGGCTGCCCTTGCAGCATTGTATACCTGCATTCTGTAACAGCTTCCTAGCTGGCTTCCTGATTCTAGCCTTAAACTCAGGTGATTCCGCATATCACCTGAATGAGTTTAGACGTATTGTAGACATCACTGTAGACATATTGCTAAGGTATTGCTTTCATTATGTCACTCTGCACAATGCCTTTTGATGGTTTCCAAATCCTACCTGTTTTCAGGGTCCTCCAAATTTCAGGGTTTTCCCATCTGTTAAGGCCTGGTTCAAGCCCTAGTTCTTGTAGGAAGCATTTTCCATTTACTCCAGACCTCTTAGATCTGCACAGATCTTGGTTCAACTCCTGACTGTTATGTAACTACCTGTGTTTCCTTGGCAAGTTGCATATGCTTTCTGAGTTTTAGTTTCCTCATCAGTAAAGTGGGAATAATACTAGGTATTTTAAAAAAATTTTTTAAATATTTTTTTTTTTTTTTTTTTGAGACAGAGTCTTGCTCTGTCACCCAGGCTGGAGTGCAGTGGCATGATCTTGTCTCACTGCAAAATTCGCCTCCCAGGTTCAAACGATTCTTGTGGCTCAGCCTCCTGAGTAGCTGGGACTACAGGCACATACCACCATGCCCAGCTAATTTTTGTATTGTTTGTAGGGACAGAGCTTTGCTATGCTGGCCAGGCTGGTCTCAAACTCCTGACCTCAGGTGATTCCCCCCAGCCTTGGCCTCCCAGAGTGTTGGGATTACAGGCGCGAGCCAATGCCCCAGGCCACTAGTTTTTATCTCATATGGTTATTATCAGGATTAAATGAGTTCCTTTTCTCCCTGCCTTTTTTCTGACATCTTATGTTGCCTACTTTTTAGTACATAACGTAGACTTTTATTATCTAATGCCCTGTACCCTGGGCTCATTGTTTTTTGCGTATAAATATCTTTTCGCTACAACTTGACAGACAAATTCTTTTAAGGAAAGGCACTGTACTTGTCACTTTTTTTTTTTGAGATGGAGTCTCACTCAGTCGCCCAAGCTGGAGTGCAGTGGGGCCATCTCGGTTCACTGCAAGCTCCGCCTCCCGGGTTCACGCCATTCTCCTGCCTCAGCCTCCCGAGTAGCTGGGACTACAGGTGCCCGCCGCTACGCCTGGCTAAATTTTTGCATTTTTAGTAGAG
Source organism: Macaca fascicularis (assembly GCF_037993035.2). Lineage (NCBI taxonomy): Eukaryota > Metazoa > Chordata > Mammalia > Primates > Cercopithecidae > Macaca > Macaca fascicularis. The sequence continues at coordinate 130,469,172 of NC_088395.1, forward strand.
ATGGGGTTTCACCGTGTTAGCCAGGATGGTCTCGATCTCCTGACCTCGTGATCCACCCGCCTTGGCCTCCCAAAGTGCTGGGATTACAGGCGTGAGCCACCGTGCCCGGCCACTTGTCACTTTTCTTGTGTGCCCTCCTGAATTCTCCTATTGTGTGCTGAGCCCATATAGAAGGTATTCCACAATGTTTATCCACTTTTTAGGTAGCACAAATGAAAAGTAAAATGGGAGCTGGGAGAACAAACCTGCAGCTTAAGGAGATGGAACCTCTGTTCAGAGTTACTTCTTGCTGTCTCCCTTTCAGTCAGCAGCCTCCATGCTTGGTTCCTGGCACTGAATTTCAGGTGATCTCATTTGGATAGAAGAATCTCCATCCCACTTTTCATTGCTTTCACTCTTGGAGCAAGGTGGAGATCTGACTTCTGTGACACTAAGCTTGCATTCAATGGCCTGTTCATCATATCAGCAAAAGCCAATGTCTTTGTCTTCTGGTAGGGTGGGGTGTTTTTCTCATTGGAACCTCCATTTGGGTGTTGCCTTCTAATTGTTACCAAAGTTGTTGCAAGGTGATAATGCAAATGAGGATAAAGAAAAGTGTGACTCTTTCTTGGAGAAAAAGGTATCATATATTTTGCTCTGTGGCTTCACATGGTTTTGGGTGTTTTTGTTGTTATTGTTTTGTTTACTTGTTTGATTCTCAAATTGTGATCTTCCTCTTCCCTGTAACCCATTTGAATTGGAATCTACATCACTGGGAGTTGGAAAAAAAAGCCTTGGGCAGAGAATCAGAAGACCTGAGTTTGTTTGCAGCTTTAGCAGAGTTAGTTCTTCTTATTGTGCCTCAGTTTCCTCATTTGTAAAATAGGAATAATACCTGCCCTGCCTATTTCACATTGATGTGGAGAGAAAAGATGACCAGTTGCATAAGCATGCTTAGGAAAGTGAAAAGCCTTTACAAATGTAAGGATGTATGTATGTATTTGTTTATTTGAGATGGAGTCTCTTTCTGTTGCCCACGCTGGAGTGCAGTGGGGCGATCTTGGCTCACTGCAACCTCCGCCTCCCCGGTTCAAGCGATTCTCCTGCCTTAGCCACCTGGGATTACAGGCGTTTGCCACCATCCCTGGCTGATTTTCATATTTTTAGCAGAGATGGGGTTTCACCATGTTGGTCAGGCTGGTCTCAAACTCCTGACCTCGTGATCCGCCCACCTCAGCCTTCCAAAGTGCTGGGATTACAGGCATGAGCCACCATGCCCGGTCGGATGTATTCTTTTAAATGGCATTTAAACAAAATCTGGCTTCAAGGGAACATTCTTTAACCACTGGGAGTTGATAGATTTTGCTTTTGTTATTAAGGCTAACACTTATATTATTGTCTAAAGGTATTTGATGGTTTTCCAACCCTTCTTCTAGTGTTTATACTTATGTATGTGTGGGGGTGGTGGCAGGCTTCCGAAAACTGTATTCCATATGATTTTACCTTATCATAGGGTCATATATATGTGGTTTATAGGAAAATTCTTATTTGCATTATAAGTAATCCCCCTTCCACGGTTCTTGTGGGTTTTAATGATTCATAATTAAATTTATTTTGAAATATAATTTTCATTCTCTGAACACTTTACCATGTATTAAAAACTGGCCTTAGTCAATTTGATTTTATCTATGTTTATTTATATGGAGATAATGGTAGTCATTAAAAAAGTTTGAGATGAATTGGGGTTACTTACTTTATTGCAATCTCCCTATGAAGTTATAATGAAAGCAAGTCTCAGACCAAATTTTGTCTTATACATTAACATTTATTAAATGAACATTGATTAATAGCAGTAACGAAAGAGTTCATATAAACAGTATATTAAGCTTGATGAAGTCCCAGCTCTCTGTCCTTTTAAAGGCTTTGACCAAAACATACCTCGATGAGTCACAGGAGGAAGGCACAATCACATTTTAGAAGCAAAATTTTTAAAAAAATTTGTTTTTCACTGGATGCATTGCTCATGCCTGTAATCCCAGTACTTTGGGAGGCCAAGGCGGGCGGATCACTTGAGGTCAGGAGTTCGACACCAGCCCGGCCAATATGGTGAAACCCTGTTTCTACTAAAAATACAAAAAAATTAGCTGGTTGTGGTGGCATGCACCTATAATCCCAGCTACTTGGGAGACTGAGAAAGGAGAATCACTTGAACCCAGGAGGCAGAGGTTGCAGTGAGCTGAGATCACGCCACTGCACTCCAGTCTGTGCCACAGAGTGAGACACCATCCCCAAAATAATACCTTTTTTTATTTATTGAAGTAACATTCACATAACATAAAATGAACCATTAACCATTTTAAAGTGTACAATTTGGTGGCATCGACTGCATTCACAATGTTGTGTAAGCATCACCACTATCTAATTCCAGAACATTTAATCCTAAAAGGACACTTCGTACTTATTAAGCAGTGACTCCCCGTTGCCTCTCCTTTAACCTTTGGCAACCACTAATCTACTTACTGTCTATACAGAGCTACCTATTCTAAAAGTTTCTTATAAATGAAATCAGAGAATGATTTCGTGACTGTCTTCTTTCTCTTAGCATAATATTTTTAAGGTTTATCATGTAGCATTTATGAATACATTATTCCTTTTTATTTTTAAAAATTTTATTTTATTTTTGAGACGGGGTCTCACTCTGTCACCCAGGTTGGGGTGCAGTGGTGTGATCTAGGCTCACTGCAACCTCTGCCTTCTGGGCTTAAGCCATCCTCCCACCTCAGCCTCCTGAGTAGCTAGGACCACAGGCGTGCGCCACCATGTCCAACTAATTTTTTTGTATTTTTGGTAGAGACAGGGTTTCACCATGTTGCCCAGGCTGGTCTTGAACTGTTGAGTTCAAGAAATACACCTATCTTGGCCTCCCAAAGTGCTGGGATTACAGGTGTGAGCCACCGTGCCCAGCCCATTCCTTTTTATGGCTGAATGATGTTCCACTCTATAGACATACCACATTTTAAAAAATTCATTCATTCACTGATGGCCATTTGGGTTGCCTCCACATTTCGGCTATTATGAATAGGTTGCTATGAATATTCATGTGCAATATTTGTTTGATTAATTTTCAATGATTTTGGGTATATACCTAGGAGCAGAATCAGTGGGTCATATGGTAATTCTATATTTAACTTTTTGAGATACTGCTAAACTACTTTCCACTTGGCTGCAACATTTTACATTCCCACCAGCAATGTGTAGGGGGTTCCCATTTCTCTACATCCCTAACAACATGTATTATTTTCTGTTTTTTCTTTTTTGTTTTTGTTTGTTTGTTTGTTTGTTTTAAATAGTCATCCTAGTGGGTGTAAAGTATATCGTTGTGGTTTTGATTTTCATTTCTCTGATGACTCATGATGTTGAGCATGTTTTCATGTACTTATTGACCATTTGTATATTTTCTTTGGGGAATGTCTATTCGGATCCTTTGCACCCGCCCTCAACTTTCTTTCTTTCTTTCTTTTTTTTTTTTTTTTTTTAAGAGACAGGGCCTCACTCTGTTGCCCAGGCTGGAGAGCAGTGGTGCAATTATAGCTCACTGCTGCAGCTTCAACTTCCTGAGCTTAACCGATCCTCTTGCCTCACCTTCCCAAATAGCTGGGATTACACACCATACCCAACTAATTTTTAATTTTTTTGTAGAAATGGGGTCTCACCATGTTGCCTAGGCTGGCCTTAAACTCTTGGCCTCAAGTGATACTCCTGCCTTGGCCTCCCAAAAGTGCTAGGTTGACAGGCATGAACCATCACACGTGGCCTGCTTATTTTTATTTTTATTTATTTACTTTTGAGACATGGTCTTGCTCTGTCACCTAGGCTGGGGTGCAGTGGTATGATCATGGCTCACTGCAGCCTCAACCTCCTGGGTTCAAGGGATCTTTCCACTTCAGCCTCCCAAGTAGCTGTGAGTACAGGTATGTGCCACCACGCCTGGCTAACTTAAAAAAAAATATTTTGTAGAGATGGGACTCTCACTATGTTGCCCAGACTGGTCTCAAACTCCTGGCCTCAAGCAATCCTCCCAATTTGGCCTCCCAAAGTGTTGGGATTACAGCATGAGCCACCATGCCCAGCCTACCTCCACCTTTTTTTTTTTTTTTTTGAGATAGGATCTTACTCTGATGCCCAGGCTGCAGTGCAGTGTCATGATCACAGCTCACTGCAGCCTCGACTTTCCGGGCTCAGGCAATCCTCCCACTTCAGCCTCCTAAACAGCCGGGACCACAGGTGCATGCCACCACTCCTGGCTGATTTTTTTGTAGAGGCAGGGTTTTGCCATGTTGCCCAGGCTGGTCTCAAAGTCTTGTGCTCAAGCAATCTGCCTGCCTCAGCCTTGCAAGGTGCTGGGATTACAGGTGTGGGCTACCACACCTGGCCTCTGGCCTGCCCATTTTTAAATTGGATTGTTTCTCCTTTTGTCATGGAGTTGTACTCTTTTTGTTCCTCAATCCCTCCATTGCTGCTTTCTTTTGTGATTAACTGATTTTTTTTCTAGTGTATAATTTTGATTCCCTTTTCATCTCTTTTGAAATATAGTTTCTAGTTTTTTTTTCTTAGTGGTTACCATGGGGATAAAATTGGGATCTTAACTCTGTACCATCAAATTTGAATTAATACTAACTTGGTTTCAATAGTATGCAAAAACTCTGCTCCTTTAACAGCTCTATCTTCCCATTTTGTGTTATTTCACAAATTCCATATGTATAGTATGTTTATTAACACAGTTTTGTAATTATTGTTTTATTCCTTTGCCTTTTAAATCATATGGAAACAAAAAAGAATGACAAAGAGAAAAAAGGAGGCATTACAAACTGTATATGCAACACCACCAGCTTTTACAATTACCTGTGCAACTACCTTTCCTTTTGTTCTTTATTTCTTCATATGGATTTGGGTTACTGTCTGGTGTGCTTTCATTTCAACCTAGAGGATTCTTATCCTATTGCATTTATTGTACAGGAAGTCTATTTGTGATGAACTTCCTCAAGCTTTTGTTTATTTGGGAATGTCTTAAATTTTCCTTCATTTTTTGCAGGATAAGTTTTGCTGAATATATAATTATTGGTTTGCATTTAAAAAAAATTTAAATGTCCAACTGTCTCCATGGTTTCTGAATATAAACTGTTAGTCTTATCCCTCACATGTGATGAATTACTTCTCTCTTGGTTTTCGGAAGATGCTCTCTTTGTCGTTTTTTACAATTTGACTATTATGTGTCTTGGTATGGATATTTTTGAGTTTTTCATGCCCAGATTTTGTCATAATTTTTGGATGTGTAGATTCATATTTTCCATCCAGTTTGGGAGGTTTTTCATTATTTCTTCCAAGATTCTTTCTGCTCCTTTCTGTCTCTCCTCTTCCTCTGGGAACCTGCTTATTCATATGTTGGTATACTTGATATCCCACAGGTCTCAGGTTCTGCTCATTTTTCTTCATTCTATTCTCTTTCTGCTCCCTTGACTGAATGATTTCAACTGACATATCTTTAAGTTCCCTGATTTTTTCTTCACCTGTTTAGTCAGCTATTAAACCTCTCTAGTGAATTTTTAATTTCCATTTCTATTTGTTTCTTTTTAAAAATTATTTCTATCTCTTCATTAATATTTTCTCTTTGCCAAGATGTTGTTCTATTGGTTTCCTCTAGATTTTTGCATATAGTTGAGAAGTCATTTAAAGTCTTTGTCTAGTAAGCCCAATGCCAGGGCTTCCTAAGGAGTAGTTTCTTTCTTTTTTTTTTTTCTTTTCCGTAGATACGCCATACTTTTCTTGTATCTTTGCAGTTCTTGGATTTTTTGTTGAAAACTGACTATTTTGAATTTTATAGCATAGCAATTCTGGAAACCAGATTCTCCACCCTACCCAAAATTTGCTCTTGTTACCGATTGTGGGATGCTGTTATTTCTTTAGTGACTTTTCAATACTGTTTTTGTAAAGTCTATATTCTTTGTCTTATGTAGTCCCTGAAGTCTCTGTTCTGGTACCCTAGTGGTCAGCTGGTGTTTTGATAGAGTTACCTTAAGCGTCTGGAGCAAATAAAAGATAAAAGGAAGAGAAAAAAGAAAAAGAATGACTCTCCCAGTCTGTCATTGCAGATTTGTTCTGTGTTGGGCTGTTCCTTCAGTGCTTAGCCAGGCCATTTATCTCTGTCTTAGTTTTTACTTTCTACTTTCACAGAACTTAGGGCTAGCCAGAGGTTAAAGCTTAGAGTCTCCTCGGACCTTTTCTGAGTATGTTCCCCATACAGGGCATGTATATGTATTTCTTGATTCCTTGGTATACACGAGAGCTTTTTAAGGCCCTTATTCCCATATGTGGCTCCTTTCCTAACCTCTTTCTTTCCAGGATTATTAATCTGCCTGTTGCTTGTCCCAAATGTTTTTCCTTGCCCCAGGCTGTTGTAGCTGGTGCCTTTATATGCTTTTGTCTAGGAAACTACTCTAGTTTTGGGAACTCTCTGAGTTGGACAAAATAAAAGGTAACCTTTGTTCTGGTCCATGAGAAAAATGCCAGACAAATCAAGACTCAATTCTTTGAGAATAAGGTCCATATTTCTCCCTTTGGCACTGGTACTGGCTATTGGCATCAGAGGTATGGGCCTTAGTTCACATGGCCACTGCCAATTTGGTGTGTGAAGAATGGTAGGCAGGCAATTTAAAATAGTACTGTGCTCTTTTACTGTAAGGCAATCACTTTTTTCTTCTGGAGTGCAGTGGTGCAATATTGGCTCACTGAAACCTCTACCTCCTGGCTTCAAGCAATTCTCCTGCCTTAGCCTCCCGAGTAGCTGGGATTACAGGCATGCATCACCATGCCCGGCTAATTTTGTAGTTTTAGTAGAGACGTGGTTTTGCCGTGTTGGCCAGGCTGGTCTCAAACTCCTGACCTCAGGTGATCTGCCCGCCTCAGTCTCCCAAAGTTCTGGGATTGCAGGCATGAGCCACTGTGCACAGCCAAGAATACTTTTAAAAGAAATTTCTGCATGCCAAATTTTCTTTATGGTTGGAGGCTGGCTCATAAGTAGAATGTAGTTAGATTGCTTCACTACCTGCCTTTGGTCCTTTTAGAAGCCTGCTATATAGCAAATCTCAAGTCCAAAGAGCATTTATGGGAAATCGCAGGAGTGGTCTTTGTGGGAGGTATCCAGGAAGATCTACACACCTCCAACCAATGTGGCTTTGGTGCTTGTGTGGTCTGAGATTGGGCCATAAATTGAACTTGAGCCTCATTTTTTTCCCCTCCGGCCCTGCCACTGGAGTACACCACAGCCTGCTCAGAATTTTAGTTTCTCTTGTCTGTCACAAGGCCCTAGGAATATAGAGAAGATAAGATGCACTTTTGTGTTCAATAGAAGTGGAGAAGGATAGCCATTTAGGAAAGCAATTAGCAATTGATGACTGGAAGTAGTTGGAAACATTGTTATGCCCAGACCGTTTATTCCCTGAAGAAGACCACCAGAGTCCAGAGTCAAAGCTAAGCAGCAAGGATCTTTATTACAGGTTCGAACCTGGAACTCTCCCTTGCTCGTGAAACGAGACGGGCAGGAGAGCTCCCCCACTGAGCTCCGAGCAGTGTTATATAGTCTAAGAAAAGTGGGCATAGAGTTATTATACAAATCAGATATATGATTGGCTAGTGTTTGAACAAGGCGATTTGGCTAACTATGATTGGTTCCCGCCATTTCTGATATTTTGGTTCAAACTTTGAGGTGGGAGAGCAGGTTTATGGCAGCAAGAGTTTATCTTACTTAAACACGTCTTGTGACCTTGCCTCAGAACTTACAAAATCTCTGGTATGTGCAAAACAAAATCTCTGGTATGTGCAGAAAACCAGGTACTCACAGAACTTACGAAATCTCTGGTATGTGCAAAGATTAGAGAGCAGAACAAGGGTGTAGCGGGTGGGGGGCGGGTACACATCTATCTTTGTGTCCTTTCATTTCCCCCTTCTCATAAGTAACTGGATGTCCAATCTTGGATTTCCAGAGTCTTATAATATAGCCTCACTTTCTGGGTGCAGGAGAGGCTGGTGATGGCTACGGAGGACCATTAGTTGGATGGTATCAAACCTTTCTCTGACAAATTGTAAAATTTTATTTACCACACAGGGGCCTATAGTGAATAGAAGTAGTAAAGACATTAGGGGGCCTAAAAGGGGTGCCAGAAGGGAAAACATTGAAGAGCTCCACCAATTGTTAGCGGCTGTAGTGAATTGTTGCTTTTTCATTTCTAAGCTTAGTTCGTGTAGGCGTTGGACTCTTTCCTCAACTAACCCTGACTCATTTATATAGAAACAGCATTCTTCTTTGAGGAACATACAGGTACCTCCTTTCTCAGCCGTGAGTAAGTCTAAGGCTCTGCGGTTTTGAAGGGTGACCTGTGCTAGGGAGGTGAGCTGCCGCTGAAGGGAGGCTAGGGAATAGGCGGAGTCTTCCATAGCAACAGAGAACTGTTGTAACAGCTTATCGTTTTCTATCATGGAGTGTTGTAGGGCCCCTCCTGCTAACCCTGCTGCGACGACAGAGGTGGTTAAGGATATTCCGGCAATTAGTGGTAGAAAAACTGCTCATCTATGTCGCGCAGTTTCAGTTGGGGCAGTCCCTGCCCAGCCTATGAACTCTGCCGGGGTCAGCAGGGTCAGTCGGGGAACTAGTGTAACAGGGATGCACAACTGTCCGTCAGAGATGCTTTTGGACAGAGTTTTTAACAGAGTCATATTACACCAGAAGAACACACCAGGGGGAGCACGTATGGGGCTATTAGGGTATGTAGCCGTCTGGTTGCAGAGGCTGCTACTAAATGCTGAATAACGGTAGGGGTATTTCTCTTGGTATGGGTCACGGTACAGGGCTACATCAGGTATTGCAACTGTTGATGAATTAGAATCTGGCATATAGTTTGTGGGTGGGGAGGAAAGGGGAACAGCGGTTAATGGTGGTCTTCCTAAGGTTGCACACATAAAGCAAGAGGACAGGTCGCCTAAACCAGTGAGGTTGGTGAATGCTAGCCCTTCTTGTAATAGGGTTAGCCAGGAGAAGGGCTGCAAGTCTTGTGATAGCTTGGTTTCCTGTCTGTGGATTTGTGTATGGATTAAGGGTCGAATCTGGACTAGACTCCGCCACAAGTACAGGTGGCTACTAGGCCAGCTACTACTGGCATCGTAGTAGACTGCCCCATGTTGGGGCGATGTCCACCAGGAGTGCCCTGGATCTGTTATTATCCAAGTGAATATGTTGGGAGTCCCTGTCGGGTAGCGAGTCCTGAGGAGGTTAGACTTTCTCGGGTATTCGTCCCATACCCTGGCTGAGTGCATTTTACAATAGTGGTATGGGCAACCTGCATTCTGGTGCCACCAATAATTCTTACAATTATATTCAGTCTGATCATATTCAAAACAAATCATGGGTATCCCCGGTTGGGCAATTTGGAAATTAGTGAAATTGAGGTAAATTGGAGTATTGCACCCGGAGGGGGGGCAGTCTGCACTAGCTAGCAGTTTACCCGCTTGGGGGGTTTCCCCGGGGTGAGTTTTGTTCTCATAGAGCCAGAACCTCCAGACATAGGGATTAGACGGCGCAGCAGTTAGGAGAGTCAGATGTATAAGGCATAAAAGCATAGGCAAGCTAGACATGGTTACGGCTATGTGGGTGACGGCGCAGGGTTAGCTTTAAGGGATTGTTCTTAGCTTTGTCTACAGTCCATGTAACCGGTGCTCCAGACGGCTCGAGAAGGTTGGATGTTGGGTCCACTGGTTTGACGTGTGTGTAGTGGATCCACGAAGCGATGCCTTCTACTTTGAGAGCGGTGGGAGTAGTCAGGAGTACTTGCAGTGGTCCTTTCCACCTGGGTTGAAGAGTTTCTTGCCGGTGGCGCTTGACTAGGACCCAGTCTCCCGGCTGGAACGGATGAGGCGTCGGCGGAGGTCCTGCCTCGTACAGTTCTCGTAGTCTGGGCCAAATTTCCTGGTGAATTTTCTGTAAGGCTTGTAAGGAGAACAGGAGCTCAGAGACATTTTCAGTTTCAGGTTTGAGTAAGTCATCTTTTAGACTGGGGACCAGGGGTGGGGGTCTGCCATACATGATTTCATATGGTGTGAGGCCCAGTCTGTAAGGGGTATTTCGGGCCCGGAACAGAGCGTAGGGGAGAAGTACTACCCAATTAGCGCCAGTCTCCATGGTCAATTTAGTTAAGGTCTCCTTCAGAGTCTGATTCATCCTTTCTACCTGTCCTGAGCTTTGGGGCCTATAAGCACAATGTAATTTCCAATTTGCCCCAAGAATGGAAGCCAAATCCTGACTTACCTTAGCAACGAAGGCTGGTCCATTGTCTGACCCTATTTGGATGGGAAAGCCATACCTGGGGAGGATTTCTTCCAAAATTTTCTTTGCTACAACCTGAGCAGTTTCTCTCTTAGTTGGGAACGCTTCTGTCCATCCTGAAAAAGTATCTACAAAGACAAGTAAGTACTGATACCCATATTTTCCAGCCTTTATCTCAGTAAAGTCTATTTCCCAATAGATACCAGGCCTAGTTCCTCTACACCTAATTCCTGCGGTGGTCTGGGTTTGGGGGCAAGCGTTGTTTAGTTGGCAGGCTTTGCAATTTGTTGTGACATCGCTGGCCAGTTCAGCTATGCGCCTGATTCTAAACTTGGCGTGCCTGATTAAGTCCATCATTCGCCGGGCACCCAGGTGGGTTGTCCGGTGGATGTGTTCCAACACCTGCCGTCCTAATTTTTCTGGTAGGATGGTTTGGTCATTTATATCAGTCCACCACCCATTTTTAACCTGTTTTAGGGGAAGCGTGTTCATCCATTCGCGATCCTGTTTGGTATAGTCGGGAAAACATGGCAAATTTCGCGGGCCAGGATCGGGGAGCTGGAGCGCGAGGAGCTGACTGGGAGCTTTTGCTATGCTCCTTGCGGTTTGGTCGGCTAAGAAGTTGCCTCGAGCAATTGGCGTAGTTGGTTTCTGATGCCCAGGGCAATGTACGATAGCCAATTTCTTTGGTTTCCACAAAGCAGTTAATAGAGCTAGGATCTCTTGCTTGTTTTTTATTTCTTTGCCTTCGGCTGTTAATAGTCCCCTTTCTCTGTAGATGGCCCCATGTATGTGCGCAGTAGCGAAAGCATAGCGGCTATCCGTGTATACTGTTAGTTTTTTCTCTGCCCCTAGGGTGAGGGCCTGTGTGAGGGCTATCAGTTCGGCTCTTTGGGCCGATGTCCCTGGAGGCAAGGGTTCCGCCCAGATTACCTCAGTCTCTGACGTTACAGCCGCTCCTGCATACCGCTGGCCTTGGTGGACGTAGCTGCTGCCATCAGTGAACCAGGTGAGTTCTGTGTCGGGGAGCAGACGATCTTGCAGGTCCTCCCGCACCCCATGCACCTGAGCCAGTATCTCAGTGCACTCATGGAACGGGGCGTCCAAGTCTGGATTTGGCAGCAGTGAAGCAGGGTTTAAAGAGGTTGGGGGCAGAAAAGTTATTCTGAGGGGGTTTAACAGCAGTCCTTGATAGTGGGTGAGCCGGGCGTTACTCATCCATCGGTCCGGCGGCTGCCGGAGGACGCCTTCAATGACATGCAGGGTTATAACGCGCAACTCTTGCCCCATGATAAGTTTATCAGCGTCTCGGACCATTAGGGCGGTCGCCGTGATTATCCGCAGGCAGGGTGGCCAGCCAGCAGCCACTGAATCTAATTTTTTTGACAAATAGGCAACTGGCCTCTGCCAGGGGCCTAGGTACTGTGTTAACACGGCTTTTGCAACACCCTTACTTTCATCTACGTATAAGTGGAAGGGCTTGGAGACATCAGGGAGCCCCAGCGCGGGGGCTGATAACAAGGCAGTTTTGATTTGTTGAAAGGCCAGCTCAGCTTCTTCCGTCCAATTGAAGGGCTGCCGTTCCTTTGTTGCCTGGTATAGGGGCTTGGCTAACTCAGCAAATCCGGGTATCCATAACCTACAGAACCCTGCCGACCCCAGGAATTCTCTCACTTGCCGTGTCGACTGGGGTCTAGGGATGCGTAGGACTGTTTCCTTTCGGGCTTTGGTTAGCCAGCGTTGCCCCCCTTTTAATAGGTACCCCAGATAAGTTACCTCCGACTTGCAGATCTGAGCCTTTGTTGCTGAGGCTCAGTAGCCTAGCTCCCCCAGAGTCTTCAAGAGGTCCTCAGTCCCTTGAACACAAGTTTCCGGGGATCTGGCTGCTATTAAGAGATCATCAACATATTGCAAAAGAGTTATTTCAGGGTGTTGCCGCCGGTACTCACCCAGATCTTCATGAAGGGCTTCATCGAACAGGGTTGGCGAGTTCTTGAACCCTTGTGGCAGCCTGGTCCATGTTAGCTGACCGTTGATGCCCCTCTCAGGATCCGTCCATTGAAATGCAAAGAGTCCTTGACTTTTGGGAGCCAGAGGAAGGCTGAAGAAAGCGTCTTTTAGATCAAGAACGGTATACCACTGTTTTTCGGGATGTAAAGCACTCAGAAGGGTGTATGGATTGGGCACAGTGGGATGTATGTCCATGACCCTTTTATTAACTTCTCTTAAATCCTGTACTGGCCTGTAGTCCGTACTGTTGGGTTTACGAACAGGTAACAGTGGAGTATTCCAGGATGAGTGGCAAGCCCGTAGGACTCCCTGGTCTAGGAGTCGGCGGATATGGGGTGTAATTCCTTCTCTTGCCTCCAGGGGCATAGGATATTGCCGAACCCGAACCGGGTCCGTCCCTGGCTTAACTTCCACAAATATGGCAGGTCGATGTTTAGCTAGCCCTAAGCCCCCAGTTTCTGCCCACACTTCAGGGAAACGCTGGAGCCAAGAGTCAATTTCCTGATCGGGGGGCTTTTGCTCTTGATGGAGTCTGTACTCATCTTCTAAGGTGACAGTCAGGATAGATATTGGCCTGTTTTGGGAATCAATTATCTTGGGCCCTTCTGGCTCAAAGTGGATTTGGGCCCCCATTTTTGTCAGCAAGTCCCTCCCTAGTAGAGGGCAGGGGCTCTCTGGGATGACTAGGAAGGAATGGGAGACTTTTCCCGTTCCTAAGTCTACAGTCCTCTGGGTTGTCCAGGGGTATTTTTTGATGCCTGTGGCCCCGTGCACCCAGGATGTTTTCTTAGACATTTTTCCAATTGGTTTGGTTAGGACTGAGTGTTCCGCCCCAGTATCGACCAAGAAGCGAACTGGGGACCCCTCCACTTGCAAAGTTACCCTGGGTTCGGGGAGGGGGTCCGAACCCCATCTTCCCTAGTCAGAGTCCTGGGTAACGAGTACGGAGGTAGGGTTAGCTGGTCTCCGTTTCTTTGGGCAGTCTTTAATCCAGTGACCACGTTCCTTGCAATAAGCACACTGATCCTTTTCTAATCCTTGCCTAGAGCCTTGCTTTGTCTGCTTTCTGCTTTGGCCATTCCCTGCCTGGGGGAAAGCTGCTACTAAAACTTTGGTCATTTCTTTGGTTGCCTTGAACTGTTTTTCTTCTGGAGTATCCCTATTATTATAAACTCGCTGGGCCATCTGAAGGAGGTCCTGAATCTGCTTTCCCTCTAAACCTTCTAATTTCTGGAGTTTTCTTCTAATATCTGATGCTGCCTGGTTTACAAAGGACATTACTACCGCAGCCTGATTTGCCGGTGCTTCCGGGTCCATAGGGGTATACTGTCTGAAAGCTTCCATTAATCTCTCTAAATACACAGCGGGGCTTTCTGTCTTACCTTGTAACACAGAATATACTTTAGCCAAATTGGTGGGCTTGCGAGCTGCAGCCCGGAGACCCGCCATTAGAGTCTGGCGATAAATGAGCAGTAGTCCCCTACCTTCTGCCGTGTTGTAGTCCCATCTGGGCCGGGTCAAAGGAAAAGCCGCGTTAATGAGGTCAGGATTTGCAGTTGGCTGGCCGTCATCTCCTGGAACCAGCTTTCTGGCCTCAACTTGGATTCTTTCCCACTCCTCCGTTGTGAACAGGATTCGGAGGAGCTGTTGACAGTCATCCCAGGTTGGCTGGTGAGTAAACATGACACTGTCTAACAACGAGGTTAGATCTTTGGGATTATCGGAGAACCGAGCATTTTGGGACTTCCAATTGTATAAATCACTAGTGGAAAAAGGCCAATACATGAGACGGGAGAGCCCGGTATCATCGAGTGATCCTATTTCTCTGAGAGGCAGGGCTACGGTGGAGTCAGGGAGTCAGGAAGCTTGGTCCCGCAGTACGCGGCCTCGCGTTCGGCCGGCCGGCCCCCCCGGGTTACTTTCGCTCTCGGCTGCTTCCGCTTCTCGGTTTCCCTCTACGGAAGCACCACCCTGGGGGACTGGGTCCTGTGGGATAAGGTGCGGATATGGTGGGGGAAGTGTGGGTTCTAACGTTAGGGGGTCCTGGCTGTCTGGCAGCACAGGGGCCGAGGGAGCAGAGGGAGTCCTTTGTCTTGTAGGTCGCATTACTAGGACCTTGCAAGGCTCAAGGATGAATGGAGTTATCCAGGGCGGTGGGTCTTCCACAAGATTTTGCCACACTAGAATATAAGGAATTTGATCAGGATGTCCTGACTGCCCTGGCAGGAAAATCTTAGTTTTTACCTTAGTAATAATAGAGAGACAGAAAGTTCCTTCGGAGGGCCACCCTACGCCGAAAGAGGGCCACTCCGAACGGCAGAAAGTAACTAGCTTTCCCTTCTTTAGTTCTACGCTTAAGTTACGCCCCCGAGCCTTCACATCCTTAAAATTGGTAACAAGGAGTGAGAGCGGCATGCTCTGGTTGTTGCCCATCTTTGGACTGCTCCTACAAAGAGAAGGAGGGACGAAAATGAGTGTGAAGCAGAGGGGAGTATCCGACAGGTCCGGTCCTGGAAGGGGAAGAAAAGGTTTTATGTTTCGTTTTGGACTTACACTTAACACTTAACAATAACAGACAGACAGTGAGAAACGATGAGCCTTCGCGAGCGTGTGTCGGACTTCCGACCTGAGTCAGACGGGGCAACCAAGGATGGAGGCCCCCAGATGGGCACTGGGGGACGTCTCCCACCAGTCCCGAGTGGCTGTCTTTTAGTGCATCCGCCAAGACCATGCCACTTATAAAACAGACCAATACAGATTACAGATTACGGATTTCGCGAAATTTCAGGGAGACAGACAGAGACAAAACAGAGACAGTGACAAAGCCGGCTTACCTACAGATTAAGATCCATTGACTTGGGGGTCTGGTGGGCTTGGGGGAAATCCCGGACGAGCCCCCATTTGTTATGCCCAGACCGTTTATTCCCCGAAGAAGACCACCAGAGTCCAGAGTCAAAGCTAAGCAGCAAGGATCTTTATTACAGGTTCGAACCTGGAACTCTCCCTCGCTCGTGAAACGAGACGGGCAGGAGAGCTCCCCCACTGAGCTCCGAGCAGTGTTATATAGTCTAAGAAAAGTGGGCATAGAGTTATTATACAAATCAGATATATGATTGGCTAGTGTTTGAACAAGGCGATTTGGCTAACTATGATTGGTTCCCGCCATTTCTGATATTTTGGTTCAAACTTTGAGGCGGGAGAGCAGGTTTATGGCAGCAAGAGTTTATCTTACTTAAACACGTCTTGTGACCTTGCCTCAGAACTTACAAAATCTCTGGTATGTGCAAAACAAAATCTCTGGTACGTGCAGAAAGCCAGGTACTCACAGAACTTACGAAATCTCTGGTATGTGCAAAGATTAGAGAGCAGAACAAGGGTGTAGCGGGTGGGGGGCGGGTACACATCTATCTTTGTGTCCTTTCAACATGAATCAGTTTTTCCCTTGTAGTATATCTCATATCTTTTCTTGTAGTACAGCTCATATTGTGGCTTAATGGGCAAACTTTTCACAGGCTCTGGAAAGCATATTCAGATTTCTAGTAACATTTTCAAGTTAACTCCAACTGAAGATGTGGTCATCTACAGAATGAGATTTGAGGAAGCAGCTGGCAGTATACTTCTCCCTCCAAGTTCACTGCCAGTCATTCCACAATTTCTCAATTTTTTGTGCCTTCAAGAAACTCCTAGCAAAATGTCAAGTTTGGTGTGGGTTCTACTAAAGCCCTTTCAGAGTAGACTCCCCTGAAAAGTGACTTTCTTTCCTTTTCATCAACTTTTGGAGAGCAGTCAACAGCATGGGGACCATCAAAGTTACACTGAGGGGAAATGAGGATATCAGAAACTTTCCAGATGGCTTGAAATGAATGCAGGTGTGCCTGGAACTCTGCCATTGCTCCTCATCTTGAAATGGTAGTCAGTAAATGCACTTCTGGTAAACAATTCCAATTTTAAATGTGCCAGTGGGATATACCAGCTAAAGAAATCCAGGAATGAATCTGTTTGTTCAGCAAATAAGTCTCCCTGTTTTTGAAGTTTGCATTTTTATTGAGGTTTCTTAGATTCTTAAAGTGGTTTCAGAAAGTTTTATCACAAAAGATATTTAACCTAAGTAGACAAGCTGATTTAGATGGTGAGTTATATGCATATATGGACAAAGGAGGAGAGAAGGGGAAAGATTTGTGTTGATGGGCTATGGTGTGTACACATGCGTATGTATCTGGCAGGTAGAGATGACCAACATTTATTGATGTTTACTACCTGTCAGGGACTACACTAAGTGTTTTTCAGGAACCATTTTGTTTGACTCTCATGTCGACTTTGAGGTAGATACTATTATTCTCCTTTTACTGCTTAGAGAGGTTAAGTAATTTGCTCAAGGTCACAGTAGAATGGAGATTTGTTTCTAGGTAACAGGAGAGCCAGATCTAGCTGTGTGACCTTAGGCAAGTTATATCTCTCTCTGGGCGTCAGTTTCCTCATCTGTTAAATGAGAGGTTGTCTTTAGAGCACTTCTGGCTCTGACAGTCTAAGATTCTATGTTTCTCGGCTGCTTCCTATGTTTTCTGGGTGTTGTTTCCTAAGGAGATAAAGGCCGGAAGTCAACAGTGACTGACTTGCTAGTAGGGATATTTCACAATGTAGTCACAGACAGCGGGGTACCATGGACAATACATTCGTTTGGGTTTTTGTGTTGTTGTTGGTGGTTTTTCATTACCTTGATCTGAGTTCTGAACGCTGTTAAAGCACTTCGTTCTCATCATTAACTTCTGTCTTGAGAAAGACGGAAACCCAGACCATTTATTGTAATTTTTCCCTGACTAAATTTGGATTCTTTCAGTGCTTCTTATTGCCCCAAAGTGCTGTCCCTGTGAGTTCCATTCATTCAATGACAAATATTTATCTAGTGTCTGCTATGTGCAAAATATTTTTCTAGGCACTGAGGATACATCGATGAATAAAACAGGCACATATTTCTGCCCTCATGGAGCTTATATTTTAGTGTGGTGAACAGGCAATGAATGAAAGATAGTCATTCAGTATACAGTAGTATGTTAAATGGTGATAAATTCTGTGGTAGAAAATAGAGCAGAATGAGGGACTTGGGAGTGCTTGGTACAATTGCTTACTATGTCCTTGGGAAAATCAGTGCTAGGTTTTTTTTTTTGTTTTTGTTTTTGTTTTTGTTTTTTTAAATCAAGGCATGGATAACAGGACATTTCTTACCTAGGCAAATAAGCATGGACTTTGGAGTTAGATAGACCTATTTTGATTTGTGACCTTGGGCAACTGTATCCCAGCTTTGCGACCTTGGGCAACTAATTTTCATTGAGCCTTGTATCAGCCAGTGTTCTATCAGAGAAGCAGAACCATTAGGAGTGACACAAAGCAAAGGGTTTATTATGGAGATCAGATCTTATGCAATTGTGGGAGCTGATTAAACAGTTCCTGTAAGACTGTTGTTCTGGGGCTGGGTGCGGTGGCTCATGCCTGTAATCCTAGCACTTTGGGAGGCCGAGGCGGGCAGATCACCTGAGATCAGGAGTTTGAGACCAGCCTGGCCAACATGGCAAAACCCTGTCTCTACTAAAAATACAAAAATTAGCTGGGCATGGTGGCTCACACCTGTAGTCCCAGCTACTTTGGGAGACCAAGGCAGGAGAATCGCTTGAACCTAGGAGGCGGAAGTTGCAGTGAGCCGAGATCGTGCCACTGCACTCCAGCCTGGGCAACAGAGTGAGACTCTATCACAAAAAAAAAAAAAAAAAAAAAAAAAGACTGTGTTCCGGATCTGATGCTGGGCCTGAAGTCAACCGGGCAGATAATCAAGAAAGATGGATGTGAAGTGGGAGGAGAGCAAGGTCACACTAGAACTTGTGAGGATTAGCTGGAACCCAAATATACCTCTCACAGCCTATAAGCCTCCAACTTCAAACTTGGAGGTATTGTACAGGAGAAGCTGGTATGCTTCATCACAGAGCTAAACACACACGTGGCCCCTGAGTCAGAGAAGCTGAAGGAGGAAATCCCAGGGGAACGAGAGAAGTTGTGGCCTATGTGTGTTCTTTCAGAAATCAGAGAAGCTGGCCAGATGCAGTGGCTCATGTGGGTAATCCCAGCACTTTGGGAGGCTAAGGTGGGTGGATTCCTTGAGGCCAAGAGTTCGAGACCAGCCTGGCCAACATGGTGAAACCCTGTCTCTACTAAAAATACAAAAATTAGCCAGGCGTGGTGGCACGTGCCTATAGTCCCAGCTACTGGGGAGGCTGAGGCAGGAGAATTGCTTGAACCCAGGAGGCAGAGGTTGTAGTAAGCCAAGATTGTGCCACTACACTTCAGCCTGGGCAACAGAGCAAGACTCTGCCCCAAAAAAGAAATCAGAGAAGATGAAAGAGGAGCTTTAGCAGTTGCTGTGGGCTCAGACATGCCCCAAGCCAAAGTTAAGAGCCAGGAGAGACGAGACAACATACTTAAGCTGCAACCACACCAAGTACCCTCCTCTGATCTTCTGGGCCTAAGAAGATGAGGGCAGCTGCTTCACTTCTGTCTCCCAAGTTTCATGCAACATATATCTGGTCCATGCTAACCCAGCCTATTTAGAATAGAGAAAGGAATTGTAGAGATTCTAGTTCTAGCTTAGCTAGGTTGACAGTATACAAATCCATCACAAGCCTATATCTTAATGGGAATAATAATACCTAATTCACAGGATTTTTGGGAGGAATAAATGAGATAATCCATGTAAAAGTATCTAGCACATAGTAGATAATAATTTTTTTCTTCCTTTCTCCTACCCTTTGGCCAAGGAATAGCACAATTTCAGGCCTCAGGGCCTGTGGAGAAGATTTTATGTATTTATTTATTGGGGGAGTGTGCTGTGGGGACTGTGAGGATACCTTTTTAAATTATTAAATGATTATATCAGATTGCAAATTACTTGTTATAGCTATATTTGAGGTTGACTCTGTTTGAGGATGTGGACGATACACTGAATACCCCAGGCCATTGAAGATACATTTAGCATACATACATATGCAAACAATAAAAACAGATTGAAAGAAATTATATAAATTGGTGGAAAAACAAATTTAATTTATGAAGTCACAGAGTCAAAGAATGTCAGACCTGGTAGGAGCTTAGGAGGAGGTCAAATATTTCGATACTTAATTTTCACAGATGATAAACTGAGGCTCAGAGAGGAGAAGTAAATTGGGTACATTCACTAGTTGTTTGGTTCAGAAACATTTTTTATAAGATGTTTTTTAGAATTCTATAGAACTCGTTAAATATATTGTAAGGATATTGTCGAAGACTTCATATACTTTGTTGTTCAGTGTCTTCTATATGGCATCCCCACATGAGAAATTTTAGAACTAAGTGCCAGGAAAAATTTTGTTTAACCTGAGGAACTGGTATGCTTTTATTCCTTATGGACAATATAAATCTGGTAAATGATCATGAGGAAACATGATCATTTTGCTTTGGCTGCCGGGATGTTCAGAGCCAAATTTGCAGCCCTAACTTTACTAACCATGTAGGTCTCTATGAGCCTCAATATAGATGTCTTACCTTTGCCACTGGCTTTGTTGCTTTTTTTCTTCTTGTCTTGATTTTTAGTTAATATAATTTTTATATGTTTAGTTAATATGATTTTTATATTTAATGCGATATATATCACATTATATATAATATATATCACTATATATTTTATATATATATATATTATAGGTGGCCTCAAATTCTTTTTGGTATGAGGAAGGATATAAGCACACAAATATAAAAATCCTATATTATTTGACCTCTGTGGTACAGTGAAAAAGCACTGGGCATGGAATAAATTCTAGTCTAGGCTCTGCCATTTTATTTTATTTTATTTTATTTTTTTGAGACGGAGTCTCGCTCTGTCGCCCAGGCTGGAGTGCAGTGGCCGGATCTCAGCTCACTGCAAGCTCCGCCTCCCGGGTTTACGCCATTCTCCTGCCTCAGCCTCCCGAGTAGCTGGGACTATAGGCGCCCGCCGCCTCGCCCGGCTAGTTTTTTGTATTTTTTAGTAGAGACGGGGTTTCACCGGGTTAGCCAGGATGGTCTCGATCTCCTGACCTCGTGATCCGCCCGTCTCGGCCTCCCAAAGTGCTGGGATTACAGGCTTGAGCCACCGCGCCCGGCCTCTGCCATTTTAATAGACTTCTTTGAACCTCAGTTTCTTTGAGCAGCTTGGATATTGTAACTTCTGGTATGATTCAGAAGGCAGCCTTTTTAAAAGAGTATAGAAGTGTCTAAAACCTTGTGTCTGCCCCTTATATAAAAAGTGTTTTGGGGAACTTGACTCTCAGTTAAGAGATTCAGGGTGATTTGAAATGAGGATTTTACTCAATTCTGGATAAGAAACCAGAGCTAGATTAAGTTTCTAGATTGGTGAGAGAACAGTACATAAAGTAGAATGTGTTCATTTATTTGCTTTTATTTTTATTTTTTTTAATTAAAAAAATTATATGGTAAAATTGACTTTTTGGTGAGTATGCATTCTATGAGTTTTAACATATGTATAGATTCACATAACCACCACAAGCAGGATACAGAACAGTTCCATCTCCTCAGAAAAGTCCCTCTGGCTCTCCTTTTGTAGTCAAACTCTCCTCCCACACATATGCCTTGATTTTACTTATTTTAAATTGTCCTCCCCACCATTTTATGAGAATAGATTAAGATAAATTTGATCCAACCATTGACTTTATAGAGTTCCTACTGTATGCTCACCACTGTGGTAGGTTCTGCAAGCTGTGTAAGGAGTATCATATGTGGACCAGGGCTTCAAGTATGTTACGATGTGGTTGACAAGATCGACTTAATACACTGGAAACAATTAGAGGAGCCTATAAGACACTGTATAAGCAAGTGCTAAATTGGTACAAATCGTAAGATGGGGAAACATCTGTCTGTGTTTGGAATATAGGCTTCTGCAAGCGAATGACACACTACTCGTATTTGTATATATCTTTCTGTGTGAGGACAGACTGAAATGTATTTAGAAGTGTAGAGTTAAGTTTTACCTCTAAAAGGGATATATTAGCCTAAACAGATGAAAGAGAATCACAGGATTGTGAGAGTATTTACAAAAGTCTTCAGAATCTATAGTCAAGGAAGTCTACCTAAGTGCAAAAAACTATTTTATTTTTGTAAGATGTGGAGAGACAGATGATTGCCAAATGGCTTTACTCTGTGTCCAGAGAAATTTAACGAAGCTGACAGCCAGATATCTATTGCAGAAGTCTGACTAGAATTTTCCATTATGAATACAGTGCATGTGAATTCTGAACATATGGCTCCCATCAGTGATCTATGAGGAGGTGATGGAATGTAGGTTGGCGAAGACAAGAGGAAGGGCCAAGTCTCTGACTCTAAAGTGAGAGGCAGCTGGACCCCATATGTGTGTATGTTTAGACTTGGAGCCAGCTTTATGTCAAGGGAGTAGGCAGTCACCCAAGCCTCATGATTTGTAGGGTGTAGAGAAAGGATCTTCCTTTGCCAAATTCTTTCCCTACAGGCAAGCCTCAAAGCCTGAACTTTCCATTAGAGAAAGAAACAAAATATTGTGTCTTCCAAAGCCCCTCTTTAAAATATAAGGAGCTGGGTAGGGAGTGGGACACCAACCCATTAAGCTGGAAACAGCTATTAGAGTCTTGATGTGGAGCAGTTTATCTAATAAGCCTAGTGAAACTGGAGGGAAGAGTAGGACCCATGGGTGTTCATGTACACGCATGCTGGGAGTCAGTGTGTTTGCAGAAAACCTGGCCCCCATACAGATTAGAATGGTAATATTTAGTGCACATTTACATATTCCAGCTCATTTGCTACATGTTGGGTGCCTGCAATGGTTTACTCTCCAAGCTGGCAGGCGTCCCTGGTATCAACCAGGATACAGGTTACTGCAGAAATTTGTTAAGAATTGATTAAGAAGACAACCTTATGAGGTACCCTTGGCCTGAATATCTTGAAGGGCCTCTTAAGACACCTTCCAGCCAGCCCTCACAGAAAGTGGGGGTAAAGTCAGGAGTGTGAAGCCCATGACATGAATGGAGAGACTAGCTATTAAAGAAGTTGTCACTTCTCTAAAAATAACCTAGATATTTAGGGTACAAGCAGGACTGTCTGGTGTGTATGTGATGAGAGCCAGAAGCCCTACGCTTTCTGAGCAAATGAGGTGATATGAAGAGCAGAACTTTCTGACCATGTCCTTTATACCTGACACCCTAGGTATGGTCCTGCCTTGCATCCTGAAAACTGTCCTTACTTCTCAACAAAATTGCCTCTGGAGTCCTCTTTCCAAGCTATTTTTAGCAATCAGTCCAACCTTGCTAATCTGGGAAAGCATGTAAAACTTGTTTTTCTTTTGAAAATGAAGGAAAATGTATTCTAAGAAGCTATGAAGATGTGCAGGATCTCACTAAATGTTGAATTTGACTATTTGAAATGTGCAAGACTAATCAGTTCAGAGGATTGTCCAATCCTTAGAATATGCAAAAGCATTGGACCTACGAGAGAAGGAGCTTCACAAAACTTAAAATCTAGTGCCAAAATGTCTGCTGCGTTCATTGATCCTCTTTGACATAAAAGTGTTAATTTGGCTGAGTGCAGTGGCTCATGCCTGTTATTACAGCACTTTAGGAGGCCAAGGCAAGTGGATTACGAGGTCAGGAGTTCGAGACCAGCCTGACCAACATGGTGAAACCAACCCTGTCTCTACTAAAAATACAAAAAAATTAGCTGGGCGTGGTGGTGCGTGCTTGTAATCCCAGCTACTCAGGAAGCTGAGACAGGAGAATCGCTTGAACCCGGGAGGTAGAGGTTGCAGTGAGCCAAGATCATGCCACTGTATTCCAGCCTGGGTAACAGAGCAAGACTCCGTCTCAAAAAAAAAAAAAAAAAAAAAAGTGTTAATTTATCTCACAATTCGGTGTGATTTTGGTAATTACATAACTGAGCCTTTTGTATTAAAAAGGCAAGTACTTTGTAGATTGGTGTAGGGTGGAGAAAATCAACGAAACCCCATGTGGGTATGGTGTTGGCTTTTCTGAGTTCCTTGTTGGATGGAAAATTCAGACTACTTCTCAGCCTGAGTCATCTGAAAAAATTGGATTTGCTAATTTGCAGGTAGAAAATTTAATGTGCCTGTTAATTTCTTCAGATGATGACATTTAAAGGTGAAAGTGATAATGGTGCTGGGAAGGTGTACCTGAGGATCATGGGCTTTATGGTGCTGGGTCAGAGCTGCTGTTGAGGTCAGGTGAATTAGCTTTGGTCAAAGGGCGGAAGCCAGGACTCTAGTATAATTTCCCTGTAGATTGATAATGGAAATTTCCCATTACAACTTATGGGCATTTGATGTATTGGAGATTCATAAATAGATTTCTTGGGCCCCGAGGCCTACTTTCTGCTGGTCAAATTTGTGTTTGTAAATTTTGGATGGTATCCAGGAATGGGGACTCCACCAACTTTCTCAATAGCCTGCTCCAGTTTTAGAGAGGTCAAAAAACTCTTATTTCTAGCAATGCTGCTCCTACTTAAATCTACCGATTTCTTCTCGGTCAGTGTTTCATTTACATGAGAATGACTTCTCAGCATTGTTCTCTTTAAATGCCTTCACGGACTATTGGACCACACTCTTCAAGTCTTCTCTAGGCTAAATAACTTTCTGTAGTGATAACATAGGCCTTTCTCAATTCACTCATGAAGAAATGAGTCTTTAGGCTTCTTTCTTTTACAATAATAATGATAGCAATAGCAATAGCTAATAATTGTCCATTTATGGAGTGCTGACTAATTGCCAGGCAGTGTACTAAGGATTTTACACGTGTTGGTTCATTTTATCTTCCTGATAACCCAGTGGGGGCATGAGTTATTATTTTGCTGTTTTAAAGATTAGGAACTTGAAAGTGAGAGTTAATTTGTCCAGGTTCATACTGTAAGTTTAACCAGTATCTTTCTGTGATGCTCTATGGCTTCCCTGATCACTGAGATTATTCTGGCTTGTTTGTATTTATTTTTCATGTATGTCTGTGTACACACACATATACTCTCACACACATATACACAAACATATGGGAATATAAGTGTGGGTAAATTTGCTAGATACATGTCATACTGCTTTGTGCCATGCTGGGGTACTAACATCTTTAAAGGAAAGAGTAGCTGACCTTCATCTCTACTGAAATTATTCCCTTAGGAATATTTCGTTTCTCTTTTCCATTAATAAGCTGCCTTGAAGAGCAAATTAGTTCTATGAAAGATGCTATATTAAATTTCAAAGTGCTAGAGCCAAAGGAATTTTAATATTTTCACCTTTATTCTGTCCACATATGTTGTAGATGATAAAATTTTACAGCAGTTCCTACTCTCTGCATTGCCTCTCAGCCCTAGAGGCTGTCAGGTGATGGCTAAGAGGAAGCACTGCATATCCCCAAGTGAATGGATTACTGTATAGGCCACTTTGTAGCCCTTTACAGTTTAGTAGGAAAAATGGGCATAAGCATATGTTGTAGATGAGAACAAACCATGCTTCATGTGGTACCTGTGTACTAAGTACATTTTCAGAGTTGCTCCTGGGCATTGGAGGAGAGAATGAAGTGTACATTTTCAGGGGATTTAATAGTGCCTGAAAGTTCAGAAATCCAGGATGTGGCATTTGGTTTCAGATTTGAAGACAGGGAACCAAGGAAGAGAAGAGAAATTCCTGAAGTGGAATTCATTAGTTTTGTATCGGAATTGAGCTGCCAGTCTCAGATTGGCACTGCTGTGTGCCATGATGGGCTGGAGGCAGAAGGAAGAGCAGCAAGACTTGGATCCTAAACCTGTCTTTGCCACTTTGGAGGTGTGTAACCTTGGGCAAGTTAAATCTTACCTCTGGGCCTCAGTTTCCCCACTTGTAAAGTGAGGACAAGACCATATGTACCTCATAGGCTTGTAATGGTTAAACAGGTTATTAAATGCGAGACAGCTTTGAGCCTAGAAAAAAAATTAGAAAAGTTAGCAATCACTAATAATTATATTTTAGATGTACTCTAGATGAATTTTTTATTAGTTTTCTTCTTTCAAAACGAGGTTTATTCTTTCCCAAGTATGTCTCACAGTATACAATTGAAAAATATTGTTTTTAGCACATGATAGAATAAAGTTTAGCCACTGATCCTATTTTGCCTCCTTCAGCCCAAGCTCTGAACAGACTTGGGGTGGCCTTCTCCTGGCTGGGGACAAGGAATGAGTTTCTCAACTCTTTTTTTTTTTTTTTTTTGGAGATGGAGTCTTGCTCTGTTGTCCAGGCTGGAGTGCAATGGTGCAATCTCGGCTCACTGCAACCTCAGCCTCCTGGGTTCAAGTGATTCTCCTGCCTCAGCCTCCTGAGTAGCTGGGATTACAGGCATGCATCACCACGCCCAGCAAATTTTTGTATTTTTAGTAGAGACGGGGTTTCACCATGTTGGCCAGGCTGGTCTCAAACCCCTGACCTCAGGTGATCTGCACACCTCAGCCTCCCAAAGTGCTGGGATTACAGGCGTGAGCCACCGTGCCTGGCTATTAGTTTTTCAACTATTAAATTAATGCACTGCCTGCCACTCACCTACTCATTTGGCTTTAAAGCTCATGGCTTGCCCTTAATTGATAGCTTAGGAGAGTGGTCTCCAGAGTGGGGATGTATGAATCCATGGGGGTTGTGCAAGATGATCAATTTGGGTGTGGAGAAAACATTAATGTTTCTATTTACTTTTTCTATTTTTTTTTTTTTTTTAGAGCCCAGGGTCTAAGAAAAACAAAACAAAACAAAACAACTCCTGGGCTCAAGTGATCCTCCTACCTCAGCCTCCTGAATAGTTGGGACTATAGGTAGATTCCACCATGCTTGGCTTACTTCCTAGTGTTAAATCTTTGAATCGACACTGCTACTCATTTGGACCTGTGTTAGATGTGTCACGTATGTTTGGCAGCACCTTGCAGAAAGAGTAGGTGTTTCATAATTCAAAGTGATTTTCAGCAATAGCCTCACTTGTTTTTTGCTTTCAGTATATTGTAAAATACTGTGGTTTACCTCTGCAGGGAGAAGGCTATAGTTTATATAATCTTAACTGATAGACTCTTTTATATGGTTTGTAAGGAGATGGAGAATGACCGTGAAAATTCTTAGCGCCACTCTGAGATCTCACTAGTTATCTTGAGGAAAATATTTTAAAAATTGCTCAACTTAGGGATGAGTTACAATCTTTTTCTTCTAAACAAAGACAAGTGTTCCAAATTTTCTTATCTTTTCTTGCTAAGTAGTTGGCAATACCCAGAAGATATTATTTTTTAAAAAGTGAATTTTAATAATGAATGAAAAGTAAATGCTTTAAAAAAGCATAACTTAAAAATGGATGCTGAAAAATGTTTCTATCTTCTCTGTCGTTTTGTTGCTTTGCCACCTACCATAAAAACCCCTAGTACCTGCATAATTTTAAAAGTTGGAAATAAACATTTCTAACCTCTTTAAAGCTTTTTCAAAGGAAGGATTTTGGCAAATTTTGATCCCATTTGTTAAAAATGGCAATATATCACACTTGTGATTAGTTTGCAGGCACAAGTGATTAACATCAGGGAATAAGAAAATTTATTAGACAAATTACAGCAAACACGTTTGAATAATTGAAGGATGAAATAAAAAACACATTCAGGATTAAATATTAAGCATAGACAATGATGTACTTCTGTTTGAATCTGTGTATCTTTATGAGTTCTCTTTTTCAACCAAGATATTTATTAAAACCTAGTAAATAATCTGATTTAGAACAAGTCCTTCAAATTGCTGTAACATAAGATTTAAAAACTTAAACAATGTTGAGTCATATTACTTTCATTTGATAAATTATGTCAAATATTAATTTTAAGTGAGAACAAAACCATTTTTGTGCCATTTAGAAAGTGTGAAGTATTGCTAATTTTTAATCATTCTTTTAAAGTTCATATTTCTGTATATGTTTATATCATAATGTATGCAATAATATAGTTGTACTATATAAATAATTTGTAAATAAATAAACATATTTGATTTTGGGGTGGCATGGGCTTTAAAACTCTGATTGTGTTAAAATTTGGAGGCCACTAAACTACACTACTAGTTGCTTTAGACACTTGATAGTGAACATAGCCTTGAGTTATCTGCTACAGTTCCTATCAAGAGCCTGGCTGAGAGAGCTGAAATTTAGGTAAGGGACATGCTAACTATCCCTCCCACTGACTCAAATAGGTATTATGCATTCTATCCTTGGCTCAAGCTAGACCATTGATAGGCTACATATCTAGCTTGTTTAAGGATGGGTTAAGGTGAAATAGTAGAGCACGCAAGGTGCTAGAAGGAGAGTATGGGTCAATAACTGGAGAAGGAGAGGCCGGGTGCGGTGGCTCAAGCCTGTAATTCCAGCACTTTGGGAGGCCAAGGTGGGTGGATTGCCTGAGTTCAGGAGTTCGTGACCAGCCTGGGCAACACAGTGAAACCCCGTCTCTACTAAAATACAAAAAGTTAGCTGGGCGTGGTGGCGTGCGCCTGTAGTCCCAGCTACTTGGGACGCTGAGGGAGGAGAATTGCTTGAACCCAGGAGGCGGAGGTTGCAGTGAGCTGAGATCACACCAGGGCACTCCAGCCTGGGCGACAGAGCGAGACTCTGTCTCAAAAACAAATCAAACAAACAAAAATAAAATAACCAGAGAACGAGAAATGAATCAAGGTATGGAAGGATTGAAATTTTGTGACACTCTCTATCTCCAGATTGACCCACCTCAGGTCTTAGAAAGGTCATCCCGAGGTAATACTCTACAGCACATCTCATTGCCTTTATGAACCTGCCTCTAGTCAGTCACACAAAGCACACAAGACCACAAAGAAGACAAAGCACTGAATGGTATTATCTTCTCTTGTTCCTTCATCATTTTACACATGTAAACTCTGGATAATGTGGTAGTAGTTAAAAGCAAGAAATCAGATCTTAATTTGAATCCTGGTCCCACTGGTTGTTTGCTGGCTCTGACCTCTTTTGAATTCTAGTTTCTTCATCCACAAAATGAAGATACTAGTACCTACCTCTCAGGGTAGTTGAGAGAATTAAATTCATAGGAAGCATTTAGTAAGTAATCTGGCATATATCAGGTACTAATAATGATGACATTATTCACCACATTGTTACCTCCTGATGGTTGGAACCATGCTATGTGCTCTTTTTATTTTTCTATACTCACAATGCCTAACAGAGATCTAAGTATACACTAGGCGTGCTCATTTACTACTTGTTGAACTGAATAGAATTAGTGGGAAAGACATGTCAGGACAAAGATGATTTAGGAATCGAGTGCAATCTGACATTAGAGACTTTCAACTAATTTACTTTCCTTATCTCTGCTATACGAACTCATTTTATGTCAACTTTTATTTTAGATTCAGAAATACATGTGCAGGTTTGTTACTTGAGTGTATTGCATAATGCTGAGGTTTGGGGTATGAATGATTGCATTACCCAGGAAGTGAGCATGGTACTCAATAGGTAGTTTTTCAGCCTCTGTCCCTTCCCTCTCTCTCCCCTCCAGTAGTCCCCAGTGTCTATTGTTCCCATCTTTATGCCATGTATACCCAATGTTTAGCTTCAACTTATAAGTGAGAACATGCAGCATTTGATTTTCTGTTTCTGTGTTAATTCACTTAGGATAATGGCCTCCAGCTGCATCCATGTTGCTGCAAAGGATATGAATTCATTCTTGTTTATGGCTATGTAGTATTTTGTGGTATATATATATATACTACATTTTCTTTATCCAATCCACCATTGATGGGCACCTAGGTTGATTCCATTCTTTGCTATTGTGAATAGTCCTCTGATGAACATATGAGTGCATGTGTTTTTTCGGTAGAATGATTTATTTTCCTTTGGGTATATACCCAGTAATGAGATTGCTGGGTTGAATGGTAGTTCTATTTTATGTTCTTTGAGATATCTCCAAGCTGCTTTCCACAGTGGCTGAACTAATTTACATTCCCACCAACAGTATATAAGCATTCCCTTTTCTCCACAGCCTTGCCAGCATCTGTTAATTTTTGACTTTTTCTTTTGAGACAGGGACTTGCTCTGTCACCCAGGATGGAGCTCAGTGGTGCCATCATGGCTCACTGCAGCCTTGACCTCCCAGGCTCAGGTGATCTTTCCACCTTAACCTCTCAAGTTGCTGAGATTATGGGTGCATGCCACCACACCTGGCTAATTTTTAAAATTTTTTGTAGAGATGGGGTTGGCCATGTTGCCCAGGTTGTCTTGAACTTGTGGGCTCAAATGATCCTCTCACCTTGGCCTCCCAAAGTGCTGGGATTACAGGTGTGAGCTGTGCCTGGTTGACTTTTTTTTTTTTTTTTTTTTTTTTTTTTTGGTGATACAAGATCTCAATCTGTCATTCAGGCTGGAGTGCAGTGGCACAATCACAACTCACTGCAGCCTTGACCTTCAGGGCTCAAGTGATCTTCCTACCTCAGCCTTCCGAGTAGCTGGGATTACAGTTATGCACCCACTATCTCCAGCTAAATATTTGATTTTTCTGTAGAGACTGGGTTTTGCTATGTTGCGCAGGCTGGTCTTGAACTCCTGGCTCAAGTGGTCTTCCTGTCTTGGCCTCCCAAAGTGCTCAGATTATAGGCATGAGCCACCATGCCCAGCTTCTTGACTTTTTAGTAATAGATATTCTGACTGGTGTGAGATGATATCTCCTTGTGGTTTTGATTTGCATTTCTCTGATAAGTAGTGATGTTGAGCATTTTTTCATATATTCATTGGCTGCTTGTATGCCTTTTTTTTTTTTTTTTTGAGACAGAGTCTTGCTCTGTCACCAGGTTGGAGTGCAGTGGCACAATCTTGGCTCACTACAACCTCCACCTCCCGGGTTCAAGCGATTCTTCTGCTTCAGCCTCCCAAGTAGCTGGGATTACAGGCGTGCACCACCACACCAGGTTGTATTTTTAGTAGAGACGGGCTTTCACCATGTTGGCCAGGATAGTCTCAATCTCTCGACCTCGTGATCCGCCTGCTTTGGCCTCCCAAAGTGCTGGGATTACAGGCGTGAGCCACCGCGCCTGGCGTATGTTTTCTTTTGGGTAGTGTCTGTCCGTGTCCTTTGGCCACTTTTTAATGGGGTTGTTTTTTGCATGTTGAATTGTTTAAGGTTCTTATAGACTCTAGATATTAGACCTTTGTCAGATGCATAGTTTGGGAAATAACTTATTTTTGAAAGGCATTCTGAATTTTTTTAACCCCAAATCTTGTTGCAATAACTCTTCTCATATACACATTTCTTCCTTTTAGGGGGAAAATAAAAATCTCATTTTCATCAGTGATATCAGTTTTCTCTTCATCAGTGAAGTTTGAAATATTTGACTTTATCATCTCCTTCAATTCTAGTAGAAGAATGCTAGCAATATCATTTTGCTTCTCTCTGCATAAAACTATTCATAAATGGCTCTTTTCTGTCTACTAGTGAAGCCCAAACTCTGAACCTAGCACTGAAGGCCTGGCATTTAACCAGGCCCCATCTGACCTATCCAAATCTGTTTCCTACAGAGCTGCCTGCTGCAGCCAGGCGAGTCTTACCATTGGGGTCTAAGCACTATGCACAACTCAAACTGTATTCTTTTGCTAGGTTAGGATCTCCCATTTCTAAATGTGAGGCTTTACCTAGCTACTAACGCCCCATTGAGTTCTTCAAGATTGCTCACTAGCTATATCACTCATTTGGATTCTTAGCTCTCTGTTTCATGTGTGTATCTGTTTTCCACAAAAAAGATTTCACCCACCTGAGGGCAGGGAGAGGGTCTTATTTCTTAGTTATTTCCCATTATGCCATGTGTTTTGCAGAGCACATAGTAAATGATTAAGATGAAAGAACCATGAAGGTGCTTTGTAAACCAAAATAGCCATGGATTATCAAAATTAATCTGTGCATATAATAATCATTTACTGAGTACCTACTGCGCTAGATAACTAGGATGGATGTAAGGACTTTGTAAGTATCCTTTAGGGACTCTCAAAAATTCACAGGGAGGATAACTTGATAAAAGACTAGATTTTCTGCACTTAAGTGGGATGAATGCTCAGATTTGGTCATTAAAAGTTTGTGTGACCTCACACACCCATGTAATTAGAGATATTTAGGTTGTTGATTTATTAGCCTAATTGAAGGAAGAATGTGCCCATCAGAAGGGACTTGTTAATATCTTTATTGCTCACCATTATATCTTAGTGTCCAGAACACAGAATTTGGCATATAGCAGTATTTTAAAGGACACTGTTGAATGGACAGTGAGACTTCTGGAGAATTGAATTTACTCTGGGTGTGCTGTCAAAGTAAGGCTCCTGGGACCTTACTGAAGGTCACACTCCTGGGACAAGGCTGAAGGTCACACAATGGAAAGTTCACTAAGTTGTTGCTACTCTGAAAGATCCTTGGAAAACACCTAGCCAGGCTCCCAAAGAGACCTCAATCTGTCCCTTTCTATTAGAAACTTCTTTAAAAACACTTTTTGGCAGTGATAACACCTTTTCCTCTTATCTGAAAGCTAAAGTTAACTTTATACAATTTTCATAAATAATGAAAACAGTAAATCTTAGTTTGTTATCTTTTCCATATCTTGCCTACATTCACTGTGTTACATTTTGTAAATATCACTCTGAGACAACCTACATTAGTTAGTCTGCATCTCTTACTTGTGGTATTTGACACTCAAGTTTTCGGTTGGACACCTTCTTCACTTTTAGCAACCTCATAGTAAACCACACCAAATATGAGAAAACAGTTATTCCATCACCTCGGAAAGAAGGTAATATGGGAGTCATTTAAAAATAAGTGTAAAAAAACTCAAACCAATTGCTCTTGCTGTTATTGCTACCCACTATAGAGAGGGAAAGGTCCTTAAATGTTGAGAATCATTTTCATTCCACTCTGCAGAGCCAAATCATCTGGTCTGTGTGCTGAATCCAAAACACGCTGCTGCATATTTTCCTCAAGGAACAAACCAGGGAAAGGGAATCTGAAAAATCACAATAAGTTGTTTTTTGTTTCTTGTTTTTTTTGAAACAGAGTCTCACTTTGTTGCCCAGGCTGGAGTGCAGTGGCACGAACTCAGCTCACTGCAACCTCCACCTCCCAGGTTCAAATGATTCTCCTGCCTCAGCTGCCCAAGTAGCTGGGACTACAGGTAAGTGCCACCACACCTGACTAATTTTTGTATTTTTAGTAGAGATGGGGTTTCACCATGTTGGTCAGGTTGGTCTTGAACTCCTGACCTGAAGTGATCCACCCTCCTCAACCTCCCAAAGTGCTGGGATTACAGGCGTGAGGCCACCACATCTGGCTCACAGCAGGTTTTTAGGTGAAAAGAACTTACAGGAAAGAACCTCCTTGAAAATAAAGGTTATATGTGATGAAAGTACTGCTTTCCAACCACTGCCTCACCTGTTTTCTCTCTTATATTAAATGGCAGTAGAGGTCAAATACCATTTGCTTCTCTGTTTGTTCATGACCTATTTTCAGGACTATTTCCTTCATTTCAGCCTTTAGGTTGCTATTCCTCAGTGGAAAGAGTGTGGAAGCATAGGATGGAGACTGACATCTTATATGTTACTGGATGCTTTCACTCAGCCATATCAACATCAGTCCTGTTGCTGGCTCTAGGAACAAGCACTGTAGTCTGGGTTCTGAGTTGCTCTTCGCTTGGCTCTTGGTGTGTTTAACTCCTCATTCTTCATGCCTCAGCCTATATGTCACTTCTTCAAAGAGGTCTACCTTGACTGTCCTATCTAACGTATCCACCCCCTCCCCAAGCTCAGTCACTGTCCATATTGGATTCCTCTGATTTCTTTCACAGTAACTTATCTAACTTAACTATCTGAAATGATCTAGTTTATTTACTTATTTTTCCTCTCTTCCCTCCCTAGTAGAATATAACCTTGATGTAGGGATTATGTCTGTCTCATTCAGCTGTTGTATATACCCAATGCTTAGCACGGTGTCTGGGGCATTCTAAGTGATCAGGAGCTATTTGTTCAATAAATGAATGAGCAAGAAGAACAGAGTGCAATTCAGGACTGTCATAATTTTTCTTTTTCATGGTGGGTATGGCCACAGAACAGAGTCTGCCAAGATTTGTCATGCTCACTAACCTCTCCACACACCTGCCGATTCACACAAGAACAAATGATATAAGTGAAAGAGGCAGAATTGTCTCTTTAGTGATTTTAAAGTTGGATGTGAAACTTGAAGGGCTTGGGAGTACAGGTAGCATTTTCATTTCTTTCATAGGGTAAAAAAATGACATAGGCAGATAATGAATGATACAGGAACTTGGCTGGGCAAGATGACTCATGCTTGCAGGCCCAACACTTTGGGAGGCCACGGTGGCCCGATCACTTAAGGCCAGGAGTTTTCAGACCAGTCTGGCCAACATGGTGAAACCCCATCTGTACTTAAAAAAAAAAAAAAAGCCAGGTGTGGTGGTGCACGCCTATAATTCCAGTTACCCAGGAGGGTGAGGTGGGGGGATCTCTTGAATCCAGGAGGTGGAGGTTGCAGTGAGCTGAGATCGCACCACTGCCCTTTAGCCTGGGTGACAGAGTGAGACTCTGTCTCAAAAAAAAAAAAATACAGGAAGTTAACAGTAGACTACATTCATAATGTTGAGCAGGATCTAATTTTCTTAACTGTGCAACAATGGGTTGCTGGTAAAGAATGAAATATAGGGCTGGGCATGGTGGCTCATGCCTGTAATCCCAGCACTTTGGGAGGTCGGGGTGAACAGATCACTTGAGGCCAGGAGTTTGAGAGCAGCCTGGCCAACATGGTGGAACCCTATCTCTACTAAAACTACAAAAATTAGCCAGGTGTGGTGATAGGTGCCTGTAATCCCAGCTACTAGGGAGGCTGAGGCAGGAGAATCACTTGAACCTGGGAGGCGGAGGTTGCAGTGAGTTGAGGTTGCAGTGAGTTGAGGTTGCACCACCACACTCCAGCCTGGGCAACAGAGTAAGACTCCATCTCAAAAACAAAACAAAACAAAACAAAAAACATACTTTATAAAGACAAAAATAATCTATCTGTTAGGAGATTCACAAACCTCATCAAAAGTATAAATTTCTAGATTTAAACCAGATGCTTAGTTAAATTTGAATTTTTAATATCGGACAAACAATGAATAATATTTTTAGTATAATATGCCTCATACAATATTTGGTGTCCTGTCTTTTATCTGGTAACCCTGTAAGAGTATTTTCATCCAGTTCTCATTACTCTATATCATTCATAGGAATATTATAAGAACTTTACCAGATGCCTTGCTGACTTCTAGACTTATACTCCTAATTAGATTGGCACAAAAGCAATTGCAGTTTTGACATTAAAAGTGCAAAAAACTGGAAATTACTGTTGTACCAACCTAATGGGAAACAAATTTGTTAGTTTTATAACATCTCATATATACCATACATTACTTAAATGAATGGTTTTATATGACACTTAGCTTGTGAATACTTTGATGCAGGCCAGAGTCTGGCAATATTTCCCAAACCATATTCCATAAAACCGTAGGGTCCAATAAATGGTCAAATGTATTTAAATGGTCAAATATATTTACAGAATAAACTGCCCTGTTAGTCGCAGTGCACATTAGGATATTAAAGGTGCTGAAAGTCTTGCAGAAAAGGCCTGCATATACATACTTCCCCCAAATTTGCTTCTGTTTTGAGGCTCCATGCTCTCCGACTGAATTATCTCTCTCTGGGATTCTCATCCTTACCTCATGTGACTAGCCTTACCGAATGCTTTGACTCTGTCGTTGGGCCATGTTCTGTACTGGCTGACTTTCACATTTCCCTCTAGGGGCAAGGAATACAGAAACATAAGATTTGGGCCCTGAAGAAACATTATTTCATAGTCTTCCTGAGGGTCTCACTGCTTATTCTCAGGTGTGTTAGCAAGCCAGCACTGTTCAGGAGCCTTCTGAGGTTCCGGGGCCTGCTTGCACATGTGCCCAGCTTAGAAGAAATCCCATAATAGGACTCGTTCATTGTATTAGAAATATTTTGTTGTCATGGTTTTTAAAGTACAGTACAACAATATTTGTATGGAAAAAACCATGTTTATCATAGGATGTAATTTGTGCATAATTTTCTAGATGGAGTCCAGAATACATCTTTTTCAAAGGTAAACTTAATGACATTTGTTTCATAAATACCATCATTCTTCACTGTCAGTCCTCTGTGAACACTCTAGCCTCTGACATTCAGTGAAGCAATAAAGAAATCAAACATGCCTACCTAACCTTTATGAAAATATTTAAAATTATGATTTAATTTTTAATCTCCCATGGCAGCAGTAAAATAAATGATATAAATCTCAACAGGACTGTCTACTTCACAATAACACTTAGGGTATGGCCTAAACAGGCAAGAATTCCTCTTAATCATAAACTGATGTGGCACAGGTCTGGGCAAAGGGAGGGTGGTAGATGTTGACATTTCGCATGTCATGGGGACCCAGAGGGTAGAGAGTGGAGAGGCAGTTTTGAAATGCCCTGTGCTAACAGTTTGGGTACAAATACAATGTCTTGTTCTTCCTTGCCACTGAACTTTTCTTTCTTGTGATTAAAACAAAACAAATAAAAACCAAGAAAACTCAAAACACACAAAACAACCACCAGGCCAAAAAGAAGTGCAAAGACAAGGAAAAGCATGTATTTTTAACTTTTAAAAGGAAATGAAATAATCTGCTCAGTCTAAAAGGATGGGATTTAAGGTTTAGAGTCCATTGTGAAATCTCTTACACAATTAGCTAAGGTCTGCGGCACAAAGCCATGGATAAATTTAGGGATGCCAAATTAAATACAATGGTTTGTTGAGTTAAAATGATACTAATATAATACACCGTAGATACAGTAACTATAGTTACTAGTTTCTCAATGTTTCCACAGTTTAAAGAGCAAACATAAGAAACTTCTATTAGGTTGGTGCAAAAACAATTGCGGTTTTGCTATTAAAGTGCAAAAAACTGCAATTACTGTTGCACCAACTGAATAGGAAACAAATTTGTTAGTTTTATAACATCCCATATATGCTATACATTACTCAAATGAATGGTTTTATATGACACTTAGCTTGTGAATACTTTGCTGCAGGCCAGAGCCTGGCCCATAACTAGGGGCTTAGTACATATATGTCAAATCCATGAATGTCCTATATATAATTATAGCTTTAAGACAATGTAATCAAATCTATGAACAGTTGTTCATCTGATCAAATTTTTCTGGAATCTGGCAACTCAGCTGAATTAGATTATATCGACAGGGTTCATCAACCCTGGCACTATTGACATTTTGGGCCAGATAGTCCTTTGCTCTGGGTTCTAGCCTTTGCATTATGGAGTGTTTAACAGCATATCTGGCCTCTATCCACCAAGATGCTAATAGTACATCCTAACTGTGACGACCAAAAGTATCTCCAGACATTGTCAAATGTCCCTGTGGGAAGGAGAAAGTAAAACAGCTCCCAGTTAAAAATCACTGGGTTATAAATGCCCATCAGTGACAGAATGGATAAAGAAAATGTGGCACATATATACCATGGAATACTATGCAGCCATAAAAAAGAATGAGATATCTTTTGTGGGAACATGAATGGAGCTGGAGGCTACTATCCTCAGCAAACTAACACAGGAACAGAAAACCAAATACCAATATGTTCTCACTTCTAAGTGGGAACTAAATGATGACAACTTATGAACACAAGAAGGAAACAATAAACGCTGGGGTCTACTTGAGGTTGGAGGGTGGGAGGAGGGAGAGGAACAGAAAAGATTACTATTGGGTACTGGGCTTAATTCCTGAGTGATGAAATAATCTGTACAACCCATGTGACATGAGTTTACCTATGTAACCTTCCTATGTACCCCTGAACCTAAAATAAAAGTTAAAAAATAAATAAACAAAAATCACTGGGTTAGAAGACAGTTCAGGTTTAGGCCGAGAGTTCCCATGAGTTGACTCTCATCCTCTACAGATTACATGGTTCTGCCACAATTGCTTTGACAGATGGAATCTAAAGACTTTCATGACTGCAAGAGGTGGAGAATCACCAAGACAGGCCTGGCTAAATGTCCATCAGTAGATGAATGGATAAACAAAGTGTAACACATCCATAAAATTGAATAATATTCATCCATAAAAAGGAATGAAGTAATGATACATGCTACAATGTGGATGAACCTTGAAAACATGCTACATGAAAAAAGCCAGACATTTCATTTATGTGAAATATTTAAAATAGATAAATCTATCGAGATAGAAAGCAGTTTGTTGGTTGCCAAGGACTGGGAGAGGTGGAATGGGGAATACTGCTTAATGAATGTAGTGTTTTCTTTTGGCGTGATGGGAATGTTTTGGAACTACATAGAGATGGTGGTTGCACAACATTGTAAATGTTGTGTATGTAACATTTGTAAATGTGTGTGTGTGTAATATACATTTACATGTATATTACATTTATTTACAATGTAAATGTAAATGCTGCTGAATTCTTCAGTTTAAAATTGTTAATTTTATGTTATACGAATTTCAACTTAATACATTTAAATAAAGGAGAGGCCAGGCAGACACAGCAGAGGCCCAACCTAAGGAGAAGAAAGTGAATCATGGGAAGTAGAATTGCCTATTTTTTAAAGCTATGTTTCATGGAGTGCTGAGGGTTTTGAGGAGCTTCACTGGGGCCATGGGGAAGGTGGAAAATAGATGGGGTCCCAGGTTCCCATCCTCTCTCTTGCTTTTATCAAGGTAAGCTATCCCTACTGATTATCGGAGACTTTTGAAGCTGAAAGCACAACTTCCTTCACAGGGTTGTTCTAAAAATCCAATGAGATGATGTATTTAAAATTGGCTAGCACATAGAGAGTGTTCAATAAATAGTGGTGATTATTAGTTTTAGGTCTCTGCAGACAGGTATCTTCCTCTCCTCTTGGATCCTCAACCCCTATGCAAAAACAGGCTAATTTGAGCTCTTTGCCAGCAATGCCTCTTCTCTTTTCACTGGGTAAGTTAGAATCTACTCTTTTCATCAGATTTATATAAAAACCAATCATGCCTCTGACTATGGTACATAAAATAGGTTCACTTTTAGGGCCAGCTGAAGGTCAAACTTGATCATGACACCCAGTTTTACAATCACATGGCACAAAATGGCACAAGGCAATGACTAGTCAAAAGAAGTGCAGCCGGGCATGGTGGCTCACACCTGTAATTCAAGCACTTTGGGAGGCGGATCACTTGAGGTCTGGAGTTTGAGACCAGCCTGGTCAATATGATGAAACTCCATCTCTACTAAAAATATAAAAATTAGCCTGATGTGGTGGTACATGCCTCTAAGCCTAGCTATTCGGGAAGCTGAGGCAGGAGAATCACTTGAACCCAGGAGGCGGAGGCTGCAGTGAGCCGAGATTGTGCCATTGTACTCCACCCTGGGTGACAGAGCGAGACTGTCTCAAAAAACAAAAGAAGTGCTTCAGTGTCCCAGACATGGGAGGGACATTTAAAGAAGTAAGCTGTTCCTCTTTTAGTGAGAATTTGAAAGGAACATGGAAACAAATGAAAAACCTAAATAGTTCAGGGTTAAAACTTAGTACTCCCACTCTGCTTCTTTAAAATACAATCTTCATAACTCATGACATGTTTCATAGAGGGAACTATGAGTATGTGTGAGTGTGTAAAGGGATGTGAAGAAATGTGCCTGTGAAGAGAGAAACATGGGTTGGAGGGGCTTTGAAATGGAATGCATCTTGAGTTATCTCAAATTCCACGCTGGACTTAGGTGGCTCTTTCTGCTCTTTATGAAAAACAAAACAAAAAAAGTCTTTGGAATGCATCTTCTCCATTAGTATTAGACCCAGTTATTTTATGTAAGTATGAAAGAGGCAAATGGGGTGCTTTGTTCTGGAAGTGGAATTATGTTTCTCCTTCTGATGCTGTCTTCCCAGCAGATTCAAGAGGCGTTAGGAGAGGTGAGGTAGAATATTCAGTATACAGAATAACAAGCAAATGTATACTTGATCCATTGCTGCCCCTCAGACTTCCTCTTTCTTGGTCTTTCTCTAGTAGTATTGACAGGTGTTGGCTTTATATCAGATCTAGAGAGAGGTGGAGGGAACTGTGAACTGACTTTAAACATCACCTAATGAAAATATAATGCCTCTATTTTAGGAGAGCTAAAATTAAATATAGATGAGCATCTTTTATTGTTTGATTTGAACATTACATTTCATTAGTAAATAGTGTAAGCTTTGTTATTCTTAAGAAGATGTGTCAGAGGGTCCTTTGGCACTTTCTCTCATGGCAAAGCACCAGCTCCTTTTGAGGGGAGGAGGGTGGTTCTTTGAGCTGGTCAACCTTGGGTGCTCTGCCTCCCTGCAGCCTGCCCGCTCCAGTCTAGTAGAGACTTCAGCTGGCTGCAAAATGTGGCCACCAGGGACATATGCTCTGGTATCTCTAAATAGACCAGAGATAAAGAAATCAGGACCTGGGCAAGGACTATCATATTCAAGTGTACAGTAGGCATTGTGAGCACAGTAGAAGCATAAACGAAACTCTGACAAGGTTTCTTGTCTCCGGGAATAGAGCAGAAGCCTCCACTTTTTCCAACAACTTTGCAGTGTCAGATGCCTTAACAGTTCAGAGGCAGATCCCAGGAGGGAGAGGGCCAAACCCTGTGACTCTTCTCCAGTTCCAGGAAAATGAATAAGAATGATTGATTTTTCAGAAAGCAAGCCATGTGCAAAAGAGGGCTCTTGACCCCAAGACGCAGCAAGGGGAGGGAGGAGGAAACAGATGTTTGAGTACAGCAAAGGGATCTGGGAGGCTGTAATGCTGTGTCGATGATGTAATGCTCAATTGAAATGACTCCCAGAGATGCGTGGGCTGTCCCTTGCCCAGGGAGTGAAGAGGATTCCCATGCAGGTGCAGGTACCTGAATCCCAGACAGCAAGTCACAGATGAACTTGTGCTTGCTTCAATTTTCTTTGTCTCTTTGTCCCAGTCTGAGCCTTAGCTCCTAGATGCTGACAACTCTGGGGATAAAGACTGAAAAAGCTTTGAAATGTGATTCAGGAAGAGCCAAAAAACCAGGGCTAGAGAAGGAGTGGTGATAGAGCTGTGACAACATGTTTATAGCTCTCCCAGCCTTATGCTTTCTTAGATTGCTTTCCTTGGACTGAAGTCCCCATTGGATAAGACCCCAGAGCTTTTCTTATCTATGAATTTCTTCTGGAAAATCCCAGCTGTGCATAGATCCTCCACAAGGTCTGGACTATACACTTTATTCAACCCTGACTTCAGATGCCATGGAAGAAAAGAATACTTGTAGAAACCCTATCATTTCCTTGCTTTAAACCTTCTGGTGGTCTACTAACATTTGTCCCCCCTAGATTCATCTTGTGCCTCCAGTTATTATTCTCTTGGCTCCCTGACTTTCTGTCAGTTTCTAGAACACTCCAGGCTTTATCATACAGCAGGGATTTGGCACTAACTCCTACTCCTCTTATTCAGTTCTCAGGGCCTTGCCAATGCCTAGTACATACCTGGAACCAAGGAAACACTGAGTGGGAGCAGACAGTAGTGGGGCAACTGTGTTTATTTTGGCTTATAGATGTTTGGTGGAGAGGTCAGGTTTGGTGATGGGGATGAAGATAAAGGGGGAGGAATTCTGTAGGTAAAAGCAACAAGTGTAGAGCAGAGTGAGAAGAAGAGGGACTGTGGGTGACCTTTGGGTTTCATCTGTTATCCATCGGGCAGAGCTGAAGCACATGGCTGGGCTCTAGTACTGGGACTTTACTGACAGGGGCCACTCTAACCTAAACCAAGGAGGAAAACACCAGGGCAAATTCATTTATTGTCATAATCTAAGAAAGCCAGATAGCAGCCTGTGGGATTGGTAGGGAGAATTTCACTTATACTTTCAGTCAAGAAGCTGATTATTGAACAATTGTCTCTTCATGGCTTATCTCTATCTGTGAGAGGGATATTTTCCCAAATTCCTTTCCACTCTTGGCTGGAAGTGATGCCTCTTTCACATGCTCACAGTACTAGGCGCTTCTCTCCATCAAGTCACTGATGTCAGTACTATGCTTGACAGGTGTGAGTCTGTCTTCCCCATTCACCTGTGAGGTCAGTGAGGAAAGGAACCATATCACTAACAAGTACCTAGAAAAGTGCTAGGGTTTGTTGTTGGATGAGTGAATGAAATGTTCCTTGATCATCATATGGCTGCCTCTTGCCTTACCATGCTCACTCACTCACTCATTTGCTCATTGATTACACAAAATTTTTTGAGGAACTGTTATATGTCAAGCCTTCTGCTAGGCGTTAAGGCTACAAAGGCAGAAAAAGACCCTTCTCTTCCCTCACAGTGCTTACTGTCCAGTGGAGGCGACAGATAAGCTAACAGGTTATTGTAATGCAGTGTGGTGAGTGCTAACAGAAAGTAAAATGTTCCCTGGGGGCAAAGACAGTTATGGCATTGAAGAGTATGCCAGGCAAAGGAAATAGCATAGGCAAAGGAAATAGCATAGGCAAAGGCCTGGAGGCAAGACAACAAGGTATCTTTGAACAATTGAAAAAAATGTAGTTTAGCTAGAGTAGAAAATACATCTGAGGGTTGTAGATCTGCTGCCAGCCAGAACTTGTGGCTTTGGAAGTTACACATTTTGGGTCAGCCATCACCCAGGCAAGTGAGACAAGCACTCTGACCACTAGACTCATAGACTATATCTTCAAAGAGCCCGTAGAGTCAATCCACCTGTCTTTCTGTCCAACAACAACACAACAACAACACACACACCCACCTTACTATAAACAAAGTGAAAAAACAAATATTAGTATACAGACTATATTGAGAACTCCTGCAAATCAAGAAGAAAAAGGCAAGCAACCCAATAGAAGAATGGAGAGGGGGGGAAAGGAAATTCAGAGTAGAAAACACAAATGGCCAATAAATAAAAGAAAAAAATGCTCCCCATTGCTAATCAAGGAAATACAAATGAACTACAAGAGGACATTTTGTACCTCTCAGGCTGACAAAAATTAAAAGTTTGACAGTACCAAGTGTTGGCTAGAAGGTAGAGCAAAGAGAGGTCTCTTTTATTGTTGGGTAGGATGTAAATTGGCTTTACACACTTGAGAGAGGAGCTTGACAATATCTAGTAAACTTGGCAACATGTATACAATCCAGCTATTGATACTTCTTGGTATGTATCTAGATATATTCCTGTACATATGGACAAGGATCATTCATTTTGGCATTGTTTCTAATGGCAAATAAATGAAAACAATCTAGGTGTCCATTAATAGGAGTATGGATACACAAAATAAGGTATATTCCTATAACAGATTTTATATAGTAGGTAAAAGGAGTGATGTAGATCCATAGGCAGCAAAATGCCAGGTTAATAAAGCAATTTGCAGTGTACGCACACTTTAAAACACACCTGAACTAAACTCTGTGTTGTTAATGGATACATATGAGTGCACTTAAAGTGCAGAAGGTATTTTGAAATAATGCACACAAAATTCACAATGGTTATTGCCTTTGAGGAGTGGGAAAGATAATGGGTTTGAGAGTGGGTCCAAGATGATCTGACTTTATAAGGTTTTCTGTCTTTTATATATGAAGAGTAGTATGTTGATAAATATTTAACAACTGGTCCTCCAGGAATTTTAAAATAAAAAACACTGATTCATAGCATTTGAGGATTTCTGTGTTGAAATACTCCCACTATGGCTGATTTTTAAGCTACCAAAGCTTTAGCAACCAGTTTGCATAATTCCTGAAAATTTAGCACACGATTCTCAAGAACAAGTATGAGCTGGCGCAGCACAACGTTCTGTGTGTGCGTATGTCTGTTGTATGTGTATAAAAACTTGAAGCATTGATGACAATATTAACAATCCTAAGTTTTGTATACTGGAAACAGAGGTATTTGGTTATCTTAGTTCTGAAGTTTTATGTGTATATTAGATTTCTTGGAAAAAAGGAGACAGTTCTATAAGAATCAGAATGGGTAAAAATATCTGACAGATTAAATTATAACTGGACATAGTGTAAAGCAGGGCTTTGTTCTGGATGCCCTTCTCTATATCTTCCATTTTAATAACTTAATACTCA
Organism: Macaca fascicularis; assembly: GCF_037993035.2. NCBI lineage: Eukaryota > Metazoa > Chordata > Mammalia > Primates > Cercopithecidae > Macaca > Macaca fascicularis. Next base: position 130,512,771 of record NC_088395.1, read on the forward strand.
TTGAATATATTGAATAAACACAGTAAGTCAAGCATCTTCCTCTCTGCTGGTTACATGATTTTATGAACCAAGAGCAGCCTTTAGAAATAGCTAACTTTTATGATTGAATTAAAAAAACACTCAAAAGAAAAAATACCAGTTAACTGAAGAGAATGGTTTAAATAATTCCCTGGTATCTCAATACTTTTTTGACATGCTATTGGAATACGTTTCACTTCATTGATGCACCATAAAAACAATTGCTAGATTGTTTGTACAATGTATTTTTTAATGAGCCTCAAAGTCGTAGAGCAGTGATGATACATAATCCTACTTTATATATGCTATTACTACTTTCTGTTACCACAACTGAAAGAGGCTCAACTGTTATTGTGGAAGGAATGGAGCAGTTAAATGTAATAACAGGTTCCCCTGTTTCCCATTCATCTGTTATTTAGTGAGTGCCTAAAATGCATCTAGTTCCTCTGGCTTTAGAACAGTCCATTGAAGCATACACAATGAGGAAGCTATTCTTTCCTTATTGATTTCATCTTTCATTTTGACTTCTGGAGATCAAAATGGGAAAATCAGGAATCCAGAGAGAAATGCTTCAAAATGCCTCCTTTTCCCCACTTCCCTCAACCTCAAACATTCAGAAAATATTTTAGAAATAATATTATAATCAGAAATTAACTTTATAAATAAATTATATATATATGTATGTAAAATTTTTTGAAACAGGGTCTCACTCTATCACCCAGGCTGGGGTGCAGTGGCACGATATTGGCTCCCTGCAACCTCTGCCTCCCAGGTCCAAGCAATTTTCCTGCCTCAGTCTCGCGAATAGCTGGGATTACAGGCACACGCCACCATGCCCTGCTAATTTTTTGTATTTTTAGTAGAGATGAGGTTTTGCCATGTTGGCCAGGCTGGTATTGAAATCCTGACCTCAAGTGATTTGCCCACCTAGGCCTCCCAAAGTGCTGAGATTATAGGCGTGAGCCACCACGCCTGGCAAGTTTTAGATATCTATATTATAAATGTATTTATATTAATAAAATATTTTATAAGTAAATTATATTTGTAATGTTACAAATTATATTTCTAAAAATTACAAAATAATAACTTTATTTGTAGAATAAACTAGAAATTTATATTTTATAAACAAATAGCCCTGGAATAAATTGGATACTAAGGAAATTTCTGCTTTGGAATTAGATATAAAGAAAATTATTAGTTGCTATAACAATTACATTCAATAAAAAGTCTTGTTATATTAAATATTTACATAAAATAAAAGTAAACCCTGCCCACAGAGAATTGTCACACATATGATGTATGTTGTATGTTCTTGACTGTGTCTACCCTACAGAACACTTAATTTTTTTTTTTTTTTTGAGACGGAGTCTCACTCTGTCACCCAGTGTAGAGTGCTATGGCTCAATCTTGGCTCACTGCAACCTCCACCTCCTGGCTCAAGCGATTCTCCTCCTTCAGCCTCCTGAATAACTGGCACTACAGGTGTGCACCACCACGACCGGCTAATTTTTTATATTTTTAGTAGAGACAGGGTTTCACCATGTTGGCCAGGCTGGTCTTCACTCCTGACCTCAGACGATCTGCCTGCCTTGGCTCCACAAAGTGCTGGGATTACAGGTGTTAGCACACTTTTTAGACAGACAATTTTCCCATAGAACCAGGTCATTGTAAGTAAAGATTTATTCATATTCCTGACTAATCGAGATTCCAGTTCTCACTTAGCACAAGACACTGAAAATGTTGTATTTTCTTATCTTTAATGTAGCCTGTGTGTTCTAATCTTCAAATTGTATAGATGAGGGGGAATTGTTTTGAAGGCAATAATTTGCTATCTGTACCACTTATTTTTCATATTTTGTTTTCTTTATTAAAAATGTTTCTCAGGATAGAAGTTATATTTGTTCTTTGTAGGAAAAAGGAAAGTACATAAGAAATAAAAGGGAATTTTTGCTTTTTAAAGGAATTTTCACTTTTTGCATTTTACACTTCTATCCTCCTTAAATTTAATACTTTGAACTTCTATTACTTTTGTAATTAAAAACAGTAAAGAGCCTGGTGTGATTCTGTCCTGCGCAACTGTTCTCTGGGGCAGTAGTTGTTTATCTCCACCCACCTCATTTCCCAACTAAGTGCAAGCTACCACCCCATGGAAGATTTGATGGACATGGACATGAGCCCGCTGAGGCCCCAGAATTATCTTTTTAATTGTGAACTAAAGGTGGACAAAGATTATCACTTTAAATTTGATAATGATGAAAATGAGCACCAGTTATCTTTAAGCACGGTCAGTTTAGGGGCTGGTGCAAAGGGCGACTTGCACATTGTTAAAGCAGAGCCAATGAATTATGAAGGCAGTCCAATTAAAGTAACACTGGCAACTTTGAAAATGTCTGTACAGTCAATGGTTTCCATTGGGGGCTTTGAAATAACACCATCACTGGTATTATGGTTGAATTGTGGTTCAGGGCCAGTGCATATTAGTGGACAGCACTTAGTAGCTGTGGAGGAAAATGCAGAGTCAGAAGACGAAGAGGAGGAGGATGTGAAACTCTTAAGCATATCTGGAAAGTGATCTGTCCCTGGAGGAGGTAGCAAGTTTCCACAGAAAAAAGTAAAACTTGCTGCTGATGATGAAGAAGAAGATGATGATAATGAAGAAGATGGTGATGATTTTGATGATCAGGAAACTGAAGAAAAAGTACCAGTGAAGAAATCTATAACGAGCTACTCCAGCCAAAAATACACAAAAGTCAAAACAGAATGGAAAAGACTGAAAACCATCAACACCAAGATCAAAAGGACAAGAATCCTTCAAAAAACAGAAAAAATCTCCTAAAACACCAGAAAGACCTAGTTCTGTTGAATACATTAAAGCAAAAATGCAAGCAAGTACAGAAAAAGGTGGTTCTCTTCCCAAAGTGGAAGCCAAATTCATCAATTATGTGAAGAATTGCTTCCAGATGACTGACCAGGAGGCTATTCAATATCTCTGGCAGTGGTGGAAGTCTCTTGAAGAAAATAGTTTAAACAATTTATTAAAAATTTTCCGTCTTATTTCATTTCTGTAACAGTTGATATCTGGCTGTCCTTTTTACGATGCAGAGCGAGAACTTTCCCTACTGTGTTTGATAAATGTTGTCCAGGTTCCATTGCCAAGAATGTGTTGTCCAAAATGCCTGTTTAGTTTTTAAAGATGGAACTCGGCCCTTTGCTTGGTTTTATGTATGGAATGTTATGATAGGACATAGTAGTTAGCGGCAGTCAGACATGGAAATGGTGGGGAAACAAAAATATACATGTAAAATAAAACAGTATTTTAATAAAGTAAAAACAAAACCAAAAAAACAGTAAAGGAGGCTTGGCATGGTGGCTCATGCCTGTAATCTCAGTGCTTTGGGAGACTGAGACAGGAGGATTGCTTGAGGCCAGGAGTTCAAGACAAGCCTGGGCAACATAGCAAGATCTGTCTCTAAAAAAAAAAAAAAAATAGCCAGGCATGGTGGCACGTGCCTGTAGTCTCAGCTAGTAGGGAGGTTGAGACAGGAGCATCACGTGAGCCCAGGAGTTCATGGCTACAGTGAGCTATGATTACACCATTGCACTCCAGCCTGGGCAACAGAGTGAGACCCCATCACTAAACAAAAACAACCACCACAGCAACAACAAAAACTAGTAAAGAAAAACATATATATTTTAATATTCTTTCACTAGGTAATAAATAATGACCCAAAGATGAGTTAGACTTTGTAACAAAATAAAGTTAAAAAAAATTGTTTCATTGATATAAAAACAACAAAAACAATGCACTATCAACACCCAGGAATTAGCATCCTTAACTTTTAATGTATTTTCCTTCCAATCATTTATGTATACCTAACATATATATTATATAATATATTCATGGTCTTATATTCATGGTCTTTAATCTTCACTGTGTATTAAAATCACAAGGGAATGTTTTTTTAAAAATACTAGTGCTAGGCTCCTATACCCAGACCATTTTAATCAGAATCTCTGGGTGTGAGATCCAGGCATGGTTACTTTTAGAAGTTCCCCAGGTGATTTTAGTGTGCAGTTTCAGTTGAGTACTATTGTAATATATCTATATGTTGCATCATTTTGAATTTTTGGGTTGCAAGGAACAGAATCACTAATAAAACTGGTTTTAAAAATAAAAGATTTTTTTTTTGGTTATTGTTACTTGAAAAGTCTAGAGGCAATGAAGCCTTCTGGCACTGTGTGATTAGGACTCCAGCTAAGTTTCTCTGAAATTCTCTTGACAGGTCTCCTCAATGTGCCAGCGTCCCTGGTGGTTCAAATCTAGAGGGAAAAAGGAACATAGGTTCCTGTGACTCAGAAACTTTGAATAAAAGTCAGTAAGTTTTACTCTGATTGAACCAATATGAACTAAAAACTGTGGCCAGATGACTTCTGTGGGCTCTTGCCTTGGGCTTAATGTTGCCCACGCATGAACTATGACAAGGAGGGAAATCTGTATGCTTTTAGAGAAGGGACAAAGGAAATTGGATATTGGATAGGAAATCAATAAATGTTCACTACATATATGTTTGGCCACTTTGTATTATACTACATATAGTTTATTATCCTGATTTAAAAATGTACATATTATATTTTAATACATTTTGAAACATGATTTTTAATTAGCTACATAACATTGTATCATATGAATGGAATGTCATTTAACCTTTGCCTTTTTTTTTTTTTTTTTTTTTTGAGATGGAGTTTCACTCTTGTCACCCAGGCTGGAGTGCAGTGGCACAATCTTGGCTCACTGCAACCTCTGCCTCCCGGGTTCAAGTGATTCTCCTGCCCCAGCATCCCGAGTAGCTGGGACTATAGGCACCCGCCACCATGTCTGGCTAAGTTTTGTATTTGTAGTAGAGATAGGGTTTCACCATGTTGGCCAGGCTGCTCTTGAACTCCTGAACTCTAGTGATCCACCTGCCTTGGCCTCCCAAAGTGCTGGGATTACAGGTGTGAGTCACCACGCCCGGTCTCCTTTGCCCTTTTTTTGTCTATATATTTTTTTCTAATGGAACAATCAATGGCCTTAAACTAGTTATGACCATATGACCAAGTTTACCTGGGACCATGCTCATTAATGTCTGTTGTGCTGGAATACTTATTAATAATGCCTTATTAACTCTCAAAAGTATCCGGTTTAGAGGATAAATTATATGGCCATCTTACTTTAAACATAAATATCTGTCCATTTATCTGATCATATCTTTAAGATAGATTATTGGAAAAATAATTTCTGGTTCAAAGAACAGAAACATTTTAACATTTTGATACACAATGACAAACTTTTTTTCCCTAAAAATTATGCCTATTTAATATTCCAGCCAGCAGTGCACAAGTTAGACCATCTCACAAAATTCTGTCAGCACTGAGTATCACCTTTTTCCTTCCTTCTCTTTTTTAACATTTGCCAATTTGATAGGAAAAAAGGAAGGTATGTTAATAATTTGATTAGTTCCTTGGTTATTGGTGAGCCTGAATATTATTTTTGGATGCTTAGTGACCATTTGCATATCTTAGTTTATGGCTTGTTTATGTCCTTTGCTCATTAAGAGTCCTTTGTATATGAATACTTTATCTACCATATTTGTTGAAAAAATTTTCTTGTTTATATTTTGTTTATTGTCTTTTAAAGTAACATTACAGACTTTACTTATAATCTTTTTTTTGAAACAGAAAAAAAAAAACATGCTCTGTTGCCCAGGTTGGAGTGCAGTGATGTGATATCGGCTCACTGCAACCTCTGCCTCCCAGATTCAAGTGATTCTCCTGCCTCAGCCTCCTGAGTAGTTGGGATTACAGATGCGTGCCACCCTGCCTGGCTAATTTTTTGTATTTTTGGTGTAGACAGGGTTTTGCCTTATTGGTTAGGCTGGTCTCAAACTCCTGGTTTCAAGTGATCTGCCTGCCTCAGCTTCCCAAAGCATTAGGATTAAGGACTGCCTATAAATTTATCTATAAACACTTTCCTTTGTTATTTTTTTCATTGCCATTATGCTGGAAAAGTCCTTTATCATCCTGAGATCAGATTGATATTCCACCTTACTTTTATAATCTGCCTTAAATTTTCTTCCAGAATTTCAGTTTACTTTTTTCTTTTTTGTGGAGATAGGAGTCTCACTCTGTCACCCAGGCTAGTGTGCAGTGGCATGATCATAACTCACTGTAGCCTCGAACTCTTGGCCTCAAGCAATCCTTCCACTTCAGCCTCCCAGGTAGCTGAAAGCACAGATGTCAGTCACCATGTCTGGCTAATTTTTAATTTTTTTTGTAGATAATGGGGTCTCACTATTCTGCTGAGTCTGGTCTTGAACTCCTGGGCTCAAGCAGTCCTCCTGCCTTGGCCTCCTAAAGTTCTGGGATTATAGGTGTGAGCCCCTGGCCTAGAATTTCAGTTTTTTAAAATTAACTTTTGAATACATTTGGAATTTATTTTGACATAAACTTTGAAGAAATGTTCTCACTTTATTTTCTTTCCAATAGTTAAATAATTTTTTTTCAATATCAATTTGATTGAAATTGCCATATAGTTATAACTTAAGGGAATAATTGACACCTTTATGGTTATCAGTCTTGTGCTTATTATCCAGGCACTTGTATGTCTCTCCATCCACTCAAGTCTTTTTTCTTTGTGTCTTTCATTTTATCCATGTTATTTTCTTCAAACAGGCCTTGCATACTTCTTAGTGAGATTATTTCTAGTGATTTCATATAATATACTGGTAAGGTAAATAGAATCTTCCCCCCATTATATTTTCTCACAGGTGGTTGCTGTTGTATAGGAAACTTGCTTATTTTGTATATTTATTTTGTATACAGTTACTTATTAGTTTTCATGGATTTTCTGTTGATTGATTCTATTGGTGTTTTAGGAAGACCATTTTTTTTATTATTTATTTATTTGTTTTTTGGGATGGAGTCTCACTCTTTCGCCCAGGCTGGAGTGCAGTGGTGCTATCTCGGCTTGCTGCAAACTTGGCCTCCCGGGTTCAAGCGATTCCCCTGCCTCAGCCTCCCAAGTAGCTGGGATTACATGAGCTTCCATGCTGGGCTGGAAGACAAATATTTAATCTATAAGAATTATAATTGTGTATCCTTTCTAATAGTTATGCTTCAAATTTATTTTTTTTATATTTTACTAATAGCACTTTTAGAAAAGTATACCTAATGCTAATTGTAGGGGGAATTCTTGTTTTGTTCCTGACTTTAAAGGGAATGACTCTACTGTTTTAATTTTTTTTTTTTTTTTTTGAGACAGAGTCTTTCACTGTCACCAGGGCTGGAGTGCAACAGCGCAATCTTGGCTCACTGCAACCTCTGCCTCCCGGGTTCAAGCGATTCTCATGCCTCAGCCTCCCAAGTAGCTGGGATTACAGGTATGAGCCACCATGCCCGGCTTTGTTTTACTCTTAAATAAGATGTTGGCATTTGAATTAAGAAATATATTTTTATCTTTTTATTTATTTATTTTTATTTATTTATTAATTATTATTATTATTTTTATTATTATTATACTTTAAGTTCTAGGGTACATGTGCATATCTTTATTAAGAGACATCATTCTATTTCAAGTTTAAGAGTTTTTTCATTTCTTTTTTTCAAAATTGAATTTAACCAAGTGTATTTCTGTCTTTTATGTTTATAAACACAACATTTTCTTCCTTTGCTCTACTGATGTGATGAACAATATAAATCGGTTTCATTATATTGAACTATCCTTATGTTCCTGAAATAAACCATATTTAGTTATATAGTGTTCTTTTTATACGCTGTTAGATTCATTTTGCAGGCACTTTTGATGGGATTTTTGCGCCTATACTCATAAATAAAAATGGTCTACTGTTTGTGTGGAAAGATGATGGAAATGATCTATTCCATAACCCAGGGAACTCTGGTGATGGGCTTTCATTATTAGGATTGGTTATTTCTTTATGTTCCACCATCCTTCTCCCACTTACTTCTCATTATTAACCACTCCTTTACTCTTTAACCTCTTGTAAGCTTACCTCCATTCCCAGTACTGTATTGAAACCATTCAGGTCTACATGTCCAGTGACCTTTTTATTGCCCGGATGGCCTTTTCTCAGCTCTCATGTTCCTTGCTTTCTCTGTAATAATTGACACCGTTGATATCTTTAAATTCTCTCTTCTCTTGGCTTCTGGCACTGTGCATTCTCCTTTCTTGCTCTTCCATCTCTAACCAGTCCTGTCTCATGGTCCCTTAATTCTCATCTTCTTTAAAATCCCTTAAAGTTGAACATTTCTTCCTCCAGGTCCTGTCTTCAGCCTTTACTGTTTTCTTTACCCACTCTTAGTAATTGGTTTCATTTCTGTGTCTTCCACTATGCAGATGCCACCTGGGAAATTTCCTAGTATAGTGACTATTACATATTAGGTGATCAAGAAATGTTACTTCAGTTTGGGTTTCACATTCATATATCTGGGCTTGACAACTCCTAAGTCTCAGTTTTGAATTTCCAACTGGCTATTGAATGTTTTTGGTGGGATATCCTTCTCACACCTCAAGTTCACTGTGTGCACATCAGAACTTATCAACTTTCCCACTCTCATTTCCTTCTTCCCAATTTCACTATTTCTGTTAGTTGTAGCAATTTGTTCTGCCATAACTCAATGGGTCTGGTGTAAGACAATGTAAGACAGTGTCTCATGGTGGGAGCTGTGGAGATTGACAGTACCTGCTTTGTTTTACAGAGTGTATGTACCAGCAAATTATTGTCATGCAAAATATTAGCCCAATATTGCCAGATATCAAGATTTTTTGGGAGAAGCTGGACATTAACAAAACATCTTTAATGTCAATTTTCAGATGTTTACAACTAATTCAGTTTTTTAAAAATTGAGTCCATCCTCTGGTGGATGCTGAGGTTTGAAAAAAAAGAAAAAAAAAATGAGTCTAAAACAAAACCTATCTATGGGCTGATTTTGACTTATGGGCTACCAATTTGCAATCTCTGTGCCAAAGAGTTTTCAGAATCATAGGTTGTTTTTTGTTTTGTTTTTGTTTTTGTTTTTGAGACAGAGTCTCACTCTGTCCCCTAAGCTGGAGTGCAGTGGCACGATCTTGGCTTACTGCAAACTCCGTCTCCCAGGTTCAAGCGATTCTCATGCCTCAGCCTCCCAAGTAGCTGGGATTACAGGTGCCTGCCACCATGCCCAGCTCATTTTTGTATTTTTGGTAGAGATGGGGTTTCAGCATGTTGGCCAGGTTGGTCTCGAACTCCTAACCTCAGGTGATCCACTTGCCTCGGCCTCCCAAAATTCTGGTATTACAGGCATGAACCACTGTGCCCGGCCAGAATAATAGTTTTAATGCTTTTTTTTCCTGTAGGTGTTTTAAATAATTTGCTTTACTTTATTTTGTCATAGAGCTTACATTATTTTTCCTTTATATTATTAATTAATACATAATAATTGTACATATTTATGGGGTATATAGTGATGTTTTGATACATATAATGTATAGTGATCAGATCAGGGTAATTAGCATCCCATCATCTCAAACATTTATTATTTCTTTGTGTGGGGAACATTCAATATTCTCCTTCTAGCTATTTTTAAATGTAGAATAAATTATTATTAACTATAGTCATCCTACAGTGGTATAGAATACTATAACTTATTTCTCCTATCCTATCTATCTATAATTTGTAATCCTTTCAGAGATCTCTCCCTTTCCTCCCTTCTGCCTACTCTTCTTGGCCTCTAGTATCCTTTATTCTACTTTTTCCTTCTATGAGATCAACTTTTTTTAGTTTCCCCACACAAGCAAGAATATTATCTTTATTAGTCCATTTTCACGCAGCTATAAAGAATACCTGAGTCTGGGTAATTTATAAAGAAAAGAGGTTTAATTGACTCACAGTTCCACATGGCTGGGGAGACCTCAGGAAACTTAAATCATGGCAGGAGGCAAAAGGGAAGCGAGGCACGTCTTACATGGCAGCAGGCAAGAGAAAGGGGAGGAACTACCAAACACTTTTAAATCATCAGATCTCATGAGAACTCACTATCACAAGAACAGCATGGGTGAAACCACCCCCATGATCCAATCACTTTCCACCAGGTCCCTCCCTTGACGTGGGGATTACAGTTCAAGATGAAATTTGGGTTGTGACACAGAGCCAAACCATATCACATGTGGTGTTTAACTTTCTGTTCCTAGTTTATTTCACTTAATGTCCTTCAGTTCCATCTACATTGTGAATGACAGGATTCCATTCCTTTTTTTTTTTTTTTTTTTTTTTTGGTGATACAGGGTATTGCTCAGTTACCCAGGCTGGAGTGCAGTGGCTGGATCACAACTCACTGTGGCCTTGACCTCCCAAGCCCAAGTGATTCTCCTGCTTCAGCCTCCTAAGTAGCTGTGACTACAGGTGTCCATCTCCATGCCTGGCTAATTTTTATATTTTTTGTAGAGATGGATTTTTGCCATGTTTCCCAGGTTGTTCTTGAACTCCTGTGCTCAAGTGATCCTCTCGTCTCAGCCTCCCAAAGTGCTGAGATTACAGGCATGAGCCACTGCACCTGGCCCTAGGATTTCATTATTTTTAATGGCTTAATAGTATTCCACTGTACATATATACCACATTTTCTTTATCCACTCATCTGTTGTTGGACAGCTAGGTTGATTCAATTTCTTGGCTATTGTGAATAGTACAGGAATAAATATAGGGATGTCTCTTTAATCAGTTTTATTGACATATAATTTATATAATATAAAATACATATGGCTTATTTGTGTAAGTTAAAGAAGTTTTTGTATGCATAACAAATGTATATGCCTATGTAATCACTACCCCAATCATGATGAACAATATTTCCTTGTTCCTTTCTGGTAAATCTTTCCCTATCCACAGCTGCTGTTCTGATTTATGCTACCATAGTTTAGTTTTGCCTGTTACAGAACTTCATATAAGTGGAAACAAACAGCATACTCACTTCTATATCTGCCTTCTTTCACTCAGCATAATGTTTCTGAGATTCATCCATGTTCTCGTGCATCTCTGTCATTTATTTTTTTATTGACATATAGTATTTCATTTTACAAATATACTACAATTTGTCTACTTAGTTTCTTGTTGATGGGTGTTTTGGGATTGTTTCCTATAGGAATTTTAAGTAAAAGTAGTGTTATATGCAGTTAAAAAACATACACATCACTGAGCAAATCCATCTTTTGATTTTAGTTAGCTTTTGTTTTTCTGTTCTACTCACTGCTGTTTTCTTTAGCTTGGGTGTTTTCCACATCCCTATTACCTTTATCATTCATCATCCATCGTTACTGTAAACAATCCACCAGAGTTCATCGTAAATGGGGCAGGTGTGACCCTAGCAACCCCTCCTTCATTTGAGGTTCTAGTTCCTGATGGCAGTGCTATCTGGTTATAACCTTTATAGGTCTATGTGATGCAAATCATATATTCTAATTAATTAATTGTGTTAGGAAATCTTAGTAGTAAGAGAAATGCCTGTTTGCCATTCCTGGATATTCAAGCTAGAAACCTTGTTTGAAGTATAAACAAGAAAGACAGTGAGTGAATTTATTACCACTCTTATGTTAGCTGGTCTTGAGTAATTAGCCAGGAAATATTTGTGAATGTAAACCTGGAGATAAAATAGAAAATATACCAGATATTGGGATATTTGATATATATATTTATGAATTTCATATTCACTCAACAAGCGTTTATATTTTTTTGTTATGATTTTTCAAAAACAAATAATGTGACCAGGTACAGTGGCTCACACCTGTAGTGCCAGCACTTTGGGAGGCCAAAGCAAGAAGATAGCTTGAGGTGAGATGTTCAAGACCAGGCTGGGCAATGTAGCAAGACCTTGTCTCTAAAAAAATAACAATAAGTAAAAAAAAAAAAAACCACACTATAGATACTGTTGAAACCTTTCATACTATTTCATAATTCTATTTCCTTCTCCCTTTCTTAGTGAAGACCACTGTCCTGAATTTGATATTTAACATTTTCATGCGTGTGTGTGTATATATATGTATATATCTACACTTTTAATAAATACATATCCATAAATGATTTTTAGTATTGTTTTGCCTTATCAAACATTACATAAATGGCATTATCTTGCATTTATTATTTTGTAGCTAACTCTTTTGCTTAACCTTAGGTCTGTGAAAGTTCTCATGCTGATACATATAGTTCTAATTCATTTTAATGTCTCTGTAGTATTCGACTGAATGAATGTGTCACAATTTATTCATCCATTCTCCTATTGATTGTCACTCAGGTGGTTCCTAATTTGGTTATTACAAACAATGCAGCAATTATCTTTTTTTTTTTTTTTTTGAGACGGAGTCTCGCTCTGTCACCAAAGCTGGAGTGCAGTGGCCGGATCTCGGCTCACTGCAAGCTCCGCCTCCCAGGTTTATGCCATTCTCCTGTCTCAGCCTCCCGAGTAGCTGGGACTACAGGTGCCTGCCACCTTGCCCGGCTAGTTTTTTGTATTTTTTAGTAGAGACGGGGTTTCACCATGTTAGCCAGGATGGTCTCGATCTCCTGACCTCACGATCCGCCCGTCTCGGCCTCCCGAAGTGCTGGGATTACAGGCTTGAGCCACTGCGCCCGGCCCAGCAATTATCATTTTTATGCTAGTCTGCTTATATACACATGGAAGAGATTCTCTGGGTTTTTACCTAGAAGTGGAATTGCTAGGTTTTGGGGTATGTGCACCCTGCCCATCCTCCTTACCAGATGTTTTCATAGCTTATTAACAATTATTTAACTTCAGTTTCTCTGAGAGTTTATGAGTGCCTTGTAATAGAGTTTAGACTAAGTCAATATGACAGAGTTACAAAATACAGTGGTCCAAACAAAATAGAGTTAGTTTTGTCATGTATTATAGTCTAGAGTCCAGTTCAGGTAGATGACTTTGCCACATGAACGCAGGTTCCTTGTGTCATATAGCTCTGACATTCCCTAGGGCAATGTTCTGCAAACTACAGTCCTTAGGCCAAATCCTGCCTACACTTGACTTTTTTACAGCCATGAGCTAAGAGTCGTCTTTATATTTTTAAGTGGTTAAAAAAGAAACAGAAGAGTATTTCATAATGCATGAAAACTATAAATTTCAGTGTTTATAAATTAAGTTTGATTGGAACACTGCCATTCCCATTTATTTCCATATTGTCTAGGGGTGCTTTTGAATTACAGCATCAGTATTGAATAGTTGGGGCAGAGGCTATATTGCCCACAAAGCCTAAAATATTTATTATCTGGTCCTTTAAAGAAATAATTTGCTGACCCTTACCTTAGGATGTTGTCCATGTCTACATGGTTCAAGCTAGATAATCACCACAACTTTACTCCAGCAATGGGATGGAGGAATGAGGAGTGCAGGACAGCCAATTTCCTTTTCAAAAGATTTAATCCTCTCTTGTCTCATTGGCCAGAACTTAGGTATCTTTTTCTTTTATTGTTCTAATTTCTTCAACTTTATTTTCCAGCTTTAGTTTCATTATATGTATATAATATGGTTTGGCTCTGTGTCCCTGCCCAAATCTTATGTCGAATTGTAATACCCAATGTTGGAGGAGGGGCCTGCAAGGAGGTGGTTGGATCATGAGGGTGGACTTCCCCCTCGCTGTTCTCATGATAGTGAGTTCCCAGGAAATCTCGTTGTTTAAAAGTGTGTAGCACCTCCCCCTTCTTTCTCTTCCTCCTGCTCTGGCCATGTAAGACGCGCCTGCTTCCCCTTCACCTTCTGCCATGATTGTAAGTTTCCTGAGGCCTCCACAGTCATGCTTCCTGTACGCCTGTGGAACTATGAACCAATTAAACCTATTTTCTTTATAAACTACCCAGCCTCAGGTAGTTTTTTATAGCAGTGCGAGAATGGACACACACACACACACATACATAATTTAGATATATAATATATATATTCATTTATGCTATCCAGTTTTTAATTTCTAAGAGCCCTTCATTTTTCAATCTTTAAATGTTCCTTTTCTAGAACCCTGTTTTGTTTTGTGGATGCTGTTTTCTTATCTCCATCTATCTTGATATTTAACGATATTTTAAAAGTCTTCCCCAAATCATCTCTTTCCTCCAAATCGCTTTTTAAAAATTTTTATTGTAAATAAAAACAGATGCAGAATATAAACAAAACAAACATATATAGCTCAGTGAAGGACTGTATGAAAACATCCTTTTAACTATCACCCAGATCACTAAACAGAACTTAGCCAACTACCCCAGAAGCCCTTCCACGTTCTCCATTCCAATGACGACTTCCTGATTCCCATTCTAAGTAACCACTATCCTGATTTTTGGTGTAATCACTATCTTACATTTTAAAAATAGTCTTATCAAATCTGCACATTTTGATATATCTTTTTAAGTCTTTTAAAATCTGTTAGTTCACCCTTCAGATCTTTCTCTTCTTTATAATTTAGCTGTTGAACTCAGAGAATAACATCTGTAATTTCTCATAATCTGAGTTTTGCTAATTTCACATTTATGTGGAGTCCACCACATTTTTCTGTCCTTTGTGTTTTTGACAAATTGGCAGGTGGATCCAGAGACTGCATCAGACTCAGATTTGATTTCTTTGGCAAAATTTTAGGTGGTGTTTGGCCAGACTATGGGAGGCAAATAGTGTCTGGTTGTCTCTTTTTTTGTGATATGAACAGATATTAATGCTTAATGCCTATATTTATCAAGTCACGGAGGTTGTAAAGTTGTGGTATTTTAATTCTATAGTGTTTCCTACTCATTAGTTGAAATAGTTTTATATAGAACAATTATCCTCATCTACTATTGGGTTACCCAACAGTACAGTTCATATGATTCAAACATATTAGATGGGTTTCCATCCTTTGTAACTTTTATTAGTTTGGCTAAGCTGGAATTACGTTTTCCAGAATCCCCTTCCCTCCATGGCACCAGGTGAGAGTTGGCCAAAAGAGAAATTTGTGCAAGATTTGGAAGACAGAAATGAAGTAACTGTTTCACTCTCTGAAGGTCGTTGTTACATGCAGCGAGAACTAGACATAGAGGTGCCTGCTGGTTCCAACTTATGCTTGCTTTTCTCCATTCAGAGTCCAGCTCTTCTTCCCAATTGCCAGTAAGAGTGAGTAAACCCAGGCTAGTATTACAGGTTGCCAGATAAGATGCAGGACACAGAGTTAAATTTGAATTTTAGATACACTATATTTATTAGTATAAGTATGGCCCATGCTCTATATACACATGTATATATATGTTTTACATATGTGTGGTTTTATGCATATTTCACACATATAATTTACATACATATTTTACACACATTGTAAATATACACATACAGTATGTGTGCACGCATGCATGTGCAAAATCTGGCTACCCTACCCTAGATCCACCACTAGATGCAGAGGGAAACAGCTTTCCAGAGACTTCTCTATCAGCAATCCTTTCCATTCCCACTCTGGCAACTGGATACGTCTGACTGTTTAGTGACTTTCCTCTGATCTTCTAACTCTCTCTGGTCCTTACTTTCCCAGCCGCTTTCCCAATTATGTATGTTTGACCCTTGAATAACACGTGTCTGAAATGTGTGGGTCCACTTATATGTGGATAATTTTCAACCAAACACAGGGATGTGAAACACTCCTATACAGAGTGCTGACTTTTCATATATGTGGGTTTCACAGGACTGACTGCGGAACTTGAGTATATTTGGATTTTGGCATACACTGGGGATCCTGAAACTAATTCCATGCATATAGCCAGGGATGACTGTAGTTTTATTACTATAACAAATATCTTCCTCCATCATACTCATAATAGTTCAGTTTTCCTGGCTAAATCCTGACTAATACAATCCTGCAAATATAACCAAGGCTTTCATGCCTTGTCCATAAGGTAGACTGTAAAATTTGAAAACCAACTAAAACAGTGTATATATTTATATGATTATTCAATTCTGAGTCATGTAATGTTGGGCCAAGAAATGCCAAGACAGTCAGTGTACTAAAATTACATCACATCCTCTATGGATCCTAATCATTTTTTTTTTTTTCTGAGATAATGTGTCACTCTGTTACCCAGGCTGGAGTGCAGATCAAGGCTCACTACATTATCTACCCCCCAGGCTCAAGTTATCCTTCTACCTTAGCCTCCTGAGTATCTGGGACCACAAGCATGCACTACCAAGCCAGGCTAATTTTTCTATTTTTTGTAGAGATGGGGATTTGCCATGTGATGTGGTTTGGCTCCGTGTCCCCACCCAAATTTCATGTTAGGTTGTGATCCTCATGTTGGAGAAGTGGCCTGGTGGGAGGTGATTGGATCATGGAGGTGGACTTCCCCATTGCTGTTCTCATAGTGAGTTCTCAAAAGATCTGGCAGTTTAAAGATCTGTGGCACTTCCCCCTTGGTTCTCTCTCTCCTGCCAGTCATGTGAAGATGTACTTGCTTCCCCCTTTGCCCTCCTCCATGATTGTATGTTTTCTGAGGCCTCCCCAGCCATGCCTCCTTTACAGCCTGTGGAACTGTGAGTCAATTAAACCTTTTTTTCTTCATAAATTACCTAGTCTCAGGCAGTTCTTTATAGCAGCATGAGAACAGAATAATATACCATGTTGGTTTTGAATTCCTGGGTTCCAGTGATCCTCCTGCCTCAGACTCCCAAAGTTCTGGGATTATAGGAGTGAGCCACTGCACCTGGCCTGGATCCTAGTCTTAAGGTGAAATGGATATTCTCTATGTGGGTGTTTTATGGTATTTTCTTAAATCCATCAATTGAATAAAACCTGTTCTATTTCAGTTTGCTTGATGTTTGGATCACGATTTTTCTGTACATTTAAAAACTTTTCCTGGAGTTTGCTTTTATTTATTTCTCTCCTCATCCTCTGCCCCTTTCTTTTGTCATTAGAATTTTGAAAAAAAAAAGCCAGATGAAGTATTGGAGAGTATATAAAATCCAATTTGTTGTTACTTAAATATCTAAAGCATTGCAGCCCTGTTAGGATAGAAAATATTAAGAAGACAGAATGAGACAATCAAGTGGTGAAGCAACCTGGATGTGGGGGTATAGACTCAAATTAGAAGGAAAAATTAGGAGTGTATAAGTTGAATTCAGTTTATTGTATTTGGGCTATGAGAGCACACCACTGGAAAATCTGAACATGAGGGTTTCTACTAGCATGATGACTATTAGAAAAAGCACTCAAGTTTTCCATCCACATTGCAGAAGGTATTAGAATCCCAGGTCCCAGCCAAAAACTCTGGTCAATAAACAGATTAAATCCTGTGTGATAGTGATCCCAATTTTGGGAAAGTATTATTACTTCCATAGTGGGTACCTTTTTAATGTTGGGAAAGCTTAGAATTAAGTATAGACATCATTAAATAAATGAAAATGAAAACACCTGTACATTCATGTTAAGTTCAGAAATGGTGTTTTTGTAATCATTGAGGCAATTTGTATATGTGGTGTTTTAAACATTTGTAATGTTTAAGATAATTTGACATATAAAATTATCTATCAGATTAGTTTTATGATTCCAACTGAGTAATTGATTTTATACTTGTGTTTTCATCTTGAAAAGAAGAAGAATGCTCTAAGTTTCTAAGCAGTATTAGAATGTTCACACAGACTTAAAGATTCACCCATATTTATAAATTTCATTTATTGTATTTACTAGAATTGTTTAAGTACTTGTTTAATTGTTTAGTGCTTGCTAGGGTCATTTTAAGTATTTAAAAAGAAAATTAGACATATTAAATGTACAAATGCAGCTGAAAATGTTTAAGAGAATTTAGTTAAGTTAGAAATTGGACTGACTAATAAGTAGAAAATTTAAATTAAAAGTTAAGGGAAAACCTAGCTTTTAAATTTCCTAATTTAAACAAATTGAAATTAAACAAACAATGTAATCATAGTCTTTGTGTGTGTGTGTGTGTGTAGAAGTCACCTTTAATCACACTAAGAAACTTGCAGTGTCAGTTTCTTCTAACTTTATTTAACTTTGTAATATCTTGAGATTTTTTTTTCTCCCAAACTTATCACTATGCCATTTATCCCATTGAAGGCACATTTCTTTTTTAGATTCTCTGTTTTCCTGTTCTGATCTGGTCCGATTGTTCCTGAGGCCTGCTGCACAGCTATAATACCAGAACTTCCCTCTCTTGCTTTTCTCAGATAAATCCACTGTTTTCTACATCAGGTGTGACCAAGACTGCAAGTTGCCCTTCAATTTCCATTCTCCCTTTCTAAAATAGTGACAAATCCCTTCATTTTTAGATGGGCAAATAAAGATAAGTTCTGGCATTTCTTGCAGGTAGGTGTGACTATGTTACTAAGTTCTGGCCAATGGGATACAAGTGGAAGTAACACTTGCAATTTCCAGATTGTGCCCTTCTTAACCCACTTCATCCTGTTGCCTGGAACATAGATGTATGAGGGTATACCAGCCTGGAACATGCATATGAGAGGAACAATTTAGGTAAGATAAAACAACAGGATGAAAGAAGCCCAAATTCCTGATACTGTGGATTCCTGGTTGCTCATTCACATTGTTTAATTAAACAAAATATTTCAACCCTTTCTTTTGAAATAATTTTTAACTTAAAAAAAGTTGTAAAAATAGTACAATGAATTCTTATATATATGTAAATGTCTTACATATAACAAAAGCACAATTATCAAAATTAGGAAATTGATATTGATAAAACACTCTGATTTCATCAATGGAATTTATTCAGATTTCACCAGTTGACAACTAATGTCATTTTCCTGGTCTAGAATACAATCCAGGACCATATGATGTATTTAGTCGTTAAGTCCACTTTAATGTGACAGTTCCTCAATGTTTCATTGCCCTTCATGACCTAACACTTTAAAAGAGGACAGTCCAGTTATTTTGTAAAATGCCACTTTATTTGGGTTTGTCTGATATTTCTTTATGATTAAATTTGGGTTATGCATTTTGGATAGAAATAACAAGTGATGTTGAGTCATCAGTACATCATATCAGGAGGCACATGATGTTGCTTTGTCCCATTATTGGTAATGTTAGTTTTGATTGTGTAGTAAAGTTGCCCATGTATTTTTAAAATTGTGTTTAAAATACAGTCAAATTCTAACAGATGTTATACAAAGAACGGCTGGTACCATTCCTACTGAAACTATTCCAAAAAATTGAGGAGGAGGGACTCCTCCCTAACATATTCTATGAGGTCAGCAGCATCCTGATGCCAAAACCTGGCAGAGACACAACAAAAAAAGAAAACTTTAGGCCAATATCCTTGATGAATATCAGTGCAAATATCCGCAACAAAATACAGGCAAAATGAATCCAGTAACACATCAAAAGCTTGTTTACCACAATCAAGTAGGCTTTATCCCTGGGATGCAAGGTTGGTTCAACATATGAAAATCAATAAATGTGATTCATCACATAAATAGAACTAAAGACAGAAACCACATGATTACCTTAATAGATGCAGAAAAGGCTTTTGATAAAATTCAATATCCCTTCATGTTAAAAATTCTCAATAAGCTAGGTATTGAAAGAATACACCACAAAATAATAATAGCTATCTATGACAAACCGATAGCCAACATCATACTGAATGGACAAATGTTGGAAGCATTCCCCTTGAAAGCTGGCACAAGACAATGTGCCTCTCTCACTACTCTTATTCAATATAGTATTGGAATTCCTGGACAGAGCAATCAGGCAAGAGAAAGAAATAAAGAACACCCATATAGAAAGAGAGGAAATCATACTATCACTGTTGGCAAATGACTTGATTCTGTATCTAGAAATCCCCATAGTCTCAGCCCAAAAGCTCCTTGATATGATAAACAACTTTAGCAAAGTTTCAGGATACAAAATCAATGTACAGAAATCACTAGCATTCCTATACAACAACAAAAGCCAAGCTGAGATCCAAATCAGGAAAGTGATACCATTCGCAATTGCCACAAAAAGTATAAAATACCTAGGAATACAGGAAATTAGGGAGGTGAAATGTCTCTACAATAAGAATTACAAAACACTGCTGAAAGAAATCAGAGATGACACAAACAAATGGCCAAACATTCCATGCTCATGGTTGGAAAGAAAAACTATCATTAAAATGGCCATACTACCCGAAGCAATTTATCGATTCAATGCTACTCCTGTCAAACTACCAATGACATTCTTCACAGAGCTAGAAAAAATCATTTTCATATTCATATGGAACTAAAAATGATCCCAAATAGCCAAGGTAATCCTAAGCAAAAAAACAAAAACAAAAATAAAACAAAACGAAACAAAAACAAAAGTAGAAACATCATGCTACCCAACTTCAAACTATACCACAGGACTACAATAACCAAAACAGCATGGTACTGGTAGAAGAGCGACACGTAAACCAATGGAATAGAACAGAGAGCCCCGAAATAAGGCTGCACATTTACAACCATCTAATCTTCAACAAAGCTGACAAAAACAAGCAATGGGGAAAGGACTCCCTATTCAAGAAGTCATGCTGGGATAACTGGCCAACTATATGCAGAAGATTGAAACTGGACCCCTTCCTTATACCATATATAAAAATCAACTCAAGATGAATTGAAGACTTAAATATAAAAGCCAAAAGTGTAAAAACTCTGGAGGACAACCTAGGCAATCCCATTCTGGACATAGGAATAGGCAAAGATTTCACGATGAAGATGCCAAAAGCAGTCGCCACAGAAGCAAAAATTGACAAATGGTGTCTAATTAAACTAAAGTGCTTCTGCACAGCAAAAGAAACTATATAAACAGAGTAAACAGATAGCCTACAGAATGAGAGAAAGTATTTGCAAACTATGCAACTGACAAAGGTCTAATATCCAGCATCTATAAGGAACTTAAACAAATTTGCAAGAAACAAAAAAACCATTGAAAAGTAGGCAAAGGATATGAACAGACATTTTTCAAAAGGAGAAATGCCTGTGGCTAACAAGCATATGAAAAAATGCTCAATATCAGGGGTGCACCCAAGATGGCCAAATAGGAACAGCCCCAGCCTCCAGCTCCCAGCGTGAGCGACACAGAAGATGGGTGATTTCTGCATTTTCAACTGAGGTACCAGGTTCATCTCACTGGGGCCTGTCGGACAGTTGGCGCTTGTCCGTGGGTGCAGCCTGACCAGCGAGAGCTGAAGCAGGGTGAGGAATCGCCTCACCTGGGAAGCACAAGGGGGAAGGGAATTCCTTTTCCTAGCCAAAGGAAACTGAGACACACAACAGTTTCTGGAAAATCGAGTAACTCCCACCCTAATACTGCACTTTACCAAGGGTCTTAGTAAACGGCACACCAGGAGATTATATCCCACACCTGGCCCAGAGGGTCCCACGCCCACGGAGGCTCCCTCATTGCTAGCACAGCAGTCTGAGATCTAACTGCAAGGCAGCAGTGAGGCTGGGGGAGGGGCACCCACCATTGCTGAGGCTTAAGTAGATAGACAAAGCCGCCGGGAAGCTAGAATTGGATGGAGCCCACCACAGCTCATGGAGGCCAGCCTGCCTCTGTAGACTCCTCCTCTGGGGACAGGGCATAGCTAAACAAAAAGCAGCAGAAACCTCGGCAGAGGTAAATGCCCCTGTCTGACAGCTTTGAAGAGAGCAGTGGATCTCCCAGCACAGAGGTTGAGATCTGAGAATGGACAGACTGCCTGCTCAAGTGGGTCCCTGACCCCTGAGTATGCTAACTGGGAGACATCTCCCACTAGGTGCAGACCGACACCTCACACCTCACATGGTGGGGTACACCCCTGAGACGAAGCTTCCAGAGCAAGAATCAGACAGCAACACTCACTGTTCAGCAATATTCTATCTTCTGCAGCCTCCGCTGCTGATACCCAGGCAAACAGGGTCTGGAGTGGATCTCAAGTGAACTCCAACAGACCTAGAGCTGAGGGTCCTGACTCTTAGAAGGAAAACTAACAAACAGAAAGGACACCCGCACCAAAACCCCATCAGTACATCACCATCATCAAAGACCAAAGGCAGACAAAACCACAAAGATGGGGAAAAAGCAGGGCAGAAAAGCTGAAAATTCAAAAAATCAGAGTACATCTCCCCCTCCAAAGGAACGCAGCTCATCGCCAGCAACGGACCAAAGCTGGATGGAGAATGACTTTGATGAGTTGAGAGAAGAAGGCTTCAGTCAATCAAACTTCTCAGAGCTAAAGGAAGAACTATGTACCCAGCGCAAAGAAACTAAAATCCTTGAAAAAAGAATGGATGAATGGATAACTAGAATAATCAGTGCAGAGAAGACCTGAAAAGAACTGATAGAGATGAAAACCATAACATGAGAACTACGTGACAAATGCACAAGCTTCAGTAACTGACTCGATCAACTGGAAGAAAGAGTATCAGAGATTGAAGATCAAATGAATGAAATGAAGTGAGAAGAGAAGTATAGAGAAAAAAGAGTAAAATGAAATGAAGAAAGCCTCCAAGAAATATGGGATTATGTGAAAAGACTAAATCTATGTCTGATTGGTGTGCCTGAAAGTGACAGGGAAAATGGAACCAAGTTGGAAAACATTCTGCAGGATATCATCCAGGAGAACTTCCCCAACCTACTAAGGCAGGCCAACATTCAAATTCAGGAAATACAGAGAACGCCACAAAGATACTCCTCAAGAAGAGCAACTCCAAGACACATAATTGTCAGATTCACTGAAGTTGAAATGAAGGAAAAACTGTTAAGGGCAGCCAGAGAGAAAGGTCGGGTTACCCACAAAGGGAACCCCATCAGACTAACAGCAGATCTCTCGGCAGAAACTCTCCAAGCCAGAAGAGAGTGGGGACCAATATTCAACATTCTTAAAGAAAAGAATTTTCAACCCAGAATTTCATATCCAGCCAAACTAAGTTTCATAAGTGAAGGAGAAATAAAGTCCTTTACAGACAAGCAAATGCTTAGAGATTTCATCACCACCAGGCCTGCCCTACAAGAGATCCTGAAGGAAGCACTAAAAATAAAAAAGAACAACAGGTACCAGCCATTGCAAAAACATGTCAAAATGTAAAGTCCATTGATGCTAGGAATGGACTTTTTTTGCATGGAATATCTTTTACCATCCTTTCACTTTCAGCCTATTTTTATCTTTACCTCTAAAGTAAATCTCTTATAGACAGCATATAGTTTGGGTAATGTGATTCTTTCCATTCTCCCACTCTGTCTTTTAATTGCTAAGTATAATCCCTTTGCATTTAATGTAATTACTGATGAGGAAGGACTGACTTCTGTCATTTTCCTATGTATTTTCTATACATCTTATATCCTTTTTGTTCCTCAGCTCCTTCATCACTGCTTTTTCTTTTTTTCTTTTTTTCTTTTTCTTTCTTTCTTTCTTCTTCTTTTTTTTTTTTTTTTTTGAGACAGAGTTTCGCTCTGTTGCCCAAGCTGGAGTGCAGTGGCACCATCTTTGCTAACTGTAACCTCTGCCTCCTGGGTTCAAGTGATTCTCCTGCCTCAGCCTCCTGAGTAGCTGGGATTCCAGGCGCATGCCACCACGCCTGGCTAATTATTGCATTTTTAGTAGAGACGGGGTTTCTCTGTGTTGGTCAGGCTGGTCTCGAACTCCTGACCTCAGGTGATTTGCCTGCCTCGGCCTCCCAAAGTGCTGGGATTACAGGGGTGAGCCACTGTGCCCAGCCCATTACTGCCTTCTTTTGTGTTTAGTTGATTTTTTCAGTGTACCATACTTTCTCATTTCTTTTTCTGTATATTTCTCAGTTACCTTCTTAGTAGTTATCCTAAGAATAACAATTAATATGTTAAATTTATAAGAAACAAGTGTGTGAATTAATATTAACCTGGCTTCAATAGTATTAAAAACTTGTATATACATCTCTGCTCCCATATAGGGCCATCCTTCCCTCTTTATGCAAATAATGTCACAAATTACATCTTATACATTGTGTGCACATTAGCATAGATTTATAATTATTGTTTTATGCATGTGTCTTTTAAATCACTTAGGTAAAAAAGAGGCATTACAAACCGAAAATACAATAATATTAGATCTCCCCAGTTTTATTTTCATATAATTGAGAAATAAATATTATATATATTGAAGGTGTACAACATGCTTTTTTAATATATGTATTCTACATTTACCTATGTAGTGGCATTTACCAGTATTCTTTATTTCTTCATAGGGCTTCAAGTTACTGTCCAGTGTGTGCTTTCATTTCAGGCTAAAGAACTCCTTTTAGTATTTCTTATAGGACAGGGATACAAGCAATGAACTTCCTCAGCTTTTGCATATTGGAGAATATCTTAATTTCTACTTCATTTTTGACGTATACTTTTGTCAAATACAGAATTATTGATTGACCAGTTATTTTTTTGTTTCAGAGGCACTTTAAATATTTCATAATACTGCCTTCTGGGCTTTATGGTTTCTGAAGTGAAATTGGCTGTTAATCTTTTTGAGGATCCTTTATGTGTAATAAGTCACTCTTGGTGATTTCAAGATTCTCTCTTTGTCTTTCAACAATTTGATTACTAAGTGTTTTGGTGAGTTTAAATGTTTTACTGAGTTTATCCTACTAGATATAAATTGAGTTTCTTGGATGTTTAGATTCATATATTTCATCAAATTTGGGAATTTGGGGCCATTATTTCTTCAAATTTTCTTTCTGTTCATTTCTGTTTTAAAAAATTTTAATATATTTATTTATTTTGAGAGTGGGTTATGAGACTGGCTAATTTTTCAATTTTTTTTTGTAGAGACAAGTTTTGTCATGTTGCACGGGCTGGTCTCAAACTCCTGGGCTCAAGCGATCCACCTGCCTTGGCCTCCCAAGGTGCTGGGATTACAGGCATGAGTCATCGTGCCCAGCCTGTTCATTTCTTTCTGTCTTCTCCTTCTGAGACTCCTATTATGCCTAAGTTGACATACTGGATGATGTCCCACATGTCCTTTAGGCTCTATTCATTTTTTTAAATTCTTTTTTCCTTCTGCTCCTCAGACTGGATAATTTCAATGGGCTTGTCTTCAATTTCTGTCATTCATTCTTCTGCCTGCTCAAATCTGCTGTTGAATAGCTCTAGTGAAATTTTCGTTTTAGTTACTTTCTTTTAGGCACCAGAATTTCATTTTATTCCTCTTTAATAATTTCTTTTGTTTTAATTGGATTTATTCTTTTATTCTCTATTTGGTGACACAGTGTTCTCTTCGTTTCCTTTAGTTCTTTGTCCATGGTTTTCTTTAGCTCCATGAGCATGTTTAACACACTTGATTTAAAGTCTTGTCTAATAAGTCCATTTTCTTCGATTCCCTCAGGAACAGTTTCTGTTGTTGATCTCATATTTTCCTCATAACAGACCATACTTTCCTATTTCTTTGTATGCTTTATTTTATTTTTTTAAATTAGAGATGGGGTCTTGCTATGTTGAACAGGCTGGCCTCAAATTTCTGGCCTCAAGTGATTCTCCTATCTCGGCCTCCCAAAGTGCTGGGATTAGAGGCATAAGACATGAGTTACAATATTTTGTGGAAAACTAGACATTTTGAACATTATTATGTGGTAACTCAGGAGATTAGATTCTCACCCCTTCTCTTGAGTTTTTGTTGCTGCTTGCTTTATTTATGCTTATTTGTATAGTGCCTCTTCTAAACTATTTTTGTAAAGATGATATTCTTTGTTGTATGTGATCACTGAAGTATGTGGTCCATTAGCTTGGTGGTTAGTTATTATTTCGACAGGGTTTCCTTAAATGCTTAGAACAGGAGAAAGAAAAATCTTCTCTCAGTCTTGACATATTAGCTCTGTGTTGGGGCACTCATTCATAGCTTCGCCACATTGCTTATAAGTCTGCCTCAGCCTTCACTTCATGCTTGTGCAGAGCCTAATGGTCATCCAGAGGTGAAAGCTTAGGGTCTTCTCTGGCTTTTTCTGTACATGTATCCATCCTTGGGTAGTCTTACAGTTTTCTCAATTTGTCAGTATATCCAGGAGCTTTAAAAAGTCATTTTACCCACATATAACCCCTTTCCTAATCTCTTCCCATGCTTCTTGGTCTATCTATTGCTTGTCCCCACTGTTGTTCCTCGGCACAGTCCACTGTGGCCAATACTTGTACCTTTACGTGTTTATGTTAAATGCTGCCTTAGAAGTTGTCCCAGCCCTGGGAATGCTCTGAGTCATGTAAAACAAAGGCAAGCCCATGTGCCTGTTCTTCAGTGGGCCACCAGATTGGTAGAAATGGACATCCAGAATTATTTGAGAAAAAGTTCTGTATTGCTCTTTCTGGTACTAACAACCTTCACCAGGAGTGTGGGCTGCTATCCTTAGAGCCACTGCTGATCTGAGAGTTGGGGGATGGTAGGCAGGCCATTTTAAATGCTACATCCCTCTCTTACCCATGTTGCAGCCACTTCTTTCTTCACCATGCCTTCCCTAGTGATTGTACATTTTTGACTAGATTTCAGAGTTCTGCAAAAGTTGATTCTGACAGTTTTTGACAGTTTGTTAGTTGTTTTTGTGGATGGAGCACTGGAGTTCCCTTGCCATTTTCAGTGATATTACAATCCTGTTCTTTTTTTTTTTTTTTTCAGAGTCTCGCTCTGTTGCCCAGCCTGGAGTGCAGTGAAGCGATCTGGTCTCACTGCAACCTCCACCTCCTGGGTTTAAGTGAGTCTCCTGCCTCACCTTCCTGAGTAGCTGGAATTACAGGTGCCTGCCACCACGCCTGGCTAATTTTTGTATTTTTAGTAGAGATGCGGTTTCCCCATGTTGGCCAGGCTGGTCTTAAACTCCTGACCTTGTGATCCACCTGACTTGGCCTCCCAAAGTGCTGGGATTGCAGGCGTGAGCCACCACGCCTGGCCCCATTTATTTTTTTAAGAAAAATTACTGGGTAGCTGGTGTGGATTTTCCATTTGCTATTGCATAAAGCAGCTTTGTTTTCCAGGTACATCTCTCCACTGATGACTGACTGGGATATCTGACAGGGATGTCTTTATGTAGTAGGGTCGGGATGGGGCCTGGTTGCTTGGAAAGTTTTGTTTTGGGGTGAGTAGGCTGGAAATTGGCTGTTTGGCTATTAGCCTTCTAAATGCCTAGTGAGAAGGATATTTCTCTGAGACGCCTATATTCAAACCAAAAGTTTTAGCTTTATTGATAGCATTAATTTCTTTTCAGATAAAACTCTTCTAGTTTTTGTTTGTTTTGTTGTTTGTTTGTTTGTTTTTTCTTGTTAGCAAATGCCAGTAAATGGTATTCTGGTAAGGAATTTGGGAGGAATATGGCGGTGGGGACTGATGCAACTGTTGTGTTTTACAAATCTTCAATTCCTCAATTTAAAGCCCCACTTCTCATTCCTGTTCCCCTCTGTACTTGCTGACTTACAGTCCAGAGTATCTCCAGGATTCTGCCAAATAGGCTGGCTCCCATCTCCTCTGGAGCTTCCTTATAACATTTTCTAGGCTGTGGTTTTATCTATCTGTTTCATCTGCCAACTCGCTCACATCTACTTTCCTTCTTCCAGAAACGTGTTGGGATCTCTTTTTGTTAGTAATTTCCTCAACTTCTGTCTAATTCTTTTTGCCCTTGGAGGTTTATTCCCTTATGTACTGCTGTACTTTTATATTAAGGGAATCTAGGAGGCTTTGGGAGCAATGTATGTAGCTAGTCCACCATCTTGAACGGGGGACAACAAATAGTTTTGAGTACCTTCCCTGTACCGGGTACTATTCTAGGTGCTAGGAGTGTAAACATGAATGAAACTTATTTCATGGTATCAAGGAGCTCATAGTGTGGTGGCATAGGCAGTCGCATGCAATGGATATTAAAATGGGACTTGTCTCCAAAGCTGAAAACAAAGGGTATTAAGGGCTCACATATTCTAAAGAGAGGTGACACACCATTTTTACAGAACTTGCTAAAAAATAACTTCCAAAATATGATCTGTGTCCATTAAATGTCTTGAAGGCACATAAAGGAAGCTGGCGATTGACTGATAGGAGAGTGGTAGAGAAGATAGTTTTGAAGAGAGGTATGGGAATGCTATGGAGTTTCTCCTGCTCATGGGGGAGTGGAGGAGATGCTTCCCATTCACTTAAGTGGAAGGCGGCTACAAGAGAATCACTCCAGGAGCTTGACATGTGTTCCCTGGGGATTGACATTTATAGGAACTGGCAACTTACTCGTACCTAAAAACGAAGTCTAGAGGTGAAAGAGGCTATGGCTACAGCAGCCTGTGAAAACAGAGGAAAGAGAGAGGGTTACATTTGCAGGGAGCTGTACTTCTGCCAGTGTATGGGCGAAGCTGTCTGTTTCCCAGGGGCCAGAGGTGGTCATCATGATAGAAAGTTAGAGTTGGATCATCTTATTAGGGGTCTCCCCTAAGAGGATTGCTTAGAGGTATGCAGTGATCCAAACAGAGGAATGGACTGATGGAAACCCGGGACAGAGGAGTTGAAAAGGGCCTGCCAGATGAAGTTGCCTAGGCCAGGAAAACTGCAGGTGAGAGATCTCCAGTGATGG
This sequence comes from Macaca fascicularis, assembly GCF_037993035.2. Taxonomy (NCBI): domain Eukaryota; kingdom Metazoa; phylum Chordata; class Mammalia; order Primates; family Cercopithecidae; genus Macaca; species Macaca fascicularis. The sequence goes on from NC_088395.1 coordinate 130,541,349, forward strand.
GAGGCTCCAAGGAACCCTTTAGAGAAAGTGTCAGCTTTGGACATACGCCACACTCTTCAATCAATGCCAGGTTAAAATTTAACCAGTCAAGGAAAGCTCTTTTTTTGGCCCTTACTTTTTCTAGTCCTTCCCTGGCAGACTTCTTTCAACTCCTCTGTCCTAGGATTCCATCAGTTCATTCCTCTGTTGGAATCATTTCAGAGTTGGAACAGCATAGGGAGTGTGTGTGGTGGGGTGTGTGTGAGGAGGGATCAGATGAGGAAATGGACCAATGGGGAAGCCAACCATGCTCCAAACTCTTCCCCTACTATGTTTCTTGGCTGAGTTAGACCTGAGCTTGGGGAGGAGATAAGCTTGGAAATGGGTGACAGATTGAAGCTATAATATACTAGACTGAACTGAAAACTTTAATGCCTGAAAACAAAACTATGTTTTAATATCTGAGAGTGACTGAAAAACGTATGAGATCTGTCTGAAATTTTATGCAGGGGTGGGGAAAAATGATTCCACAGAGCTTGTGATGTGAAAGAATTATATTGCTTTCTGCTTACACCCTACTGTGTCTAGCTCATTCAAAAAACTAGTTTATATAAGTGCTACACTATATGTATAGTCAAGGTTCAGTGAGTAAGTAGCACACAGAAGAAAGTAATAAACTCTTTCCAGGGAGGCCAGGGAAGGCCTGACACTTTCTCTCAGAGGAGTTAGTGTTTGAGCTGGGTCTTAAAGAATAAGAAGGAATTTCTTAGGTGAGGATGAGGCGGGAGGACATTTCAGAAAGAGGGAACAGCATGCACAAAAGTAGGAGGTGTATGTGGGTGATTGCATGTGGTTTGGTGATTCTGAATCACTGTAGTGTAAACTGCTGTTGGGTGGGGAGGGAGGTCATATTTGCATTTTAAAAGGCCACTTTTGTCACAGTGTGTTAAGTGGGGTAGTGAGAATTGTGGAGACTGGGAAACAATGTCATGTTAACCCAGACAAGGAGAGCTCTTGGTTATCTAGAAACATCCTAATAATAGACTGACCTACATTTAAGAACATTTGAAGCCAGGCAACGTGGTGCCTGCCTGTAGTTCCAGCTACTCTGGAGGCTGAGGCAGGAGGATTGCTTGAGCCCAAGAGTTTGAAGCTGCAATGAGCTATGATGGTACCACTGCACTCCAGTCTGGGTGACAGAGCAGATTCCATCCCTTAAAATTTTTTTTTCATCTAAATATAGTAGGATTCCCAGCTTGAGTTCTACCTGGGAGTTGGACCTGTCTGGGCTTATTCAATGAACCGCAGGGATGGGCAGCCATGTCTTTTAGCATCAGGTCCTGTAAGGTCCCCCTAAAGTGAGCTCATTCTAAGCCAGTGGTCCTTAACCTGAGGTTCACAAATAGAATCCATGGGGTCTGTGAACTTGGAAGGGAAAACAATTACATCTTTGAAACTTAGTGTTTTTCCCTAATTATGAACATACACAGAAAACTACTGTGGCATTAACCATATCTGTGACCCTGTCGTGGATAGAAATCCCAGATATTTTCATATCACATTGCATTTTTTTCAGATGTCTCAAAATGCTATTTACTCATGCATTACTTTGAGTTATTGTGGTGTTTGATCTGCTGCTGGATCATTTAATGTGTTAATAAAAAGCATACATGCTATATAAAATTTGTTCTAAAAATAGTTAGATAACTATATCACAATGTAACGGGTTTCCTTTGTAATCCTATGTATTTTGTTTTATGCATTTAAGAACATTATTCTGAGAAAGGGTCCATGGGGTTCACTAGAGTGCCAAAAAGTTGCATGGCACAAAAAAATGGTAGGAAACCCTGTTTAAGGAAAAAAGAATCACCCAAATTTGTCTCCTTGTCCACTTACATGCAAGACGGAGTAGCTGATGATGAAAAGGGATACCTGCATGCTCCCTGTGAGAAAGAGACTTTTGTTAACTTATACTAGCCACCCCTTTTTTCAGTAAAAAAAGATAATAGAGCACAAGCGGACTTCTTCCCCACTTTTTAGCACAGCACCACGCAGATCTGCCATCTCTAGGCTCCTCAGCTGCAGCAAGACATCAAGGAGCCTGGTAGGAGATGCCATGAAATGCCTAATGGGGGACAGTGATGCCTGGCTGATGCCATAACGTCCAGCTAAGAGAGTGGGGAAGGGAGGTGGAGGCAGAAGAAAGAAATGGTAGGAACCGCATGGTGGGTGATTGGACAGCTGGTTAGACTAGTTTGTGCTTACAGATGATATCCACTTCCTAAGAATGCCTGGAGACACTCTGGGGAGCTTTTAAATGAAGAAGCCCTCGACCCACAACAGGTCCCGGGGTGTGATGTTCCCTGCCCTGTGTCCAAGTGTTCTCATTGTTCAATTCCCACCTATGAGTGAGAACATGCAGTGTTTGGTTTTCTGTCCTTGTGATAGTTTGCTCAGAATGATGGTTTCCAGCTTCATCCATGTCCTGCAATACAAAAAAACAGTAAAATTTGGTGATTGCATTTAATAGAACCCCTTTTACAATCCACAGGCTAGAGAAACCTGAAGAAATTTGGGTTCCAAAGCTATTTGTTGTGGGAATGACAGCCTGATTATACTGGTTTTATTACTTTTTATATGAAAGAGAAAAAACAAGTGAGTTCTCTCTTTCATGTTCAATATTCCATTAGTTGAACATCCGCTATATGTGTCCATAGAAATATTTTATGTTCTGAGAATAACTTCAGAGTTTGAGAGCATATTTCCCCCAGCGTTTGCTTTAGAGCTTACTTGAATAATCAACTCCCTGTTTTCAGAACAAATCTTAGTTTTCATGAACAGCAGTATCATCAGTCATTCATTGATGGATATTTGAATGGGAAAAGTGCCAGGTGTTTCAATTTCATCCCCAGCAGGTTTACAATTAAGCTGTTAGTAGTTTGCTGTTGGTTTAAAAAAATTTTTTGGTTTGTTTTATGACCAGAAAAGATAGAATTCCCATAATCTATCAGATGGAGATGTGCTGCTGGAAATGCTGCTACCTTGTGACCAAAATAAATAAATAAATAAAAATAAAAATTTGCTGGGTTTACCATCAGCTGTGTCCATTCAGATTTATCAATAATAAATTGAGGTTCCTTGCATTACAAATGTGGCCTATTCTTTTTTTTATTATACTTTAAGTTCTAGGGTACATGTGCACAAAAAGGTGCAGGTTTGTTACATAGGTATACATGTGCCATGTTGGTTTGCTGCATCCATTAACTCGTCATTTACATTAGGTATTTATCCTAATACCATCCTTCCCCCTGCCCCCCACCCTGTGACAGGTCCCAGGGTGTGATATTCCCTACCCTGTGTCTGAGTGTTCTCATTCTCCTTGTTCAATTCCCACCTATGAGTGAGAACATAGGGTGTTTGGTTTTCTGTCCTTGTGATAGTTTACTCAGAATGATGGTTTTCAGCTTCATCCATGTCCCTGCAAAGGACATGAACTCATCCTTTTTCATGGCTGCATAGTATTTCATGGTGTATATATACCACATTTTCTTAATCCAGTCTATCATTGATGGACGTTTGGGTTGGTTCCAAGTCTTTGCTATTGTGAATAGTGCTGCAATAAACATACGTGTGCATGTGTCTTTATAGTAGCATGATTTATAATCTTTTAGGTATATACCCAGTCATGGGATCACTGGTTCAAATGGTATTTCTAGTTCTAGATCCCTGAGAAATCGCCACACTGTCTTTCACAATGGCTGAACTAGTTTACGTTCCCAACAACAGTGTAAAAGTGTTCCTATTTCTCCACATCTTCTCCAGCATCTGTTGTTTCCTGACTTTTTAATGATCGCCATTCTAACTGGTGTGAGATGGTATCTCATTGTGGTTTTGATTTGCATTTCTCTGATGACCAGCGATGATGAGCATTTTTTCATGTGTCTGTTGGCTGTATAAATGTCCAGCCAACAGACACATGTATAAATTTTGAGAAGTGTCTGTTCATATACTTTGCCCACTTTTTGATGAGGTTTTTTTTTTTTTTCTTGTAAATTTGTTTAAGTTCTTTGTAGATTCTGGATGTTAGCCCTTTGTCAGATGGATAGATTGCAAAAATTTTCTCCCATTCTGTAGGTTGCCTGTTCACTCTGATGGTAGTTTCTTTTGCCGTGCAGAAGCTCTTTAGTTTAATTAGATCCCATTTGTCTATTTTGGCTTTTGTTGCCATTGCTTTTGGTGTTTTAGTCATGAAGTCCTTGCCCATGAAATGTGGGCTATTCTTTAAAGTAGGCCATGTTATTAAATAAAATGATATGCAACAAGTACTTAGAACAGTGCTTGTTGCTACAGAGCAAGTGCTTGATAAATGTTAGCTATCATCATCATCATTGTCATCATCATCATCCAGCCCAAGAAGTGCATATTTAAATATACACCCTAAGTTGTTGTCTTTCTATATAGATTATATGTGTGAGCAGAGGGGCAGAGAATTAAAGTGATAAAGAATGTGTCCTCACTTAGGTGTGTGCTGGCTTTCTTGCAAATTCCTATGGAAAAGGAGATAAACTAAAGCCTCAGTTTGCTTGGCAAGCGCTTCATTTGTTTACGAGAGCATTTGTTAAACCCTTTTCTGTGGAAAATTAGTCCTGCAAGATCCCTAAGTGAAAAGTGATACCTTTCTGAATAAGTTTATAAAGTTCTCCCTCTACCCCACCTTGGAGGGTCATTTATCCTTGAGTACATTAAGCAAGCTGAGAAGACCTCCAGAAAAAAAGGCTATTTAATTTTTTAACCTCAATTTGGCAAAGTTCCTTGACTACATAACTTCTTTTTGTTGTAACACTTCTTAATATCCCCAGGCACTAGTGTTTTACATGTAGTGGGGTGTCCTATCAGAGATGATTATTTTTGTCCTCTTCTGAGAAAGGAATTTCCAGTCACTCTCCATGCAGGCAGAGTGACAAGGGCATCTTGGAACAGGTCTTCAAGAGGTCATCTTAGTTATCCAGTGTTCACTAGACAGATGTGTGTATGTCTGGAGAGAGGGTAGGCCATTCACCATACATCCATGGAAAGAACTTCCAATCCATTTGTTGAGACTTGGAGTTAGGAAGAATGATCAAGATAGAGAAGGTCATCCTTTTCAAGGCCCACTGTCAGGAAAGGACAATAATATCCATAAAATAATGTATCAAAAAACCAGAGTGTGCTCTGTCTGGTGGGCTGGCTCTGGTACTGAGTAAAGAGGAAGAAAGGGGATGGTGGTGGGATTGACTATATAATTTACAGTGCCCAGTGTAAAATGAAAATGCAGGGACCCTTGTTTAAAAATTATTAAGAATTTCAGGGCTGGGCGCGGTGGCTCACGCCCGTAATCCTAGCACTTTGGGAGGCCAAAGCAGGCAGGTCACCTGAAGTCAGGGATTTGAGACCAGCGTGACCAACATGGCAAAACCTTGTCTTTACTAAAAATGCAAAAATTCGCTGGGCATGGTGGTGCATGTTTGTAATCCCAGCTACTCGGGAGGCTGAGGCAGGAGAATCACTTGAACCCAGGAGGCAGAGGTTGCAGTGAACCGAAACTGCACTACTGCACTCCAGCCTGGGTGATAGAGTAAGACTCTGTCTCAAAAGAAAAAAAAAGTATTTCACGACAGCAATAGTGGAGCATTAAGCCAAATATGGGGCCCTTCCAAACACAGTGCTCTCTGTGACTGCATAGGTTGTATACCCATGAAGCCAGCCCTACATTGTGGTCTTGGGTTTTCTGAGTCTGTACACAAAAGGACTGTCTGGAAGTGGCTCTACTAGGTCTATATTAAGACCTGCAGAAGTAATTGAGTATGAAGTGAGATTGCTGGTCACTAAGAGGTGTAATGAGATGTACTGAGGGACTTCTGGTCCTAAAATGGCAGTATAGAGACATCCTGGCTTCACTCTCCCACACAGAAAAACAAAAGCAGATATAAAACACTGAGATATTACCAGCAACAATCCAGAGCGCAGGTATGAGGACAAGACAGTTCCCAGGGCCACCAAGTAGTGGAAAAACTCTAACTAAGTGGTGGTAAAATCAGACTTTCACATCTGTGATTCCAGTTCTGCCAGGCACCAAGTGTGTGGAAAATCTCGCTCCAACTTATGGTTTCTATGCTGGAAAAAGTGAAATTGAGGTAGTGAACTAGCTTCTTCACTTTCTTGGGTTCCCTGGCAGGAGACCTGTCGTTGCCTTAACCTAAGAGATGCATCTTGACTGCCTGAAGGGAGAAATATCATTGAAGACAGGCAGAGTCAGGAGAGATGGGGCTACTATTTTCAGCCCTGGAAACTCTGCTCTGTGACTCAACCAAAGGAGATACCAAATCAGAGTAGCTGTTCAGCAGCACCACACTGTAAGAAGTACATTCTGCAGGTCCCCTGGGCATGAAGACTTCCCATACTGCTGGGATAATCCCTTTGGGACTTCCCCATTTGCAACAGGCAGTGCTCCAATCATTTACTAGAGCTGAGGTGAACCTGGGGTTAAGGTGCCACCTAGAACTGAAAAGAAGGCAGTGGCCTAGTGGCAAAGATTTGCTAAGCATATTCAAAATTGCTAACATATTGCTATTGATGCTAATATAAATTGCTATTGATGCTAATATGAATTGCTAACATATTCAAAAGGAAAACAAAACAAGCCAGAAAAAGAAAACTGGAATAAAGAATCATTCAATGCCAAGACATAAATGTATAAACTAACAAAAAACAATAGCAAACAGGGAATCATGACCTCCCCAAAGGACAAAGCAAAAATCCAATGACTGACCCTAATAGGATGGCAATTTATGAGCTCTCTGACCAAGGATTCAAAATAGCAGTTTTAAGGAAACTCATAGTGAGTTCCCAGGTAACACATAAAAACAATTCAGAAATTTAGCAGAGAAATTTAACAGGTATTGAAATTAAAACAAACAAACAAACAAAAATCTTGGAAATGAGAAATGTATTTGGTGAACTGAAGAACTCTTTAGAGGCTCTAGACAGCAGAACAAACCAATCAGAGGAAAGAATTAATGAGCTCGAAGAAAGGGTATTTGAAAGTGCACAGAGGAGAAAAAAGAAAAGAGAATGAAAAGGAATGAAGACCACCTACAAGATATAGAGAATTATCTCAAAACACCAAATCTAAAAATTATTGGTATTCAAGAGAAAGCAGAGCAAGAGAAAAGGGTAGAAAGCTTATTCAAATAATAACAGAAAACTTTCCAAAACTTGAGAAAGATATAAATATCTTGGTACAGGAAGGTCTTAGACCACTAAGCAGATTTAACCCAAATAAGACTGCCCCAAGGCAGATAATAATCAAACTCTCAAAGGTCAAGGACAAGGAGAGGATCCTAAAAACAGCAAGAGAAAAATAACATATAATGGAGCTCCAATTTTTCTGGAATCACACTTCTCAATGGAAACCATATAGGCAAGGAGAGAGTGGAATGACATTTTTGAAGTGCTCTAAGAAAAGAACCTGCCATCCAAGAATATTGTATCCAGCAAAATTATTCAAATGTGAAGAGAGATAAAGTCTTTCCTAGACAAACAAAAGCTGAGAGAATTCACCACCAACAGATCCATCTTACAAGAAATGCTAAAAGCACTTCTTCAGTCCGAAAGAAAAAACACTGATGTACAAAAGAAAACATTTCAAGGTATAAAACCCACTGGTAAAATTAGGTACATAGGTGGCCCGGCATGGTGGCTCATGCCTGTAATCCCAGCACTTTGGGAGGCCAAGGCAGGCGGATCACGAGGTCAGGAGTTTGAGACCAGCCTGACCAACATGGTGAAACCCCGTCTCTACCAAAAATACAAAAATTAGCCAGGTGTGGTGGTGCGTGCCTGTAATCCCAGCTACTCGGGAGGCTGAGGCAGGAGAATCACTTGAACCTGGGAGGTGGAGGTTGCAGTGAGCTGAGATCGTGTCACTGCACTGCAGCCTGGGTCGACAGAGCAAGACTCTGTCTCAAAAAAAAAAAAAAAAAAAAAAAAAAAAAAAAAAAAATTACACAGGCAAACCCAGAATATTGCTGTATTTGTGGTGTATAATCTACTCATAACCCTAGTATGAAGCCCAAAACACAAATCTATCAAAAGCAATAGTAGCCACAGTAACCTATTAAGAGATAGGTAATACAAAAATATGTAAGTTGAGACAACTAAAAGTCAAAATGGGGGTAAATTGAGTTAAACTGCAGAATTTCTTTGTATTTTTTGCCTTTGTTTGTATTATTTGTGATCTAAGATAAGTTGTCATCTCTTTAAAATAATTTATTATGTTTATAAGATGTTTTTTGTAAGCCTCTTGGTAACCACAGCACAAAAGTCTGTAATAGATTCACTAAAAATAAATGCAACAAATTAAAACATACTAACAGATAATCACTTAGCCACAAAGGAAGACAGGAAGAAAGGAGGAAAGGAAGAGAGGAGTCTCAAAACAACCAGAAAACAAGCAACAAAATGGCAGTAGTAAGTCTTTCCTTATTAATAATAACACTGAATATAAATGGTCTTAATTCTCCAATTTAAAAAACATGGAGTGACTGAATAAAGAAGTAAGACCCAACTCTGCTGCCTTTGAGAAAGCCACTTCATTGATAAAGAACATGTGCTGAGAGTGAAGGGGTCGAAAAAAATATTCCATGCAACTGGAAACCACAAAAGAGCAGGAGTAGTTATACTTACATCAAATCAAATCAAAGACTGTAAAAAAAAAAAAAAAAAAAAAGACAAATAAGGTCACTATATAATGATAAAGGGGTCAATTAAGCAAGAGGATAGAACAATTATAAATATCTATGCACTCAACACTGGAGCTCCCAAGTATATAAAGCAAACATTGATAGATCTAAAGGGAGAGATAGGTTGTAATATAATAATAGTAGGGAACTTTAATATCCGACTCTCAGTAATGGACAGATCATACAGAAAATCAACAAAGAAACAGCAGAGTTAAACTACATGCTAGATCTAATAGCCTAACTGATATTTCACATTCTTTTCATCAGTCTATGAAACATTCTCTAGAATAGGCCGTATCTTAGGCTTCAAAAACAAGTATGAACAACTTACAAAAAATAAAAGTCATATCAAAGTCATATATCTTTTCTGACCACAATGGATTAAAACTAGAAATCAATAACAAGAGGAGCCTTGGAAAATATACAATGCATGGAAATTAAACAACATACTCCTGAGTGATCAATTGGTCAAGGAGGAAGTTTAAATTTGATTTTTAAGAAAGAAATTAAAAAATTTCTTGAAACAAATGAAAATGGAAATACAGCATACCCAAATCAGTAGGATATGACAAAAGCACTGCTAAGAGGGAAGCTTATCACCATAAGAACGTACATAAAATATTGGAACGACTTCAAATAAACAACCTAACAATGCATCTCAAGGAACTAGAAAAGAAGAACAAAACCAAACCCAAAATTAGTGGAAAGAAAGAAAGAATAAATACCAGAGCAGATATAAATGAAATTGAGGCTAAAAAACAATATAGAAAATCACTGAAACGAAATGTTGGTTTATTGAAAAGATAAACAAAACTGAAAAACCTTTAGCAAGACTAAGAAAAAAAAGGCCCAACTGAAATTGGAAACAAAAAAGAAGACAAAACAACTGAGACGTCAGAAATACAAAGAGGCCAGGCATGGTAGCTCATGCCTGTAATCCCAACATTTTGGGAGACCGAGGTGGGTAGATTGCTTGAAGGAGTTTGAGACCAGCTTGAAGGAGTTTGAGACCAGCCTGGCCAACATGGCAGAACCCTGTCTCTACAAAAAATACAAAAATTCAGCCAGGCATTGTGGCATGCCTCTGTAATCCCAGCTACTTAGGAAGCTGAGGCATGAGAATTGCTTGAGCCTGGGAGGCAGAGGTTGCAGTGAGCCAAGATTGTGCCACTGCACTCCAGCCTGGGTGACAGAGGGAGACTTCACCTCAAAAAAAAAAAAAAAAAAAAAAAGGAAGAAAAGGGACTGTCTCCAAGCTCATTCTATGAGGTCAGCATTAGCATATCAAAACCAGACAAGGACATAACAAAAAAAGAAAACTACAGGCCAATCGCACTAATAAACATAGATGCAAATATCCTCAACACAAATACTAGCAAACTGAATTCAGCAACACATTAAAAAGATCACTTACCATAATCAAGTGGAATTCATCCAGGGATGCAAGGATGGTTCAACATATGCAAATCAATAAATGTGATCAATGAATGTGATACAGAGTTGAGAATAAAAACCATAGATGCTGAGAAAGTATTTGATAAAATTAAGCATCCCTTTATGATAAAAACCCTCATCAAAATGGGTATAGAAGGAATGTACCTCAAAATAATAAAGGCCATATATGACAAACCCATAGCTAACATCATACTGAATGGTGAAAAATCAAAGGCCGTTTCCTTTGAGGACTGAAACAAAACAAGGATTTTCACTTTCACCATTATTATTGAACATAATACTGGAAGTTGTAGCCAGAACAATTAGGCAAGAAAAAAAAAAGTGCATCCAAATCGGAAAGGAAGAAGTCAAATTACCGTTGTTCACAGATGACATGATCTTATACCTAGGAAAACCTGAAAACTCCACAAAAAAACTGTTCAAACTGATAAATGAATTCAGTAAGTTTGCCGGATACAAAGTCAACATATGAAAATCGGTAGCATTTCTTTCTTTCTTTTTCTTTTTTCTTTTCTTTTTTTTGAGACAAGAGTCTCTCTCTGTTGCTCAGGCTGGAGTACAGTGGCATGATCTGGGCTTACTGCAACCTCTGCCTCCCAGGTTCAAGTGATTCTTGTGTCTCAGCCTCCCGAGTAGCTGAGACTACAGGTATGTGCCATTGCACCCAGCTAATTTTTGTATTTTTTGGTAGAGATGGGGTTTTTCCATGTTGGCCAGGCTGGTCTCAAACTCCTGGTCTCAAGTGATCCGCCCGCCTCGGCCTCTCAAAGTGCTGGGATTACAGATGTGAGTCACTGTGCCCAACCCAAAAATCAGTAGCATTTGATATGCCAACAGTGAACAATCTGAAAAAGAAATCAAGAAAGCAATCCTATTTACAACAGCTACAAAAATATAAAATACCTAGGAATCAATCTAACCAAAGAAATGAAAGGCCTCTACAAGAAACTATAAAGTTCTGAGGAAAAAAAAATAGAAGAAGACACAAACAAATGGAAAGCTATTTCATCCTCATGGAATAAAGAATTAATATTGTTTAAATGACAATACTACCCAAAGAAATGTACAGATTCAATGCAATCCCTATCAAAACACCAATGACATTCCTCACAGTAATAGAAAAAAAATCCTAAAATTTATATGAAACCACAAAAGACCACAAATAGCCAAAGCAATCCTGAGCAAAAACAAATCTGGAGGCACCATACACCTGACTTTAATGTTTACTACAAAGCTGCACTAACCAAAACAGCATGGTACTGGCATAAAAACAGATACATAGATCAATGGAACAAAATGGAGAACCTTGATGTAAACCCATGCATTTACAAGCAACTGATCTTCAACAAAGGCACCACAAACATACAAGGGGGAAAGGACAGTCTTTTTGGTTAATAGTGCTGGGAAAACTGGATAACTATATGCAGAAGAATAAAACTAGATCCCTCTCTTACATCATACACAAAAATCAAATAAAAATGATTAAAGACTTAAATCTTAGACTTGCTAAATTCAACTCCTAGAAGAAAACATTGGGGGAAATGCTCTAGGACATTGGTCTGGGCAAAGATTTTTTGTGTAAGACCTCAAAAGCATAGGTAACCAAAACAAAAATAAGCAGTTGGGATTACATCAAGCTAAGAAGCTTTGCAAAGCAAAGGAAACAATCAACAAAGTGAAGAGACAGACCACAGAATGGGAGAAAATATTTGCAAGCTATCCATTTGACAAGGGACTAATTATCAGAATATATAAGGAGCTCAACTCAATACGAAAAAAAAAAAACCCAAATAATTTGATTTAAAAATGGGCAAAAGATCTGAACAAATATTTCTCATAAGAAAACATACAAATGGTCAACAGGTATATGAAAAAATTCTCAACATCACCAATCATCAGACAAATACAAATCAAAACTACAATGAGATACCATCTCACCCTAGTTAAAATGGCTTTTATAAAAGAGACAAGCAATAACAGATGCTGGCAAGGATGTGGAGAAAGGGGAACCCTTGAACACTGTTGGTGGGAATGCAAATTAGTACAGCCACTATGGAGAACAGTATGGAGGTTCTTCAAAAAACTAAAAATAGAACTACCATATGATCTAGCGATTCCACTACTAGGTATATATCCAAAAGAAGGGAAATCAGTATATCAAAGATGTCTGCACTCTCATGTTTATTGCAGCATTCTTTACAATAGCCAAAACATGGAATCAACCTAAGTGCCATTCAATGGATGAATGGATAAAGAAAATGTGGTATATATACACTATGGAATATTATTCAGCCATAAAAATAATGAAATCCTGTCATTTGCTGCAACATGGATGCAACTGGAGGCCATTATGTTAAATTAAATAAGCCAAGCACAGAAAGACAAATATCACATATTCTCACTTACATGTGGGAGCTAAAAAAAATGGATCTCATGAAGATAGAGAATAGATTTGTGGTTACAAGAGGCCAGGAAGGGGAGGGATGGGGGATGAAGGGGACAAAAAAGAATATAAGTGTATTTATTACCACTGAACTATACACTTAAAAATGGTAAAGATGCTAAATTATATATGCATATTTTACTTAAATAAAAAATGCATTGAAATCAGTTTCTTGCAGCAGCAATCCAATGTTTTAAATTTTTATTGCTGCTATAACGAATTACCACAATCTTAGTGGCTTAAAACAACATAAATCTATTATCCTATAGTTCTGTAGTTCAGAAGTTTGAAATAGGTGTCTTTGGCTAAAATTAAGGTTTTTGCAGGGTTGACTCTAGGTGAGAATCCATTTCCTTGCCTTTCCCACTTTCTACAGCCCACTTATTTTCCTTAGCTTGAGGTTCCTTTCCTCCATCTTGAAAGCCGGTAATGTTGCATTTCTCTGTGTCTGTACTCACATCTCCCTAGGACTCTACTCTTCTTTCACTTTTAAGGACATTGGGCCCCCCCTGGACAATCCCAGATAGCCTCCCTATCTGCTGATTAGCAATCTTAATTTAATCTGCAATAGTAATTTTCTCTTTCCATGTAACCTAATATGTTCACAGGTTCCAAGGATTAAGACATCTCTGGGGACCATTATTCTGCCTACCATACTCAGAGATAAGCAAGACAAACTGGACCTTGATTTTAAAACAGATTATTGGAGTATAACATGTAAAATGTGCTCAAATCTTAACTGTACAGCTTGATGAATTTTCACATACATATATAACTATTTAATTTGTAAATATACACCTGTGTAACCACAACTCGACCAAGGAATGAAATATATCCAGTACTTCAGAAGGCTTTTATGTGCTCCCTCTCAGTCACTATCCATCCCCCAGGGGTAACCACTATTCTGTCTTCTATCACTGTATCAGTTACCTATTAGAAAGCATTCCAAAACTTGGTGGCTTAAAATAACAACCATTTGGCTTTTAATTCTGTGAGTCAGAATTATAGGCTTGACTCAGCTGGGCAGTTCATCTGCTGGTCTCACCTGAGGCCACTTAGGTGACTGCAGTCATTTGGCAGCTTGACTAGGGCTAGATGGTCTAATATAGTGTTATGCGTATGACTGTGGTTGGTGCTGGCTATCAGTTGGGCCTCTCTCCCTCCATTTGTGTGCTTCACCCTCCAAGAGGGTAGAGTGGGCTGCTTTACATGATAATCTCAGGGCAGCAAGAGGGCAAGAGCAGAAGAATGCTCGGAAGTTGTACAATGTTATCCCTGCTGCATTCTACCGGTTAAGTCACAAGGCCATTTTAGATTCTAGGGGTAGGGAATAAACTCGTTTGATGGCAGGAGCTGCAGAAGAGCGTGTGGTTATTTTAAAAATCCACCTCAATTACTGCTATGGCTTGACGGGTCCCCCCAAAAGTATGTGTTGGAAACTGAATCCCCAATGCAACATTATTAGGAGGTAGGGCTTAATGGGAGGTGTTTAAGTCATAAGGGCTTCACCTTCATGAATGGATTAATGCCAATTATAAAAGGGGTTGAGGCTGAGAGTTTGACCTCTTGCTCTCTTTTGTCATGTGATGCCTTCTGCCATGTTATGATGTAGCAAAAAGGCCCTCATCAGAAGCTAGCACCTTGATTATTGACTTCCCAGCCGCTGGAACTGTAAAAAATAAATTTTCGTTCTTTAGAAATTACCCAGTCTCATGTATTCTGTTATAGCAGCCCAAAACAGACTAAGATAATTATCATATGTGTTTCCTGTTATTGAATGTCATATAAATGGAGCATACTGAAAATACTGTTATGTCTAGCTTCTTTTACTCAACATATGTGAGATTCAACCATACTTTTGTATGTGACAGTAGTTCTTTTCCATTGTTGCTTGTCATATTCAATTGTATGACTATACCACTATGTATCCATTCTACCATTGATAAATATTTGACTTGTTTCCAGTTTGTGGCTATTATAAATAATTCTGCTATTAATATTCTTGTGCATGTCTTTTGAAGGGTATATGTACTCAGTTATCTTGGGTATGTATCTAGAAGTAGAATTGCTAAGTCAGAGGGCAGGTTAATAAGCTTCAGAAGACATTCTCAAGTAGTTTTCTTAAGTGGTTGTGCTATTGTACAGACCTGTCAGCAGTGTATGAGAGTTTTGTTTGTCCCACATCCTTGCCATCACTTGATGTTGTCAGCCTTTTAAATTTCAGCCATTTTGATAGATGTTTAATGGTATCTCATTGTTTTCACTTGCATTTCCCTGATGACTAATGATGTTGAATACATTTTCACATGCTTAATGGCCATCTGGCTATGTTTTGTGATGTGCTTATTCAAGTAGTTTTGTGAAATGCCATTTAAAAAACTGAGTTACTTGTCTTTTTCTTGTTGATTTGTAGGAGGTGTTTTTTCTAGAGTCTACATATGAGTCTGTTATTGTATATATGTATTACAAGTGGCTTGTCTTTTCCTTCTCTTAATTGTGTCTTTTGCTGAACAGAAGTTCTTAATTTGAACAAAGTCCAATTTATCAATATTTTCTTCTATGATAACTTTTTGCATTCTGTTTTGAAATCTTTATTCCAGTGGACCTTGATTTTAAGAGTTTTATAGCTATAACTATTATGTTTAAGTCTTTGGTCCATTTTAAATTCAGTTTTTTATATGGTATGAAGTAGGGGGTCCAAATTTATTCTCTGGTATGTGGTGTTTCAGCAGCATTTGTTGAAAAAACTGTTTTTCCCTATTGAATTGTCTTGGAACAAGACAAGTCTTTTTCTGTCCCTTTAGTGGGAGTTTCTATTTCAAGGACACCAGCTATCTTTGTGTTGGATCATCATTGTCCTACATATGTGTTATTTTCTAATTACTTTAATCTCATGGGCATTATTTTTTGCATTTGCTGTAATTATCTCAAGTTTTACTTTATGCCGTAATTTGATTTTTTTAGTAATATCTATTCTGTTTTCTTGTTATTTTTAATCTATTTAATAGATCTGTTAAGGTTCCTTTTTTTCTTATTTTTTTCTTCTGTAATCTCCCCTTTCTGCTTTTTCTGTTGTTATATTATTTGTCTTTGAGCCCTTGGTTTATTAAATTAATATTGTTGTTAAGTTCCTTTATAGCACAACAATCCTATGGGGAATATACCTCTATTCTTTGAATTATGTTATTTTTATAGTCTGGATTCTTTTTCCATGATATTTGTTTTCATTTTTGCAGAGTTAACTTGGTTATGCCTAATGTGAAAAGCTTCACTTAGCTCTTCTATTTGCTCTGACAGAGTTTAGGTACATTCTCCTTGGCAACCTTCCCACCTTATCTGGGATAATTTTGTTTCTCCCTAGGAGTTAGAATTTGGAAACCGAGTGCTGCTTTCAATTTGCCTTTAGGCCTTCTGGTTTCTGGTAACGGTGAATAAGTTTATTCAGACCAATTCTCCCACTGAAAACAACAAAAAATTTTGGATACAGTATTAATGATGGCTTCTCAAAAGCATTGAAGATTGACAATATAGTAAGAAGTTACCATGTCAAAAATGAAGAAAAGGTGGTAAAGAGCAAGGAAGCTCACCATTATTAACATATAATATAGACTTCAAGGTAAAATCATTACTAGAGATAAAATTCTTACTATGTTTGAAATTTTTATACAAATAAATGTTTTGATTTGCCAGAAAGACATAACAATTAAAATTTTTTATGCTCCTAATAACATAACTTCAAAGTATAAAAGCAAACATTGAGAGTACAAGGAGAATTAACAAACCCATAGTCATAATGGTAGATTTCAGTATACTTCCTTCAGTAATTGACAATACAGGCAGAAAAAATTCTCTCTCTGAACAACATAATGAATACATTTTTAAAAATAAATCTTTTATTTTGGAATAGCTAAATATATAGAAAAAATTGCAAAGTAGTACAAGGAGTTCCCATATTCTCTTCACCCCACTTCCCCTGATTTGAACATCTTAAGTAAACTACAGTACATGTGTAAAAACTAAGAAACTAACTAATGTACAGATGTTATTAAAATTTCACTAGATTTTCTACTAATGTCTTTTTTTCTTTTCCAGTAACCAATCCAGGATATCACATTTCATTTGGTTGTCATGTCTCCTTATCTTCTTTGATCTGTTACAGTTTCTCAGTCTTTCTTTGTTTTTCATGATCTTGCTGATTTCAAATGGTCAGGTATTTTGTAGAATGTCTCCCAATGTGCATTTGTTTGATGTGATGTTTTCTCATGATTAGAGTTATGAGTTATTGGAAAGAATACTATAAAGGTGAAGTACCCATCTCATCACATCATCCATAGAAGTGAAGTACCCATCTCATCGCATCATATCAGGGGTACATGATTTCAATATGACTTATCACTGGTGATGTTAGCTCTGATCATGCCAGGTTTCTCTACTGTGAAGTTACTATTTTTCCCTTTCCATACTCTATTCTTTGGAATTGTGTCATTGATCTCAGCCCACATTCAAGGAATGGACAGTTACGCTCCCCTTACTTTAGGGTGGAGTATCTACATAATTTATTTTGAATTCTTTTGCATAGGAGATTTGTACATTTCCCCCATCTATATATTTATTCTATCATTTAGTTATATCAGTATAAACCCTTATTTTATTCTTTGTGTCATAAGCCAATATTATAGTTATTAATTTTGTTGCTCAAATTGTGCAATTAACAAAATTGATTTGATAAAAAAGATATAGATTACTATGCCAAAAGCATCAGAATTAAATAGTTTTCAAGCACACATAAAACATTTATCAAATATGACCACGAACTGGGCCATGACAGTCATAATACATTTCAAATAATTGAAATCGTGATGTGTGTTTTCCTACTTCAGTGCAATTAAAATAGATATCAATAATAAAAAAAGAAAATCCTCATAATTTCGACAGTAAGGAATAGATTTTGAAATAACTCTTGTATCACAGAAGACAACATAATGGAAATTAGGAGATATTTTGAACTACATGACAAGGATATATTACATATTAAAACTTGTGGTATGCAGTTAAAGTACTACCTGAAGGGAAAGCTACAGTCTTAAATATCTATATTAAAACAAAGAAAGGTTCAAATTTAATGAACAAAGTTCATGATGTTAAAAAAGAAAAAGCCCAAAGATCGTAGAAAGAAGAAAACAAAAAGGGTAATGTAAAAGACAAAATACACCAGATAATTAAGAAGATGATTTGAATCAGGCTATTGCAATCCAGTGAATGTACCTCAGTGAGGAATGTCTCAAAGAATAGGAAGGGAGCCTGGAGGTTTTAATAGAGGCAGATAAAGAAGGAAACTGTAAGTAAGTCTTATGGGACATGAGGAGGATAGAGATGGGTCTTTTCTGCATTGTGGAAGAGTGGAGGTGGGTGTTTTATTGGGATATATGAGAGCATGGTGGTCCTTTACAAGTTAGCCAGAGCACAGAAGGGTGGGAGTACACGGCTCAGATAATGTTCAACATTGTCAGTAAGAACAAAAATATACAATGGACTCTGGGGACTTGAGGGGAAGAGTGGCGGGTGGGGAGGGATAAAAGACTACAAATATGGTGCAGTATATACTGTTAGGGTGACAGGTGCACGAAAATCTCACAAATCACCACTAAAGAATTTACTCATGTAACCAAATACCACCTGTACCCCAATAACTTACAGAAAAAAGTACATGGAAATGCGAAAAAAAATCATTTCTACTTCAAAGAAAAAAAAAAAAGAACAGAAATTGACTGGGCACAGTGGCTCATGCCTATAATCCCAGCACTTTGGGAGGCTGAGGTGGGCAGATCACCTGAGGTCAGGAGTTTGAGACCAGCCTGGCCAACACTACTAAAAATACAAAAATTAGCTGGGTGTGGTGGCATGCGCCTGTAGTCCCAGCTACTCAAGAGGCTGAGGCATGAGAATAGCTTGAATCCAGGAGGCGGAGGTTGCAGTGAGCCAAGATGGCACCACTGCACTCCAGCCTGGGCAACAGAGTGAGACTGTCTTAAAAAAAAAAAACAAACAAAAAAAAAAAAACACCAGAAAAACAAAACAACAACAACAACAGAAAAACCCTGAAATTAATAAAATAGAATACAAAATAATAATGCAACAGATGCAACAGAGTGGACCAGCAAAAGTCATTCCTTCTAAATGAAATGGAGAAATCTCTACCAAGACTAATGAAGAAAATAAGAAAACGTCTACTCAATATCAGAAATGAAAAATGTGGTATCACTACTTATGCTGTAGATGGTGAAGAGATGAGTATATTATAAATGAATATATTGGAAAATTTAGATAAAGTTTAAAAATTCCTAGAAAATATTATATAACAAAATGGACTCAAGAAAAATTAGGAAATTTTGCTTCTATTCACTATCGCAGACCACATCTCTGTAATTGGAAGAAAATTACTGAAAGTTGCCAGACTTTTGTCGAGACTCCTTCTTTCCTCAGTATTAATTATGAAAGTGAAGGTGGGTTTAGAGGCATCATAAACTTTTTCTCCTGGTTCTCTTTTTTTAAAGTTTACAGCATAAGGTGTTTTCCTTTCCTTGTCTGGCTGCTGGTGATAAATTTGGGCAGCTAAAAAAAGTACTTTTTTCTTAATTTAATTAGAAATCTTAACACAGAATACAACAAAATAAAACAATTACATAATAACCCCCCAATATTTTTTTTTAAAGTTCAGCTTTTTATTGAACACATTATAAAAGAGGATTAGTCAAAAAGACCAAAGCCCATGTCATCATCGGACTCCTCAGATTCTTCTTTCTTTGCTTCTACTTTCTTCTCCTCAGCTGGCAGTCCTTTGGTAAAAGCCAAGTACATATTCTATGGTAGTGCAGCCACATACATTGCTTTCTAATAGTCTAATTAATATATGGTTAAAGAAGAGAAAAAATCTGGAATAGTGCGCATGGTGTGTGGTCAGAATATAGCTGATACAAACTCTGAGTTCACAGATCAACTGTATCTGGATCATCTGGTGAGCATTTTGAGGTCCCACTCTTTTTTTTTTTTTTGAGATGGGGTCTTGCTCTTGTTGCCCGGGCTGGAGTGTAATGGCATGATCTCGGCTCACTACAACCTCTGCCTCTTGGGTTCAAGCAATTCTTCTGCCTCAGCCTCCTGAATAGCTGGAATTACAGGCGCCCACCACCACGCTCAGCTAATTTTTCATATTTTTTAGTAAAGACGGAGTTTTACCATGTTGGTCAGGCCAGTCTCGAACTCCTGACCTCAGGTGATCCACCCACCTTGGCCTCCCAAAGTGCTGGGGTTACAGGCACGAGCCACCTTGCCCAGCTGTCCCGTTCTTAAAAAGCCTAATTGAGTAGGTCTGGGACCACACCTTGAAATCTGCATTCTATAAGCCTATTGGGTGATTGTCCATGGACAGTTGGCCTGGGAACCACCATCTTGTTTTCTCTTTCTTAAGCATCAGTTGTCTTAACTGTGCTATCATATTTTAGATGGCCCTGTTTAGTAAGTTCCCAGAATACAGAAATTCTGTATTTGTAGTCAGACTGAAGTATAATCTTGTAAGACTTTTCTGGAGAACAATTCAGTAACATCTAATAAAATTGTAGATGCATGCATCAGGAAATTCCACTTCTAAGTATATACTCACAAATGTATACCACCAGTCGTGTACAATGTTGTTAACTGCAACTGCTGCTAATGATGATAATACTGGAAATAACATAAATGCACATTCAAAGAGTGAGCAGCAGTTAAAATGAATGAACTAACCTACAGTTATCAACATAGGAAGATATGGAAAATATCATGTAACAATGCAAATTTGAAAAAAGTTGATATTGTTTACCACAGAGGTAATACTACATATTGTTTATAGATAAATACATATCTATAAAAACATACACAGGAAGGTATATGGCTTGGGCTACTTTTGGGGATGGAAGGCACAAGGGAGGGAAGGAGAAAATGTGATACAGGAGGACTTTAGTTGTATCACCAACATCAAATTTCTTTAAACAGTTCTAAAGCAAGTATGACAAAGTGTTCACAACACTGTTAAGTCCACCACTTCCTAGCTGCGTGATCTTGGGCAAATTACTTATGCTTAACCTTTATGAGCCCCAGTGCCTCTGTCTGTAAAATGGGTTGATAAGTGTACCTTTAATACATGGAGTTGCTTTGAGGATTAAATGAGGTAAAGGCATTTTTTGTGTAATAACCCCATAGTAAACACTCCCTAAATCATGGCTGTTATGATGAGTAAGAAAGTGTTAAAAGCATTCGCTCAGATGTGGGTCAGTAAAGGCAGATGGGAAAATGTACATTCCCGAGAGAGATGACATATGGCACTTTAGAGTAAAAGCCTCTGGTGAGGGCACAGGGCTCTGAGTGTGCCCTTGGGCAGAGAGCAGGGCTGATTTATTTATTTATTTTTCTCCTTTATTGGGTGCAGTGTCTGTCTGTATGTGTGTGTGGTGTATGTGTGTGTGTCGGGGTCGGGGGTTATATTTATTATGGGAGTGAGTGATGAGTGCCTTTACCTGGCACAAGGCACTGTGTGATCTGGATTCTTCTAAACTCAAATCCCAAATTTCTAAAGAATGTGGTGGCACCTTCAGAGAGTGATCTGCTTTCTAGCCACTGCCTTGTGGAAAGCAAGATAATAATGGAGTACAGATTCCAGGCACTGGACAAATTGGTGACGAAGTCACCATCCTCTCTTCTTAGCCATGAGTGAAGTCTGAAAGGAAAATTGATTTCTTCTATCAATGGCTTTTGGGCCTGTCCTCCTTAGATTAGGAAATTTTGGTAAAATCCTACTGGATCTCACTGTCTAATAGCAATCTGTACTTCATTGCTCAAGGCTCAAGACAGTGGTGGAAAAATGACAATGATAGCTCAAGTGGCATTTCAAAAAGAGATTGTAGGGTGGTGTGGGGTTGGGCTTGTCAGTACTGTCCTCACCAGTGCAAAATAGATGCTGACTTTACCTCTTCCGGTTTATTCAATAATCAGATATAACCTACTGGACCTTCAGGTATCCAGTGCTTTCAGAAGTCACCCTCTTGCCATTAGATCAAAACCAGAGTAGTAGTCATTTTATACTCCTAGTATCGATGTATTTATATTAATTTTTGTAAGTGGCACTATTGATAGGCTATTTCTAATAATTGCTAAGGCAAAGGAGCCTGTCAGTTTCCTCCAATTCAGGTCCAGTAATTTTTCTTAAAGGTTGTTTCCCCCAGCCTTTCTGTACCAGTCAGTCTATGCTTATCCTGGGGTAACTAACTGCTCATAGATCTGCAACCTACTTAGTTACTTCCTTTATGTTTCAGCCTCCTACCTTCTGCCCTAACCTTAAGACTCTAGATCCTTGGAGATTCAGCATCCATTCTTCTTTGTTTCATACCCCTCCACTTGGCTGATGAATCATCTGCCCCTGCCCTTCCCTCCAAGAGTGGTGATCTAAGTCTGACTTGCCAGCCAGTTAGTTGGCTAGAGCTTAAATGAACCAGAGTTCCTGCTTCCTTGAGTCCTCCAGGCCACATTGGCATGTAAGCAGACATAAGAGATTGTTTGTAGGGGCATGTTTGTGGTGGGGGTGGAGGTGGGAGGTGTAAACTTGTGAATGATTTCCGTGAAAATGTTCAATAGGGATGTCACTTACAGATACTAAAGGGCTAACAAGTAGAAAGAAAATACAAAAACCATTTGTCTATGGAAAACAAATTTATGTCTGCTTACTCTTTATGGCTAATTTTACCACATATGCAATAATAACCGTGAGTGTTGTCAAGATGGGTCTGATGAAATTGATTGTAAAGTATGTTCACTTACAATGTGCCGTTGTGCTCCGCTGTGCTCACACTTGTGTTGATTATTGACTATGGGCTTCTGCCCATGTATTCTGCTCACATGGAAACAAAAATTAAGGGGATGTGACTCTAGTCTTTTTGAGATTAACTGCCTAGCTGCCTCCTTTCTTTTCTTTTGGCATCTGTTGGGTAGCTATATTGAATAGGTCACTGTGGGTACAAAGTACAAGAAAAGAAAGTATATGTAATAAAAGGTGTAAATTTTCCTAAAGTGGCATGAAAATTGTTCCTCAGTACTCAGCATATATAGGTTATATTTACTCTATATGCCTTTTCTCTATTCTATTTACCACCTTTGATTCCTAGGAGATTAAATCTGCACAAACGTAGATACATACTAATACTATGAACTTTAAAATGTTATTTTCCTTCCTTTATCATCAATGATTATCATTTAGAGTTGTTATGAAGGCTTTGTGACAGAGCTTATACTAAAATTGAAAGTATAAGAACTTACTGAAAATCATGTAAAAATTAGCTATGTTTTTAATGTGGTTTCTCAGATTGATTAATTTATGCAATTGAATTGTTCTACCTCTTGAAACATACATTCACACTTTGCAAACTTGCACACCTGCAAAGTAAAGTGTGGTGGTATTTTTGATATTATCATTGTTTCATCAAGAATGATAACTCAGCCAGGTTACCCTTTAAATCTCATTTTATAGGCCATTATATATCACCTTCCTGTCTCAATATAGTGGAAATTGATTCCATAAAGGGCTCAAAGGCCAAAAGTACTTTAAACTTAATAATTTAAAAACACATTGGCATTTATGAAGTGTTGTTACATTAATTTGGAAATAGTTTGAAATTGTTATAAAGTTTAACAGTATATGAAAGCACTTCCCCAAAAGATAGATACATCAGTTTGGATACAGTCAATTTTTTTCCTTAGGGAAGTATGTGTCTTTAAAAAATTGTTTTTCTCTGAATTGAAAATATGACAAGAATATTCCTTTATAGCTTTCAGTCTGACTTTTAACCAAGATTCTAGAACTCATGAAATAGTCTCTGTTTTTCCCTTTTTCCTTCCTTTTTCACTATCTTCTATTGCTTTGTTCCCTCTTTTTGGCATTTATAAGCACTACATGTAATAGGAACCATATCAGGTGCTAGAAATCCAGAGATGAAAGGACACAATCTCAGTTCTCAAGGGACTAAGTCTAATTGAAGAGAAAGAAGAATAAAAAAACTAATTACACAGTATTGGTGGTGTAGTGGTCAGGAAAAACTTGGGAGAGGTGGTGATTGAGCTGGAAGGATGAGTGATAGCTGACAAGGAGATAAAATGAATCTTACTTGGGATATTAATAGGTTTGGGGTATGATAGCTCTCTTTATACAAAAAGTGGCAGAGTAGGGCAACTGGGGTCTCTATCCTTTCATAAAAGCATCTAATGGAGCTGGAAAATACTGTTAGAATTAAGTTTTGCAGAACTCTAGAATCTAGTCAAAGCATATAACAATTAGGGGAAAGCTTAATGAAGAAAGAAGCTGCTGCCTTGCAGTAAGGGAGTTCTCTGGTGTTTCAAATTGCCTGTCTCCCTTTCCGCACACACTAGATTGGAGGCAGCCATGAAGACAATAGCATGTACTCCTGGTACAGGATGACATGTGCCAGATGGAGCAATATGGACCTTATTCTCAAAGAATTGTGGTTGTGTGTTTCAATCTGTCTGGTAGCTCCTTGAAGGACAGATGTAAGGGCTTACTTCTGTTTTGCCCATCTGACTCAGCTTTCCAGGTGGCATTTACCAAAAGCATTTAAAGGCAAAAGTATTGGCTGTAGCAGCCTGGGACAAGAGATAGCAGTCAGGACAAGCAATAGATAGACCAAAAATCCTGGGAAGAAAGAGGGTGGGAAAAAGAGATATGTGGGAGAATGAGGGCCTTTAAAAACCCTAATGTAAATCAGGGAATTGAGAAAGCCTTGTACATGCCCAAGACTGGACATGCTCAGAAAAAGGCCTGAGAAGACCCCATACTTCTACTTGTTGCTGACTTTCAGATTCGCCACAAGCAGGAAGTAAAGGCAAAGGCAGCATTATAAATGATCTGGGTAAGCATTAAAGGAGTTTCCCAAAACAGAGTCAATCCTTAAGGACTGGGAAAATTTAAAAAATTCTCTCTTCTCTTCTCTTCTCTTCTCTTCTCTTCTCTTCTCTTCTCTTCTCTTCTCTTCTCTTCTCTTCTCTTCTCTTCTCTTCTCTTTTCTCTTCTCTTCTCTTATCTTCTCTTTTTTCTTTTCCTGATGGAGTCTAGCTCTGTCGTCCAGGCTGGAGTGCAGTGGTTCGATCTTGACTCACTGTGCAACCTCCATCTCCCGGGTTCAAGCGATTCTCCTGCCTCAGCCTCACGACTGGCTGGGATTACAGGCACTCGCTGCCACGTCCAGCTAATTTTTGTATGTTTTTTTAGTAGAGATGGGGTTTCACCATGTTGGCCAGGATGGGCTCCATCTCCTGACCTCGTGATCCACCCACCTCAGCCTCCCAGAGTGCTGGGACAACATGTGTGAGCCAATGCTCCCAGCCTTCTTTCTCTTTTCTTAAAAAAATATTTTTGGGGCCAGGAGCGGTGACTCAAGCCTGTAATCCCAGCACTTTGGGAGGCTGAGGCAGGTGGATCACCTGAGGTCAGGAGTTCGAGACCAGCCTGGTCAACATGGTGAAACCCCATCTCTACTAAAAATACAGAAATCAGCTGGGCGTCGTGGTGGATGCCTGTAATCCCAGCTACTTGGGAGGCTGAGGCAGGAGAACTGCTTGAATCCAGGAAGCAAGGTTGAGGTGAGCTGAGGTCCCGAACACTGTACTCCAGCCTGGGCAACAAGAGCGAAACTCTGTCTAAAAAAAAAAAAAAAAAAAAAAAAAGGAGGTTACAAGCCCAAAATACATTAATCCTGTCTTGTATATTGACCTACATTGTTATCTTTACCATGTGGTTTTTGTTTGAATTCTAGTTACTGTCTAGTGCAGCCCAGAGGACTCCCTTTAGCATTTCTCCTAGGGAAGATCCAGATCATGGATGAGCATTTAG
Source organism: Macaca fascicularis (assembly GCF_037993035.2). Lineage (NCBI taxonomy): Eukaryota > Metazoa > Chordata > Mammalia > Primates > Cercopithecidae > Macaca > Macaca fascicularis. Next base: position 130,566,934 of record NC_088395.1, read on the forward strand.
TCAAAAGGAAAAAGAGATACCCTCTGAGATCTGGGTTGACCAGATAAAGATGGGAGTGAATTTACAAGGACTTCATGGCTCAATTACTTGCTTTTCTTGATGACAGGGACTATAAGTTCACCTGTTCAGGAGCTAAGGGAAGGGTGCAGATAGCATGACTGACTCTATGGAATGTTTGAAGTAGTAACTGAGAGTACAAGAGATGGAGCTGAGACAAGAACAGCACCCGTATATACACCTATCCAACTCCATCACCTGGCTAGGGATTCATTCTATGATACTGGATATTGTCCTTCCTAAGCTATTGGAAACGGGTTCTGTTGGGACACTACAGTCTGCAGCACACCCATTTTCCCTGTGGGGAGCGCTGTGCCAAAAGAAGCTGGTCCCAGCAGGCCTTGCGGGTCCCAGCCAGCCTTGCGGCACGACTCAGCTTTTCTCTGTGACGTGTCGCGGAGTCGCCCATAGGGTTCGGTGTGGTGAGGGGGGCCTGGTTCTCTCTTTGTGAGAACAAGGGAGTGAGGGAGGAAGGAGGCCGAGGAGGAGGCCAGGACTGAGCAAGGACTAAAGTAAGACTGAAAGGGGAGGTGAGGGGCGGACTGGTTGGTGGCAGCAGCCTGTACCGGAAGCGACGGCGGCAGCCGAGGCGACGCACTGTGAGGCAGCTGCTTGACTAGGCCGCAGCCGTCATGGCGATGAATTTTGGGGACCATGCCAGCGGGTTCCGCCACAGTGATGTGATCAGGTTCATTAACAATGAAGTCCTCACGGACGGCAGCGGCCCAGCCTTTTACGTGGCCTTCCGCTCGCGGCCGTGGAACGAGGTAGAGGACGGGCTTCGGGCCATTGTGGCTGACTCGCAGGTGCCGCGCGCTATCAAGAGGGCCTGCACCTGGAGCGCGTTGGCTTTGAGTGTGCGAGTGGCCGCGAGGCAGCGGGAGCAGATGCTGTATCACGTTCGGCGGCTGCAAAGGCATGTGGAGGAGCGCCAGGTGACCTCCTGGGCTCTAACGTCCCAGTTGCAGCAGCTGCGCCTGGAGCATAAGGTGGCGGCAACACAGCTGCACCTCGCGCAGGCTGCCCTGCAGCAGGCGCTGAATGAGCGTGATGGGCTGTACGGGAGGCTGCTCCAGGTCGAGAGGTTTCCCCAGGCCGCTCCACTGACCCATGAAATAATGTCTGGGCCTCAAGCAGAGCAGAATGGGGCTGCGGCATGTCCCCTGGCTACAGAGCAGCAGAGAGATATGGTGGCCATGGGGACACAGGCTAATGCCCAGATGCCAACCCCAACAGATGCTCTTTATGTGCCAGGACCTCTGAGTCTCTGGGCCCAAGGCATGCAACCTCCTCTGCCAGTGCCACATCCATCCCCACTCCCACCACGATTTCCAATGAAATCCCCATTTTTGCCACCTCTACCACCTGCTGTAGTCATGGGGGCAGAAGCAGCAGCAGTCCCACTTCAGATGCCTCCTGCTGAGATCCACCCACCTTGCCCGTGGCCTGCAGTGGGCTTGCAGGAGGAGATGGCCCCTCAGTGGTACCAGAGAAGCTACATCCAGGAGGAAGATTCCAAAATCCTTCAGGGGTCATTCCCCTTAGAAGACAGCAGAAGCCACAGTCAGGGAGAAAGTTCAGAGAGGTCCCAAAGAATGCCCCTCCCTGGGGACAGTGGGTGCCACAACCCGCTGTCAGAGAGTCCCCAGGGGACAGCTCCACTGGGGAGCAGCGGATGCCACTCCCAGGAAGAAGGTACAGAAAGACCCCAGGGGATGGTTCCCCTGGGGAACATAGAAAGACAAAATCAGAAAGAAGGTCCAAAGAGGGCCTGGAGGATGCGCACCCTGGTGTTTCGCAGGAGCCGCAAACCAGAAGGTTCAGAGAGGCCTCAGGGGACTGTCCCCCAGGGAGACAGAAGTTACAGCCAGGAAGGATGTTCAGAGAGGGCCCAGGAAATGGCCACCATGGTGTTTATCAGGAGGCGCAAACCAGAAGGTCCAAAGAGGCCCCAGAGGACTGTCCTCCAGGGAGACAGCAGAAGCTACAGCCAGGAAGGAAGCCCAGAGAGGGCCCAGGGGATGGCCACCCCGGTGCTTAGCAGGAGCTGCAAACCAGAAGAAGGTCTAGAGAGACCCCAGGGCACTCCCCTGGGGGACAGCAGGAGCCATGGTGTCAGAGAAAGCCCAAAGAAATGGCAACGTCGGAGGCAGAAGGCCAAGAAACCAAAAGTGAATAAAGTCTCAGGATCCCAGCAACAGGAGAAGCCTGCCTCGTTTCCAATTGCAGTGAATTGGAAATGCCCATGGTGTAAAGCCATTAATTTTTCATGGCGTACAGCCTGCTATAAATGCAAGAAAGCCTGTGTGCCATTTGAGAGTGGAGGACAAACTCACTGATTTCAGGAAGGTAAGTAAGAATGGACATACTTCAAAGAGAAACCAATTTCCTAAGACCCTCTTCTGATTAAAGTATAACTTATTTACTTCACAGAAAAATTGAAACCAAAATTATGGAGAAAATTAAATAAAATAATGTATTATCCCATTACCCAAATTAGCCATTTAAAAATTGTTTTGGATACACATACATACAAATGTATATGTATTTATATTCTAATTTTATTCATTTACTTGAACAGAGATGGACTACTTTTGATTTCTCCTGATTGCATTTAAATTTTGCAGGTGGTGGATTCTGGATGGCTGATGCTGATTGTTTATACCCTGGAGAAGCTGAAGTCATGAAGCCTTTTCTTTTCCTTTTTGTTTCATTCCTTTTCCTGAAAATGCCATGTATGTGGCTGGGAGCAGTTGTGTGATTTTAGAGTTAGAAGCTATGTTGAATTTTAGGAACAGTATTTTCCTTTAAAATGCTATTATTCCTTTGGAAACAAATTTTAGAAACACCACACTTCCTTGAAAATGCTATTAATCCTTTTGAAACTACTGTAATGTTCATGTTTTCTTCATTTTGCTTTGTTGGCTTTATAGGTGAGGTCCTGTTTTTGTATCTCAGCTCCACCAAACTTGCTTGTTGCTGAGGAAGCTGAACCTGTCCCATTAGAAGATCTTCCTAGGCCAAAAGAAATAACACCTCACTCCTAATGGACCCACACCTCAGTGAGACTGACTGCAAACTTACTGTATGCAGCAGAGAGGAGTAAGAGGAAGTCAGAGAAGAAGAGATGATTTGACACTCATTAGGAGGAAAAGGAAGAGCAGAATTGTTTTGTTAGAATTGAATTTTTCCATTGGGACAAGGAATTAACTTGGAAGAGTTTGGGGGTTTGTAATGTTCAATTCTATAGATGATAGCATTTCATCTATGATTTTCACTTCATTTAGATGAATTTCATTTAGTTTGTTAACTAGTTATTGTCTAATATGTGTTAGGAGCTAGACTTATAGGTTGTTATTTGGTGCACAGATCATAATCCTTGTTGCTGAGTTGGTTAGAAGATAGGAGAGAGCGTAATTTGGGATACAAATTAGATCAGGGGTATCTTCTTTGCCTTGCATGTAAGTGTTGCCTTAGGTAAAACCAATTTAAATAACATCTAGATCCATTTTTGCAGTTGTGTGGGCAATGTGAAAGAGACTTGCATGAGAGGTCTTGAGTAACCAAACTGCTAGTCTCAATGGTTTGCAGGTGAGACAAATAAGCAGTGGCAAACTTCAGGAAAGTGGCCTTACAGAAGTGCAGGCAGGGCTTTTATGATTTTCTGCTGATTTCCTCCTTTGAGAGGGACAGATATTTTCCTGGTTGCCCATAAGCCTGCCTGAAAGACCACTGGGGTGTCTTGAAGAAAGACAGTGCTCTGAGGAGTATTCACTGCACACTCCAGCCCTCAGCCTTGGGCTGCCCCCATTCCAAGTCCCTTTCTAGTCAATAGGTGGTTGAAGAACAAAATGGATTTCAAGGACAGACAGACAGACATAAGGACTGTGGGCTATGGATGGTGTTTCTCTTGGGAGGACTAATTGGGTTAAAAATAAAACTGGACTGGGGCGAGCACTCTTGGGAATGCCCCTGGACCCTTCCTCTTTGGTATGTTCTCTGCAGGCTCCCCCAAAGCAGCTGTTGCAAGGCAAGGCGGGATCCAGGGTGAAGCTCAGGGGTGGGGGGTTAGATCTGCCTCCAGTACAAGCTAAAGATATCTTCAAGTTTCCCTGTGAGATCCCGCCCAGCTCACCAAAATCAACCTTTGTCAGGGGTTTTCTGATCCTAACTAGTAATAAAGAGTGTGCACTTGACTGCTGTGTCTTCTGCGTAGTGTGTGTCTCATGGCAAGTTTTCTCAGAGGTGAAAGCTTAAATCTGCATCTTTCCTCCATCCTACTGAAGTTCAATCTCATTTACTACTGGAGGGGTCTTCCTCTTACGAGGAATTACCCAAGAATTGGGGGGACTTCTATAGGACCTTCAATCCATCATGATTGTCCTTTCTATCCTCAGTCCAAGTCCATATGGTCCTGTGAAGGTTAGCATGTCTTCTACTTCAGAGTGGTGGGGCAGGAGGGGTGAGTTGGAGAGGGTGCTTCTACCTAGGCTTGGAGCTCTGATGTCTGGAGTCCAGCCTGCTGTGTACCAAGAAGCCATTTCCCTGAGATCCTGTCTCCCTGAGGTCCCCTGATGTCCCATGAACAGAAAACTTCCCTCCTGCATTTCTGTCTTCCAAGTCACTGTACCCTCTCCCCTATGCATAATCCTATCAAGTTGTTTAGAATTCTGGAAAACAGCCAGGCTGTAGCCTGTCTGCTCACAAGACAAATGTTCCCTGAGGTGAAGGGGAGTGGAGGCCAGCTACCTGCTTGGTATGGGCACAGGAATGGGGACAGAGAACAAAAGTGACCTTGCACTACTAGCATTCTCACTTCCCTCAGAGTCATGATTACTGGGAGGGCCTTGGTTACTTTGGAGGGGAGCACTTCACAGGAAGGGATCCATTAGGGATGTCAGACCCAAGGCTAGGTTTTCTGGATTGGAGGCTGGTTTTATGATACTTATGTGGGCTGATAGCTCCTTGGAATTTTGGGAAGATGGGACACAGATGAGACTTGGACATGTTTCAGCATAATCCATTTTCGCATACCAGCAGGCTTCACTATAGTTGTTTCTTTTATGGCTTCAAAATGGACTCTGTTGTTAATTGGCATGCTTTTAGGCCTTTATAAAACAGACTCACCCTGTGTATAGCTTTTATATATTTTAATATGATTACACAGTCTTTCAGGGTCAACCTTTTTCAAAACAATCGGAATCATTGAGGCTGTCAGATCACTACTCTCTTCCAGGCTGCATACATGCAAGAAAAGGCAGCAGGTTTCTGTGGCATAAACCTGGGCTTTGGAGACAGAGAAAACTGAGTTCAACTACTTGATCTATTATTCAGTAGCTGTGTGACCCCAAAGAATTTACTGAAAGTCTCTGAGCCCCACAAGTGTTAGTTCCCTTTCTCTATCTTCAGGGTTCCACTCTGGATCCTGTGGTCATGAGTATGTGAGATTATTAATCATAGTAAGAGATACCATTAGAGTGTTTACTATGTGTTAGGTACTTTAAGGACATTGTCCCTTTTGATGACTGTGAGGTATTATAGGTACCTATATTAATAGTTTTCAAAGTGGGTACTATTGTCCCCAATTTACAAGTGTGGTAATACCCAAATTTGGGACTTAGTGAAGCCTGGCTTCAAAATGAAATTTTACTAGTTCCAATGTCTGTACACCACCTAAGGTTTTACCCTTACTGAGGGATACTGTGCATTTTAACAGGGATCATAATACCTAAACCCAAAGAAATGACTGTGATGGAGGGACTCTGAGGTATAGTGGCAGTTTGGTGGTTGTGGAGCTGCTCTTTTAGAATATCTCAAATTTTGGCTGGGCGTGGTAGCTCAAGCCTATAATCCCAGCACTTTGGGAGGCCAAGGTGGGCAGATCACCTGAGGTCAGGAGTTTGAGATCAGCCTGACCAACATGGTGAAACCCCGTCTCTGCTAAAAATACAAAAATTAGCTGGGTGTAGTGGTATGTGCCTGTAGTCCCAGCTACTCAGGAGGCTGAGAGAGGAGAATTGCTTGAACCCGGGAGCTGGAGGTTGTAGTGAGTGGAGATCACGCCACTGCACTCCAGCCTGGGTGACAGAGCAAGACTCAGTCCCATTTAAAAAAAAAAAATCCCAAATTTTGGGATATGTGATCGATAACCCAGGATGCCACTGAGTAGGGCCATTTATTATCTTAGTCACCAAGACTGCAAAATAAGGGCAATGATTTAGGCAGCAGGCATGACTTGTGTTGATTCAGCAGACTGGACTTATGAAAAGTTTATATCTGAGTTCAATATTAAGATAGGACACATCTTGACTGCTTACCTAAAGTCTGTCTGAATTATTCAGTTTTTGTTTTAAGTGAATAAGGTGCCAGCTGTAAAAGTCCAATATACTCTGTGTGTGTGTGTGTGTGTGTGTGTGTGTGTGTGTGTGTATATATATATATAATATTTTTCAGTGAGGAAGGAGGGGAAAATTAGATTTTGAAAACTTCAGACTCATGTTGCCAAACGGGGATGTTTTTTACATTATGGTGCTAAATCTACGACAGAATGGCAAATAAACACATAACTTCCTTATCACATGCTTTGTAAAGACTCAACACAGAATGGTAGCGGCTGCTTCTTATGTGGTACAGGCGCTGCATAACACTCTTCAGTGGTTTCTTCACTTCTAGCATGTGATAGAGTCAGTGCATCCACTGGCACTAAAACTCACATACACTTAATGATACTCAACTGCCCTAGCCTGTGACCTTAAGAGATTGCTGTTGAACAGATTTTTCTCATTCTCTATACTGTTTATTCTTTGGTGTTTAAGAAAAGCGTTCAGAAATAGTGAAATAGACATAGGAAGTGTTGCTGCACTGGGTATTAATAACCCCAGGAGACCTAGCAAAATTTTTTGAGTACAACTCCCTATTTGGTTCGCTGTTGGAGGCACTCTCTTCAATGGACTTAAGAATTGCTCTAGTAGGTCAGATCCTGGTCCATTTAGGCTAACTTCTCTGGGGCATAAAGCAATTGTGGAAAAGCACCATATCATCCTGAGTGATAGTTTTAAAGGTAAGCAATGCCACTAGAAATCTCTAGCTTGTTTTATTATTTTACACATCAAGTAAACAGCATGCATTCAGGGCAGGATTGTTATAAGCTGGGCAATATGCTTTACTCTGTGGAAGTGATCTTTGTTACCCTCAGTGACCTTGTATTCTATTACAAGAAATAAGGTAAATATGCAACAAACAGTTTCAGTCTTTTCATCAATTGTTCCATCATATTTTTTTGCTTGTAAATGCCAGTTTTTAAAAGATTCTGTATGCATGTCAAATGACATCAATTAATAAAAGATTACTTGTTCGTTTAAAATTAAGAAAACCTATATAACTATAAAGTTCTCTCATACAAATTCTAATCAAATATAATTATAACCAAAAAGCAGCCACTTGCCATTTTTCATTTAGGATTTTGGTGAGGATTCAATGAATTCCATTGTTTTTATTATTGCTATTATTATTATTACAAGCAGCCTAATCCCAGGCAAATGGACCATTTTACTAGGCTCTTTGTAATATTGACAATGTTTCAAAATCAATATTACCTTCTTAAAATTCTATGAACCTTGGGAACATAAGTTAGGAACAACCTCTGTAGAAAGCTAGTAGTTTTAATATGTGTTAAATGCCAGTAAGTGCTAAAGGATTTTTGACAAGTGCAGTATATACCATTTTGGGTCCCAAAGCTTCCATGATAGCCAGATGGTTCCAAATTGTGTCCACAGTCTACAAAAAGGTTGCTAGGAAAATTGGCTTTGTTTTGTTTCAAAATAATATGTGGTATTACAGCTTCACTTGAGACATTTTCCAGCACTTTGTTGCTTGTGTCTATATATACTATTTTAGATTTTACTCTTTATTCTGCACTACATTATAAAAATAATTTCACACAAGGCCGAAACCTATGATTACTTTTGTGGTAGGCAGCAGTAAACCATACCCCAGTGTTTATAAAATGATGACAATGAGCTATCTGAGGATTTTGTCTGTATTTAAAAGTTTTAGGAGATTTAATCTCATTTATTTTTTGCTTGATATATATATTTGTTTTGGTAGTTTCAGTGAACCATATTGGTTTTAGGAAGGAAAAAGATTGGGCAAGTATTGAAAATTTCATACCTTTACCACTACAATTCCTGATATTGTCTAGACAGTTTTGAAACTTCAGAACGTTTATGACTTGCTTTATAAAAGACTCATAGTATTTAACTCCTCACTGATCAATGATTCTAGCATTTTTTTCATGAAATATTTATTACTGAGAAGGAAAAGCAAAATAATGTCAATGTTGCATATGTAACTACAAAATGCATTTAGAAATTCACAATTCACCACTGGCTGTTTTGTTTGCTGGGTTATAATATTTCATTTGTATTTATAAAACTGCTTAAGGAAATGTTTATAGTTCATTTCATTCCATTGCTTTGCGAAATTTTGGTATTTGTGATGTACAGATCAAAGTGGTCATCTGTGTTTGAAAACATCAGAGATTTCTTTAAAAATGTTCAGGCAAAAATATATAGACAAAATAACAGTCTCTTGGACTTTAATCTTTTCGATTAAAGCTCCAGTGGTGGAATTTTGTTCTTGAGCTTTCAAGAAAGAGAACAGATTTTTTAGATGAAAAGCTGCAGACTCATTTACAAAGACGTAATATTTTCTTGTGCCGATAGCATACCCTGAGGGCCCCCACCCAGGGTAAAGAGAGGCGGAAAGAAGATTCTGTCACGACCCAAAGGCAACTGGTTGATGAGGCCAAATAAGTACATGATGATTTATTTGTGTGTCAGGTGCCAAGGTGTGGGATGTGAAGAGTTGTATCTATAAACCAAAATGAGGCAGACCACAGGGTAGACGTTGGTAAGTGATGAATGTGAAAGAAGTCAATGTCAGAAATGATACACTTCTTGAGGCAAATTAGAAGCCACACTCTCTGCAGAGGCTTCTCTCTATAAAGGGAAAGAAGAGGGGGAAAGGAAGGCAGCTAACTAGGTGCCAGGTACTCTTTTAGGTTCTGGGTGTGCTAAGAGGAATATGACATCATCTCTGTCTTCCGGGAGTTCACAGGCTAGTAGGAGAAAATAATATTGTGTATTTGTTAGGCTCCAGGCACTCTGCATATACCATCACATTTATCTTCATGGAAAAAGATAAAAACTAGTGGCCTTCATTTGGTCTAGAAAATGTTCAAAAAGGAGAATGGGGTGATAAGACCTTATCTGTATATCCAGGTCTTCCCAGGAGAGAAAATATCCTTATCACTTTAAAAACAAAACAGAACAAACCAACCAACCCCAGACTACTCAGTGTTCTGTTACTTTGGATGGATGAGCTTATGATCCTGATTCCAGACCCATAAACCCAGGAAACAAACCTTGACTTTGAACTGAAGACCCTTCCAAGACAGTAAATAAAGAGAACGAGGCTAAAATAGTATATCCAATTTGATAAGACATATAGTTATATATAGATACTCTATGGGTCAGGGCATGGGACCAGTTGACACTTGAAATATAAGAAGAATATTCTAGAAATCCAGATTACAGTTGCTAGATAGGAGACTGAAGCTTGAGCAATCCAGTGCAGTGACCCCTGAATTAATGTTGGGAGGCAGAAGAGGATAGTGGTGAAGTGCACAGGCTCTGCAGTCAGTGGCCTGTGTTCATATCCTGGGTCTGACATTGACCAGTTGTACCACCTTGAATAAGCTATCTAGGTTCTCTGGGTTTCAGTTTCTTTGTCGGTAAAATGAGACTAATAATAGTATTTGCTTCACAGGGTTGTTGATATAAATAAATGAGATAATACATTCAAAGTGCTTAGAAGGATGCCTGGAATGTAGTATGCAGTTAACAAATATTAGCTGTTGCTATTATTCCGAGAATGAAACCTCAGAAGCAGGCAGAGTTTCAGCTAGAATGAGGGAACTTCCTTTGAGTCGTGAAGGAGGCAAAATTAGTGCAATTAAAAAAAAAAAAAAAACCTGTACATAGCAGACAGAAAGATAAAAACACTTGCCATCTCGAATAGATTGTGCAGGTTAGAATATAAGTTGAGTTAGATATGCCACTACTATGTCCCTAGAGCCCCATCCTTTCCTCTATCTTAGCTCTTGTTAAATGAATTATAAGTGTCTCTTTGCTTGTCTGTCTTCTTCACTGGACTATGAGCTACTTAGGGGCAGATACTGTACTTTTCTGTAACCTAAGTACCTACTATAATGTCTGGCATATGGTAGATGCTCGTAAGTGTTGGTTGAAATAATAATGTTTAAGACAGGCTTAAATAAACACACACAACAACCCTGTCTCTGGCTTCTCACTTAAAAAGGGCATTTAGAAAGATTGGCCTCATAGGTAAACCCAGAGATTATCAAAAGGAGGTGCTCTTTAACAAAAAAAAAAAGACCCAATTCTTTTCTTTAATCATTTTTGTAAAGGAAGTGAATTTTAGTAAGTGCTGAGAGAATGTGTAAACTCACCACAGGTAACACTATCATAACACTGTCACAGGAGAATTCACACCTATAGATGAGCTAGTGGAAGAACAAAGTTAGTTTTGAAAGGTCAGAGAAAAAGATTTTGAAATGTCAGAGTCACTCTATAAAACTGACCACCCTTGGCATTATTCCTTTAATCTACCTGGGTTTGAGAATAGCCTAGGGCATTTGAAATGAAGACAATTAGCACCTCAGACAGGGCTCCCACATGCAAAATCCTGTCACCTCTCAGAGACCTCAGGAGTTGACAAGTTTGGATAAGAAGATACTTTCAACCTTGGCTGGCAGTTTTTCTAAAAATTCAATGCTTTTATATTTGATTTAAATGGCATCTATATTCTAAAAGGTTGTAACTGTGAAGCTTTCTTCCTCCATTCTATGATTTTTCCCCTTAGGTTACTGTAAAATGCCAAGAATGAAAATATTTCCTTTATTGAGGGAGATTGAGGAAATAGGTCTTTATTCTTGTACACAAATAAGTTCAATTCATTTCCCCTCTGTTTCTCTCTAAAGCACATATGGCTTTTGTTTAGAGAATAGAATGTTAAACCTAGAAGTGACCTTAGGGGTCATCTGGTTAAATTCCATTTGACAGATGGAGAAAATGAGACTCAGAAGAAGTGATTTAGTGGCAAAACATGGCGTATATTTAAACTCTCCTAATTACTGGAATACTGCTCCTTCCAATTCATCTTGTCATTTCAGAGATGACCATAGGCATGTAGAACCAATATTGTGTGTGTGTGCATGTGTGTGTGTGTGTGTGTGTAAAAGAGAATTTCAGTATTTTTTCTTTTATTGAGAGCATTAATTTTATTCTTTCATTCACACAACAAATATATGTAGCATCTACTACTTGCCAGACACAGGATACAGTGGTGAGCAAAGTACACAAAATCCCTCCATCATGGACCTTACATTCTAGTGGGGGAGACAGACAACAAATAATTAATTAAATAATTCTGCTCCTAAGTGGTTTATACTTGTATTTGGGGTCCATTCTTCCTAACTCTTTCTCTGTTGCTGCCTCTACTATCTTCATTGCTCCCCTCTTTCATTTTCTCCCATTTCCTCTCGTGTGTATGGGGAGAGAGAAGGAAGAGAGTCATTTCAATTCTTCTTTTCTCTACACTTCAAGCTCAGTGTGAAGTTTTGAGTTTGCTAAAGTCAGGTTTAGTACTGGTGTAGGATTATAGTGAAGATGTCAGTATTTTTCATCAACACGGCACTAGTGGGCTGGCTCAGCTGTCAGCTTGCTTGTAAGATGACAATGAGGTACTGGATGTGAAAGTTGTACTATTACCTTATAATTTATCTGTTTTTAAATGCAATTTTAGTTGTACTGAACCCTGTCGTACCTGGGTGCTTTGACAGGTGTGCATTTTAGCAACACGGAACAAAACAGAAAGAAAAGAAGAATGCACGGTATGCTTGTGCTGTCAGATCCAGGTTGCTCTGTTCCTAAGTTTATGGATGATTTGTTCAGAATTGTTAAGAGACACACAAAAAAAAGGTTAGGTTTTGTTTTCACTTATGTGACACCAAATGTTCTCACAGTTCACCTCACAGGTCGACTGTTGCTCATATGGACCGATACAAAGGGATCCACTTCTCTGTCTCCTCCCTTCTATTTGAAATTCCACCATTTTGATTAATTCCTCTGGGCTAACCATTTGCCTGCTCAATATATGGAGAGTCCAAGGTGGACAACCTTTCAAATCCTTAATGTTGGAGTATGCATTCATATATCAGATTAATTTCTTCCTTGATACAAAGCACGAAAAGGGGTAAGAGGTGGAGTTGGTCAAAAACATGTGAGGAAGGAAGATGATAAGATAATATTGGTCCAATTCCCCAGAGCCATCCCCAAATGTCACCTTGAATGCTTTTAAAAAAAAATTCTTAATGCTGAAAATGACTAGTAGGAGACTTATGTTTATACTTTGCATACTAAGGCTGGACACTCTTCAATCAAGAAGAAAAATTGTTACCAGCTACCACTGAAATCTTGGAGGATTGTTCTAAACCCTAGTAGATGAAGAGCAAATATCTGCCTTTGGTGCAGGTCAGCTCTGTACATCCAATCCATTGGTAAGCCACGTGAGGAATTAAGTGTCGTTCTCCCTATTGAGCTTCCAGGCTTGCCATATTCTCCAAGAACTACACACTGAAGTTGCAGAAAGCATATAATAGACGACATAGCTTCAGCTATTTAAGTTCCAATTTTAAAAGTACTTTACATAATCTAAAGGTACATGTATAAGACCATTCAGCTTCAGCAATAAATAAAGTCTTACTCTAGTGAAAATGCAGGAAGTTTTGGGGAAATATTACCTAGCACATTTTGAAATAGAAGCAATGCTTTATTTCAGAGAAGAAAATGCAGATTGAAAGGTTTTAAAATATTAAAGACAGTTTAGCATCAATTGAAGAAATAACATTTTCTAGAAACAACAGAGAATAAAAGTTACAATAATATTATCAACAACTTGCAAATGATTCAAAACAGATTTTATGGCCAAAATGCTGAAAGTTGGGCCCTATACACCAAAGGGCACATACAAATGCATATAAAGGCAAAGCACCAGTTAAATGATTCACAGTCTCATGTAAAGCCCATCAAATAGATAAATCTGGAAAATCTTTGGATGTACATTGTGACTTTTGTATCTCAACTAGCACTTTGGGACCTTGGACAAGGTGTTAGGAAAGAAATCAATATTTACTCAGGACCAAGACTTTCAAGATGACTGCGTGAGGTAGAAGGAAGAGGGAGAAGAAGAACTTGCCCAAAGTTCACTGTTCATCTACTATGTCCGATTCTGTGGGAGTCTTCATGGCCATGTTCAGTAATGATTTCATACTGACAGTACTGATAAAACCATCAGTGTTTTGTTCTCAGAGCTTTTGATCCTTTCATTTTGTTAGTATGTTTTTGCCCTACATGATGGGTCCACATACCGACAGAGACATGTACAACTTGCCTCTATCATCAACTCCTTACCGGCTAGTTGAGCTAAGTTATTCCTGGTGGCCTCTGAGTAAACTGCAAGAACAGAAGCATTACTAAGCATCCCTGTCTGAGTGCAAGGGTGTGTGTTGGCAGTACAGCCCCAATCTTGCAAAATCCTTCTTCCAATGTTCCTTCCCGCTCTGTATGAACCCTGTGTTGGGGGGCAGGAGATGGAAGCCCTTGGCAAGCTCGATTGAACTAAGCTACTAAATTGCTGAGCTCGTTTTAGTTGAAGTGTGAGAAGGAGGTTTAAGGCAAGTAGACAACATCCTGTTGTTTGGGTGCTTCTCTCTTTTTTGCACATCTGGCTGAACTGGGAGTCAGGTGGTTGACTTGTGCCTGGCTGCAGTAGCAGTGGCATCTCCCTTGTACACTTCTCCTCCTCGGCCTGCCCAAGAGTCCACCAGGCCATGGACGCAGTGGCTGTGTATCATGGCAAAATCAGCAGGGAAACAGGCGAGAAGCTCCTGCTTGCCACTGGGCTGGATGGCAGCTATTTGCTGAGGGACAGCGAGAGCGTGCCAGGAGTGTACTGCCTGTGTGTGCTGTGAGTATGATACAGTGGGCATGGGCCTGCTGAGGGTGTGGGCGGTGGGCAGCGGCAGCTGGGGCCAGGGTGGAGGCCGAGGCAGGCAGGGGCGCCGGCATTAGCAGCTCGCCGACGACGCCTCCATGGTCCGCCCTCAAGTCCAGCCCAGGGCCGTGGTGAAACACACTTTCGCCTGAGTCCCTCGCTGGGGATTTCATTCCCTGGGCCACCTGCTCTCCAGAAGGCCCTCACCAGAGCCTTTTGGGGCAGCCGCAGAGAATGCCCTTTCGGGTGCTGAAATGTGGTCTAGAGTTTACCTTCGCTCCAGGAAAGACCCAGGCTCCCCACTTCTATTTTGAACCCTATCGGGTGGTGCCCTGGGAGCCTTACTCTAGCTCTCTTTAAACGACTTTTGAAGTGTCATCCCAAAGGAAGGGCATGACATTCAGGGAGAGGAGACACATTAAGAAACAGAGTCAATTACTTTAAGAATGCAATGCCAGTAAAGTCGAGATGCTGAGAGAGGAGGGGGATGTGTATGAGTAAAATCACCTCTCTGGATCTGCTGATGTAGCATCCTTTAGAAAAGTAGTGGGGGGTGGGGAGGGGCAGGGGATTTCAGAAATAGGACCCTTCTTGATAAACGTTAGGACTCACAATAGTCTTAAAGGGAATGGAGGGAAAACACCCTTGTTATGATTCAGCTTTGCCATTTGCCTAGGCATGTCTCAGTCTAAGGCTTCATTTTGAATCAAATTCATCTGCGTCTTTGCTCCAGGGCTGCGGAGTCAGGCAGATCTGAGACTTTGTCCTGTGCTAGTCAGATGTTAGGCTTGTGACCTGGGCAAATTAACCTCTCAGTCCCCCAGTTTTCTTATCCATTGAATAGGTATCATATTACTGCCTACCTCATAGGATTGTAAGATTAAGTGCTATAATGCAGTAAAAAAATTAGCACTGGGGCCTGACACCTAGTAAATGTTCAATAAATGTAAGCTATTGGTATTGTCATTATACCAAAAATATATTGTTATTTTATCTTCTCTTTTCAGTTGATTTCTTTTAGGAATCATGGGGGCATTTCTAAGGAAGGACCTAGCTCAAGCATTATTGTCAGCAGGATAAAAAAAATCCATGAAAACAGCAGCCCTGCATAGTAGGTTCTAGACAGAAACCAAATGAGGTTAAATGCTTGGTAGTAAGTTCAGCATCTGATGATACCCCACAAGAGTTTGAAATACCTTATGGGTCAGTGAAGAAAGATTATCCTGATGCTGGTGCTAGAGGATTTTCACTGTATATTGGTTTTCAAAAATGGTCAAGCCTTGTTTGTGGCAGCTCTCAGGTCATGCTAAATACATTTTTCATAAAGGCTTCCAGGGAAATACGTGGAAGTTATTGAATGTCTTGGGCTTGAATCTTTATGTTTTGCTTATATAATTATGTTCCCGTGTGGAATCTAGGGAAGGGCAATGAAAATCAGCTAGGATTCTTAGGCTCTTTTCTCATTGAGAGAAGGTGGAGTGAGTGGGTGGGTGAAAGGCGCTGCTTTAGGGAAACTGACAAAGGAGATAATGTGCTCCTTAACCCAAAGGTGAAAAAGAACATACAAAACAAGTCTGGGCAGGGGAGGGACAACAGGGTATAGTGAGAGGCAAGATACACCTAAGACTTCAGCCTCACCAGGCTCCTGGCCGTTTCTCAAGCTCCTCAAAAATGCCCCCACTTAGGATTTCTGTGCTTATTGTTCCTTCTGCCAAAAATACCTTCAGTTCACATGTTTGTTCAACTGCCTCCTCCCTCAGAGAGGACTTGCTTGGCCACCTATCTAGAACAAGTGCCCTCTCTCTGTCCCTGATACACTCACTCCATCTCTTTATTTTTGTTCAAAGAGCTTTAAACTATTTGATAATTTGCCTGTTTACCTACTTATTGCTGGGCTGTCCTGCAAAAATATAATCTCCATGAGGGCGGAGACATTGTCTCCATCACCAGGAACACAGGAACACATAATAGGCACTCAGCAGATATTTTTGAATTAACAAACTGTTAAGGCAAATTCTATTCTTTACTGCAAGAAAAGGAATGAACATCGAGAGGTTAGGGTGTGGACCCTGGGAAAGTCACTCAAATTCTCTGGGCCTCAGTTTCCATATTTATAAAACAGGAATAGTAATGTGTATCCTACCTTCTGCAAAAGATTGCCTTAAGTACCATATACAAGAGAGAAGGACAACTTTAGCCTTTTTCCTATGTGGGCCAGAACCACATGAGGAATTAACTTAGGCAGGTGAGAAATTCTCAAGCATTTAAGTTTTTGCCCAAAGTGAATCTTGCATAAATGCTTTTTTTATGACTCTCAGTTCTCCATGAAAACTGCCTTGTGAAGTAGCGGAAAATACTAGACAAATTGGGAGTTCCCTTACGGTGTCTTTCAAATGGTACACTGGGGACTCAAAGTCTTATGAGACTGTTTGGGTGATAGCCAGAATGTACTGCAGAGGAAAGATATAAGGATACATTGCCTTTTATCAGTTTCTCAACGTTTTTGAGTTGAGTGTCCCTTTTGACAAATGTAAAAAATTCATTCCCTCTTTTTGGTGCTACACTGTAATTATAAAATCAAATTTTATTTAGAAATAAACCATGTACTCATTTTAAACCAAAACACTTATGCTTATGATATGTAGTCGAAATAACAATATAAATGGTGTCACGTACACATGGACAACAAGGTATAGCTGACAAACATGCATTGAATGTAGGGTTTACTCAGAATGGTTTCTCATTCTATCTTTTGTTTACTCCTATTAACCAAGAAGATTTAATTGAGCTATAGTTTTTATATTTTTATTGTAGAGATAATACATTTCATATGCCTTTCAAACTGTACTTTAAACTGTACTTTCAAACGATGCTTGCCCTTTTCCCCAGTTCTGAAGCTCCTAATCATGGCTTTCAGATATGGCCTTTTCTTCTGTTCTGGTTTAGAAAATTGAACTCCTTCATAAAGCACTAAAGGAGTTTTCCATTTGTAGGATTGCTCACCTTCATTTTAAGTGATAAGTTTTTCTTTCAATTACTTTCTCTAAATAAATATAGATTTTTGTATAAGTCTATTAAAAATAGTTCCTTATACCTATTCGTTATAGAAAAATTGAAACATATAGACAATAGAAATTAGAGAAGCATCTATAGTTTTATTTTTTATTTTTTTTCTGAGATAAGTTTAGTTTAATCTTGTTTTTTTTTTTCAAATTTTTACATCTACTGAAACATCATGTGTAAACCAATACAAGAAGGTTGATTCAATATGAGGATATGATTTATTTATTTTTGCCTTTCCAGATAATTTTGGGAAAGAAGTCAAGTGAGATAAAACATTGAACATATGTGTGAAACTAACTAAAGACTAGCTGTAAACTTCAGATAATCATTGTATTAATGAATTAACACTTTTTTTCATATCACAGTGCCCAGACTGTGATCAAAAAGGTGTTTTTTAAAATCAAACCTATCTAGGCCAGGCATGGTGGCTAACGTCTGTAATCCCAGAACTTTGGGAGGCCAAGGCGGGAGGATCACTTGAGGCTGGGAGTTCAAGACCAGCCTGACCAACATGTTGAAACCCCCTCTCTACTAAAAACACAAAAATTAGCCAGACTGGTGGCGCACACCTGTAATCCCAGCTACTCGGGAGGCTGAGGCTGAGGCAGGAGAATTGCTTGAACCCTGGAGGTAGAGGTTGCAGTGAGACGAGATCGCCTCACTGGACTTCAGCCTGGGTGACAGAACGAGACCCTGTTATTGCTAAAAATTAGGTGAATTTTCTTCTATATTTTAATAAGATGAATTGCTTTTTGCGCACGTGTGCTCTCACAATTGTATTCTTACGAGTGACATATTTGACTACTAAAGAGTTTGATTTTTGTATGTGTCAAAAAAAGTAAGGGAAAACACCAAACTTAGAAAAGATACCTTACAACAGATCAAGGATTAGTTTGTGTGTGTGTGTGTGTGTGTGTGTGTGTGTGTGTGTATACACAAATTTACGTGTGTTAAAAAAGTATGATTGTATTCTTACAATTGTATACACTTCCCATTTCCCACTTAACATGAAAAAAATACACTCATATATAATGTTCTTAGAGACAACTTTAAGATGTTATTTTTAATGGCTGCATGGTAGTCCAGCTAGCTAGTAAGTATACCATATTTTGCTTAGCCAGTCACCTACTTTTAGACATTTGACTCATTCCATATTTTTGTTATTATAAATTCCATCAGGATGTATATTTCAGTACATTAAAGTTTCCTTGTATTTATGATTATTTCCTTATAATGAATTTCTGAAGTGGAATTTCTAGGTCAGAAAACATAAACAGCTTAGGATTCTTGATATATACATGATCATGAGATATTTTCCCTAAATGGTTATTCCAATCTACATGCTCACCTGTAATGCATGAGTGTCCGTTTCACTACACCCTCACTAGAAATGGGTATTATAGTTAAGAAAATTTTCCTTTGACATTTGGTGTGTCATTCTTTATTTTATATTTACATGCTATCTGTTTATTTTTCTCATTTTATATTCCTTTGATTAGTGACTGTCATTTCATATGGTTGTTAAGCTGTTGTATTTCCTGACATGATTTGGCATTTTGTGTATTTTTCTCATTTAACCAGTTGAATCATACTTTTTTTTTTAACACACTGTATTAGTATATATATATAATATATTAATCCTATTATATATAATATATAATATCCTATTGTATATATAATATATTATATATAATAGGATTATATATATAATAGTGTGTGTATATATATATATACACACACACACACACACAAATCCTTGATCTGTTGCAAGGTATCTTTTCAAAGTTTGGTGTTTGCCCTTACTTTTTTTGACACATACAAAAATCAAACTTTTTAGTAGTCAAATATGTTACTTGTTTTCTTTGTGTTTGATTTCTTCCTTGGCTAGAAAGTCCTTTCCCCTTGAGGTATGCCATAAAACTTCACTGCAGTTTTTGTTTTAAATTTATGGTTTTGTTAGTTTACATTTACCTTTTTAATTCCATTTGGAGTTTTATTTTGATGCGGATAAAGGATCTAATTTGATTTTGTTTTCAGATAGGTAGCAATTGTCCTAATATAATTTATAAATACAACTTCCATTCTTCATTGATTTGCTAGCCGACTATACCATATATTAAATTCTTATATATAACAGTTACTGTTTCTGGACTATCTATTTGTCTCAATTGATCCGTTTATTCTTGCACTGATAGCACTATAGTATGATAATGTTTTAATACATTTTAAAAATTATTTGCTATTCTTATCTGTTGGTTCTTCAAAATGAAATCTAGAATCATTTTATTAAGTTAAAAAAAATCCATTGGACCAAATGTTTTAGCTCTCACATTCGAGTGAGAACACATGATATTTGTCTTCCTGTGCCTGGCTTATTTCACTTCACATAATGACTTCCAGTTCTATTTACATTGCTGCAAATAACAGGATTTCATTCTTTTTAATGGCCAGATAGTATTCAATTGTATATACATAGCACGTTTTCTTTATCCATTCACCTGTTGTTGGACTCTTCCATATCTCGGCTACTGTAAATAGTACTGTGATAAACGTGTGGGCACAAGTATCCCTTTGATATATTGATTTCCTTTCCTTTTGGTAGATACCCTGTAGTGGGATTCCTCAGTCATATGGAGGTAGAGAGTAAAATGATAGTTACCAGAGGTTGAGAAGGGTGGAAGGCGATGAAGAGAGGCTGGCTAATGGGTACAGACATACAGTTAGATAGAAGAAATGAGTTCTAGTGTTCAGTCGCACAGTAAGGTGACTATAGTTAACAATATCTTATGTATTTTAAAATAGCTAGAAGAGACTAGTTGAAATGTTCTTACACATAGAAATGATAAATATTTGACGTGATAAATATCCTAAATACCCTGATTTGATTATTATAATGCATACATGTGTTGAAACATCACACTGTACCCCATGAATATGTACAATTATTATGTACTAAAATTTTTTGAAAATACCATTGGGGTTACATTAAATTTATTAATACACTAAGAACGAATTGTCATCTTTAAATGATTTAGTCTTCCCTTCCCATAAGTCTCTCCATTTATAATTTTTTCCTTTATATCCATCAATCAAGTTTTATAGTTTTCTTTTTGTATGTCTTACACATTTTTTAATTTCGAGTTATTGTGTGTATGAATGTGTATGCTGCTTTTAAATATAAATGGGATCTGTTTCCACTATATTTTCTGTTTCATAGGAAAGCTACTGATTTTATGTTCTGTTCTTGTATTTATCCAGTGTACTGAATGCTCTTATTAATGCAGATAGTTTTTTTTAAAGTTTATTCCCTCTGTTTTTTTAGATACATCAAGTTTCTTTTCACCGACGTACATATGTGCTCTCAGATTTCTTCCATTCTCACCCTCAGTGTAGACAGCTATTGGGGAAGTTCTGACTGCCCAGTAGATTGTTTGATGGTGATAAGAGGAGAACTAATTTAAAATATTTAAAATAATTAGCTCAAAAATAGTTTATTTCCATAGTTGGCATTCTTCTGGACATATCTGCCTTTGTTTGCTACTTATCTGATGGAAGATTTGGAAGAAGAAATGCTGTTATAATTCTTTAACGTCAAGGACACATAATGAAGTCATTTGACATATATGTCTTTAGATAAAAGCATAATTATCTTTTTGTCCTTTAAGTTTTAAAGGTACAACTGGGAATAAAGTGCCTGTCAAACAACTGAACTGGAGAAATGGGGGAGGAGCAGTGATGAAATAAAATTCCAGTTTATCAGTTGCACTAAAGGGGAACAGTGTGGCAAAGAACTTGAAATTATAACTTCATTTAGTGAGAAATTACAACTGACATTTAGTTTTTGAATTCAATTGGATATGTGCCTTAGTGCCACATTTATCTTCATGATAACTTAGGCCACCAACATTGTTTTTGATTTCCTGAATACAATCCAGTGGTAAAGTGAGCCTGAAAACCAGCCTAGGATTAAGTTTGCCACATATAAACCATCAAATGGATAATTCATGGCAAATAAGCCAAGTACTGACTCCGGCTGACAATGTAAAATTAAAGTTGCAAGATTAGTCTGAAGATGTCATTTAGCTTAAGCAAAGGGGGAGTCTGGATTGATCTCTTTCAGGCTCTCCCCACCTGGCCTCTTCCCTTCAGCTCCCTCCACTGCCCTCCTTCTCTGGGTGGACAGTTCCAGCTCCATGTCCAAGCAGATTCCCTCCCTTTTGAGAATTGTGCTTTTGGAATTGTGTTAAAGACCAATTTGTTAATACATTCACTCTAGTATAAGAGAGGGGCAGCACAGAATGGTGGTTAAGAGCCCAGATCTTCCAGCCAGATCTCTGGGTGTGCATCCCAGCTCTGACCCTTAACTAGCTATTTTACCTTGAGCAGGTTACTTTAACTTTCTGTGCTTCAGGTTTCTTACCTGTAAAACAGCAGATGGTGATAATGAGAGTACTTACCTCACAGGGTTGTTATGACGATTATGACATGAGTTAATATTTGTAAAGTTAACATGTAATATGTGTTTTTTTTAATTGTTTGTTTGTTTTTGTTTTTTAGACAGAGTCTCGCTCTGTTGCCCAGGTTGGAGTGCAGTGGCACGATCTCCACTCACTGCATGCTCCCTCACCTCCAGGGTTCACACCATTCTCCTGCCTCAGCCTCCCAAGTAGCTGGGACTACAGGCACCCACCACCACGCCCGGCTAATTTTTTTGTATTTTTAGTAGAGACGGGGTTTCACCGTGTTCGCCAGGATGGTCTGGATCTCCTGACCTCGTGATCTGCCCGCCTCGGCCTCCCAAAGTGCTGGGATTACAGGCATGAGCCACCATGCCCGGCCGTGTTTTTTAATATAAATAAAAGCTCTATAAATAATTGTAATACAAAGTTAGACCCACATAAGTATACATAAATAAAACTTGATATGAAAGTTCGGGGGAAGAAGTGATTATATTTATTTTCATGACTTATCAAAATATCAGATAGTTTTACCGTCAGACTTGAAGTTGAATGACTTTCAACTGTTTCAAAAATTAAAATTCTCTCTGAAAGAATAAAGTTTGGGCCATTGGAAGTTTGGAAAGCTCTTGAATCAGAGTATAGTCTCAAAAATAATGGCTTTGTGTGGGATACTATTCCTCTGGATATAAAAGTTCTGAAACATTTGTTAAAAATCATTATAGTAGGCTGGGTGCGGTGGCTCACGCCTGTAATCCCAGCACTTTGGGAGGCCGAGGCGGGCAGATCACGAGGTCAGGAGATCGAGACCATCCTGGCGAACACGGTGAAACCCCGTCTCTACTAAAAATGCAAAAAATTAACCGGGTGTGGCGGCGGGCGCCTGTAGTCCCAGCTACTTGGGAGGCTGAGGCAGGAGAATGGCATGAACCCGGGAGGTGGAGCTTGCAGTGAGCCCAGATTGCGCCACTGCACTCCAGCCTTGGCGACTGAGGGAGACTCCCTCTCAAAAAAAAAAAAAAAAAAAAAAAAAAAAAAAAAAAAAATCATTATAGTTGTGTCTGAATTTTGTATGTAGCATTAGTTCATATAGACATAAAGGGCATAGGTACTGGCTTGCTTTATTTGCAGTGTCATGAAGAAGTCAGGTGTAGCTAAACTTTTTCTTTTGTGTAGTCCTTGAAGTGGTATAAAAAAGGAATTGATGTGGTTTTTTCAGTTCTAAACCAGGATCTGTCCCCAACACTGACCCACTGAGAAAATAAGAAACAAGTCAGGTTGGTTGCTTCTTGTCCATTTCTAACCTGAACACTTTTTTACAGTTAGGGACAACTTTTGATGAAATAAAGACAAATTTCAATATCAGCAGAGACTAGATTAACACATGCTTTATAGTAATTAAAATAAATTAATGGCAATGATAAAACTCCACCGTTCTTTAACAATTATTCATTTTCTGATTTTTTTGGTGATGCATTTTAAATTCTAGGATTATCAAAAAGTCCAAAAAAACTTTAATGAGGGAAGGAAGTTAAAATTACACGACATTGCTGGTTTGTCTGTATTAATGAAGGGAGTCAGAGGAAATATAATCCTAAAGGGGATGTAACAATTTAAAAAATGAATTATCTTTTTATGAGTTGTGATTTGCTTAGGCTAGGTTTGTAAGCCTCCAAATTGTAATTCTGCTTGTTTTTCTTAAAAAAGTATTCACTTAAATAACTATAGGAAAAAATAACATGCAAGAATGCATTTATGTTAGTTTAAGTTTACTTCTAGTGTATATATACACAGGGACAGACAGTTTTGAATAGTTGTAATCAGAGTGGGATCTCCTTGTGCCCACTTTTTACACATACTATCATTTTATGTCAACATAGTCCACATACTTAAAGTTTTTTTGAAAACCTAGGACTCTAATACTTTTGAATTTTGGCATAATATTTTATTTATTTATTTATTTATTTATATTTTTTGAGATGGAGTCTCTCTCTGTTGCCCAGCCTGGAGTGCAGTGGTGCGATCTCAGCTCACTGCAACCCCTGCCTCCCAGGTTCAAGCAATTCTCCTGCCTCAGCCTCCTGTGTGGCTGGGATTACAGGTGTGTGCCACCACACCTGGCAGGTTTTTTTTTTTTTTGTATTTTTTAGTAGAGACAGGGTTTCACCATGTTGGCCAGGCTGGTCTCGAACTCCTGACCTCGTGATCCACCCACTTCAGCCTCCCAGGGTGCTGGGATTACAGGCGTGAGCCATCGTGCCCAGCCAGCGTAATATTTTAAACCTTCACCTTTGACAGAGAAAGTGTAATTTTGAACCATTTTTTCTGCTGTAATTCCCTTATTTTTTTGTAATTTATATATTATCTCTAAATTGACAAAAATTGTATATATGTATTGTGTACGACATGATGCTTTGAAATATGTATACATGTGTAATAGCTAAATTGGAATAATTAGCATACGCATTGCCTCACATACTTATATTTTGTGATGAGAACACTTAAAATCTACTCTTAGCAACTTTCAAGAATACAATACATTGTTTTTAACTATAGTTGCCATGTTGTACAATAGATCTCTTGAACTTGTTCCTCCTGATCTAAATTTTTTATCCTTTGACCCAAATTTCCCAATCCCCACCCTGCACGCCCCTACCAGCCCCTGGTAGCCACCCATCATTCTACTCTTGGCTTGTATTAGTTCAACTTTTTAAGATCCTGTGTATAACTGAGACTACGCAGTATTTGTTTCTCTGTGCATAGCTTATTTTGCTTTACATACTGTCCTCCATATTCATCCATGTTGTTGCAAATGACAAGATTTCCTTTGTGTTTAAGGCTGAATAGTATTCCATTGTGTATATACACCACATTTTCTTTATCCATTCATCTGTTGATAGACACGTAGGTTGATTGCATTATGTCTTGGCTATTGTGAATAATGCTGCAATATACGTGAAAGTGCAGATTTCTCCTTGACATGATGATTTCATTTCCTTTTGATATATACCCAGCAGTGGGATTGCTGGATCATATGGTGGTTCTATCTTTAATTTTTTGAAGAACTTTCATACCATTTTTTATAATGGCTGTACTAATTTATATTTCTACCAACAGCGTGCAAGGGTTCCCTTCTCTCTGCATCCTCTCTTATTTTTGATAATAGGCATCCTAACAGGTGTGAAATGATATCTCATTGTGGTTTCATTTGCATTTTTCTGATGATTAGTGAGGTTGAGCATTTTTTCACATACCTGTTTGTCATTTGTATATTTTCTTTTGAGAAATGTCTATTCTGGTCCTTTGCCCATTTTTAAATGGGATTATTTGTTTTCTTTCTATTGAGTAATTTGAGTTTCTTATATATTTTGGATATTAACCCCTTATCATATGTATGGTTTGCAAATATGTTCTCCCATTCTGTAGGTTGTCTCTTCATTCTGTTGATTGTTTCCTTTCCTGTTCAGAAGCTTTTTAGTTTGTTGTAATCACATTTATCTATTTCCGCTTTTGATGTCTGTGCTTTTGGGGTTATACCTAAAAACAATTCCCCTATTTTGAGTAATTATTCCTTATTTAGGGGTACTTAGGTTAGTTCAATGTTTTCATAATTAAAATGGGCTAGTATGAAAATCTTTGTCAAATTGCTTTTTCCTCTTGACTTGTTTCCTTGGAGTATATGAAGATAAGCAAGGTTATGCAGTCAAAAATATGTATGGTTTTATAGCTCTTATTATATAACTTGCTCTTATTATATAACTAGTGATTTTCCATGGACAGGGACAGAGTATGTTTTGTTTGAAAAGGCATATTCAATATTTTAGTTTAATTTTATATTACAAAATTACTGGTTTATAATAGAAGCTATAGAAAATAAAACTAAGAAATATTATTGGGGAAGAAAGGAAAAAATGGTTCAGAAACACTGTCCTATGAAGACTGAAATGACTGACAAACCTTCAGCTTATACTAAAATAAAATTGCATTCTTAAAGCATAGACTGAATGACTACGGAGGAGGTGGTACAGAAGTACCCTGGGCAGGTGGAAGAAGCCCGATTGACATCAGGGAAGTTGCCATCAATATTCCCAATGAGATGTGGGCGTTCTCTTTGCATTTTAATCAGTCCTTCTGTAACTTTAATGTTCACACAAATCACCTGGGCATCTTATTAAAATCCGGATTCTGATTTAACAGGTCTGGGTGGAGCCCAAGAGTCTACATTTCTAACAAGCTCCCAGGTGATGTTGATGCTGTTATCCTGGGAATGCAATTTGAGTTGCACTGTTTTAGATCTCTTCCATGTATGACATATAGTAAGAGTTGACTACATGGGATCCTTGGTCAGTTACTTCAGTAACTTGAAAGTGAAAGATATAAACTGCTGGCCTATTTGAGGAGTGAGACAATTTTGCTCATTCAGAAATTGGAGGGGTTGTGGGGAGAAAGAAATTGTTAATATTAGATGAGTTAATCATGAGAAGTTTTATGTACCATTGACACCAGGTTGTTCAGAAACTGAAGGAGGTAGGAACTTTTGAAGTGGTACTCAGGTTCCTGCTGCTTAACTGAAAGTGAGATAAGATCAGATTCGTTAGGAAACAATTCTCAAAACAGACTCATTTACTTTGACTAAATACGTCTGAATGATAGTAGGGAGATAGAATCATTGCATTGTTTAGAGACCCACTGTTTTAGAAAGTGGAAAACTTGTTGCTTACCATTCTGCTTATTTTGTTGCTGAGATTTTAAATAATGAATCTCCACATCACTCTTATGATGCTGAATTATTGCCATTAATCGTTTCTCATAGGGAAAATGGAACTAACAACCTATGCTGTTTCACTGCTTCCATCTCCATTTTGCTATATCGCTTTAAGAAAATCACTTAAAGGCTTACGTTGAGTTCCCATGGTAAAAAATGGAAATCAAAGCTCTTGCCTTGTTCCCCATAGAGTACTTGCTGAAGTTAGTGGGCTTTGAGGTAGATTTCAAGTGTTTAAAAAGACAAAAGACTTTAACATTGTAATATTGTATATTTATTCAGCATATTATATATAGGCATATATCAAGCTATTTTATATATGATCTAAATATTCTGGAAATCCTTTGTAAAAAATAAAACATCATATAATCCACATCAGTAGTTAAATTGACCTTTTGTTTAGTGTCATGAATCAAGTAAATCTGAATAGTGTATTTCAGATATTTTTTGCCCTTTGGGTAATCAGTCCTGATGGATATTGATGAAAGATGTAGTAATTTTTTTTTTTTTTGAGATGAAGTCTCACTCTTGTCACGTAGGTTGGAGTGCAATGGCGTGATCTCAGCTCACTGTAACCTCCAGCTCCTGGGTTCAAGCGATTCTCCTGCCCCAGCCTCCTGAGTAGCTGGGATTACAGGCGTCCACCACCACACATGGCTAATTTTTGTATTTTTAGTAGAGATGGGGTTTCACCATGTTGGCCAGGCTAGTCTCGAACTCCTGACCTCAGGTGATCTGCCCACCTCAGCCTCCCAAAGTAAAGTGCTGGGATTACAGACGTAAGTCTAATTTAATTCACGTATTTAAATACTTTTATTTCCAAAGGAGGTTAATGGTAAATGTGATCATCAAGTCAAGCATGACCTTCTGCTTGTAAACACATTGATTTTAACCAGAGTTCAGTGCGTGTCCTGGCTAGGTGTGGTGGTTCACACCTGTAATCCTACCACTTTGGGAGGCCTAGGTGGGAGGATAGCTTGAGGCCAGGAGTTCAAGACCATTGTGGTCAACAGAGCAAGACCCTGTCTCTGCAAAAACTAAACTAAACAAACAAACAAAAAAAAATTTGCCAGGCACAGCAGTGTGCACCTGTAGTGGCAGCTACTCAGGAGGCTAAGGCAGGAGGATCGCTTAATCCCAGGAGAGCAAGCCTGCAGTAAGCTACGATCACCCTGCTGTACTCCAGCCTGGGTGACAGAGCAATACACCATTTAAAAAAAAAAAAAAAGAAAAAAGAAAAAAAAAAAAAGCACGTGTCCTAACCAAAGATCTCTATTGACTCAAACTTGTGCCCAAGAATAGCAATCAGAAAGTTTATTAAATAAATGATTTAGTTTCACATTCAATTGATTCACAATAGATTTAGATTCACATTCAAAATCTGAAACAATTCATTATAAAGTTTACCTTACGGTTTTATGAGGTAAAATTTATTAGGCAAATTAAGTGGCATTACTATATATACTAAAATATAACAAATAATCTGTATCAGTACAGTGTGGGGATCAGGAACTGGGGATCTAGAAATGGGCCTGATTCAAATCCCATTTTTGCTTTTTAATCTCTAGTCTGATTTTGGTTACTTAACATATCAAAGTCTCAGTTTCCTCATCTATAAAATAAATACTACAATATAAACCTAATAGGATTTTTGTGGGGTCCAAAGGAGATAATGCATGTACTATAAACTTAACTTTTTTTCCTCCTAAATTCACATGTTTAAACCCTTACCTCCAATATGCTTGTATTTGGAGATAGGACCTCTAGGATGTAATTAAGGTTAAATGAGATCATAAGGATAGGGCTGTAATCTGATAGACTTGGTGACCTTATGAGAAAAGGAAGAATGCATGTACAAAGAAGAGGTCATATGAGCACACAGCAAGAAGGTGGCTGCCTACAAGCCAAGAGAAGAGGCTTCAGAATGAAACTTACCGTACTGGCACCTTGATCTTGGACTTCCCAGTCTCCAGAATTGTGAGAAATAAATTTCTGTTGTTTAAGCCACCCTGTCTATAGTATCTTGTTATGGCAGCCTGAACAGACCAATACAGATTTTGGTACTGAGAAGAGGAGTACTGCTGTAACAAATACCCAAAAATGTGGAAGTGGCCTTAGAACTAGGTAATGAGTAGAGATTGGGGAAGTTTTAAGGTGTATTCTAGAAGAAAGCATAGATGGCTGTGAACAGAATGTTGGTAGAACTATTTATTCCGATGAGGTCTTAGATGGAAATCAGGAAGATGTTACTGCAAACTGGGAGAACTGGGAGAAAGGTGTTCCTTGTTACAAATGGTAAAGAACTTGACTGAACTGTGTTCTAGTATTTTGAAGAAGGTAGAATTTGTTGAGTAAAAAAATTGACTATTTATCTGAGGAGATTTCTAAGCAAAATGTTGAAGGAGTGGCTCAGTTCCTCCTGACTGCTTATGGTAAAATACAAAAGGAGAGAGATGAATTGAAGAAGGAATTGTTAAGCAAAAAGGAACTGGAACTTAAACATTTGGAAAATTCTGAGTCTTTATGTATTGCAATAAATGAGGAAGCTTGTGCTGGAGACAACACTAGGGTGTGGCTGGATTATCTATCACTCCTTAAGATTACTTATGATATTAACCACCATCTCAGCAGAAGTCAGGAATAGAGTTTGGATAAAAGCAGCAGAAATATTACCAGTTTGGACCAAAGAGAACAGGACAGTATGGTATAGTTATTTGGCTGCAAACATGGTTTATCCTTCAAGAAAAAGGGAAGAACGACCCTGAGGGTGATTCAGAGATCACCAGGGCTGCCATTCCTACTATAGGCCCAGAGTACACAGGCCTGGAGGCTAAGGCTGCCTCTACCTTGGTTTCAGAAAGTGAGACTGACATCCAACAGAGCCACATGGGTGGGGCCATCACCCTAGCCAAAGGATGTGGCCACCTTACAGAGCTGTGGGGGTGATGCTGCTTTCCCAGTGAACCTGAAAGGCAGAGTATTGATCAAAGAGGATTATTCTTGAGCCTTAAGAGCTAATGGAGTTTGCCTTGCTAGGTTTTGGACTTGCTTAGGACCTGCAACCCCTTTATTTCTTCCAATTTCTCCCTTTGGAATGGGAATGTCTATTGTCTTCCTGTAGTACCATTATATTTTGGAAGCACATAGCTTGTCTGGTTTCATAGTTTCACAACTGGAAATAAATTTTGCCTCAAGATGAATAATACTGCTAGTCTAACCCACATCTAATTTTATTTAGATGAAACTTTGGACTTTAGATTTTATGTTGATGCTAGAATTAGTTAATTTATTTTGAGGCCATTGGGATGGTATAAGTGTGAGAAGGACATGAGTTTTGGGGGTCAACAGTGGAATGATGTAGACTGAATTGTGTTCCCCCCTAATATGTTTAAGCTCTAACCTCCAACATGACTGTAATTGGAGATAGGGGATAATTAAAGTTAAATGAGGTCATAAGGGTGGGGCTCTAATATGATAGGATTGGGGGCCTTATTACAACAGAGAAGGCTGTGTGAGCACACAGCAAGAGGTCAGCTACTCGCAAGGCAAGAGAAGAGGGCTCAAAATGAAACTTACGTTGCTGGCACCTCGATCTTGGACTTTCCAGCCTCCAGAACAGTGAGAAAGTAAATTTCTTTTATTTATGCCATTCAAGGTATGGTATTTTGTTATGGCAGCCAAACAGACTAATGCAGAAAGTAAAACTCTTGGCATGTAGTAGAAATCAATTAGACAGATATGCAATATAGATATAAACTGAGTAATGGGAGGGAATATTTATCCCATTTAAAAGGATAAGCTGCTTTTAGGAAAATAAAGTTACAGCTAAGGCACTTTGGAGATAGTCCTAGTTTACAGCATTTTAGAGTTGCTCTTCCACAAAAATATAATAAAAACAAGCAGCACTTGTTTTGAATTCATATTTTTTTACTATTATTTCATTTATAATATATTATAGAGTAATATAGTAATACAGTTATGTGCAATATAGCAACATTTTCCTTAATAACGAACAGCATATACAATGGTGGTCCCATAAGATTATAATGGAGCTGAAAAATTCCTATCACCTACTGATGTTGTAGCCATTGTAATGCCACAGCACAGTGAATTACTTATGTATTTGTGATGACACTGGTATAAACAAACCAACTGTGCTGTCAGCTGTATAAAAGTATAGCACAGGCCAGGTGTGATGGCTCACATCTGTAATCCCAGAACTTTGGGAGGCTGAGGCAGGTGGATCACCTGAGGTCAGGAGTTCAAGACCAGCCTGACCAATATGGTGAAACCCCGTCTGTACTAAAAACACAAAAATTAGCCAGTCATGGTAGCGTGCACCTGTAGCCTCAGCTACTTGGGAGGCTGAAACAGGAGAATTGTGTGAACCTGGGAGGCGGAGGTTGCAGTGAGCTGAGATTGCGCCACTGTACTCCAGCCTGGGCAATACAGCGAGACTCTATCTCAAAAAAAGAAAAAAAAATAGAAAAAAGAAAAAAATGTATAGCACAGACAATTATATACAGTACACAATAATTGATAATGATAACAAATTACTGTGTTACTGGTTTATGTATTTACTGTACTACACATTTTATCATTATTTTAAAATCTACTCCTACTTATATAAAAAATGTTAGCTGTAAAACAGCCTTGGGCAGGTCCCTCAGGAGGTAATCCAGAAGAAGGCATTGTTATCATAGGAGATGACAGCTCCCTGTGTGTGACTGCACCTGAAGATCCTGCAGTGGGATAAGATGTAGAGGTGGAAGACAGTGATACTGATGATCCTGACCCTCTGTAGGCCTAGGCTAATGTGTGTATTTGTGTTTTAGTTTTTAACAAAAAAGTTTAAATAGCAAAGAATACATAAAATAAAAAATTTAAAAACAGAGAAAAGCTTATGGAATAAGGATATAAAGAAAAACAGTTTCGTATAGCTGTACAATGTGTTTGTGTTTTAAGTGAAGTGTTATAAAAGAGTCAAAAAGTTTAAAAAGTTTAAGAGTTTATAAAGTAAAAGAATGGAAGCTAAGGTTAATTTATTATTGAAGAGATTTTTTTTTTTTTTTTTTTTTTTTTTTTTTTGAGACAGAGTCTCGCTCCCTCACCCAGGCTGGAGTGCAGTGGCGTGATCTCATCTCGCTGCAACCTCCACCTCCTGAGTTCAAACGATTCTCCTGCCTCAGTGCCTCAGCCTCCCAAGTAGCTGGGATTACAGGTGTGTGCCACCATGTCCAGCTGATTTTTTGTACTTTTAGTAGAGACGGGGTTTCATTGTGTTAGCCAGGATGGTCTCGATCTCTTGACCTCATGATCCGGGAAATATAAATATTTTAAAATAAATTTAGTGTAGCCTAAGTTTACAGTGTTTATAACATTCTAGTAGTGTAATGTCCTAGGCCTTCACATTCACTCACCACTCACTCATTGACTCACCCAGAGCAACTTCCAGTCCTGCAAGTTCTATTCATGGTAAGTACTCTCAACAGGTATACCATTCTTTATCTTTTATACTGTATTTTACTGTGCCTTTTCTATGTTTAGGTAGGTTTAGATACACAAATACTTACCATTATGTTACACTGCATACAGTATTCTGTACAGTAACATGCTGTACAGGTTTGTAGCCTGGAGTAATAGGCTATACCACATAGCCTAGGTGGTATACCATATAGGTTTGTGTAAATACAGTCTATCATGTTTGCACAACAATGAAATCACCTAATGATGCACTTCTCAGAATGTATCCCCCTTGGTAAGTGATACATGACTGTGGCAATATTATATTGCTATACATTAAAATAGTAATTTTATAAAAATATAGTTATATTCATATTATAGTATTACATCCTTATACTATTGCTATTATATTTATAACAAATATTATTAATATTAATAATTATGTAGGCCTGATAGTGTATTATCCCAGTGAAATGTTTTTACCTTAAGGTTCGATATGTACTTAAAAATAAGTCTATTGTTTGTTAAAACTATCTAATAATTCATGGTTTTATCAATTACAACAGGTCCCTGTTGTAGTTTCTTTCTGTCCAAATAGTCTCTCAAGTTGACAAATCTTTAGGAGCATGAATTTCCATATTTCAAAAAATGAAAAGATAAATCTCACTGGAAACTGTGGTTGGGCAGTTACAATATGGAGACAAGTTAGATTCACTATGCTTTGCTTCCTGTGAATGCAATGGCACCATATACGTGTGTCCTAGTATAAGTGACATTTATATGTAATATTAAGCTTAAATTTACAGTATCCATTGTCCTTTTGGAATATTTTAGTAATGGAAGTTTATTCTCTCACAGGTATCACGGTTACATTTATACATACCGAGTGTCCCAGACAGAAACAGGTTCTTGGAGTGCTGAGGTATAGTTTTATTTATTTTTGCTTCTGGGGGTGTCAAGGAGGTGTTTGAAATTTAGGCTGGTTTTATAAAAGAGCAAATTCTACATTATGAAGTATTCATAAGGTTGAAATATTTAAAGCTCCAATCAAAAATTGTTCTTGGGTCATTAAGAAAGCTTTAGAGAATTTTGGTCCCAGTCCTGTTTAGCCACCATTTTGCAGAGTTGTATGACTTCAGGAGAAAGATAAAAATGTTGAAGGGTTATGTCAAACTTTTAGTGACTATGTGAAATCTTAGAAAGCATATCAAAAGCAGGTAAAATAATTAAATGAACAGTTATTTACCAGATGATACCAATATGAGTGTTGGTATTATGGGAGATTAAAAACCATGATGCTTGTTTTCTAAGAGACTACAATATCCTTGGGAAGTTATAACTTGAAATTAAACAGTTATGAGTGGAAGAAACTCAGCTTTGGGAAGAAACTAGGCAAATCTGGGTTCCAGGTCTGGTCTCCCCTCCTCTCTGATAGGTCTATGATCTTGGGCAGGTTACTTGACTTTTCTGTGAGCCAGTTTCTTCATTTGTAAACTGAGCCTAAGAATCCTCCCTTATGCACAGGGCTCATTTTGAAGAGTAAATAAGATAACACACATAAAGAAGCTCTTTGCCATGGGGCCTGGCACACAGTGAGCCCTCAAAAAAGTGAACTCCTGAAAATTGCCACAGCTCCTATTAATAACTCAATCTATACATTTAAAATTTTCTGAAGTCTATACTTCAAAAAGTTAAAATAGCTCTCCCGTTTACTAATTTATCAGTAAATTGGAAAGCACAAATTACAGACCACAAATGTTTTGAACCATTGAGATGAATTAGGCCAAGTTTTCAAACATACTGTTGCTGTATTATGTAAGGATTATTAAAACTATAATACTAACTAAAGATAAAGTTATGCCATTTCTAATCAAAATGATTTATAGTTGTTTATTTAAAAAAAATTCTCTGTATCACTGCAGAGATGATTGAATAAGAAATTAAACTTTATTATGAAGAAAGTTACATGTAACATATACTGACAAAAACACACACACACATATATGTTTGTATATTATTTCACCAGAAATAGCTCTTCTCCATAGAGAAATACCCTTCAGCTGCTGAAGAATATTATGTAACAACAGGATCTTAAATTCTTAGGGTTTAACAACTTTGTTTTTAAACTTGTTTTCCTGCATTTTGAGTATAACATCATATGAGATTGTTACATGCTTGTGATCATGTTAAAGAAGAGAGGGCTTATTGAACACAAATGCCCCCTCATCCTGTTGTCTGATCTGACCTTGTTTATTTAATAATATTGTAATTTTCTGCATCAAGAGAGCAGAAGATTGGCATGACTTATCCCCAAATAGAAAATAGTTTAAAAAGTTCTTTAATTTTTGAAATGCATATTGCGTTTTTTTCTATCTACTAAATTTACCTTATTAGCAGTGCTGTTCTAAGGTGAATATTAAACTAGTATATATTCTCAGAGCTCATACCACCTGACTGGAAGAAATTTCTCTAGAGCATATTGAAAACCAGCTGTGATCTAATACATGTTTCCATGGATAACTAAGAGGTGACAGTATGGGAGATGTGCAAATTTGAAGAATAGCTGAGTTCAGTGACAGGATGAGAGTTGTCAGTGGTACAATTCTTGTGATAAATGTATTTTCAAAGCTGGGTAAATGATAGATATTAATACTGATTTTTGGAACAATGTTTTAGTTTGCCATGCTGCAGGAAAAATCAGGGCAGTAACACGCCATCATCTGTGCATATATTGTGCTAGAAATGTAGGTAAGTGAGATTTGTTTTAAAGAGTGTAATGAAATCGAACCCTGGCCCCACAGAATTATGAAAGACAGATATCATGTGTATTTCTAGTTTTAGAGAGATTTTTAGGTTAAATCATTGCCTAGTGTATTATCTTATATGACTCAGACTAAAATTTTGCTAAATTGTTAATTTAGATAATTCTACAATCTACTTTCCCTTATTAATATGTGAATTGTTGGCAATACATTATTTAAAATGTACTGACATCACAACAGTGATGTCACCCTGTTGACATCACTGTCTTCAGGCTTTATTGGGTATATGATCAGGAGATCAGCAGATGTTAAATAATTGTCCTTATTAATCTAAGTAAAACACTGTAAAATAGGCCAGTCATTTGCTTATGAAACATCAGATCCCCAATTCAAATAGCTTCCATACCTCCAGTGCTATTATTCCTCTCTGTTAGCATGGATAATCAAGTGTTAACTACATATCAGTACCCATAAAAATGATGCTTCTCTGTTTTGTTTTGTTTTGAGGCAGAGTCTCACTCTGTCGCTCAGGCTGGAGTGGTGGAATGGCACGATCTCGGCTCACTGTAACCTCTGCCTCCCAGGTTCAAGGGATTCTCGTGCCTCAGCCTCCCAAGTAGCTGGGATTACAGGTGTGCGCCACCACGCCCGGCTAATTTTCATATTTTTAGTAAAGCTGGGGTTTCACCATGTTGCCCAGGCTGGTCTTGAACTCCTGAATTCAGGTGATCCACTGGTCTCAGCCTCCCAAAAAGCTGGGATTACAGGTGTGAGCCACTGTGCCCGGCTATGCTTCTGTTGATAAATGGTTTTACAAGCCACAAGAACAGCCAAAAAGATGTGTGGTTTGAAATCTTTCCACACTTGGGGAGTGTACAGTTTCTCTTCTGGTTGATGACCCTAGCTTCGCTAGATCCTGTTTGACCCAGTTCTAATCTGAAAGGCAAGAGACTGGGTCCTGGGATTCAGAGCCAGTTCTGCCTCTGGTTGTCTGTGTGACTTTGGGCAAGCTGATTAATTTCTTTACATTCACATTTTCTTATCTGTCAAATGGGAATAACTGAATAAGCCAATAACTGCCATTTTGTGAGGAAATAGTGAAGGCAAGAGATAGGAATGTGCTTTGCAAATGAAAAAGTGCACTGAGGAGAGTATAAGGAGGCAATTTGTGCCTATGGCCTGCATTTGCAATTTGGAGATTCTATCTTGGAACCAAAGAACTGTTTGGATTTCTGCAAGAATGGCCATGTTATTTTGGATGAGTTCTCAATCAAGCTTTAGGAAGGTGGAGGGTAGGTGAGAGAGTGGGGTGGAGCTGGGTGAGAGAGTGTTCTACAACTACTGTGAACATATGGGGGAACACTAATATAGAGCTAAAGAGAATTTTTGTCATGTTTTCAATGAAAAATTACCCCAACATAAGGAAATGACTGAGAGTTACTGTGGATAGTGTAGTATGCTATCTTCAGCATACCGCTGTCTAGCTGACAGAAGTCTTCATGCCAGCCTTCATGTTTTCTCATTAAATTCTAAAAAAACAAACAGCTCCCACCTCAAAAATCTTCCAGATGGAATAGCTGAAAAACAACTTAAAAAAAAATACTAGTCATTGTTCAATTGCTCATAGCAATACTACTTTATTTTATGTAAAATGACAGTTTTGAGCTGATGCCTGAAGCTTGGCTCATAAGCTTTTGCAGGAAATTGTTGTTGATTTCAGGCAGTGTCTTTGCAAGACAACTGATGTCAGGAAAGGAATACATTTTAATAGTTACCTGCAAATAACTGTCTCTTTAAAAATACACAAATAAATAAAGGTGACCTTATATAGTCTTTCATTTTCATGTCATAGAGAAAACCTTGTTACAGTGACATGCTGATGAAGAGAATAATTTTGGGAGTATAGGGAAGTTTCCCAAGGAGGAAAAATTTTAATGTGAAGAATGACGCAGGAAATATTATGAGATGAAAGAGTATGAGGACTGAACTAGCCGTGCACTGTGTGTATCATAACAGCCAATTTTTAATTTCCTGTGTAGCATTTTATATTGTGGGATGATGGCAGGGAGGATGGGTTGTTGGTTTTTCTTTTGTTATTGTTCCTCAGGCTTTTTATTAATGACCTGTAGGATCTGTTTTTTTTTTTTTTTTTTTCCTGTTTAACTGCATCCCCTCTGTTGGTGAATTCATTGTGGGTAATGGCCTGTATACCCTTAGAGGTTTGAGATGTCTGATGGGGAGCAGGCAGGAAGGGCAGGGCGATGAGCAAGAGCTTGTACAAACTAATACCACCCTTGGGAGAACTGAAATGACAGCTCATTAGCTCCTCTTGCAGGGAAATTCAGCCAACCAAAGTAAACTCTTCTGGAATGTTGTTTTTCCTTCTTTCTTATGTTTTCAAATATTTCAACAAGTTACACAACTGTTACCTCTCTTAGCATCCCTAGCACATTTTGTAGGTCTTTTTGTATCATTTTGAGATAGGTAAATAATTTTCTTGGCCTTTTATTTTCCAGACAGCACCTGGGGTACATAAAAGATATTTCCGGAAAATAAAAAATCTCATTTCAGCATTTCAGAAGCCAGATCAAGGCATTGTAATACCTCTGCAGTATCCAGTTGAGAAGAAGTCCTCAGCTAGAAGTACACAAGGTACTACAGGTATGATTTACTCTTAATTTTTGACAGGGTTTGGAAGCTCAGATTTATGAGTCAACCTATTCATAACCATATAATCAATTAGAAGTTATGTAAGAAAAATGCAATGAGAAAGTAGATGTAGCCAGCAAGTCAAATGAGAGGTGACAATTTATGTGCTATAATTTTAATCTATTACTCTATAAACTTTTAATAAATCACTGTAAAATCATCAAAAATTCTATAAGCCCGTAACATTTTAACTGCTCTTGTCTGTCTCATCTTGTTCTTTCCTGTCCCTTTTATAGGTAGCTAAGTATCATTTCACTTCACTAATTCAGACACAAATAATGTGAAAGATGGTATAATTCAGAGAACACCTGAGCTGTGCTTTACCTTTGCTTAGTAAACTTTTTTTCCTACAGGGACATGAAAGCTAATGTTAGCCTGGCACACACGATTCTGGTTTCTGAATCGGTGGTGCTTGAATTAATGACATTTTTCTGAAGCAAAGGAAATTAAATAGTAGACTTTATTGTTCCACTGGCACAAATTATTACATATCCTGAGCAAACCTATTTTAGTGTATGTGTCATGCTAAAGACTGAATACCAGCCAATGTCTGTAGCTATCTGACACGTGACTGTTTACTCCTCTATTGAATGGGGTTTATCATTTGTTTGGAGTAAGAGGATCGGCCTTGATTGAAACAATAAATATTTATGATAAAAGAAAATGAATTGTTATGTCCCTTTTTGACAGGGACCTAGGCTCAGGCATAAACTGACAATTAGACTAAGTGGTGAATTAAATTAATGAATATCCTTTTTAATACAAATGCAAATAGAACTCTAATTTCCAAGTTGGCTAGTTGTTTTTTTCTGCCTAGTATTCCATTCTTCATAACTCAATTTTAAATAATAGTTGCTTGTGGTATATTATTGTGTTGTGTCATTGTGAGTTTTATGCAGTTGGACATTTTATAAGTATGCGTTAATCTATAATTTTAATAGCTTGCAAGTTTATTTTTTCTTGATTTTTGTTATTTTTCTTTAGGGATAAGAGAAGATCCTGATGTCTGCCTGAAAGCCCCATGAAGAAAAATAAACACCTTGTACTTTATTTTCTATAATTTAAATATATGCTAAGTCTTATATACTGTAGATAATACAGTTCAGTGAGCTACAAATGAGTTTCTAAAGCCATTGTAGTCCTGTAATGGAAGCATCTAGCATGATGTCAAAGCTGAAATGGACTTTTGTACATAGTGAGGAGCTTTGAAATGAGGATTGGGAAAAAGTAATTCCATAGGTTATTTTCAGTTATTATATTTACAAATGGGAAACAATTTAAAGCATAATGAATACTTTATAAATGATTAACGTCAATTCTTGCCAAATATAAATAAAAATAATCCTCAGTTTTTGTGAAAAGCTCCATTTTTAGTGAAATATTATTTGATAGCTACTTATTTTAAAATGTCTTGCTTGATTGTATGGTGGGAAGTTGGTTGGTGTCCCTTGTCTTTGCCAAGTTCTCCACTAGCTATGGTGTCATAGGCTCTTTTGGGATTTTTGAAGCTGTATACTGTGTGTTAAAACAAGCACTAGAAAAAGAGTGAAGGATTTCTGTTTAATTCTGAAAGCAACCTTCTTGCCTAGTGTTCTGATGTTGGACAGTAAAATCCACAGACCAACCTGGAGTTGAAAATCTTATAATTTAAGATACGCTCTAAACATGTTTATCGTATTTGATGCTACAGGATTTGAAATTGTATTACAAATCCAATGAAATGAGTTTTTCTTTTCATTTACCTCTGCCCTAGTTGTTTCTACTACATGGAAAACCTCATTTTGAAGGGAAACTTCAGCAGCTGCAGCTCATGAATAACTGATTTGTAACCAGCCTCCTTTTGAAGTAACCCTACAAAATCACTGGAAAGTTTATGATTATATTAAGTTTTTAAAAAAATTCCAAGTGATTGAAACCTACATGAGAGTCAGAATTTTATGTGGTATTTTCTTCTCACATTTATATTTTCATGATTTGTGATTGATTATATGTCACTTTGCTACAGGGTTCACAGAATTCATTCACTCAACAATGTAATAGGACACTGAGGGTATAGAAGTAAAAACACCTGGTCCCTGCTCTCAGTTCACTGTCTCGTTGGACGAGAAAACAATAACGATAAAAGACAGTGAAAGAAAATAACAATAAAAGACAAGGAAACAATAACAATGAAAGTTGATAAGTACGTGATAAATGAGGTTCCCGTGTGTAGGTAGATCTTGTCTTTAGAGCCAGGTAGATCTGGTCTTTAGAGGCAGAACGAGTCAATGCAAATACTCTGGTCCATGGGCCATATGAAAAGGCTAAGCTTCACTGTAAAATAATAACTTGGAATTTTGGGTTGTGTATGAGTGTTGGTGAACTTGGTTTTAATTAGTGAACTGTTGAGAGACAGAGCTACTCTTCATGTACTGTCAAGACCTGATTTCTGAGCATTTAATATGGATGCTGTGGGAGTGAAAAAGTGGAGTATGGCCCCAGTAATGCATTATGGGTGGTTTACCATTTCTTGAGGTAAAAGCATCACTTTAACTTGTAAAGGAATTTAAAAATCCTACTTTCATAATAAGTTGCATAGGTTTAATAATTTTTAATTATATGGCTTGAGTTTAAATTGTAATAAGTGTAACTAATTCTAACTCTATAATGTGTTCATTCTGGAATAATCCTAAACATATGAATTATGTTTGCATGTTCACTTCCAAGAGCCTTTTTTTAAAAAAAAGCTTTTTTTGAATCATCAAGTCTTTCACATTTAAATAAAGTGTTTGAAAGCCTTATTTACCTAATTTGTCTTGAAATATTCCTTATAATTCCTTATAAAAATATTCAGAGACTGATGCTATTAATAAACCAAATAAAGGATTGATGATTATCTTATCTTTTTGGAGTGATTCCCTGGAAAAGGTAAGTGCTTTTTCGATTTTGTTGCTGTCAAAGTTCCCAGTTGATGAGCCTACT
The DNA here is from genome assembly GCF_037993035.2 of Macaca fascicularis. Lineage (NCBI taxonomy): Eukaryota > Metazoa > Chordata > Mammalia > Primates > Cercopithecidae > Macaca > Macaca fascicularis. The sequence continues at coordinate 130,607,307 of NC_088395.1, forward strand.
CCCTGTCTTCTTTGGCTGGCCTTTTATTCATCAAGTTTTTTTTTTTTTCACCTTTTCTTTCCCAACATGAGCATCCCTGCTATTTTCCAGTATGTAATAACTTGCACCTTTACAGAAAGGTCATATCCTTGCCATATCTAAAATATTGCCATGCTAACATATTGTAAGATGCTGAGTCAAGGTAGAAAAATGCACAATATATTTCCAAGTGTGCAGCTCTCTTCAGAAAAAAAAGTGTGTCAGCAAGCCCAAAAAGGAACATGACAGCTTATCAAATACTTATTCATTTCCTCTGAAATTTGCTCTTAAGAGATAAGGTCAGTACGGAGACAAGCTTAGGTAATTGTCTGTTTGGCTGTTACAGGCAGGGAAACTTTGTGGTAGTGCACAGGTAGAATAAGTCTATAGAGAATGCCTCTGATTAAGTCCTCTGCTCTAAATAAAGGGCTGGATTTAAGATATTCTTTGGGGTAGAATGGACACAGAATTAAAAATGTGAGGAACAGCTTTAAACTCTGTTAATAATGTTTCAACATCAGCTTATGTTTTATTTGATTCACTTTGTTAAGCTTAGAATCCAGTCTACTACTAGTACAACCCAGATTTGCCCTTGAGCATTTCAAGGTTATGGGATGCCTGGTCTTCCTGTTAGGATGCCATACATTCAACTTTGACACTTATATTTTCTCTTGCAGTAAATGGGGTACCATTATTTTGCAGTTTGCAACTAGGGGGGAAGTCAAACTACCCAGTTTGGATATTTTCCTAATTTGGGGTCATTGGCCAAACTTGTAGTAAAAGGCTAATTCTTATCATTAGGTCATTTAGTTCTTAAATGAAGGTTTTTTTTTTTTTTTTTTTTTTTTTTTTTTTAACGTAACAAGATACAATAAGCCTGACCAACTGTTTGGATAGAACCCATTAACATATATGGAATTGAGATATATATACATCTTGGTTGCACACATACACACAGAAATAGAACTGTTTTCTCACAAGATGACAAAAGGCTATAGTACGTATCACATTCAGTATTGGACAGAGAGAGTAAAAGCAGGAGTGCATGAGATCTGATTTTTTTTTTTTTTAGTCACCTGGTGGGCCATTTAAACATTTTTTTAAAAATTTTTATTTTACTTTAAGTTCTGGGATACATGTGCTGAATGTGCAGGTTTGTTACATAGGTATACATGTGCCATGGTGGTTTGCTGTACCTATCAACCTGTCATCTAGGTTTTAAGCCCAGCATGCATTAGGTATTTGTCCTAATGCTCTCCTTCCCCTTGCCACCCACCTCCTGACAGGTCCCAGTGTGTGATGTTCCCCTCCCTGTGTCTATGTGTTCTCATTGTTCAACTCCCACTGTTTTTCATCTTTGTCACTGATTATCCACGTGACCTTAGGTAAGTCAGTCTGTTACTGTTATTGTATTTGCCAAGTAGGAATAATTAAGTCGTACTAACCTCACAAGATTATTAAGGTACAATAATTTACATATATATGTGTGTGTAGTTATATATATGTATAACTTTAAGGTAGTAATATTACTGAATGTTTAAATAACATTGATATTCACAGATCTCTAAAAAGGAGAGTGAATAGGGAAGGAATATACAAAAATCTCCTATTTCCTTTAATAATTATCTCCCTATAGGAGCTCCTGCCCTTTTAAAAAATACCCTGAGTGTGAGGTGGGATGCATATTTTGAAAAAAATCCAGATGATTAATACTAACAACCCCCTACTCCCATTATTTTTTACTGATGGGTTGTGTTGAGATGATCAAGGTTGTCTTCTGCTCCATGATTCTTTTCACTATATATATACATAGTGAAACACACACACACACATAAAAAAGCAGCAGGGCATTTTGAAGTGTAAATTGCAGGATTCCAAGTTTCAGTAATGGGCTGTTTGGACTATATGTGCTCCGCTAGTATGAAGATGAATTTTTGAAGATCTGTTGGCCAGATTTTCCAGCGTCACTTGTAAATGTCTTCTTGTGAAAAACAAGTGCCAAATGGCAATTGTAATTGCATAGGATTTTTTTAGTGTTTCATGATTGCCTCCCCTCCCTGACACCCTTCCTCACTGGCTGCCGCCCCAACATCCATTTTTTTGCCAGTGTGTTTGGACACCCTGAACTCCTATATCTCTCCCACCCCATTTTTATAATTTTTTATTTTCTTTCTATTGCTGAGAAAGGCACCAAAAGCAGAGCGAAGCCTTTTTAAAAGTCATAGCCTAGAGGCATTTACATTTGCAGCAGCTACTCTTCTTTGTTTATTAAATGGTCATTTGTGTCAGAGATCCTATTTGTATGAAAAATAAAAATGAAGAGACGTCTGCCTAGGATTAGTGACTTTTTTATTTCTGTACCTACATTTTCGAGATGATGTGTTTTTATTGTTCCCTGTTAGTGAGCCACTTGTCCTATCTAAGGTGACCAGACTGACTTGAGAAGGCAGTTTGGCGCATGAATAAAATGGGACACATTTTTCATTGGCAATTTTATTTTTTAAAAATGAAATATTCAAAGTACTTTTCTTTCAAATATCAACACATAATGTTTAACTTTAAATATTTACAGCATGTTGTTGTGATGCTCTTGTAGAAAAATGCATGCTTCTGGCCTGAAAGCCAGAGCAAAATGCAAAAGACCATTTAACTGCAGCCAGAGAACATGAACCTGTACAGTATCCAGTCACTTTTCAGCACAGGAGAGCAGGAATACAAAATTGGAACCTATTGTTTCCTAGCAACATGGCTCAGACCATTATAACACAATTTTCAATATGATTAGAACCTCTAACTGTTGTTATACAGAAACGGAAAACTTGACATACACTGTAAACATCTTTACTTTTCATGAGAAAGTAAGCAGCTAAAAAGAATGTTTTTCTGACATAAAGGCTATACTTCTCTTTTTCGCCTTCTCTCTTACTGATGCTTTTGCCAGAAGAATAGTAAAGATTTAGACGTTGTCATGATTCATACAAGTAAAATATTTTTCAAGGACACAATCTGATATACTAACATTTATTTAAGAGGTTAAAGTCCACCACTAAATCTAAGGAAAGATTTTTAACTGCCAAACACATTTCCTTTGACAAATAATGTAAGATGACAACTGCCAAGACAAAATCCACAGCAAGTTTAACTCTAAGTATTTTCAGTTACTGTTTAGAAAGTAATTTCTTCATATAAACAGTAGTATATTTGGTCCTTAATAGCTTTCACATGAAGGACACACTGAAATAATAGTCACTATTTATGGTTGAATTCTTTTTTGTTGTTTGTTTTCTGTATTTTTAAATTTCACTTTGCTTTTTTTTTCGTTTTTTGTTTTTTGCTTTTTTTCTGTTTTTTTTTTGTTTGTTTTTGTTTGTTTTTTTGTTTGTTTTCTTTGCAGAAGAAAGAACCTTTATAGAAGGCTGTGGAAGAGCTGAAGTGCTAGTCAGGTCAGCTATGTGTATGTGAATTTCTTCAAGAAAACAGGAATGCTCCATTCAATCTGTAGCCTTATGTCTTTCCACAAGCTATATATAATATGCTCCAATCTCTCCAAAATTTTCTTTTCAATACTTCATTACTATACTTTTGCTTCTATTACCAATGAACTCCTTTACAATCACCCTTACATGGACACATCTTCATAAATGCAAAAACTTTGCCCTGACTCTCTTAAGTGATATTATAGTGGGGCCTGGTCTACTTAAAAATACACTTTTAAAAAAAGAAAGAAAAAAAGAAAAAGAGTCAAAATAACATGATGGAATGCTTGAAACTGTGTCAACAGTGATCAAAAAGTCTCATGAAAATTATAACTTAATTTCATACCTCTCTACATAGGTAGCATGTGAATTCCAAATTATACATCATTGTCAAGTTTTCATACATTTGGCTATGTTGTATATATTATATATATGCAGTCTATATATTATCGATCATCTAGATAAATTGACAGCAAAGGACACACTTATTTTATACATTTTTTGGGTTAAAAATAAATCATATACTTATTTATATGGCAAGTGTTTTGTTGAAAGTTAGTATGAATTGAGATTTACTTCCCTTTCCTTCAGGAGTCATGCTTCTAATCAATAACGATTAGAATGACAACTAAAAATAAACATATTTAAATGTGTTAAACTTTGAACTTTTCAGTTCATTTGGATCTCTAGACTGTAGTGCAAGAGTGAAAACAAAACAAAACAAAACAGAAAAGCACAAACAAAATGGGCTTAACTAGGAAAAAGAAACAACCATGGAGTATTCCTTGCCTCCAGCCCAGAATGTTCTTCATAGGAGAGTCTAACTACTATGCTCTCACTTTAACTTACTCGAATGGTGTGTGGCTGTGCAGTGTCAGCCATCTGTCTGCTGGGTATGAGAAATTCATATGTTTCTCTGAAAAATGCTTTTACTTTCATCAGGAAATGCAAATGAATTGTTCTTTTAATAATTTAAACTTCAGAACTGCAAGTCAATGAAGGCATTCTTTCTATTCAGCTGAATAGGAAGTGATATACTCAATATCTCCATGTTCTTGTTAAGAAATGCCAAAATGTTTCTCTTCGATTTACTACTCATTAGTGCTAACCTTTTTTTTTTTTTCTTTCCTCCCTCGAACTTTAGGAGTTGTCAAAAGAATAATAATAGTTCAAGGCAGTATTAAAACCACAGCTGTAAGTAATAAAAAGTGCATTTCCTGAATATAATACAAATGTAACTTTAAGAAACTAAAGGCACGAACCAACTAAATATGTATTACAAACTAGAAATCCACAGTTCAAGGTAATCACTATTAAGTAAAAGCTTCAAATACTTGTTTCTGATGGATACTTAAAGCAGTTTGAAAATGATACATCATCAGTGAATTGCAAAAAAGTATAATTGCTTAAAATATAAGCAAAATAGACTCTAATATTGACATTTTGGATTCGTGATAAAATACATAATCACATTTATGAATGCACTCTCTATATACAGTTCACAAATTATTTTTCCATTAATTTAAAAGAACATCAGAGGTTCTAGGAACTTAAGGTCCTTTTTTAGGTTGGTGTGGAGGTATTCAAATTTTCAACAAGTTTGTTAGTAATTTTAGAATTCCCATTCTGAATAAATACTCTACCATTAACACAGGCCTGATTCAGGAAAAACCCAATAATATGATTTTAGTATGGATTAGCAATATATCAAGTTGGTATGTTTCCAGTTATAAAGAGAGATGAGTTCATCATGAATTCTCTTTCTCAGAATACATGTGTAAGTGGTATTCTAACCCAAAGGTTTTGAAAATGAAATGTTTGAATACACCCTTCCCTACTGTTTGCCAGGGTCATTTCCTTTCCCTTGCTTTCCTTTGTGTAGTAGGAGGCAGATTCTTGAAAACCTTAACATGAGCTTATGACTTTGCATATTTTCAAAGAAACTGTCATCGCAAAGCAAGGCAATGACCCCACACTGCATTTAGGTAGCAGCTGGAAAGAATCCAAACTAACATTCCATCATAAATTTGCCTTCAGACATAGCAAATGTTCAGACTCGGTGATGAAAGTGCAGAAGCTGGCTCAGGGGAATTTTCTACGGGCCACATTGTGCTGTCATGTATTTTCATTTGTGGTAACTTACAATTACACAGCATTTTACAAACTGTCTCTTTGTCACTGGGCACAAATCTTTCAGCTCACCAAGGGGCTTCTTTTACTGCAGGATTCCTAGAGATTGAGAAACTGCAGCTGATATTAACACTAATCCTGACCTTTCTCCAAATTTTAAATGATCACAGAACAAATAACCCGTCCTGGAAAACAGTTATTTTCCTAGGCAGTAGAGATGATTAAATAAAAATAAATGGGTAAGGACGGAGAACGAAAATAACTAACCATATAAATTATTTTAGTAAAAATGAGTCTGCGTCTCTATAATTAGTTGAAATGTTTTTGGTTGGAAAGGATTCACTTGATTCGATTTCCTGAGTATGGCTGGGAGATGTTCAATACAGAATTGTACATTTGAAAGATAAATCTAAGTGGGCTGAAACAATGTGGCAGCAACTGCTGTGATGTTTGGTCTGGTCTTCCCTTTAGTACTTTCACTTAAGTACTAGGTGTATTTTTTCACAGTTTTGGCTCTTATGAATTTCTGCAGTAGTAGTTAATGTATGTATCGGCATCCCAGGCACGTATGCCTGCTAAAGCCTCTTTTTGTTTTTGTACCAGAATCATACTTTTAAGTAAATTACCTTTCATGTACACAAAACCATTGGATTAGTGTATAGATGCTGAATCACTAATGTGAAACTATGACCAAAATACATCCTATATATAAATGAGAAATTCCTACCCAGGTTAATAAAAGCTACGTTTACATGATACCAATACAGCTGGACAACTTAGTAAAAAGTTGAGTCAAAACAGGTTGTGTGAGAGAGGTCACGCTGGCCAGCTGCTTTGGTATCACGTACACATGAGCAAATAGTGGCTATTCAGTCTGGTTACCACACCCACAGGGAAGCATGGTAGACAGAACCCAGCCACCACATGCCAAAACACAGCACAACAATATGGCATTTACTTTAACAAGCAAGGAGGAATAATCAAGAAGGAAGGGCAATTGGGTCCTGACTCTAGGAGATGGTGGCTGAAGACATTTTACACCTGTTTTTAAGTTTCCTATAACAGATCTGGAAAATGTGAAAGGGCTGGCAGTCTTTTGAAATGCAAGGTTCAGATACTACTGCACCACCTATTCAAATAGCCCACAATTTCTGCCAACAGTTAAGGATGAAACTGCTTGTCACAATAGAAATAGAGAACCTTGGGTTCTTTCTGGATATTGGAACATATGCATGGCTCGGCAAATTGAAAGTGGTGCTTTCCGAAAACTGTTTTTAGCTGTTTGAGTTCTACTTGTGTTATTTTGAATACTGCCACACAAGAAATAAAAATCTCTGTCATTTCTTAAAGAGTTTAAACAAACAATATTAAAATACCATCTTCCGTCACATTGAAAGGCAGTTGGATATGTTTTTCCTCCATATTTACATATACAGAGTTCTGATCTAGAAAACCAATACAATAAACCATTTTATGTTTTAAAAACAGGCAGTCTTTGGTGACGCAAAGGCAGAGATTTTTTTTGTTACCTCCTGCCTATTTCGCTCTGTCTCATAAAGTGAATATTGTTGGCACTGTCAGAAAGTTCTAAATACTGCTCAACAGACAAAACAAAATACCCATCATAACCTTGTACCCGCCCAGTGCTCAAAAGCTGCTGCTTTTCCCCTTCTGTCCATGCCCTAATCCCCTCTTCCCCCTCTTGCAGCCTTCTTTGTTCCTTAGTCCAGGCCTGGGCCACAGCACGCTGTCTGGCGATCTCCAACACGTGATTCTTTTCCTCTTCGACAGTTGTCCCGTACCGGATGTTGAAGCACAGGGCTCCATGCTGGAGCTGAATATCTGCAAACCGTCTAGTCCTCCCATTCAACACAGAAGTCATCTGGGACACAGTGACGTTGACACCATTCTCCAGAATTCGCCTCCCCCCAGTGTTACCAATGAGCACCAGGTCTTCCTCCAGAGATCCAAGCTTAATGAAGTAATGAGTGTCCCTCCCCTCTATGGTAAAATGTAGGTTTTCCAGGTAATGGGCATTATTGAGAATGGCAGCAAGCCGCCTGCTATCTTCATTGGCTACTCCTATAATATCAGCTGTTACTATGCCATCCTTGATGGCAAATTTTATACCTTTCCCAAAAACAGAAGGGACAGCAGCAAACCTTGGTTGCTTCCCTCCTTCAAGGCACCGTCCATCATTGTATCGGGGAGTCATAGGTAGTTGGTCCAAGGAAATGAAATTCCTGAGCTGTTTCTGGAGTTCACACTGAATGCCCAGGATAGTCTAGGAAAGAGAGGCACAGAGCAGATGCAGCATGGAGTTAGACATCTGTCAGATACTTGGTGATTGTGGAAAGGACAGGCTTGCAAGGTTGCTTCCTTCTCTCTTTAATTTGCCAGTGAGTGATTTAAAAATCAGCCAGATTTGGAACCTCTTCATCAGAGATTTGGAAAAGACTAACAGGTGATTATCTAGCATTCTTATGTCTTGGAGTTAAGCATGAAGAAATACATTTAAACTTGAAATCACAGAATTGCAGAGCTGAAAGGCACATTAAGTGGGTCCAGCTCTCCCAAAACACAGGCATTTTATTTTCACTGATTTCACTCACATTGACTAGATGTTATTACTACATGTAGATTAATACTTAGGCACAGCGAGGCACACAGAAATGCATAAGGCATAGTTTCTACTTTAAAGAGTTTAAGACCTTATAATTAACTACGGCAAATCAGCCAGAAATTCACTGATCTTTTTAGGTGGACTTAAAAAAAACCTTTTTATTTTTGGCAATTTTCAAACATACTAAGAAATAAAGAGAAAAGACTAATGAACCTCCAAGTATCCATTACGAAGCTTCAGCAATTTTCAACATTTTGCTAAATGTTTTTTAGAAGGACTTTTAATTACAAAAAGCATTTACATCTTTACAAAGGGATGGATTTATAGGACCTATCTAGAACTTCCTGTCCCTTATAATTTTTTAGACTTAAATTTCAAGGTCTCACACCCACATTTCAGTTTTATTGTATCAAGCTCATTTTGTTTTTGCAAACACAGATATTCACATTTCTTTCAGTTGAAAGAAAAAGCTCCTTCTTATTTTCATTTGTACCTCACACGTCTGATGAAATCATCTGCTGAATCTTAAATGTTTTGATATTCTTATTTTTTCCCAAAACTGTACCCTTGTAATATTCATTATTTTTGCTTCATTGTGCTTATGTATTTTTTCTTTATCAGAATAATTTTATTCTGTTATTCCCATGCTCTTAAGACATCATCCCCTAAATTATTTTATAGTTGGAAATCTGATGTTTTCATGTCTCTTACTGAACAATTTTCTCTAGGTAGAATCCATAATTGCTCTTGGTAGCCCATTTCAGAATTTTAAAAGTACAGTTCCTCTTTCCTCTTATTTACCTATTGCAGCAGTCATCAAGTAACCTGTTAATCTTTTTTCCCCCAAAATTCCAATTCTCTGATCTTTTTCTCATGAAGCTTTTTTTCTACCTTCTCATTAATTGTGCACATTTTAGTGAATATTCAAGAAGACTAAAATGTCAGTAAGCAAATATATGTAAATATAATTTCTAGGTATGGAGTGCCCTTCTGTTGTTTCAGCTAAAAAGAGGTGATAAAACTTTTACTAACCTTTCCAGGATCCCACTCTTGAGTTTTTGTCTGAAGCCGTAGAAGCTCATAAGTTAATTCTAAATTTTCTAATTCAGGTTTGGGAAATCCAGGTAGTACATTGTGTAACTGGAAACCAAATAGCTCCAACCAACTTCTGATGTCTGTGAGACACAATATTAAAAAAGAAAATGAAAAAATCCCATACTTTATAACCTTTGTTGAAGACTTGAAAGATACCTCTCCTGCCTTCAAACTGTTTAGGCATGGAAGTTAGGAATAAAACTTTTATTTATTTATTTATTTATTTATTTATTTATTTATGAGATGTAGTCTCAGTCTGTTGCCCAGGCTGGAGTACAGTGGTGTAATCTTGGTTCACTGCAACCTCCATCTTCTGGGTTCAAGTGATTCTCCTGCCTCAGCCTCCTGAGTAGCTGGGATTATAGGCACGTGCCACCACAACTGGCTAATTTTTGTATTTTTAGTAGAGATGGGGTTTCACCATGTTGGCCAGGCTGGTCTTGAGCTCCTGGCCTCAAGTGATCTGCCTGCCTCAGCCTCCCAATGCTGGGATTACAGGCGTGAGCCACCGCACCCAGCCTAAAACTCCCCTTTATATGACCCACACTAAAACACCTGATCCTCTCTCTACAAGGAAAAATTTTGATTTGTGGATAACCCTGAATTATAAGCTCAGCCTACTACATTGAAATTCCTAATGTGATAGTGGTACTAAGGCCACATGGATCATATTAGGTTTATATGATGAAACAGAATCCTGAATTTTTCTTTTACGTAATTATTCATATAAGCATGTAAGAGTAAAACACAGAAACAGCTAAAAAAAATGTAGCAGGATGCAAAAGCATTATGTTTTATGTTAACATGCATGTTTTGCTCACTCCAAAAAACTAAGGAAGACAGCAAATGCACAATAACCTGTGGGCTAACTGTCAGGAAGAGGAAGCATATTTACAAAGGCATTGAGATTCTGTGATAAAATCAACAGCACTGAGTTACTCAGGTTTAGTTTAAAGTTTTAAATAGTTTAAATACCTGTGGTATACTTTGCAACATCTTGAATTTTGCCAACTGGGTAGTTATTTTCAAAGGAGTAGAGGTTGAATGGTTTAGGAAGGAGGTTCAGCTGTTTCCATATGTGATGATTAGGCGTTGTCCATCTGCCAGCGACAACATCATAATCCCTTTGCCCCAGGTGCACTAATTTAGTAAGGAAATCATAGAGTCCTCCATGAAAACCAATAATGACCTGAAAGTCAGGGTAAGTGTCATGATAGATATCGCCATAAGGTGTGTATAGTATCTCCTTTATGACCTGACCTCGGCTGCTGAACACAGCTAGTGGGGTACCTGTATTATCACAGGCTACGTAATATTCTTCACCACTGCTTAACTCCATGGCAATAAGGTGACCTTGGAGATCATAATACAGAGATGTAATCTCCGAGCTTGTGTGGTTGTACAAATGAGTAACTCTTATGGGGTTGGTAAGGTCTGCATAAAAGAACTGAAGGTGCTGCCCCAGGCTGGACTTACTCGCGACGCGTCGCCCAAGCCCATCATAGTAATACTGCACAGTCCAGCCAGAAGCCTTATTGTAGGCTTTCTGCAGCAGGCCATTAGAATTATATTCAAAAATGTCATTTCCCCTCTGCCTCAGAAAGCCATCTTCATCCATTTTATACTGAATTTCTCCTAATCTGGTGATGCGGTCTCGGAGGTCATATCGGAGAGGAGTAAGACGAGCACTATTCCCATGGCTTAAGAGGTTGATGTTTCCATTCAGATCATAACTATAACGCCACTGGGTTTTGTCATTTACAGAAACAGTTTGAAGTTGCCCATCAGCATCGTATTCATAGAAGTACCTTGTTATATTGGCATCTACTCCTACCCTTATGTCACATATTACCATGCGGCCCACATTATCATATTGAATAGTCATCCAGTAGGCAATTGCCTTTAGGATTTCATATTGGACTTCAATGACTTGTCCATTGGCACTGAAGATTTTGGTGTGTTTCATCACTGTAGTAGTTATGACCTGATTTAAATCATAATTAATTACACTGAATTTTCCAAACTGCTCTGTTCTGCCAGAGACATCAACATATCGGTACAGATCTATAGGCAAAGGGGTTTCATTGATTACAGCTTGCATGCTGGTGACACGGAAATTGTTGTAGCTGTAGTCGAACCGTGCATTCACAAGACCTTCTTCACTGAATCTGAAAATCTGGCGTCCAATAAGAGGTCCTATAGGAACCGAAACAAAAACAGTAAGAAGCTAGGTGATCAGTGTGGAAGAGTCAGAAAGGTCTAGTGTTATTTTATTTAGTACCAGTGCTTTTATATTCATAATAAAATATTAGAGATTGATCTCTGATATCAAATGCCTGGGCATATTATCTCCTGGATATATATTCTCATAGTGGTAATCCTCAAATATAAAAAAATTAAAATACTGTATAGTTATAGAACATTTTAATTATAGAAACTACAGAAGTAATAACATCCAGTAGCCCAGGGTGATGAAATTGATATTATGAACATGTTTTCTTGCTATAATCACTTGACAAAAATGCTTTCATTTCATTTAACCTTTGCTACAAAGTCAGAGGGTCAGGTTTTGACAAATTCCAGCATTAAAGTAACTGGATTTCGGCATTCTATAAACCCAAAGGGTAAAATACATTAGAAAGTTCTGACTTGTGAAGATATTTTGTCATCAACTGAGGCTTATAAAGGTTACACAGGGCTTGAGCTAGTTTCAGTGAGACTTATATCTTGCAGTTTCATCTTTGAGAAGATTTGGTGCTGAGCAGGAATGGGTATACGGTTACACTAGGCACTTGGATTTCAAATTACTTGAGAGCTGAAAGAAAGAAATGCACTATATGTTTTTAAGAAATCAGTTTTCATCAGACTATAACATGCTTTAAATTTTCAATGTCAGATACTTTGATAAGTAAAGTGAAAGTTGGGTTGAAGGTGTGTAGATTAATGCTTCTATCTCACACTGTGGTCAGTAAAAATGTCATAAGAAAATAGTGATGTTGTTGTAGACATCATCACTCTTTCACAACAAACCTGTTTGCCTGTATCTGATTGTGCAGATGAATCCGTCATGCATCAGGTGTATTGTCTTAATCACTCCAGAAGACTCTTCATATGTTAATGTGACCTGAGTGGTATCATAGAGCACCTCAGAAAGCCTTGCTTGCTTGGTGTACTTGTACAAGACTCTGCGCCCTGTCCCCAGATGCTGGGTCTGTAGCAATCGGCCATCTCGACTATAGTCTTGGATAAAAGAAGTGCTACTGTCTGGTGGGGTGTAGATGTTCCGGTAGTAGCCCACTGAAAGCATGGTTTGTAAGCTGTGACGCACCATGCTAGGCATGGTGACTGAGAGCAGACAATCTGGTTGGTCATACTCAAAGATATAACGCCGCTGGCTATGTAAGAGAAGCATCACAGACTGAAACGAGACAAAGGCAGAATAGCACATTATGGACAACTAAAGTTGAGGCGATTAAAGAAAATACACATTCATCCATTCAACACAAATTAATCAAGCACTTTCTGTGTGCCAGACACTGTGGCAAATCCTAGTGGATACAGTAGTGCACAATAGTGGTGTCTATCTTCATGAAATTTACAGTTTTAATGGAGGAGAAAGACAAGCAACCAAGCAATTACAATATAGTGTGAAATGTATTATGACGGGGGAGTTACAGAGTGCTTCTGAAAGGCAGAGAAATACCAACCCTCTCAGACTTGAGAGACCAGAAAAGGCTTATTGGATAAAGTGGCATCTGAGTTGAGACATAAAGATTGCCTGGGGATTGTCCAGGCAAAAGCCTGGGGCAGGGGTAGGGAAAGAGTATTCTTGGCAGAGAGCACAGCCTTGTGAGGGTCTGGATATGAGAAAGAACATGGCTTTTTCAGAGAATCAGAGAAATTTTGTGTGGCTAGAGCTTGAGTGTGTTGGGAATGGTGGGAATGGCAGGAGATGACGTCAGCTACGTAGGCTGAGTCCAGATCATGCTAGGCTTTCTAAGCCACACTAAGGAGTTTGGATTCAAGTATGTTGGCAACAGGGAGTCATCAAAGGGTTTCTGTTTTATTTCATTATTTTTTAGAGCCAGGGTCTCACTGTGTTGCCCAGGCTGGAGTGCAGTGGTATAGTCATAGTTCACTGCAGCCTCAAACTCCTGAGCTTAGGCCATCCTCCTGTCTCAGCCTCCTGCGTAGCTGGGACTACCAATGTGTGCCACTGCATCTGGCACTCTTGAAGGGTCTTAAAAAAGTTAAGGGACGGTTGCAAGAGGGCACGTGCAAGCTGGGAGAAACCGTCAAGTTGGTATTTTAGAAAGGTTGCTTCAATGTGCATATGTTTCAGAGGAAGGTAAATGGATGGCAGGGCATTTCACAAATTAATTTATAGTTACCATAAAGTATTGATTGACTTCACGGAGATATCTTCCTAAAAATTGTGCATAAAATATTATTATGGTATTATTATTGTTTTGCAATTGATGTTTTAACTTCACATTTCCATTTGTGTTTTAATATTAGGGAAGCATGTCATTAAAATTGAATGATTCTCTGGTTATGCAACCCCTCTCCCCTAAACTGATCTGTATTTCAGAAACAGTTGTTTGTTGAGGTATAATGCTTAGCAGGTAATAGGTGTTTCATAAATACTGATTGTCTTGTTTTAATTGCAAATACAGACATAAAAGGAGCACTGTTTTAGGGAGGACTGTAATTGACATGTGCATCTCATCTTTTAATAAAAATAAAAATTTCTCATCCTTGGAGATTCTGATATGACTCCCTAGGGGAGCTTTATTCTTCTCCTTTTGAAAATTACCTTTTCAAGCAAAGGGATTTAGTTGAGGGTTATTTATTCAAGTTTGTGTTATGAAAACAATAGGTATAGTTTCATTTTCTAAGCACAAATTATATGTTTATGAATGTGAATTACATAAGTATATGTAATGTGCATTTATATCTTCTAAATATGACATTACATTTTAATATTGAATGTGCTTTCTGAAACTGCATATCCTCCCTACCCTTCTGGGAATTATTGATTTTGAATTGCATCTCAGTACCATGAAGTCAAAGTCAGTGGTTATTTGGTCGGTTGTTCATTCTTTCTTTTCTACCAACATTATGCCTGGAGAACCAGAGGTGAGCGCAGAAATCCTGTCAATTCGTCACTTGTGAACACCCGGCAGCTTGCTACAGCCTACCATTCCACCACTGTGACCTCTGAAAACCTCCTGAACAAAAGGAAAGAGACTTGGAAATCCTGAATGGGCTTGGAGACATTAAGGGATAACTGCCTCCCTGGACCAAGGCAGAATTCAATAGAACCAGCAAGAAACTTTCCTATGAGTGGGAAAGCAGGTGGCAGGGAGCAGGGGTGGAAAGGCTTTATACAGGAATTGTGGAAAAGCTTTTGCATTATCTCTAGGCTGAAAGTCACATTTCTCAGTTCCTTTCCACTCTCTTCTGTCAACTTGCCGTGAGTAAATGACATCTGTCACCTGTGACACGGGCCAGGGACTATCACCATATGGCCCCCACATATTATCTAGTACCAGCCTGCCTGGGCCATGCCTTTTTCAGTTGCTGTACCAGCCTTTCCAAGTATTTATGGCACGTCATTGTTATTCTCTCCTCTGTTCTCATCCTCCAGCCTGCAGTAAACTACTGCCTGAACCCTGTTCCTAGGTGGTGCTGATGCTGGGCTGTCTCAAAAGCCCTTGGTCTGTTTCAAAGCTTCCTGCCAATGGCAAGAATGTGGATGATGTGATTAGAAATCAAATGAATGTAACTGTTATGTTGCCAAAATACAATTTAGCTCTCATTTGGCTGCTTTTTCACTTTGGGTGGGCATTATTATCAGTTTGCTCAAAAACAATGCTTATGAATCTATCCAATGTCCACAATGCTGCTATAGGATAAAAGGCCATTTCTTATTAGTCCAAATAACAGAGTGGGAGACTTTTATTCTTTTAATTGATTGTGAGGTTCTAAAAGATATAATTGTAAAAGCAACAACAACAACAGCAACAGCAATCATGGCTGTATGCTTATTTGAACGAGACTAGAAATGAGAGCAGAAATTTGAAAAGTTAAAGCATTTGAATGACCACCAGATGGCAGTGTGGCGCCACCTGGAAGCTGAAGCCACAGTCGTCGTTCTGTCCCTCTAGGCAGCCTCTGAAAACGTCAGCCCCAAAGAGGCAATTGCTGTAAATGTATAAGGCTAAAATATCTTATTAAATGATTATAAAATATATTTAAATGCATTTTTAAAATGAAGTTCATAAGAATTATTTTAGGAAACTGAAAGATTTACATTTACTGTAATACAAAATTTTAGCCCACAAGTCTTCAAAATATAATTAACTCAGAGAAGTCTCATAAATCAAGACAGAGAATTAATGACCACATAGAGAAAATTTAAGAAATAATAATTGATTTTTTTAATAGGGAAGAGATCATTAAGCAACCACAGCCATTATCCAAATAATTATTTTTCTCCTAATGGCTACAAACCATTGTGCATGAAAATGATATGCATAACTTTCACTTACTCTAGAGGAGGTCAAACTATTTTTACAAAATTTCTGCATGTTAAGGTGAAAAATCTGCTGCTGCTTTTTAATACATCATGACACAGGTATGGCAAGCAAATTCACATGGTAATACTGGAGTATTTTGTGGTGTAAAAAGAGAAATCCATGTTAAAGCTTGGGAATTCTTAGTTTAAAATATACTATGAGAATCAGCCTCTTTATCCCTGCTCTGCCCCGTCATAGTGAGAGAATGTGCCACAAAGGCCATATTAAAGAGAAGACTGGAAAGAACACAAGGGGATGCAAAACCTCAAGTCACTGAAAAAGTTACATGTTACTTGGGATTTTGGTAAATTCAATGTTCTTTCCCTTTTTCCCTCTAGAATCACAATTTCAAAGATGCTCTAATTTCCTCCCTCCCTCCCTCCCTCCCTTCCTTCCTTCTTCCCTCCCTTCCTTTTTTCTGCTCTTTCTTGCTTTGATTTACCTCCAAGTGGCAGTAAGTGCTAGCTAGCATTTAAATTCTCTACTTGGGTGCTCTATATTAAGTTATTTCATTTAATTATATCTATTAAGCGAATTAGTTATGATTACTGGTAATAATAATGTTAATAAAATCAATTTTATGACAAATGATTTTTGGAAAGTAAAGAATCATTCCGTAAGTATGCGTTTTGTAGGTTCTGAGTTTTGCATAACAGGATTGCTTAAATCAGTAGCTACTCTTTTAATTAGAGAACAAATTAAATATAAAATCAAGAAAAGAACAAAAGTGAACTCAAAGGTACAAATAAGCTGGTTTGTCTCACTGGTCAGAAAGTTACCAGGACTTGTCTTGATACCTTATTCTGGGTGAGGAAGGTCTTATTTTTGTACACTGCAGACACTGGCAGTCTCACTGAGGTTTTTGTTTGTTTGCTTAGCAATTATTGCCAACTAGGTTTCTGTGGCAAAGAGAACTTATGAAGTTTGCTTCACGTGATTCTTTGCTTAAGTAAATTTGATGGAATAATCAGTGAATTCAGAAAAGAGAAACAATAAAATCTCCTCATTGGTGTCAGAGAAGAGGCTCAGTAACTGCACCCAGGGATGAAACTGAAGTTTTCAATAGGCTCTTATGTTATTGTGCAGATAATCTAAAGGGAAAGTCTTATGAGACCTAGATGTGACTGTCTATAGGCAATTAGCTCAGTTGGTTGGACTCTAGTGTCATTGAGGTTGGAATTACGAGTGCAAACCCACGTATGCTTCTAAGGAGTGCTGGCTACTTAAGTAGTCATGTGGAGGACATGTGGAAAGATTGGTGCAAACCTGTCTTCCTTTCTGGAAAACTAATTCAGCCAATATTCTGTTAGTGATCAGTAGCATCTGTTTTTCTTCATATGAAGGTCATCAATATACACCTTAAGAAATACTTTGCCTATGCACACATACCAGCAAATATTTGGATTCAGTTAATGTTATAACAGGCTTGGCACTCTGTAGGCACTAGTCATACGGTTTTGCCAATCATTCTTGTTACCAAAATTCAAAAGAGGAAAGACCTGCTCTATAAGATTCAGATTTTTCCAGTGTAGAGGATAGATTATAGATTTGATGAATGTTTTTAGCAGAAAAGGACACGAGGTGGATTCAGCAAAGGACTCCTTCCTTTTGCCCTAGCTCCCAAGTGAACTCTGCTTTATCTCCAGGCATTTCTAACTTGGTAAATTCTCCAGCAATAAACTCTGGGAACTAGTAACATGGTTTTATAATGACATATAACCACTGGCACACTGTTTTTATTAACTTTGGGGAGGGTGTATCAGAAAAGTTGGGCATTACTTGGTACCAACAGGGAAATCTGCCATGTGAGCTATGAGCTCCTATGACTTTTCTAAGAACATCTAGAAGCTACCTTATACTGATTACCCTTGAATTCTCAAGGGAAGGCATTTGTCAATTTTTGTAGAAATTAATTTAGGACTGATGAATTCCTAAATGTGTTGAAAGAATAGATTTGGGAAGCAAGAGGCACTATCTTAGGAGATTAGACATTGATATAGAGATCAATTACTCTTACTGTCCTCTGGTACCAATCTGGCCAGAAACCATTTTGCTCTGTAGGGGCTGATGTTTGACAAATGGTTCCTGTAGTGGGATTAAAATGTTTTTCTATTATTCCCAGACACAGGCCACAAGCTCCCATTATGGATGCTATTGGAGACTCAGTGTACACAAAAAAGTATTACCAGTGAGGCCCCACTACCACCATTCCCGCAGGCTGATTACTTTTGGAAATTAGTCTTCAAATGCATACAACTAAAATTTCACTGACTATCCTAACAAAATTAGAAATGCTTATCCTCTGGGTAAAAAGCCTTTTACCAGAGCTGAGTACATTAACACGATTTTATAATTTTCTAGCTATTTTTCCCTCAGTATGAGCTTTCATAATAATAAAGATACCTTTTCAAAAGCATGAACAAAGATGTTCAAATGAGGAGAAAGCTAAGCCATTATTCTTACTTTAGTCTGAAAGAGTACTTGGCAGAGTGTGGGACTGGGGAAAATTTTCAGCTGAAAAACAGTTTATCCTTATAAGTTCAACATCTTTTTGTTACTTTTACAGAACAGAACAGCTGGAACACAGACTTTTCTCCTGCAGGTCCTCACCAAGATGGACAATTAGGGCCATTTTCGATAGTCTCATTCAGAAACTTGAAACTTGTCTTTTACCCCTATGTACTTACTTTTTCTAAGTAGGTATAGCTCCAAATTTTCCCATCAGCCCAAGTTCTTGAAATAATTTTTCCACTCTGGTCATACTCCATTTTTTCATTCCATGTCCCTCTTTGAATAAACGTCACCAATCCCGAAGGTGAATATGTGATGTTCACTTCATTGTATCTGCTTACGGGAGACCACAGAATGGGTCGTCCAGTCTGGTCATAAAGAATTCGAAGGGTGAATTTTCGATGATCATCATAGATCTTTCCTGTGCGGGTTATATGATCAAAATCTATGGAGAGTAGGTTTCTGTTGTGGGCCTATGAGAAAGAAATATGAAATACATTTTAAGCACAGCCTTGTTCCCCTCATTAGAGCACTGACAATCATGAATCCTTTCCTGATTACCCAACGATAGATTCTCTCTTGCCTCTGAAGCCTGATGGCTTCACATTCCACAGATGCCACCTGTCTTTATTCCTCTACCGTACTGTACACTCCCGGAGAGCAGGGCTATGTCTTAATTCCCAGGACAGTACTTGGCATACTCTAGACTCTCAATATGTGGTTGTTGATTGCTTTTTCCCCAGCTCAAGCCTGAAGTGTAGTGCTACAGTTTTCAGTAATTACGTAATCTTATTTTATGTAAGTCAGTTGCCTACTAAGGAGTGGGTCTTCCTTCACCCTTTTCACCAGTGAAGTGGCCATAACATAAAATGGTGAATTATTTGTGTGATTAGAAATCAGACAAAAGGAAGACAGTGAGCCCCCTCTAACTTACACAGATTCCCTTCTTTGGTTTCCTCGTTCACCTGGGCTTGGAGTTTTATATATGATTTCACACCTATTATAGGGGAACTCAGGTTGCCTTGCCCTCTAGTTATGGAGTCTCACTTAGCAACACTTTCATGGAGGCCCGTAGGTAAATGAACTAAGTGTTGGTAGGTCCCACAGCATTTGCAAGGCAGCACTACTAACTGTAGTTAAAGCATAGAGTTAAGTTTGGATTCCAAGTTTAGAAACAGTACTTTCACATGGTTCTGGTTCTAGACTTCTCTTACTGTATGGTAGCATTTTCTCTGGGCACCTCAGAACCTTGCAGTAGTCCCAGAGTGATCCTGATTCAAGGGATCTTGAACTGGATTCCACGAAAGACAGTACTCAATGGTGCCTGACTGATGAAATTCATCTGGGTTCACACAAGATAACCAAATAACTAAATGACCTTGTTAAAAAAAAAAAGTTTAAAAAATCAGCAGTTGGACAACTGACCTGATTTTTTCCACTTTTCAGCTAGTAGTGTCAGTGTTTCCTAGATCTACCAGTAACTTCTGCTTTGGGTAGCTGATTACAACACAGTCACTTAGAAAATGCAATCCTCAACTGTTTTGTTGTGTGCGTATTTCAGAAAAAAATAGGTGTTGTTCTTGATTTTAGTCATTAAGAGGTTCAGTCCCTACTGGCCAGTGCACTGAAGAAGGCCCTGTGGAAGAGGGGAGCTTTGAAGAAGGGGTAGGTGGAAAGTGCAGGGAAGGAATTTTAAAATTTATTTTATTTTAGCTTAGTTCAGTTTAGTTAAGTTTTAGTTTTAGTGGGTTTTGTGTTTTGTTGTGTTAAAACTTTTTATTTTTAAATAGTCTGACTCACAAGAAGTTGCAAAAATGGTAGAGGTGCTGTGTACCCTTCACCCAGCTTTTAGGGGACAGACTTCTGATTTGGGTGGAGAGAGTCCTACTGTATCTGGCAGGAACAAAAACAAGAATGAAAAAGGAGAGACTTTGAGGAGTCTAAGTAGCAGTGAACTGTAGTCAGGAGACATTTAAACTAGCTACTTGTCTGTTCACCCGTCATTTCTTCTATCTGGGCCTTAGTTGTCTTATCTGTGAAACAAGAGTGTTGTTACCATTTTACACCACAAACTTGTGCTAAGAATTAAATGAGATTACATATACAGGTACTTGGTAAACTATGAAATAACACTAGTAATTGTTATTTTTATAACATAACTATTACTTTTCTCATTTTATTTAGGCTTGTGAATAGGACCACATTTCAGATTCCAAGGTGATTGTAGCTTAGTGTACTAGATTTATATCTGTCAGAGTTGTCAACATGATCCTGAATGAAATGTTAAATATCTTGTTAATGAAGGGGAGGAGTGAAACTCACATTACGATTTGACTACATTAATCATAGTCAGATTAAACTGATTCACTGGCTACTCAACTAAACTTGATGTTAATTTTAACTTTTGTGGTCAAGGATCTGTTTAACTATCTGAAAGCTATGCAATGTATCCCAAGAAAAGTGCACATAAAATGCACATATAACATTTTTAAAATATACTCTTAGGGGGCTTTCGGAACCTTTCTGAAAAACCCAAACATAAAACCTTTTCAGGTCTCAGGAATCCAAGATCAACATCCTGGTTCAAAAAGAGTTTTGATCTTAGAGGTCTGGATGGCTGCAAAGCTAATGCTCTCATATCAGACTCTGGTCTTCCTTTGTTCAGAATCTTGTGCTCTTTGCTTTAAAAAGTAACCTTTCCCCCCTACCCCCAATTATAAAAGTGATAACTTTTTCATGGCAGAAAAATTAGAAATATAGAAATGCACAAAGGATATAATTACATGTAATCCCACCATCCAATGAAAATCACTGTGAACACTTCACTGCATTTCATTTCATTTATTTTACTTTTTTGGCATAATCTGTGCATACATTCAAAACATACAACTAGGATTGTATTTAAAATTTTGTGTCCTACTTTTACAGCTAATGTTTTATCTTTAGCATTCCCTGTGTTATTCAATATTCTTAAAATATACCTTTTAATGGTTGCATGTCTTATTACATGATAAACACTTATTTATCTATTCTCCCAAATAGAAATCAGAAAGTAGAGTTTTTGTTTTTTTCTTTCATATCACATGTTTTGCTGAATATTTTTATAAATAAATATTTCCATAATACAGAGCCCGATGAGTGAAATTACTGGGTCAAATGAGACATATTAAAAGACCCCTGAGGCAACCTGAGAGATTACTTTATAGTGCACAGAGGTTGTACAAATTCATACTCTCATTAGCTAGTAGTGGGAGAGGTTATCTCATTCCATCCTTACTAGCATTGAGTATTATCAGTTAGTTAACTTTCCCAATACTAGAGTGGGAAAATGATACACTGCTGTGGCTTAAATTTGCATTTATTTGATTACTAGTGAGGCTGAACACTTTTTAACATCTATTGGCCACATGTGTATCTTCTATAAATTGTCTGCTCATGACATTTGCCCATTTTTCTACTGGGGTGTGACACTTTGCTTTTTAAACCTCTGTTGGTTTCAGTTTCTTCATTGGTCAGCTGGAGCTAATGATATTTGCCCTTAATTTGAACTTCTGGAAAAAAAAAAAAAGAAGACCTATCAAATGTTCCATGCCATGAATTGCATCCAGAATACTAGTGATTAGATGCTTAAATTATCTGGGGGCAAGTGCTGTTTGTGTCAGGGGTAGGTTTAATTCAGGGAGTACAACCACAAATTGG
The DNA here is from genome assembly GCF_037993035.2 of Macaca fascicularis. NCBI lineage: Eukaryota > Metazoa > Chordata > Mammalia > Primates > Cercopithecidae > Macaca > Macaca fascicularis. The sequence goes on from NC_088395.1 coordinate 130,629,440, forward strand.
GACTCTTGACTCTTTATACCATCTGTGGCCAATGCATGTAGTGTTGTCTTGCATAAATATACAGCCACCTGTTGTTATGTGCTTATGTGTTGTTATGTGCACCTAAAAGGTGATAAGAAAAGCACATATTTCCTGTCTTTTGATACAACGGGCTTGGAAGACTATAGGAAACCAGGTGTTCTTTCTTGAACTACCCTTCCTGTGGTTTTACAGCCACATATCTCCAACTGTAATACTGTTCATTTACAATAGCTGTAAAATATCCATGTACTCCCAGAGACGGTTGTAACTGTTGCAATTTATGCTATAATGATAGTTAAAGAGCCAAAGTAACAAGTGATTTCCAGTTCAACTAAATTTGTGGTTTCATTTGTCTGATAGATTAAGTTTACTACTCAAGAACACATTTCTTAATAAAGTCATTATAGCTACATAAGCAGGGATCACTGTTTAAAATCCACCACAAAGCAAGCAGAGGACAATCCTGCCTAATTTTCTTTCTCTGGCTGTCAAGACGTCTGCTGCTGTGCTTCTCTGTTTATGGAAAATGCACTCTGATATTCCAGTGGTGCTGAAACACTAGTTTCAAAGTCAGGTTTGGAAGTTAATGTAAAATTCAGCTAAGAGCTAAAAAAGAGTGAAGGGACTGAAGATGCCACAGGTTCCTTCCTGAGTCTCCTGGAGAAACCATGTGTGAGAAGCCTGGCAAAGAGAGTGCTTTTCCAGCTGAGCTCTCCCAACCTCCTTTTTTTTTTTTTTTTTTTTTTTTAATCTTTTTCGAGCCGGAGTTTTGCTCTTGTTGCCCAGGCTGGAGTGCAATGGCATGATCTTGGTTCACTGCAACCTCCACTTCCCAGTTCAAGCAATTCTCCTGCCTCAGCCTCCCGAGTAGCTGGGATTACAGGTGCCCGTCACCATGCCCAGCTAATTTTTTTGTATTTTTAGTAGAGACAGGGTTTCGCCATGTTGGCCAGGCTGGTCTCGAACTCCTGACCTCAGGCAATCCACCCACCTCAGCCCCCCAAAGTGCTGGGATTACAGGCATGAGCCACCACGCCTGGCCTCCAACCTCCTTCTTGAGTACTCATGTGCCACCAGACTCTATGATAGGAATAAGAACTAGGCTGAACACTACCGACTACTGGGGTGGTGGGCAAGGCTGAGAAAGCTCCACATTCATACAAGTGCTTTCCTGAAAGATGATAGCGCTTGACCTAAGTGTGGACCATTAATCTTTATTTCTACTCTTGTTTCAGTATTCAATCTACCCTAATCCTTTCCCTGGAAAAGAGAAGGAGGAAAAAAAAAAAGACTGAAATTTGGGAATAGCTCCAAGTTAAAAAGGGTATCTTTGGACAGCTGTGCATTGAACAAAACCTTTGAGTTTGGCAACTGACAAGCTACATGGTGTGGTAAGAAAACTGTTTGGTAATAGGTTTTTAATAAGGAAAGATGGATCTATGCTGTAATGCATCCTTTGGTTTCCCTTAGTTTTTTTTTCAGCTATACTAGGAGACAGGCTTGATTATTGTTCATACTAGGACCAGAGAGAAAAGAGGAAAGAGTGTGCTTTGGAGAACCATGAATAGTGTTGCTGGCAGAAATGAAAGGGCCTGTGAAAAGAAGGTATATGGGGAAAAGCAAAGCCCTTTCCTGCTCTTTCTGAGGACTTTGTGTTCTAATTGTTCAAGAGAAAATCCTTTCAACCCTTCTGATTTGAAAGTCATTCAGTTAGAAGAATAACATTGTACTAGGTTGATCTAAAGGCAATTGGTGATATTTAGCTGTTTTTGACCTACACAAAGGGCAATTTGCTATGGTTCAACCGACTACACACTCACACACCCACACCTGTGAATGTGCTGAACTCTGAGCTATGATCACTGCAGTTGATTTTCTCCCCTCCTTAAGGAGAAGGCTGAATTTTCAAGGACACTGTCTAGCATTTTAACTCACTAGACAACTGTGTTACTTGTTTAATTTTTGCTGAAGAACTTGGAAGGTAAATAAGTGAGATGGGCCAAATAGCCATGTCAGAGTTTGGAAGAGCCTGCATTTAATTTTTGTTTTTGAGAAGGAGTCTCGCTCTGTCGCCCAGGCTGGAGTGCAATGGTGCGATCTTGGTTCACCGCAACCTCTGCCTCCTGGGTTCAAGGGATTCTCCTGCCTCAGCCTCCCAAGTAGCTGGGATTACAGGCACCCGCCACCATGCCCGGTTGATTTTTGTATTTTTAGTAGAGACGGGGTTTCACCATGTTGGCTAGGCTGGTCTTGAAGTGACCCAGTGATCCGCCCGCCTTGGCCTCCCAAAGTTCTGGGATTACAGGCATGAGCCACCGTGCCTGGCCTCCTGCATTTAATTTTTATGAAGTTGTGAGAATGGATAGAAAAGTCACAGTTGGGGCCAGGTGCGGTGGCTCACGCCTGTAATCCCAGTACTTTGGGAGGCCGAGGCAGGTGGATCACAAGGTCAGGAGATCGAGATCATCCTGGCTAATGTGGTGAAACCCTGTCTCTACCAAAAATACAAAAAATTAGCCGGGCATGGTGGCGGGCGCCTGAAGTCCCAGCTACTCGGGAGGCTGAGGCAGGAGAATGGCACGAACCCGAGAGGCGGAACTTGCTGTGAGTCTAGATTGCACCACGGCACTCCAGCCTGGTTGACAGAGTGAGACTCTGTCTCAAAAAAAAAAAAGAAAAGTCACAGTTGATCTTAAAAAGTACCACATGCTACTTTACTCTCACTAGTTTTAAGGTAATTCGTATTTGATTTTTAGAGATCAATCACTACATTAATTCCACAGATTTTTTTTTATTGGTATCTCTTGGTAGACAATCAAAAGCTTACTTAAGCCTACTTTTATTTCACAGAGATGTCTACCAATGAACAGGGCATATATTCAGTATTAGCATCAGCCTCTAATATTTCACCTGGAATTCCCATTTTTTTCTTTCTTTTTGAAAGATGACTAAACTTACTTTTTAAAATAGATGGAATAAATGTATAATTTCTCTAGACATTTTATTCTTTAAAAATTATTTCATATTTAACAAGAATCATTGTATGACATTTATGCAGGATTTTCAATTGTTTGTTTACATAATGGTAGATTTCTAGAAAAGAAAAGTTTACATGACATCATCATAATGTTTGATACAAAACTGCTTGAGTTAGAAGGAACCCTTCTGTTCACTCTTACCCAACTACCCACTGTAACTTACAATCACATACAACTAGTTGTTTCTAATTCTTTTGAAGAATTTGATTCAATAATGTAATTTTTTAACTACCAAGACACTCCCTTTACTTTGCCAACATATAGAACCTTATCACCAGAAAGGATCTTAGGAAATGGTCTTTTGAGCCAGACTGCCTGAGTTCAAATCCTGTGATCTCTGCTTACTAGCTGTGTGACCTCTCTGTGCCTCAGTTTCTTCATCTGTAAAATGGGAATGATAATGATAAACCCATCTGATAAGGTGTTATAAACAGTAAATGAGTTAATATGTGGCAGTATACATGGTAAGGCTTCAAGGAACGCTAATTGCTGTTGTTATGGTTAATACTACCACTAATAATAGATTGCACCATCCATGTCCCTCTTTTTATAGATGAGAAAAGTGCAAAATTATGGGCATACCAGTTCTTCCTCAAAATCATACTCATTTTTCTCACTCAACTTTGGCTATGTTATTTACCTTGGACCTTTTTCTCTCTAAGCTAATTTGCCCTTGCTTGAATACTTTGCTGTTGACCAATTCATCTGTGTAACCATACAACAGATATTTAAATTTTTTATACCACATCATTAATGCTCATATATAGGTGAAATGGTATATGAAATAATTCTTTCTTTCTAGTTATCTTAGTAAGGTTGATCCGAGGTTAACAAAAATAGGCCAGGTGCGGTGACTCATGCCTGAAGTCCCAGCACTTTAGGAGGCTGAGGTGGGCGGATAGCTTGAGTACAGGAGTTCAAGAACAGTCTGGGCAACATGGCAAGACCCCGTCTTCACAAAAAACAAAACAAAACAAAACAAAAACAAAAACAAAAAAACACACAAAAATAAAAAACAAACAAAAACAAAAAACACAGAAAAAACAAAAACAAACAAACAGACAAACAAAAAACCCCAAAAATTAGCCTAGCATGGTGCCATGCACCTGGAGTCCCAGTTACTCAGGAGACTGAGGTGGGAGATTCGCTCGAGCCCAGGAGTTAGAGGCTGCAGTGAGCCAAGATCGTACCACTGCATTCCAGTCTGGGAGATGAAAAACAAAAACAAAAAGAAAAACACAACCAAATATAGCAGGTTCTATGATTTGGAAGCCCCAAGAATTCCTGGACCCCAAAAATCAATACTGCCCAGTAGCCTTGACATGGGAAATCTCCTGTCTCCAGGGGGCTCCTTAGGGGGAAAAGCACTGTTACTTGACTGAAAACTGCAGATATATTTTTAAATAGATGAATCTGATTAATCTATCTCCAGTCAGGCTCCCTATCTAAATTTTCACAAAATAAATGCTTCCACCAAACCTGAGGAGAAGGAAGTTAAAATAGTGTTAAGTGAATGAAAATCCAACTCTGAGCACCCTGTAGCTGAGGACCAAGGCAATTTCTGAGAATAGAGGGAGAGGCCAGAGCCTTCTTGGCTGCCCCCACCAATTCCCCATCATTTATCAGCCTGAGACCCTGTGTTCAACTGAGCTTGTTTCTCCTTCTCAGCTCACATCTGAACACATATGTTTCATTTAAAAACCAACCTATCCTATTCTCAGTTATCTTTGAGTAGAGGAAAAAGTAAATTGTGAGAGTTTTAGATAAGTCCTTGCTTCATTTCACTTGTAAACACATAATAATCCTACTTGATTTTATAATTTTTGTCATAAAGTACTAAGCCCCCTCCATTATTTTTCTTTTAATAAAGGAGGCTGCAGTTCAGGGATTTTGCTATAACCTTACAGCTCAGTCTACAAAATCTTATAAACAGCTCTGGGATCCAAAGCTGGGATAAATCTCATATGACAGCATTATTATCCACGGACATAGCAAGGTACAAACTGGATGTAGTTCCTAAACCAGTATGCTTTTGGTGAATGTCCAATTCTTTTACAATTGCCTCTATTGTTATCTGCACTCTAATTTCTCTATTGTCCAGGAAAATGTATTTATGGGGACAGATTGATGCAGCAGATGAGCAGATACACTGACTAGATGCAAAAGTGCTTTGCAAGGAAGGAAGATGAGTCAAACACAACTCAGGTTGGGGGGAAATGGATTTTTTAAATAAATGAAATTTCAGGATGTTAATGTGACCTATTTCACTTAATGGAGCTGGTGAAGGATGGCTCAGAGGTAACAAATCCCTTGCCTGCTCAGGCTGAGCAGGGTATCATGTTTCCCAAGCGTTTGCCTCCCTCACCTTGAAAGGGATCCTGACTTTGTATGAAAAAAAAATCACTGATTATTCTCCAAAGATAGGTCTATCCTTTTCTGACTTTTTTTTCTTTCCAGCTAAAAGGTCTGGGGGAGGTGTGATCAGCAGCTTTTGGGAACATTTGACATCTATCATCTTACCAAATGGGCCTTTAAATGAACCTGTCATTTTGTCGTTGAACAATTAATGCTTTATGGCTTGCACACTTGCAAATTACAATCACACTTTTGTGTGGGTTTTCAAAAGGGAGCCCCATTTCCCACAGTACAGAAGGGGTTTCTATGTTGTATGACTGGAAATTCTGTCTCAACAGCTCTGATAGTTCCACCTGCCCTCACTCTGAAATGACAGCTTCACTAGAAGAAATAAATGATTCAGTCCAAGGCATTGAGGAACTTGAGAGCATCAGAGAAGCTTATTCTTTGTATGCTTACAAATGGGTCATTGCATATTTTGGTCCAGGAAGAGAGAAAATTGTCATTAGCTTGTCCCTTGAAAAGCTACCGGAAATGAAGGAACACCATCTCGGAAATAATAACGTCAGTGGGGAAAGAGAATTTACTTTGTCAAAATTGGATTCACATGTCCCTTTTGGGAGCATATTCATTTCATTAAATTAGAAATGCCAAATCTGGGGAAATCAAGGCACCGGCGTAAACAAAAAATCACTAGGAATGGGGAGAGCAGGTAAAAATTAACCAGTTAAGCAACCTCCTTCCTCTTTTTGCCTGCTTCATGCTTTTCCTGCCTGGAAGCCAGCCAGTTGTCCTGTGCCTCCCACACTTGCCAGTACATTAGAGTCGATTATTTGTCTCTTTTTGTCAGCATTGAAATGAGGAGTCAGGCCCTTCCAAGGTAGCTCCACTGAGTGAGGCAATGATTTATAGATTAATTATTTTAAGGAACAAGGCAGCACAGTGTGATGCAGTAGAAAGAGTGCCATGCTAGGTGAGGACCTGCATTTCAGCCCTGGCTCTGATCCTTAATAGCTGGTTGACTTTGGGCAAATCACTTAACCTATCTGGGCCTTGGTCTCCTTATCTGTAAATTGAAAGTAACAGTTGACGGCTGTGGTGATCAAATAAAATCCTGGCTATGAAACCATTTTGTTCACTCTGAGGCATGAAACATACGTAAATGATTGTTATTGTTATTAGACTTCTAGGGGCATGCATGGTAACACCACCTGACCAATAAGGGGCCTTGTTTTTCAGTCATAGGACCTCAGGGAGTAGCCTAGAAGTGATAGAGAGAAGAAGTCCTTGAATTTGTTGCCCTTATAATCCAGTCCACAAATCTGCTCAACTCTGCCACAGGATCGGAAATGGGTCACATTATAATTAGTACTAACTAAACACTTTACTTCTTAACACTAATGAGTTCCCAAATGTTTTATGACCATTAGCTTCTCAGGATTAAGAACAATTTGGGATATGGGGTGTAAATTACAGTTTATATTTTCTCTCCATTATCTGTGCATATGGAGGACAGAAAACAGGATGGGTTGTTCTAGAAAATGGAAACTTCCAAGGTCACATAATACAGGATGAGTTATCCTAAAGAATGAAAAATCCCAAAGTCACATAGTATATGATTTGGTTCAGAAAGTTTTATTGAGGCTATAAGTTGGGAGAGGCACTAAGAAATCACGTATTCAATACAATTTTTCTGTGATGAGTCCGTGAGGTCGATAAGCCACATGTAAATAATTCTTACTTTCTCTAGTAGTACACTTTTATTTTGCAGGTGAAAAAAAATTGAAGGCATTTCTTAAACCATTTGTAAAATAGGGTATCAAGGCCAGATTCTCTAACTTCCCCATCCAGGGTTCTACCCAGGAGGTCCTATTTCTCAAAGAATTCCGATAGAAATCTTTACTGCTACCCACGCAGAGGTTTGACTATTTGGATTGGTTTCACTTCTCCATTCAGTGGCATATCTGGCAAACATTCCATTAGAAACTTGTCAATAGAATCGAAACATAAAAATTGACTTGTGCACATAAAAAACTTCAGTAGCTTTTACAAACAAACAAACAAAACCAAACAAAAATAACCACCCACTAAAGTCTGTGACTGTGTATCACCAATAGAACTGATTGAAAAGTGAGCACTGGCCGGGCGCGGTGGTTCATGCCTGTAATCCCAGCACTTTGGGAGGCCAAGGTGGGTGGATCATGAGGTCAGGAGATCGAGACCATCCTGGCTAACATGGTGAAACCCTGTCTCTACTAAAAATACAAAAAGAAATTAGCTGGGCGTGATGGCAGGCGCCTGTAGTCCCAGCTACTCGGGAGGCTGAGGCAGGAGAATGGTGTAAACCTGGGAGGTGGAGCTTGCAGTGAGCCAAGATTGCGCCACCGCACTCCAGCCTGGGAGACAGAGCCAGACTCCGTATCAAAAAAAAAAAAAAAAAAAAAAAGAAAAAAAGAAAAGAAAAGAAAAGGAAAAAGAAAAGTGAGCACTGCTGTAAATTATTTTGTTCATATCAAGCCATATGACTGGTTTGACTGCCTGTCTCTGGAATTGGGTGGGTGGTTGGTGGTTGTACTTCCACAACCTTAAGGTTACCAAATTTTTACTGTGAGCAAAGAAAATGTAAATGTTAGATATAAGTTCTAAATTTCTTTTCAAAGAATGAATATGTCAGTATGTTCAATTCTTTGCCTTCTACTTTTAAACATAACTTCCTCCTAAAGCAACCTTTTTCAATTACCTACTCCACCGTCTCATTCCGATTACCTGCTCCACTCTAACTCATTCCGATCACCTGCTCCACCCTAATTCATTCACATTACCTGCTACCTGCTCTGCCCTGACTCCCCCCAAAACACTCACCCCGTCATTCTCTTTAAATTATCCAATCGGAATTAGTTTAGTCTGTGTGGTCTAACCCTAGTCAATAGGGGAATGACACAGCAGCACGTGCGTCAGGGATAAGAACCCCTTCCCCTCCCTTGTCCAAGTGTGTGCTCACAATTGCTCCATCTGTAAGGGGGCACCCTTCTATAGAAGTAACTTGCCTTGCTGAGAATTAAAAAGAAAATTTTATATTCGAGTGCTATTCCTTTTGCGGCACCGAAACTTTATATATACCATAAACCTTCCCGGTATGTCAGGCGTGACACAGGTGCTGAAAACAGATCTGGCCTCAATAGTGAGTGATTATTTCCCACAGGCTGGCAGTTGCTCTAGGGCAGATATTGAATGTTACTACATGTAGAAAGTTGGCCACATCATCCTAACACTGGTTAATGTTCAAGAGGAGACAGGTAGACAGAGTGCTATGGCGATTGTAGGCTTTGTGTGCTGCAGAAAAGCTGACTGAGGTCTCTTGGTTAACTCTGGTGAACTGTGCTTGGTAAGGACTTTAAAACTCCCTAATCTATAACTTCCTCAAGGCAACTCTGAGAACCTCAGCCCAATCTCAGTACCAGTCCTTTATCCCTCTGGCCCTGGATATGTATTCATGGCAATGCTATAATTCACTGATTTTTCCTTTTAACTTGCCTTTGCCCAAATGTTGCCTTTTGTCTCACATCCTTTTGTGTGTACCTGCGAGGTATTTCCAAAGAGCTACCTGAAAAGCAGGGACCTCGGTCAACTCAGTGAGCCTGATAAGCATCTCCAGGGCATGCTGGGAGGGGTGCTGGAGGGCCTCCTTTGACTAAACACATTTCTTCAGCCAGACTTTCTTGGTGCCTGAAATTGCTACTATTAGAGCACTTTAGCTGGCTAATGACAAAGAAAGCTCCTATTAGAATACTCATTTAAGGATACTGAACCATTATCGGCCATTAGCACCCTCTTTTGAATTAGTATATCATATAAGCCAGTCAGTCACCTAGAAAAGCTTTGGAGAAATGGGACTTCAGTTTAGGGAGGCTCTGCAGTTAAAAAAAAACTATAAAAGTTCTATATCTTGTATAAAGTCAAGCCTTACCCTCAGCCTCCTTTCAAAAGCTGAAACGTTGCCTTTGTTTTGCTCCTTCCTCTGCCGCCACTCGATGAGGTTTGCACTGTGCTCTCCGGGCAATGAGATGTTGCATTTGCCCAGGGTAGGGTTGACTGCCCCTGCCAGGATGTGGGGCTCTGAGCTGAGGTTGATCTCCATTCCGCTGGCAAAAGTGACACGCAGGGAACCATCTGGACTCACCCGATAGGTACTCTGAGTATTTTCTGTAGACAGAAGAGCAAAGGAGGAAGAGGGGGAAGGAAGGGAAGAGCAGGAAGCAGAAAAGAGACAGGTTTAGTTTTAGGAGGCATGTTTGGGAAGGGATAAGCAGGTGGGGTGCTGTGGTCTAACTGCCTTCTGGGCTAGACTACCGCTCTGACAGGCAAACGTGTTCCCTATCCATTTGTGTCTTGTTATTTTCACAGCTGGAGTATCTGTTTCTTGGATAAAAGACTCTTGTCTAACACTGCAGGCTGTTTTTGTTTTTTTTTTCTTTTTTCATTTTTAAAGAATTCCCTCCCTCACTGACTTGTTGGATCAGCCTCCTCAGTTTGACATGCTGGGAGCTAGAATGAGAAGAGTATGAAGTTCAGCTTAGCACCTTACCACCTGGGGCCACCATCACAGTTGCTTACTCCACAAAATACCACTAACAAAAGTTGGGACTATTCCTCTTAGAGTGTCTGGCCTCACCACCTAACAACAGAATGAGGACTTAATGACAGGGCAGAGAGAAAGAAATTTCTCTTTGTGCACTTCTCTAGCTTCTAAGACATTCCTTCCAAATCCTATCTCCCTTCCTTCCTTTCTTCTTCTGTTCTTCCTTACTTTTCTGTCTTCAAATAGAATGAGTTTTTAATTCTCTCATTTCACTTATATTCTTGCTTGGTCTGTATCCTAAGATTTTCCTTTTTCTTCACCCATGTTGGCATTGATCTAGAATGCTAAGCTCAGCTAGAGCCCAGGCTCCAGTTATTTAATATAACCTAGCCAGACCCTGAAAGAGCTTTGCAAACAGCTGGGTGTTGGGAAATGAGTTGATAGCAGAGCAGACTTGGCAGGGATTGAACCTCATGACTCCTACAGAGATGGGCCCAAAGTTGATATGAGAACTTGTAAAAGGTGTGAATTTTGTCTGTGTTTCAGCTTCCATAGCTGGAAAACGGGAAGAGTACATCTTCTCAGCTAGAGGTGTATTCTGTTTACGAATGGTGTACACAGGTTTCAGGGTGGATGTTGAGATAGGGGCTGTTATAGACAGATGTCATTGGAAACAATCTTACCTTGTTTTAAAATATATATGGTACTAGTTGCCGTCAAGTTGGTTGACATGAGGACATTTTCGCGGTTGGAAGTATCTAGCTCCACTTTTGTCAGCTTCTCCAGGTCACTGTGGAAGCTGCTGACCTCTCCAGTGGGAAACGTTGCGTTGGTCAGATGTCCCTCGGGGTCATACCTGAGGAATGTAACCAATCCCAGCTTTGAAGCCTCTCAGCAGTGATAACAGGCCTTTGCAAAATAAAAATCACTTGGCAGCTAATACTGTTTAACTTTGAGTGATAACAAGTATTATTAACCTTGTTCAATAAGAAGAAAAAGGTCAGAGAGATGATTAATCAAACGAAGGTATTTTTTTGCAGCTTCTGAATTCTTGATGACTTCCTTGAGCTGTGCTGTTTTACAGAAAAAATATATCTGGTAATGAATCACCAGGGTGGAACACTGATTTATGAATCATGTCCTGCTGTGTGCAATGTTGCAGGGAGGCCTCCGTTTGCAATTTGGGTCGATCCCATTAGATGTGATGGATTACAAAGCCCAGCAGAGGGTGCTGTTGTCAAAGCAAAAGAAGGTACAAAAGGGCCCTCAAAGGCTGAGAAGCCAATATACTGACTTTGCGTTATGATGGGAAAATTATAATTTGCTGCTGTTTAAGTTGCCAAATTTGAAATGAATGAATCATTCTTCCAACAAAATGAACAGGCACAGAGGATAATGGAAACATGTTCATTAAAACATTCTGGAGCCCCCTGATCTTGATGTCACTTAAATTTTAAAAATCTTTTTAGAGTATAGTACATAATGTTTTGTAATTTGTCTACATGAGTAAGAGACAAAAAAGGGATAATAGGCTATAACCTATATCTAGAAATATAGTCTAGGGAGTTTACTTTTCCAAAAAAAAAAAATCAGAATTATTGGCAATCTCACTGTCCTCCAAATGAAAACTGCTTCCCTGAAGGCTTTTGATGTGGAGCTGTTCTTTTATTGCCAGTAGAACCATGAAAAATAAACACTTCATTAAAAGTAAAGACATGCACTTGGAAACCCATTACTGTTTTCTTTTCAAGTTCCAAATTACAAAATATTTAAGCACTTTTATTTGCCTTTTAAAATGTTAAACAATTATATTCTTTTTACCCAAAATGAGCAGGATTCAGCCTGGACACAATGGTAGAGACTGGCTGTACTACTCCCTCCCCCAACAAGTACACAAAGTGGCATAGTAATTCAGTATTAATCCATTATATTCTAAAGAACTCAGCCTGGGTAGTTGCTCAAATTTTAATAACTATACCAGCCTTTGGAAGGCTTGGGAAAAGTGGTTGGACTGTATTTTATAGGACAGACTTGAACTTGAGCCTATACATAATGCCACCTAAAGTTCAGTTCTGCATATACATGGGCGTGTGTGTGTGCACACACGTATACACTATCAGTTAAAACAGTCACATATGTGAATAGAATGAATCAAGTAGGTTATTGACATCACAGATATGCCAAGCCTTAAAATTGGGTGTCTCCTTTGTTTAAATGGATTTCAGCCAAAATGGTTGGCACATTGCTACTATGCAGCTAAGGATTCATTATCAAAGAAAGACTGAAGAGTGCTGTTTGTTTCTGGGGTTAATAGCAAAATCCTTCCCTCTGCAAAGACTGCCCATGTTCTGCCTGCTGTGGGGCTCTGTGGCTACGAGAAGCAGGCTGCTGGCAAGAACAGAGCATGGGAAGGCTCAAATACCCACTTTAGCCCCAACTTTGTCTGTTTGGTCTTCCTTCCAGGGGAGGAAAACAATAATATCCAGCCTTTTAAAAAAAATTAATTAATTTTTTTTTTGAGACAGTCTTGCTCCGTCACCCAGGCTGGAGTGCAGTGGCGTGATCTCGGCTCACTGCAACCTCCGCCTCCCGGGTTCAAGCAATTCTCAAGCCCTAGCCTCCCCGAGTAGCTGGGATTACAAACAAGTACCACCACATCTGGCTAATTTTTGTATTTTTAGTAGAGACGTGTTTTCGCCATATTGGCCAGACTGGTATTGAACTCCTGGCCTCATGTGATCCCCCTGCCTCAGCCTCCCAAAGTGCTGGTATTACAGGCGTGAGCCACCGCACCCGGCCCAATGTCCAGCCATTATTCTCCCAAGGTAGAGGAGGCAGGAGTTTGCAGGCAGTAGACAGAGGGAAGCTGCTGCATGCCTTTCTTATCAGGGGAACTGTGGCCCCAACAACCTGGATTATGCAGGCACTTCCTCTCTGTTTCACATGAGGCACCAGCAACTTTGCCTCATTGGTTTCCCTTTCCTGATTTCTAAAGGGATTCCTCAACCCTTGGCAAGCTCACTCTTTATCATTCTTCTAGGAAAGCTGATCTTAGATGCTGTGGATGCAGGTTCCACATGGACTTTGCAACTTGGGGGCAGTTTCCTTCAGTCACACAGCCCCTTGTTTTAAGGGAAGATCTCATATAAAGGTAAGATCAGTGGTTGCATCCACTCATCAGAGCAAGATAACAAGATCAGATACCAATTGAGCATGGTATCCATGCATAGTGGTACAAGGGTCAGAATTCCCAATGAACTTTTGCAGTGACCTGTGGCTAAATCTGGTTTCCTAGTCCACCCACCCAAACACCTTTTCAGCTAAGTTACTGGTGTTCTTTGTCCTAAACATTTTAAAGTTTATTTCCAAGAGCACAGGCATATTCCTACATATTTTGTACCCATTCCTACTTCCAATATTGACAGTAGTATATTCAGAGAGGCAAGCTAAAGATTCCTAGATAAGGCTGTAATTACCCAGATAGATTTAGCTGGGAGACTGCTTCGTGTATGTGTATGTGTGTTTGTGTGTGTGTGCGTACGTGTGTGTGTTTTCTGGTGAAGGAGGCAATGGTTTTGGGAATATTTCCCATGGGCCTGTCCAGTTGTTGGGTAGCTGGAAAGTTATATTGCCTCATTTCCTTTCTGTGGCCAGAGAGGCCAATGAATGTGTACATTTGACTGTAACTCCATGATAAACAGAGCACCCCAACTCCAACACACTCACATACCCCAATTCTGCTAGTCACAGTTAAAGCAATCACATTTGATGGTATCTACAGGGTGGTGTCTCTGATGCTCAATATGGCTTTGGATCAAAACATATAGATCCCACCTCTCTTCTGTTGGGTCATTTCCAAAGGAAGAACAATAGGCAGATGTACACATCAGTGGGTAATTCCTACAACTTTGGAAAGATTGCTCAAAGTGGATAAGAAATAGGGGGAGACTTTGATTTCCTATAGCTTACTTGAGTTTTTTTCTGTCATCACAGGGGAATGCATCTTTCCAGACTGAATGTCGAAGAAACAAGTTTAATCAAAATCTCTTCTGCTGTGTGTTTCCCTTTGGTGCCTTCATCCTTTGGTGCAGAGAGTACAAGCCGATCTGCTCCAACTGATCCCCTCAGGCCACAGCATGGGAGCAAACCCATCCTCTCTGCCTGCAGGGCAGAGCACTCACCTAACCAGGCTGCAAATTATAGCTGGTGAATTGTGCCATCAGGAAATGACAGTTGCCTTCATAGTCATCAGAAGTGGGTTTGGTAAGAGGAGATTTGATATCAAATTGTCCCTTGCTGTCCTGATTTTACAGAGTTCCACTGTGATGGTCCCAGAGGGCACCAGCCAGTTAAGTATTGAGTACACTCAGCCAGTTAAGTATTGAGTACACTCACCCTTTTCCTCAGCACTGTCATAGGCTGTGTGCATGTGCACTTGAGTGTGTGTGTGTGTGTGCATGTGCACACATGTGCACCCCAGTGCATTTATAAAGAAAATTCAGAATCCATTCTTGTCCTTGAGAAGCATATAGTTTAGTTGGAGAGATGATATTTACACATGATTAAAAATATATTTGGTCTGGTATTTTCTCGTAAGGGATAGCTTGCCCTTTCCTTTGAGGACAATTTAAGCCAGAGTTAAACTGTTGAGAATAAAACTAGAGGCTCCTACATCTTTGCTTTTAAAAAATATTGCAGATAATAGAAGATAAATTCATTACTTATTCTTTTAAAGGAAATATGAAAGAGTCAGACCCTCTTTACACTTTCATGTCAGAAAGCTGACCAACCTAATAAGAATTCTTTAGGAAATATGAGATTCCCCTTTCCTCACCAATAAATTCCTTTGGCTTCCTATGATTCAGTTCCAAGTCCATAATGCCCTTCTATCTTCATTTGTCCTTCATTCAATAAATATCAGAGTCTTGTGCTAGGGACCAGGGATACAGTGCTGAATGAAATTCACAGTCTAGTAGGGCAGATAAGATATCCACACAAATAACTCTAATGCCAGAATATTGCCATGTATTTCTGTAAAGAAGAAACTGTAGAATCTCAGAAGAGGCAGAGGTCATTTCCAGCTGGGCTGAGCAGAACAGGAGGAGGAAGAGCAGAAGCAGGTGGTGTTTGAATCCTAGAAGGTAGGTAGAGATTGGGGAGGGGAGGAAGGCATTCCAAATAGAGGTATGAAGAAAGGCACGCTGACTGATGGGATGTCTACTGGAGGACCAGCATTGCTGGAGCACAAGGTTCCTCTAGGAGGGTAGTGAGAGATAAGGCTTAGACAACAAAGAAGCATAGACAGTTTTTCAAGGGGATAAAAGGATGATCCAAACAGTGTTTTGGTGGCAATGAGTCTTGGAAGGGGAGACAAGGAGCAGGGAGAACTGTTAGGAGGCTGCAGCCTCACTTCATACAAGAGGAGATGGTGGTCTGTTGCCTTCGTTAAATATATTGTGATTGCCTATCATTGGGATTTGTCTTCCCCGCTAGTCTATACAATTCTCACATCTTTAGAGGGAGGACACAGTGTCTCATTCATTTTTATATTCTCTGTGTCTGGAACAGAGTAGATTCTCACTCCATGTACTTGTTGAATGAGTATAATTAGGATGCTGCTAGTGAAAAAAAGGATGTGGGTGGATATGAGAGCCAATGTGGTTATAGAACAGACAGAACCATCGATAGTGCTTCTGGGAGGGCACACTCAGGTTACATAGATGTGCTATGGAGGTCAGCTAAACTTCCCTACCAGCCTTTGTTACTTCTGTTCACTCTCCATCTTTATTTCAGTTCTTCCCAGAAATAACCACGATAATTCTGTTTTACCCACTCTTGATCCTTATTAAGGGCATAAAGCACAAGGAGAGGTGACTGAGCAAGGGTGTCAAGTCTCTATTTCTAAATATCTGAAGGAATAGTCAACATTTCTATGTTCTTGTTTAATTGAAATCATTCCCCTGCCTGGAGGCATGGGGCTGAACTATACAATGCCTTAGTTCCTTTTCTACTCTGGGATTCTGGAAGGCATTGGAAACATCACATGTGTTTGGAATGACTGATCATTACATAAGCATTTCTGCATGGGAATCACATCCTATCCCCAGGCAAATATCTCACCCAGAGACATGGCTTGTTTACCTTGCCCCCTACCCCTTCTGATCTTGTAAGGGAGAAGGGGGAATCTGTCATTAGCCATCCATGATAAAACTGGTCATTTGTAAAACAGTCTAAAAGGTACCCAGAGATATTATGAAGGCTTCTCCAACTTGTCAGTGGGTGGCATTTTTGTTGTTGTTGTGGTTTTTTGTTTTCTTGATGGGAGGAGAGAATGTGTTAATAAATTCTGGAAACAGAGAATGCAGAAGACCAAGGAGCAAGAGATCATGTAAATGGAGAGTCTCCTTTGAGTGGGAGGGCTTCCCACAAAGGGCAAGGGGCCTGAGGAACTGTCAACTCAGAATGGACCAGCAGCAGTGACATGACTGATGCTTTGGCCTTAGTCTGGGACCTTTTCAGTTTAGTGGAGCAGAATCCTTTGCCAGGGAAACAAACAAGGGCAACCTGGCTACTCTTGCAGCCTTGTGGAGAATGGCTTGTCTGCTGTGTGAGTTGCTAGGTCCTTCCCTCAGATCTCAGCTGCTGCAGGGTTATTACAATTAGGAGCCCACCCGTGCCGCCTCGGGCCAGTATTCCTGCCTTGACAATCAATTCCTTGTTAGCTGTTTCTCTGTGGTCAGCTTTTCCCCCTGACACTTGGGACACTCATGGGCAGTGATGCATCAAATACTAACACTTGGGGTGTGCAATTCTGATCCTGGTCCAAGTCAAATGGAATTATGAAAATCAGTGAACTATATAAACAACATCACACTACATAATAAAAGTCCATGCACTACCACTACACAAGATGCATTTTAAAATCCCATTTGGATTATCCACTGTTCAGGGTCATCTATGTCATTTTTCCTCGTGATCGCCGCAGATAATAGAAAGTTGAATGGATTACTGACTGGGCTACCTTTACACTGCAGTCTTCCATCCTGCCAAATTTCACTTCTGTTTCTCTCGTGCTCATCTCAGAACAGAATTTCTATTTCCACCTTTGCAAACAATTTGTCCCCTTGTCCACACAAAGAAGCCTCCCTTTTACCTCAGGGAATTACTCGAGTTCTTTTAGGAGGGCCTGGTATCAGTGGTATGGCAACCTTCTACCGACCTTAGCACTGCTCTGACCCTGACTAGAAGAGTAGGTCAAATGCTGTGTTCTCCAACTTCAGAAGGACAAGAGAAAACTTGAAAGGTGCTCAGAACTAGCCAAAGCACTAGAGGACAAAAGTGAAAAAAGTCAGATATTGTATCAAGACTGTAGGAAGAATTAGTCACATTATGAAGGCTGGAAAGTTGCTCATTTCTGTTTACAGGCAAGAAGGGACAGGAGCTGTGTTTTGTTAAGGACTGCTGTTCAACACCAGAATTGACTGCGTCAGGAGAAGAGGTACCTTCTCCTTTCAACAGATGCTATTTGACCAAGAGGGTTTCAATATAATTCTGACTGGAGTTAAGAAGGTGGGAGAAAGAACAAATGGTTATTCAGCCTCCCTTTTCATCTCCTGGTGCTACCCTATTCCTCTTTTCCTGCTACTTGAGGGAAACTTTCTAGCTCTCTAGATTTTGTATGGTCACTCTCGTAAGCCCACATGATCCTCCTTTTTCTGGAAGGCAGTGTGGCAGCAGTGGAAAGAACACTGGAATAGAAGGTCAAGGACCTGACTCTGGATAAGCCAACTAGCATATGAATGGGCAAGTTACTTCCCTATTCTGGGTCTCAGTTTCTTCATTTGTAAAATGACATCTAATGTCTCTTTGTGGCCATAAATTTTTTATTATTATACTTTAAGTTCTGGGGTACATGTGCACAACGTGCAGGCTTGTTATATATGTATACATGTGCCATGTTGGTGTGCTGCACCCATTAACTCGTCATTTACATTAGGTATATCTCCTAATGCAATCCCTCCCCCCTCCCCCCACCCCACGACAGGCCCCGGTGTGTGATGTTCCGCTTCCTGTGTCCAGGTGTTCTCATTGTTCAATTCCTACCTATGAGTGAGAACATGCAGTGTTTGGTTTTTTGTCCTTGTGATAGTTTGCTGAGAATGATGGTTTCCAGCTTCATCCATGTCCCTACAAAGGACATGAACTCATCCTTTTTTATGGCTGCATAGTATTCCATGGTGTATATGTGGGTGGCCATAAAATTTCATGACTACTCCCATGTGGATGTCTGTGTTTCTCATAACTTAGTGGCTCGAGATTGGCTACTCAACAATGATGTTAGTTGATACCTTTTCACTCACTATTGGCCAAATCCTGGTTACAGGCCTGGGCCCCATTCACCATGAGAATCTTGCCTGCCACACAGTGCCTGCATCAATTTGATGCCAGTGGAAAACAGGCACACAAACTGATATGACAACAAAATTATCTTCTCTCTTCAGCATCATCAATTTCCCCCTCTATATTAGATCATTTTTATCAGTATACAAATATGCTGCTATTTCTCTCACTTAAATAACTGTTCTGTTTACTCTGTTTCTCCTCCAGCTCTAATTTCTCTGCTCCTCTTTACAGCAAAACTCCTCAAAAGAGTTCTTTACTCACTGTCTCAACCTCTCTCCTCCTAGTCATTCTATATTATTATTATTGAGATATAATTCTCACACCATAAAAATCACCTTTTTAAATTGTACAATGCAGTGACTTTCAGTACATTTGCAATGTTGTGCAACCATCACCACCACTTCTAGAACATTTCTATCACCCCCAAAATAAACCCCATATGAATTAACAGTCACCCCCCATTCATTCTTCTCCCCAGCTCTTGGCAACTACTAATCTATTTTCTGTCTTTTTTTTGCATGCTCAGGGGCATTTATTAAAGTATTTATTATGATGGAAAAAATGGAGATAAGAAAAATATTCAACAATTGGGCAATATTTAAATTACGGCTTCTTTATACCATAGGATACCATTCAGTCTTTTAAAAAATAGCAATATCTACAATCAAACACATTTTCTATATTTTCTGTCTTTATGGATTTGCCTCTTCTAGACATCTCATATAAATGGAATCAGAAGGTTCCTTTGTTTCTGGATTATTTCACTGAACATAATGTTTTTGAGGTTCATCCATGTTGTAGCATGTATCAGAACTTCATTTCTTTTTATGGCTGAATACTATTTCATGACATGGTTATATCACATTTTGTTTGTCTGCTCACCACTTGATAGGCATTTGAGTTATTTATATTTCTCAGCTATTATAAATAATGTTGCTATGAGCATTTGTGTATCCATTCTCTCTTAAGAGAATATTCTACTCAGGCTTTGGTACCCCATGTGTCACAGTGCCTGCTCTTCACAGTGCTAAATCAAATGATCAATTATAAGTCCTCATCTAACTTATCAGGAGTATTTGGAACAGCTGATGACTCTTTCCTCCTGGAATCATCTGTTTTATTTGGTGCTATGGTCAGAATTTGTCCCCCCCAAATCAAATATTGAGACTTAATTGCCAATGTGATAGTACTAAGAGGTGAGGCCTTTAGGGGTGATTAGATCATGTTATGTTTTCTCTACCTTCATGAATGCAATTAGCAATCTTACAAAAGAACTGGAGAGAACCAGCTAGGTCCCTTTTCGTTCTCCACCTTCTGTCATACAAGGACTCAGTAGGCAGTGCCATTTTGGAAGCAGAGAGTAGCCCTCACCAGACACTGACTCTGCTGGCACCTTGACCTTGAACTTCTCAACTTCCAGAACTGTGAAAAATAAATTTCTGTTCTTTATTAATTACCCAGTATAAGGTATTTTGTTATAGTAGCACAAACAGATTAACACAGTTGGCTTCCAAGACATCCCACTCTCCTAGTTTTCTTTCCACTTTACTGGCCTTTCCTTCTCAGTGTCTTTTGTTGGTTCCTCTTCATATCCTCAATTCTTTTTTTTTTTTTTTTTGAAACAGAGTTTCGCTTTTGTTGCCCAGGCTGGAGTGCAGTGGCGCGATCTCAGCTCACTGCAACCTCCACCTCCCAGGTTCGAGTGATTCTTCTGCCTCAAGCCTCCTGAGTAGCTTGGATTACAGGTACCAGCTACCACAGCCAGCTAATTTTTTGTATTTTTAGTAGGGATGGGGTTTCATCATGTTGGCCAGGTTAGTCTCGAACTCCTGACCTCAGGTGATCCACCCGCCTCGGCCTCCCAAAGTGTATGTAGGGATTACAGGCATGAGCCACCGCACCCGGCCCATATCTTCACTTCTAAACATGGAGTGCTTCATGATCAGTCTTCAGATCTCTTTACTTCATTGTCTATACTCACTTTCATGGAGAGATCTCATCCCATCTCATGGTTTTAAATACAATCTAAACACTAGTACATCTCAAATATCACTCTCCACCCTCTCTCCTCATTCCCAGACTCATATATCCAATTGTCTACCTGATATTTACACTTAGATGCCTAACTAAATTGATCATATTCAAAACTGAATTCCCAATCTTCCACCTCACAATCTTCCAGTATAATGTGTTCCTTGTATAGTCTTCCCCTCTTGGTAAATGAAAACCAGTTGCTCAGATCAAAAACTTTGGAGGTATCTCCGACCCCTCTTTCTCCTGCACTCAATACTCAATCTTTCTGTAATTTCTGATAGCTCTACTGTCAAAATATATTCAGAATTTTAGCACCTCTTACTGGCCCAACTCCCTGGTCCAAGTCATCCTTTTTTGCCTGCATTATTGCAATAGTTCCTCCTGCTTCCCAGTTAGGTTCCCCTGTTTCCACTACACAGTTCATTTTTAATACTGAGTGATTTTTAAAAAATGAAAGTCAGCTTATATCACTTCTTTACACAAAATTCTCCAGTGGCTCCACTTCTTAGAGTAAAATTCAAAGTCTTTACAGTGGCCTACAAGGCCCTACATGAAGTAGTTCTGGTTACTTAATTGATTTCATGTCCTCATTATCCTTACTCATTCCATGTCCATCACAATGGCTGCCTTACTCTTCCTTGAATGTGTCAGGCTTGCTCCTGCTGCAGGGCATTTATACTTACTCTTCCCTTTGCCTGGAATACCCCTCATACCACTCCCCACCCCTCCAGATATTCGTATGGCTTACTGTCATCTCCTACAGATCTTTATGCAAAAGTCACCTCCTTGGTGAGGCCTTTCCTGTTGACCCAATCTGAAATAAAAACATCTTCTGCTCCACCCACTTGATCTCCCTTACTCTACTAGATTTTTCTCCATAGAACTTATCATCATTTGAAGTTGTATACATCTTCCTCATCTTCCTCCAGTACAATATAAGTTCCATAAAAGTAGGGATTTTTGTCTGTTTTGTTCATACCTGTATCTGCAGCACCTATAACATTGTATGGTATATAGTAGGTGCTCATGTATTTGTTGAATAAACACATGAATGGTTGACCTGGTTCTTTTGAAAACTAGTTAATACTTCAGCCATTTCTTGCTGGGGAACTGAATTCCACCATTAGCTTTCGAAATAGTTGTTTGCCTAATTTCAGCCGCAGTGTGATCTGGCTTGAGTTTTTAAAAAAGACATTAAAACTTCTCATTAGAAATTTTATCTTTTCTAAGGGTAGTGTATTTGAAAACACAGGCTCTTGGTGGTTGAATTCTGGGTATCTATGTGAATCAGGACAAGTTAACTATCTTGTCCCTCAGTTTTCTCATCCATAAAGTGGGCATACTTAGGGGCACCTATCCCATGTTGTTATTATGGGGATCAAATAAAGTCACATATGTAAATTACCTAGCCCAGTACCTGGCACTTAGTAAATCTTTAGCTAACTGTAGCTTTTATTACTTTTATTAAGATGTAAGAGAATTACTTTCAAAAAATAGAGGAAGACTTGCAACAGAAACAACTGAATACATTTTTCTAAGTGAAAGTAAAATAGCTGTCTGGCCTTTTGTACAGATGGCATTTCTTTGAAAAATGATCCAAAACTTGAAGGCCAATTGTTTTTTCCCTTTCTTCAAGAGGCTTTCATGGGACTGGACATATTCTCTATATCCTCCCAAAATAGTCACACTTGGAACCCCTTATACTTTAACATCTCCACTTCTCACATTCTTCAACTTTGATGCCATTCCAGACTCTGAATTCAGATTCCACGGATTAGCTCACTCAGTATACTGGTTAAAAACTCAGCAATTCCTTTTGTGGGGAAAATGCTTCCTGAGTGCCAGCAGACCAGCTTTCTAGATGGGCTGACTTGCAAACAAGGTCATCCATGCCTTAAAAGGCAAGGACAATGGTCTCTATTTCCATGTTACAGCACCTCCTAGTAGCTTGCTGTCAGACATGCTTTGTGTTAGTTCCCCATTAAACAAAGTTATCACAGTTCCAGTCTGTAAATGCCAAAATGTGCTGGATTATTCAACTTGTGCAGGGACCCTGAGGAAGCCCAATCCCATACAGAGCATTTGGCTCTTCATTTTACAGAAGCAGCCAATGGAATGGAGCCTCTCCTATTCAGCATTTGCCCCATATAATTCTTCCCTTGCTTTCCAGGGACCACTTCTTATATTTGAATTTCTCTCTTACCTCCCACAGCAACTTACACTGAGTTGGGCTGGGCTGGGCACACATTCATTTATTCATTCATTAAACCCCACAGGGCTCAATAAATACTTGTTAAGTCACACTGCTTCTTTGCTGCTTTAGAACTATACTCTAGTTTTGTTATTTAAATGAAATTGTACCTTGTCTTCCCTGGGATGCTGTAAATTTCTTGAGTACTTGTATTTCTACCTCATTCCTGTCTCCTACAGTGCCACACTTGAGTCTTCCTTCATGCAGTCTGTGTTTTTATTATTATGCTCTGCAAACTGCTCTGGAAAAATCAGTCTGAATTCTAGGAATTAGGTAAAATTTTCTCCTTGACTTTTCATTTTTTTATGGTGGTTGTTAGGAGAAAACAACATGCAACACCCAGCAATTACTAAGGCATTTTCCCAGTATATTACAATTTCAAATAAAAACCTAACAAAGCCCATGTTGAGAATTAGAAACTTACTCATAAACGGTTGTCCATCCATTTTCGTTACTTTTGGTAGCCAGAAGCCCTGTGTTTCCTGGATAGGTCATCAAGGCCAGGTTATAGCCTTGGGCTGAGACTCTTTTCAGGACTCCATTGCTGCTTATAGTCAGCCAGTATACTTGCCCGCCAGGCACCACAAGCCATAGGGGCATTCCACCTGCATCACGGCGAATGTGCACTGAATTGCCATTGCTGCTGGTAATTGCACCCAAGTCACCTTCAGAATTGTAGGTGAAGTTATAAACATAGTCCCTTGTTATCAAGTTCAGGGTGTGTAGGTGGGTTCCATTTACAGTGAACTGGTACAGTTCCTGATCAGCAGGTGAAGCAATCTCATAAAGGTTCATGTCATTCAGGTGGGCTTGGTTCCTGCTGATGGTACGAATTCGAACATTTCCCAGGTCTGCCACATAGAGGGTACCATCAGGCGACACTGCTAAGGAGGAAGGGGCTTTCATCTTTGCATCTTTCGCATAGCCACCATCACCTGTGGGAGAAAGGCTCTGATTTTAACAATTGGCGTCATAAGCATTTACATGAACATACCACAGACAGAAAGCTCTGTGCATCAAGAATCATTTTAAAGGAAACAGTCAGTGAACCAACATTCTCTGTATTCCCTCCCTGAAAGATATGAGCCTATTATTCAAAAGACTGTAATTCTTGAGTCAGTACCACTGCAGATGAACAGTAAGATGCAATTATCTCAGTTACAACAATTTTGTGAAATCCTCAATCCTGCTGTTCAGAATCTATTGCATTGTAAGATACAGGAACTGCAAATAATGATAGCCACGTAAAATTTGGCCGGAAATCTGTGAGTTATGCCTGTCAAGGCTTTCAGGATCTGTTTCAGGACTTTCCAGTCCTACCGTGCCTAGATGCCCTTTCTTCTGTTAATTCCCATTGTCACACTGTCAAAGTACACTAAGTCTATAAGTGCAACAATGATTCAGAACATCAAATTTGATATCTGGAATAAACATTAGATTTGCTTTGACTGAAAGATACCAATTAGCAAAATATCTATAAAACTAATTGTCCAAGAAAACATTGGAAATACTGATCAAAAGTCATGTCGACCAAATTGCTCACTCCTGACTTCTCTGGCCTAAGGAAAGGCAAAGGTTAAGAGAACCATTTGGGCCTGGATGAGCAGTTTAATAGTACTGCATGTAGAATGGAGGGAGGGATTTCCATATCCCAGCAATAATTGTATCTATTGACATTAAGAGGACTGTTTGCCATCTGAGATATCCACTACATGTTTTGGGGAGAAGGGTCTTTTTTTTTTTTTTCCCCAATTTTGAATAGAAGAAAACTTCACTATGGGTTATGGAGAAAGTCTTAGATTTTTAAAAAGCAATGTATCTAGCAGACCAATGTCCTGAGAACTCTCCATTGCCAGATTTAACTTTGTGCACCTATCCCAAAGGCAGCCTGTTCTTAGTCTCTTTGAGTCTCAAATAGCACATGCTTTTAATCTGAAAACCAACCACTTATGGGGAAGTAATTTTTTCCTCAGCTAAACCAGAAAATGTGGGTTTTAGCTAGTTTTCCTTTCTCTAAAGTACAGATATTTAATAATATCATGATCTTTCATTTGTATAGTAGTCTCAACTTTTTAAGAGTATCAACATTTTTATTATACTAGTTTATCCTCAGAAGAGCAAGGTGATATAACTGAGACAATGCCATCTTTATTAAACAAATTAAGAAAATGAGTCATGAAGAGATCTTGCAGCTTTCCTAGGGTCACTCAGTGAGTCAGTTGTGAGAACAATTAGGTGATCTGACTCCTAATCCATTGCTTTCTCCACTAGCTCATACCAATGTTTACAAGTAACACTTTCCTTTTCTTTTGACTTTGCTGGGGCACGTTTTTCTTTTCAAAACAGAGAGGGGGAGCTGGTGAATTGCTAAAAAGGTCATACCTGAAAAACAGTCACAGTTTGGATCAATTTTGCAGTCACAGTCAGTGGGGGCACCAGCGATGATGGAGATCTCCCCATTGGTGGTTACTTGCTGAATGCGGTTTACTTTCCTCTCGTCTGTTTCAGCTATGAAGAGCAGCCCGCTGTGGGAGACACTGATGGCCCTCGCTGACTCTAGAGTGGAGTGAATTGCTACCTTGCTGACCAGGAAATGATCAATGCCTGGCACCTGGCAGTGAATGGGGCGTCCTGCAATGATCCGCACGCGCCTATTCTCAGAAATTTGCAACACAATGTTGTTATCCAAGACATACAATGAATTGTCCATAGGATTGACTGCAAGGTCTGTTGGCCACTCTAATCGCACCTGTGAAAAGAGCAGAACACATACCGTTAGGTTACCATATCTTTCCATAGGCAGTTTTACCTTGAAAAAAGAAAAAAAAATTTGGCGTATTGTTTCCCCTGTCTTATGAATTTTAGCAACATTGGTGATGTTGGGGAAAGTGGAGGGTGGTGGGGGGATGGTTAATCACATGTTCTGGCAAACATACTTATCATTTATGCCATTTACAATATAATGTAATTTTTTCCAATAATTTCAGAAGGATCATTTAGAATTTTCAAAGTGTGTTCTCTGGACCAGCAGCAACAGTATTATCTGGGAACTTGTGAGAAATGCAAATTCTCAGGTCCCACCCTAGAGCTATTGAATCAGAAACCCTGGAGGTGGGGAACCAAACATCTGTGTTTTGCCAAGGTGATTCTGAGGATCATTGCTGTAGGAATTCTGGTAGCTATGATGACTCAAATCTCTTTCACTGTCCTGTAGATTATAGGAGAGCAAGGTCATATAGGTTTCTGGATGACAGAATGCTGGAGAAGCCAGATTTTACTCAATGAGCAACCTTTTGCAACAGGACCTGCTATTAGCACAGACCTAGCATCCACCTTGTGGAACACTCAGGTACAGTTCATCAGCTGTTGATTTAGAATCCTGGGGTGTAGCACACTGCTTACTTAGCTTGACCTGGTTCACTCCATAGGTTCCCCTTTTCAGCAAAGAAATGGGTTGTGTTTTTCTTTCACTGAGTGTTTGTCAAGTGCCTTTCTCTGGGTTAAGCCTTGTGCTAAGCTTTTGGGGCTCAAAATTGACTATGACACAGTGTCTGTCCTCAAATGATTTGTGGTATAGTAGAGTCTTTAGAGGAACCATTAGGCAATTACTCTCCATGTTATGAAAAGAAGGCAACAGAGAGGGTAAGGTAGCACTTCACCTGGACTAGGAGTCAGGAGGCAAGATATTCCCAGAGAAGGTGGTACCTAAGTAAAGTCTGAAATGAACAGTAGGAGAAGAATGGGGTGGAAGTTGAGCGGGGAGGGGCATCAGAGTTGAGGAAAATCTGGGTACTGGGAAAAGCATGGGTGAAAGTCCAGAGGTTAAAGACAGCATGGCCTATCCAGGTTACTAAAACTAATTCAGTAAGACTAATAATAGGCTGGGTGTGAGGGAGACCTGAGTGATGAGGCCAGGTGTTATGGACTAAATTGTGTCCTCTCCAACTTCATATGTTGAAGCCCTAACCCCCAGTGTGACTGTATTTGTAGATAGAGCCTTCAAAGAGATAGTTTAGATTAAATGAGATCATAAGGGTGGGGATCTAATCCAATAGGACTGGTGTCTCTCCATTGAGGAAGAGATACCAGGAATGCTTACACACAGGGGGATGACTATATGAGGACACAGCTAGAAAGCAGCCACTTGCAAGCCAAAGAGAGACACCTCAGAAGAAACTAAACTCACCAACACCTTGCTCTTAGATTTCTAGCCTGAAGAAATATGAGAAAATACATTTCTGTCATTTAAGCTATTCAGTCTGTAGTATTTTGTATGGCTGCCCTAGCAGACTAATATATCAGGTGCTCTGGTTTGAACGTGTCCCCCAAATACCATGTATTGGAAACTTAATCCTCAAATTCACATGTTGATGGCATTTGGAGGTGGGACCATATCCATCACCTCAAACATTTATCATTTCTTTGTGTTAAGAACATTTAAAATCCACTCTTGCAGCTAGTTGAAAATATATAACAAATTGTTGTTCATCACTCTATAATGCTATAGAACACTAGAACTTAGTCTTCCTATTTAGTGGTATTTTTGTATCCATTAAGCAACCTCTGGCTATCCCTATCCATCTTCCCAACCTCTAGTAGCCACTATTCTACTTTCTACTTTTATGAGATCAACTTTTTTAACTTCCATATATTAGTGAGAACATGTGGTATTTATCTTTCTGTGCCTGGCTTATTTCACTTAACATAGTATCTGATATGGTTTGGATCTGTGTTTCTGCCAAAATCTCATGTTCAGTTGTAATCCCCAGTGTTGGAAATGGGTCCTGATGGAAAGTGACTGGATCATAGGGGTGAAATTCTTATGACTGATTTAGTACCATCCCTGCTTGGTACTGTATAGTGAGTTCTCATGAGACAGGGTTGTTTAAAAGTGTGTAGCACCTTCCCCTTCTCTCTCTCTTCCTCCTGCTCTGGCCATGTGAGGTGCCAGCTCCCCTTCACCTTGGCCATGATTGTAAGTTTCCTGAGGCCCCCTTAGAAGCCGAGCAGATGCCAGAATAATGCTTCTTGTACAGCCTGCGAAACTGTGAGCCAATGAAACCTCTTTTCTTTATAAATTACCCAGTCTCAGGTATTTCTTTACAGCAGTGTAAGGATGGATTAATACGTTGTCCTCCAAGCTCATTTATGTTGCCACAAATGACAGAATTTTGTTCTTTTTTGTTGCTAATTAGTATTCCATAGTGTATATGTACCACATTTTCTTTATCCATTCATCTGTCGATAGACACTTAGGTTGAGTTCATGTCTTAGCTGTTGCAAATAGTGTAGCTATCTCTTTGACAAACTGATTTCTTTTACTTTTCTGGATCATAAAATAGTTCTATTTTTATTTTTTTGAGGAAACTCCATATTGTTTTCCATAATGGCTGTACTAATTTACATTTTCCTTTCTCTGCAACTCACCAGCATTTTTTTTTTGTCATTTTGATAATAGGCATTCTAACTGGGGTGAGATGATATCTCATTGTGGTTTTGATTTGCATTTCTCTGTTTGAAAGATAATTAGGATTAGATAAAGTCAATCATAAGGGTGGGGTCCCCATGATGGGACTGGTGGCTTTATAAGAAGAGGAAGACAGACTTGAGCTGGCATATTTTTGTCCTCTTGCCATATGATGCCATTCCACTATGTTATGATGCAGCAAAAATGCCCTCACCAGCTGCCAGTGCCATGCTCTTGGACTTCCCAGCCTTCAGAACCAAGAGTTAAATAAACGTTTTTCTTCATAAATTACCCAGTCTGTGATATTATGTTACAGCAACAAAAAACGGACTAAAACATTAGTCCGTAATAGAGAGAAGCACATGTCCAGTTTTGTTCTGATGGCTGTGGGAAGCCACTGAAGGGCTCTAAGTAGGGGTGTGATATAGTCATATTTGGGTTCTAGACAGATCATCCTGGCTGCTGTCCAGACCATATTAGAGGAGGAGGCAAGATAAGAGGGAGGCAGGCAGTTAGGGAGCTCCTGCATGGGCCCAGGTTAGGGATTATGGTGCCTGAACTGGGATGACAACAATGGGCATGGAGAAAAGCAGATGGATTTGAGACATGTTAAATAGTTGGAAGCAAAAGAACTGGTGTGTGTGTGTGTGTGTGTGTGTGTGTGTGTGTGTCTGGTGTGCCTTGTGTCAAGTGATGTGCTAGGCACTGGAGACATGCAGGCTAGCCAAACATGGCTTCACCTTAGTTCCTTTATAGACACAGCAATTGATTCGATGCCTGCCCTGACATCTCCTTGATAGTAACTATTTATTCCTGGGCGTTTCTCAGAGAACTGTGTTCCACACCATTCCCCACCCCACCACTCACTTGTCACTCACTTGTCCTCTATTTGTTTTATTTCAGGCTAAAGGCAGAAAAAAAGTCCCATTCATGGCCAAAATAGTAACAGTAATCTAGCCATTTTTCTTTTTTGCTTTGAGTGAAAGCCCACAGAAGTCTTTGTTTTTCTTGTGGAATCTGGAAGTCTGAAAACAAGATATGAGCTGTCATTGCATTTTGCAGCCCACTATTTCCCCAGCTCAAAGAGGCTTACAAGCAATCAGTAATGAAGTAGATAAAGGTCAATCTGAGATAAGGCCCTTCTTCTAATTGTGTCTCATTAGGGAGGGCAAATGGTGATGTTGTGAAGAGGACAAAGGTTGTCTTTGACCTCCTCTACTGCACCATGTGAGGCTCTTTGCCCATGTCTCTGAGTGTCTCTCACATACATCCAGCAGTCTCATTCTGTTTCTATGTTTCGGTGTGCCCTCCACCTCTATCCACATAGACTGGCCTTCTCTGGTCAGTACCAGATGCCTCTGTGCAGCTAGGAATTTGAGTGCTAATGGGGTATAAAAGCTGAGCTTGTGTTATGCATGTTCTACAGAGCCTTTCAGACTGAGGCCATTGGATAAACATTAAACACCAGCCTTAACAGCTCCCAGAGCAGTTTGCGGTGATGTGTTCCTCAGCACGTCTGTCTGAGGCCTTTGCATGTCAGTGCCCTGCCACTGAGAGGGAGAGTGAACGTCTGCTGCTTTGGAGGGCGCTGACTCCTCCTCCACTGTGTGCCCCTGCCTTGGACCTCTATACACTATCATGCTTGTCCAGAAGCTGTCTGTGTGCACTGGTCCTATGGAGCATAGTCCCCCAGGAAATTAGCTGGGACTGGCTGAGGAAGAGGAAATGAATTCATTTCCGTACAACACTCCTATTTTGATCGAGTCTCAAGTCAGTGACCCAGAAAAAACAAACCTGGCAGAAATGACGTTCTAATTATCCCCACTCTAGGAGCCGAGGCCAGGGCAGAGGCTGGGGACAGCACACACCTGGCAGAAGCCAGAGAAGGAGTATGTTTCAGATTCTGTTTTTAGCTATTAAGGCTGCCTCTGAGATAAAGGCTGGTAGTTGGGAAATAAGCTGTTAAATTCTCCAACTCACCCAACCAGATTTAAACCAATACGATTGGTGTCATGTTTATTATATCTAATTTTGCCTCAAAAATACACCAGCTATTTTGTCTGTTTGTTTTCTTTTCCATGAAATAAGTCACCCTCTGGCATCTTCCTGTGACTAAAGTGCCCTTTGTGCTTCTGAGCCATTTTCTATACAAACTATACAGATTCCCTTTAATTCCCATTTGATTTGGCCAGGCAACTTGTCTATGCAATCTCCGCAGATGAAAGATGTGTGGCTACTTAGTAGCTGAGAGTTTGCCTTTTCAGAAGTTGGACCTCTTCACCTCTCATAGCTTATCAGTTCCTTTTATGTCCTTCTCATGTTAAATACTCCTATTGCCAGGTAAGTTTTCAAGGAACTGGTGCCTTATGCTCACACAACCGAAACACTGTATTTATTACCAAGACATTTTCATAACATACAGCTTGATATAAGGAATGAAGTCTTTGAGCTGATTCTGACAGAGAGACCCTAGAATTATATGATACTAGGGTAGGGATAAGGTTGGCCCCCAATTACTGCTAGCATTTGTCCAAATGATTTCTTGGGGTAAATAAACAATTCTTTTTGGGGGGTGGGAGCAGAGATTGAAGAGCAGCAGCAAAGCTCTGTAAACTCCGCATAGTGACCCAACCTACAGGCAAACTATTTGGCCTAATTTGTGGTGGTTGCCCCACCTTGTAAAAATACATTAATTTGTTTGAAATGTCAAAATGTATTTAAGCTAAACTAGCATTAAAGGTCACTCATGTAGCCGCCAGCTGGTGGAATGTGCCCATCTCCCAACAACCTTCCCTGAGAAATAACCCCGAGCAGAAAGGAGTTCTTGGTCAGGATGTCAACCTTTGACAGCATTATGTCTTCCTCTGCTAATTGAAAACTTGCCTGGAAGGGAGTTGACTCTCAGGTCAACCAGTCCCATGGTTAGTTTAGAGATCCAGCTAATTTTGACCTAAGTAGCAATTTATAAAGCAGCAGAATCCTATAGGGATAAATACATGTTTAAAAGCAATATCTAAATATAATCCCTTGGTTAGACTAAACTAGAAAATGTCTAAATTACGTATAAGCCTAATCCCATACTGTATGCTCAAACCACCATTTGTATACTTGGGCTCCCTCTAACAGTTTGAGTCCTGGTTCCCACCCTTATTAGTGTGTAACCCTGGGCAAATGAGGTATCTTCTATGAGTCTCTTGGTTTCCTTATCTGTAACAAAACAAGGAGGCTAATCATAGTATATCTACTTACAAAGTTATTGTGTGGATTAAATGAGATAATGGTGTAAGTTGCTTAGCCCAGTGCCTGGCACATAGTAAGGGATGGCAAGTGGTATTAATAGTAATAACATTTTTATAGTCATAGACCTTTAGAGCTAGGAGGAACCTGGCCCATTAACCATTCAATGTAGCTCCTTTTCAACTGTGTTTCCCAGACTTCAATTGTCCCTGGGCCCACCTTTATGAGTTTTGCCTCACCCCTACATCACCTGCACTATTATTGACTTAATATTTTTCTTTAAATTGACTTTTAAAATGTGAATAGGTGCTGACCCTTCCTTTGAACTGTTATGTAATCAATAACACATGAAATTACAGGCCCAGTCATCTGAACAATTAATAGAAGTGACTACTGTTTACTGAATGCCTGCTGGGTGTCATGTACTTCATATGGTTTATTACTTGATATAAAAATTACCTGAGAAAAACTATTAACATCCCCACTTTCAGATATGTGCTTTTAGCCCCTATGTCATCTGATTCATCATTTAGAAGAGTGGACATATTTCTTCATTCTCATCTCACCAAATCTGGTCTCCTCTTATCCCCTTTTGAATCAACCTAAAGGTTGCTCTCTTCGGTTGTGAAGGTCAAGACTTTTTATGAGTTGAATGATTTATCTTTTTCTTTGTCATCTATTATCTTTCAGTTCAATGCTTTATGAGTTTCGACCACATGCCAGGCACTATGTTATAAAGGTAAACAGATTTCTGCTCTTGATTAGTTCAAGGCAGATACAGAAATAGATAATTTAACATAATGTAGTTAAGTGTCATGAGTGCCATGATAGATATATACCCAGAATGTCATGAAAACACAAAGGAGGGAGTTTGGGGCAAGATTCCTAGAAGAGAAATGTAAACTTAATTTTGAAGGATGAAGCAAAGGTATTGAGAAAAAGCAAGGTGGGAAGGGTGATCATGGCAGAGGGAAAAGAATGAACAAAAGTACAGAAGCATGAAATCATATGAGAGTGAAGGAACTAACTGCTGTCTGGGATTTCTTAGGCATAAAATAAGGTAGATGGTAGTGGTGAATGATTTCTAAATGTTTGCTACAACTAGGTCCAGGTTTCTCCACTGAGACACTATTGTCAGGTGGTTCCAGTCCTGTGCATTGTAGGATGTTTAGTAGCATCCCTAACTTTTACACACTAGGTGCCAGTAGCACCTTACCCCCAGTTGTGGCAACTGAAAATATCTCCAGACATTGCAAAATGTCCCTTGAGGGGCAAAAATGTCTCTTGCTGAGAATCACTGGATTAAGTCATGGAGAGTGGTGTATGCTGATAGCTTTAGACTTAAACTGTGTGTGTTGAGGGGTTTCCGCTTTAAAGTGGAGAGCTGACATGGTCAGATTAGTATTTTAGAAAGATTACTTAGGCTGCATTTTGGGGGACAGGCTGGAAGGAGACCAGACTAGATGCAGGAGAACCAATTTGGAGGACAGCCATTCATTGGTACATTCATCCATTAATATATCCTTCTATCCAACCATCTGACAGATATCTGGGTCCCGATCCAGGTAGACATAGTTCCTGCCTTCATGGAACTTGGAGTCTGGGAAACTGCTTCTCATACTTTTTTGATTTACTGATCCATTTGAGAATCTGATGAAAGCTATGTACTCTTTCCCTAGAAAAAGGTTTCAATGCACTAGAAGGAAGTAATCAGGAGCTCAGGCTCTTGAGTTAAGATTTCCGGAGTCAAACATTCCATCTGTGTCATTTGCTATCCCTGTGACCTTGGCACAAATCAGTTAACCTATCTGAGCTTCTGTTTCCTCATTTACAAATTGAATATAGTAATAATTATCTTTTCAAAAATTATTATTGGAATTAGATGGGAAAAATACATAGACCATCTAGCACAGTGCTTGGTACATTAAAAGAGCTTTGTAGAGGCTGGCTATTTTTGAAAATTGTGGAACATGTGTGTATTTGTGCTGGTCCCTGTCTATTGTTCTGTTCCTTGGCTAGTTCATAAACTCTTAAGTTGAATCATATAGTCATGCTTTTAAGGTTTCTCCTGATTCTATGTCACCAGTCTTTTCCTCCTTGTTTATCTATTCCATTCCTTGAGAATCTTTCTAAGCTATATGTCCTCCAAGAAATATTTGGCTGATATTGGGATATATTATCTCATATATATCTGTCAGCCAATATCATAGCTAATATTTTAGCTTATTACTTAGACTTCCCACTGTTAATTGTAACAGTACTCTTGGTACAATTCCAACTACAGAAAATGCTACCTTAATTGATTTCCTTTCTTCTGTTAATAAATGTCTATTTATCTCATGTTAGGCACCATGCTAGGCACTAAGGAGCCAACTTTAGTCAGGACAGACTGGATTCCTCCCCTCATAATGTTTATGGTCTTTTGCTGACTTCATTTCTTCGTCTTCCAGTATGTACAAGGGGTTGTTAGTGACATAGAGCAGTAGACTATTTCTGTTCCAGTTTATTCATTTTAAGAAGTTAACATTTATGGAAGTGCCTCAAAAACATATCATGACTGTTACTATATTTTACAATTGTCACCAAGTGCTAATAATTTCTTTTCCCAAAGTTCAAGTGTGCTGAAGAAACCAGTTGTTTTCCAAAAGGTTCTGCCTCACCATTTCAAACATGACACTTCTAATATCCCTCCTTTTCTACATTGGGAGCCTTGTGGCTCATTTAAAAAATGACTCTGTTTGATTTTGATCTGTGAGTCCTCTTCAGTAGGAATTTCCAGGAAGTGTATGATTATCTCTTCTGTAGTATGCCCGCCCTGGGGAAGATACAATGACGGCACTGCGTGCTCTCTGCCAGGTGTTCTGCCAGCTCCATGTTAAATTTTTCCGTACTTTTAAAAGCTGACAACTCCAGATTGTTAGCATCACTTTTTGTCAGTTTTCAAATGGCCTTCTCATTTCTTGACACTGATACTGTCTGAGCTTCTTCAAATTTATAAAAGAGGGAAAAAGCCATCTGGAGAAAGTTTGTTTTTTTTGTACTTGGAAAGCATGATGACACCTTTGAGAGTGATGGCCTTTATTGATCTTGCTTTTAAAAAGTAGAAATTATTAGAAGATGAAATACACCAAGATTACATGGCTTTGTCAACAGGGCAAATTATTTCCTATTATCTTAGATACACACGCAGTATCTCTCTGCATAACGGCTGAAGAGTTTGAAGAACCTCTCAACCTTTGGTCAAATTCATTGGCATAGTCTGTTTCCATGGCTTCCCAATTAGAATAACTGACACTTAAGTTGCATTATTCATCGCAAATGAATAGCTAGAATCAATCTAATCGAGAGTAACAATTTGGCTGATCTTGAGAATTATTCTACTGCAGAGGATATAGATTAAATTGCATCTACCCCAATGTTCCTAAAACATTTTGGAAGTGGGGAAAACAAAGCAAAACAAAACCAAACAAACAAAAGCAAAACTTCCAAAGTAGTCCTAGTATATTTCATCTTCTAATAATTTCCACTTTTTGCAAGCAAGACCAATAAGGGCCATCACTCTTTTAGGTGTCATCATGTTTTCTAACTGTAAAAAACCAAGCTTTATCTAGATGGATTTTCTCTCCTATTTATAAATTTGAAGAAGCTCAGACAATATCAGGGTCAAAACAAAATGTTAAATTTGTGGTTCCTAAAATTCCTGTGGCAGAGACTGCTGGTTCTAGGCCTATTCTATCTTACATTCACTCTTTCCTCCTGATTACACTCTCAGTTTTTTGTTTGTTTGTTTGAGACAGAGTCTTGCTCTGTAGCCCAGGCTGGTGTGGAGTGGCATGATCTCAGCTCACTGCAACCTCTGCCTCCCAGATTCAAGCAATTCTCCTGCCTCAGCCTCCTCAGTAGCTGGGACTACAGGTATACACCACCATGACTGGTTATTAATTAATTAATTTATTTTGTATTTTTAGTAGAGATGGGGTTTTGCCATGTTGGCCAGACTGGTCTTGAACTCCTGACCTCAGGTGATCCACCCACCTCGGCCTTCAAAGTGCTGGGATTACAGGCATGAGCCACCACACCCAGCCAATTCTGTTTTTGAATCTGAGTACATTGCTGTTTAGAATAGAAGACATTCCAGCCTTCTTTGCAATTATCTGTAGTCATGTGAAGTTCCAGGCAATAATATGTAAGAGGAAGTGTGCAAGCACCCACACTTACAAAAAGATACTTAAAAAGGCTGCTTAAGGAGAGCTGACCCAACTGGAAGGAAGCTCCTCTTGCCCTTTCTTCCATTCTGCAACGTGGATATACCAGTGAGAGTTCTAGCAGATGTTGTGGACCATGAGGTGGCCTTGAAAATGGAAGTTATGTGTTAGAGTGGCAAGGCAAAAATACAGAAACCTGGAACCCAGATGACACTGTGGAGCTGCCATCTCAGCCCTAAACCACACATCTAGCCTGGCTGCTTTCTTGCTTATATCACTGTCATGTTAGGGTTTTCTGTTATTCTTGGTTGAATCTAATCACAGGGAAGACAGTGCTCTGTTAGGCTTTGGTCTTAACTGGAGTTACTCACTACAACCTTACATTCAAACTGGTCTGACAGATTTCTAGTTTTACATCTCTGGATGAATCACCTATGATTGGAAAATTAAATTAAACTAAATTGAAATAAATTAAGTCTGAAAGAGACTGACGCATGTAGCAAAGTCCACTAGAGCAGCCCTTTGTTAAGAGGATGACTAATTGCTTAAATCTAGTGATTAACCTCAAACTTTCTTGAATACCTAGGCCTCCATCTTTGGGTACTTCAAGCTCTTCCAGCTCCATGACTCATTCATTTAGATCCAGTACTTCTCTCTTATCCTAAAATACTTGTTTCTCTTCCTATGGTCTCTAGCAGGCCTATGAGTTTTCAACGGCAAAGATGAGAACTCTTTCATTTTTGTTTTCCCAGTATCTGGCATTAAGTTGGCAAACGTTTGTTGAATTAAAACATTCATGCTTCATTGACAGTAATGTTTTCAGTCCATGAAAGCATTTAAAAAAATTATAACTTGCAAACAGACTGTAAGAAAAACTATTTCTCATCAACATGTTTGTGTCAGTAAATCTGGGTTTCCAGAGACCCACTGAGGTTAGTGTAAGTTGCCATAAATACCTCAATTTTAAGAAATGCATTTCCCACTGCCTCCATATTTTAACTTTTCTGAAGTGATGATGTATCTTATAGTCAATGTGTATGTTTGATGGAGTATTTCTCCCCATTATCCAAAGATATCAAATTGATGTTATGTCTTATAATCCATGGTGTCTTAGAATTTAGGAAATATGGCATTTCCATTTTGGTCTGGGGAGTCTGGGAATCCCCAAGGCTCTTTCAGAAAGTCCATGAGGTCAAAACTATTTTTTGATTAATATTATGTGCATTTTGTACAGTGGGGCTTTCCAGAGGCTACCTCAGGCTACCGTATCTTCAGTTTTAAAAAATTCACACTTTTATTTTCTAATAAGGTAAATATTCACATGATAAAACCAACAAAAGAATAGCTCACTGGGGCTCCCAATGATTTTTAGAAATGCAAAGGGGTCCTGACACCAAAATGCTTGAGAATGGTTATCCTAGAGGAAAGAAACAGTGAAAGACACCACT
The DNA here is from genome assembly GCF_037993035.2 of Macaca fascicularis. Taxonomy (NCBI): domain Eukaryota; kingdom Metazoa; phylum Chordata; class Mammalia; order Primates; family Cercopithecidae; genus Macaca; species Macaca fascicularis. Next base: position 130,666,478 of record NC_088395.1, read on the forward strand.
CTATTATATAAGGGTTTCCTTGAAGCTCATTAAGAAAAAAGCATGTATCCCTCCTAAGATAGTTCCTGGGGCCATAAGTCCTGTCCAAAAGCTTACTGAGAGTGGCTGAAAATCTTCACTTCCTCTAGAGACCCAATGCCCGATGGGTACCATAAAAGTTTGTTCTTACAGGCTGCCTCAGAACAATCAGCACGTACACACTCTCTATGAGTCTGCTGTGTAATTGCCACTACCTCATCTTAATAACAGGCATAATTGCTCTGAGTTTCCGTTGACCCTTTCTTGCATCTCCTCTCTGAAGCCTCAATTTTGGAAATGGCACTTGTGAATACACAGAATGTTTAACCACTTCCAGTTTTCAATTTACAGTCAAAGTCATCTATCAGCAGGAGATGAAGGCCCAGTGTGAAAACTACAGAATGTCCTTCAGACTCCACAGCTAATTTGTTTGTAAATTTGATTGTTATTGTAAGGAGAACATATTGTACATGATGCTACTTACATGATGCTACTTGCCGATTTACTATTTGTGTCTCTATTTCTTGGGTTTTATCATTACAGCTAAAGAACTTAACCCTCTCAGCCCTTCTGGGGGTGGGGAAAGGAATATGAAAACGTTACTATGTTTTTTTTTCTTTTGAGTCTCTATTTTAATTTAATTTTACATGAATTCATTAAATATCTACTGTATATCTAGCACTGTGGGGGATACACATACAGAAGGAGAGGCAACCAGAGTATAGTTCCAGGTAATAAGAAATCAAATTTGAGGCTGTGTGATGAGCCCATAAAGTCTGAGATAATTCAGAGCAAGGACAGGACCTCTGCTGGTCTTAACACAGTAGGAAGTGAGACTCTTGTCCTCTTGAGATCCAAGGCTCTGCTTGCATAGGAGCCAGAGACTTATAAAGAAGCCCCTGGAATCATTCTGCAATTTGTTTCTGCTGAGAAGTTGCAGAAACTTGTCTGTTGCAGGTTGTTAATATTATAGTATTGGCTTGACAGGACAGACCAAGCTTCCAATTCCCTTTGGCACCTAAAGCAATTTACAGGCCAGAAGTATGACTGCACGGCTTTTATGAAATGGTCTGATTTCATTGATCAGCCACTATGAGATTATGTTTTCATTTCTGTAGCTACTGCTAACCCTTCTTTCTGTTATAATATTTCAGGAAGAAACTATTAAAAATTTTCACCATGGATATGTTAAGATATAAGTGGGCTGGGCTCTGAATGGGAAGGTAAACATCACAACTCATGATTGTTCTACTCAAAAGTTCATTTCAAGTTATACTAGAATTCCACAGATTGTCTCTCTCATCTTAACTCTGTAATGTTTCCAAATGATAAGGACACTAATAAAAGCAGATGGCCTAATGAACATTTAGAGGGACGATTTAACTGGTCATATTTTCATTAGGCCTCCAGTGTGCTTCCGGGTTTTGCCCACCACTTCCTTGTGTGTAATACAAAACTGCACTCACTCAACAGATGGCCCAGATCAAGCTTCATGCTTCTAGAACTCTGGAGATTGGCCACCTGACCACTTACCATGTGTATAGAATCATTTAAGGAAGAATGCGGGCTACAGACTTAAGCCTGAACAAAAGCAAAAAATGGTGATGAATAGTGAATACCTGAGCTTCAATAAAAGGGGAGGCAAAATCACTCTCACATACAGCAACTCTGGCTGAGGTCTCCCAATAACAGGTTGTTACAGATTCAGTAATGATGAAATCCTCTGTGATAAAAAGTCCACTCTAATTAATGTTTCATCTAAACTGTAAGCATATCTGAGTGACTCCAGTAGCAACAATGACATGAAAATCTAACACCTCATTGCACAGTGTGCTAGTTATTAAGCTATTGTCTCACAACTCCTAACTCACCCGTTTAAAGATGCTGCTTTGTGATGCTGGGGTTGGGACTCAGCAATCTACATTTTTCTTTTGCCAGCTAGATTTCTGATAGGTCCTGACAATATGGAAAATAAAGAGATTCTAAGAAGCTAAAGGAAGGAGAAGGGACTTGATCTTTCCTGCTTGCTTTCTGTTCCTGTCAGTGTCATCTCAACAGTAGCCCTTCATCCTGGAAGCAGTACCTGGCTGCACTTCCAGCTCCTTTCCCTACTCTGAGAATCAGTCTCATTATGCTGCCTCAGAGGCACCAGAAGCAACCGGCTGGCATCTTCTTCTTCTTCTTTTTTTTTTTTTTGAGATGGAGTCTCGCTCTGTCGCCCAGGCTGGAGTGCAGTGACGCGATCCCGGCTCACTGCAAGCTCCGCCTCCCAGGTTCATGCCATTCTCCTGCCTCAGCCTCCAGAGTAGCTGGGACTACAGGGGCTTGCCACCTCGCCCAGCTAATTTTTTGTATTTTTAATAGAGATGGGGCCAGCTGGCATCTTATTCTCAGAGGACTAGGTCCTACCTCCATGGAGCAAATTCTCCAACTTTCTAGGTTCTGACAACCCCAACCTCTTCCCTTTGTTTCTCCAGAGATATGGTGGCCACTTCCTGAAGATACTATCTCTCATTTTTTTCCCACCCTGTAACATCTGTGCATCACATTCTCTATATTAAATCCTCTCTGTTAAAATAATGAATGCACTTTCTGTTTTTCTGACTGCGTCTTTTTTTTTTTTTTTGAGACTGAGTCTTGCTGTATCCCCCAGGCTGGAGTGCAGCTGGCGTGATCTTGGTTCACTGCAACCCCGGCCTCCTGGGTTCAAGCAATTCTCGTGCCTCAGCCTCCCAAGTAGCTGGAATTACAGGCACCCACCACCACGACTGGCCAATTTTTTTTTTTTTTTTTTTTTTTTTTTTTTTTTTTTTTTTTAGTAGAGATGGGGTTTCACCATGTTGGCCAGGTTGGTTTCAAATTCCTGACCTCAAATGATCTGCCCACCTTGGCCTCCCAAAGTGCTGGGATTACAGGCATGAGCCACTGCGCCCAGCCTCTGACTGCATCTTGACTAACATTCACAACCTTAACCCATGTACAAGGATAGAGGAACAGCAATACACTATTGTGGGTCAGTGGTAACAGAAAACTAGTAAAGGTGAACAGGAAGTAGCAAGGACCATTTTGGCCCCAGAGAACTTATTAGTCAAATAGTTCCCTTACATATTTACTGGCCTAGGCACTTCCTAACTATATAGGTACTTAAATTGCTATGAAAGTCCAGAAATCTACTGTGCTTGCATGTTATAAAGTTGGTTGTGAATGATTTTATCCAGAGCTTCTCTGACTCTGGAAATGCCATGTTTATGTCATTATTCTCTAGAAACTTCTCATTCTTGCAATTTTTGAGAATGATTTCATGGTGGATCACGTGACTCTCCCATATGTTATTTGGAGACACAATTCTGGACCAAATGGTTCATGAAGTTGCCCCGTGACAACATTTCCTATGTGCTCAATTGTTAACAGTAATACATTATATATTTACTATTAAATTTCTTTTATATTCACTCTTGCTAGTTTTCTTGTCAGACATTGCAATTACTCCTTCAGAATCCTCTTCTCATTGATTTGGAGTTGGAAGTGTGTTTTGAGATGCACCAAATGAACCCCTGCTCTTTGTTATGTATCTCAAGATAAACACGTTTCAACAGGTGGAGCCTGTTGGTAACATTTTATATATCCCCATGTTTACTTTTCCAAACACACCAACTTTTGCATGAAAAGATGGCATTCCCGCTGACAGCCAAATAACTTTCTCTTTGAGTTGTATTTCCATTTGATAAAGAGGGGTTGGCACTGATTTGTGCACTTTACCCTCTCATAATTAATAGAGAGTTGGAGTAGGTTTAAAGGTACAGTGTAGTCTGAAATTTAGTTAGGCCAACTGGCTTGCACTGGGACTCAGCACAGGATGTTATCCCTAAAACCCGAAGACACTAACCACTGAATTTACTTCTCAAACTCCTGGCATCAGGTGATCCTCCCACCTTGGCCTCCCAAAGTGGTGGGATTACAGGCTTGAGCCACTGCACCTGGCCTCTGACTGCATCTTGACTAGTATTCACAACATTAACCCACATACAAGGTTAGAGGAACAGCAACACACTATTGTTGGTCTTCTGTATCTTAGATACTTCTGTATCTTAGAGAGCTTCAGGTTCACCTCAGGTCATGGCACCTGCTGAGCAAAATGTGTGGAAGACAGAGTGGTTCAAAAGCAGGTTTGCAAGCCTTGCATCTTGTGACTTGCCCTGAACTTTGAAGATGCTTTTCCTCTGGTGCTTAATAGTTTTAATAAGAGCTAACGTGCCATTGTCCTTTGTGTGGAAAGAGGACACTGCTGAGGGAGTTTTATTTATGTGATAAATTATGTTTTCGATATAGCATTGAGCACGGTACTTGACTTTTATTTTAAGGCCCCTGACAACTCTGGCTATTTGCTTGTGTGCAGACATTTCAGCAGAATTTGGATATGCTGGAGCTGAAGATGTTGGCCTGCTGTTCTCTACTTACATAAACAACCTGAGCTGTCACTTTGGAGGGAGCAATGGAAATATCTCTGATAACAGGTTATTATATTGTGATTTTACCTAAGAGATGCAAGCCTGAAAAACGCAGTTAAAAAAAGGTTTAAATAAATTTGGAGAAAGGATACAATATTTAAATGAACTCTGTGGATAATCTCATTGCATTGTTTCTCCCAGTTTATCATTTTGTTAAATTTGTTTTCTTATATAATAGACTTAAGAAAACTGATAGATGTGTTGGAAACATGAATATCTTGATAAAAACAGAAGTCATTAGTCAGAAGAAAAAATTCATGACCAAACTTGCTTCAAAAATCCTAGGACACTGCTTTCTTCTTATGATGTATCAGCTTCTTTCCTTTTGATTTCCCACTTAGCTGGGAGCCTTTTTGTTTTGTCCTGGGAAAGTCATATTCTTCATAGTGACCTAGATAAACTCTGTCTTCTTTCTTATCTACTCTAATATTTATTTGTGTGTGTGTGTGTTAAATTTACCCACTTGGAATGGCTGCAGGCCACCCACTGAATGAGCTGCTTTTTTACTTCTTGATTTCAAAGAGATGGAGGATGATCTAAAATCTTACATTCACAGATGTATAAAACTCATACTGCATTCCAGTCTCAGCTCCATAGTCATCACAACACTATATGAAAGTAGAAAGAAAATGAAATATTTGGGGCACCATTCAATGACTATAGTGAACATTTATTAAGTGATCTAGATAGAGCTTCACATCAGCATTAGGGAGACAAAACATTCTGTGAAGGTCACAGCAGGTTAAGATCAGTCTCTGGAACATATGTTTGCTATAGCCCATCACACTCACCTACAGATCGATATATGCCTCTCTGTAAAAGGTACACTTATGTGAAAAGGACAGAAGGGAAGATTATACAATTTCTCTATCAGTTCTAAACTTCTTCTTGGTCCTTTTTATTCTAGTTTTGTAAGCTATCAGTTCAATTCTCTTTTGTGAGTAGAAGGTCAAATACTACTACTACTGCTATTACTAGTAATAGTAATAAAAACAATGATAAAATAATAATCTATTGAACACTTATGAGCCAAACACTTTGCTAAGTGATTTATGCATATTACCTAATTGAATTCTCACAAGCTCCCTATGGGGAAAGAAACATTATCACCCCCATTTACAGATACAAAATTTTTTCCCAGGGGCACACACCTAGCAAGTGGTGGATCCAGGATTTAAACCCAAGGCAGTCTATATTCCCATACCATTAAGCTTTACTAACTTTACATATTGGTATAATTACAAAGAACAGTCTACCCTAAAGGCCTGATTTTATCTCTTGCATCCTCTATTAAAGGATTAGAGAAAGGTTTGGCTCTTCTTTGCAGTTCCAGAAGGTGTTTTTCTGCGTTTGACAGAGCCAGGAGACTAGGTCTGGGCTGCATAAGCAATAAATAACATTATGCAAAAATGCATTTGAATTAGAGACTGACAACCACAGATATTACAAAATCAGAAAAACCACCTTGCAGACTTATTTGGTTCTCGTGTCCTCCCATTTTAGCAAGTGTATGATGAATCAACAGAAAATATGTCATGAAGATGCCAATTAACATGTTACATCATCTCTTTTATTTGTAAAGCACTTCATACTTTTCCAAGTGCTTTCACATTAAAAAAGAGAGGCCACTTAATCAACAATTGGGTCATTTATTTAATTAGCCTTCATAAGGAGGAATAAATAACCAGCTCCAAAATTCTAGTGTCAGTTTTTTACATCTAGTACTGAATCCAAAATCATAGAGAACCTTCATTTGGGTCACGAAATAGACAAAAATGATTTAACATTTTTTTTTCTGTATTACCATCTTTCAGAGGAGAGCAGAATGATTCAGAACGAAATGTTATTTTTCTAAAATATAGACCTGGTAACTACAAATCGTGTTTATTTAGCATTATTATGTAATTTTCAGCCATAAACTCTAATGGATCTCTCATTTACAGGTGAGTAATAATGTGGAGAGCCACTAGGGACTCCGAAAAAAGCCTTTTAAATGACTTTTGGTGCTGTTGTCAAATCAGAGTCTAAACAACTCTTCCTGCCATCTCATGCTCTGTGACAGCATAATTTGATTGCTATGTAGGCTGAAGTTTGTGCCACTTTCCTTCCACATGCCTACCTAACTGATGTGGCAAATGTACATATAAAAGCCAAGGTTACATGTAATGCCATATGGTCTCTTTTTTCAGTTCTGATCAGCTCCAACAATTTATAGTTGCAAGTGCCTTTCAAAAAAGAAACTTCCTTCATATGTGTTTTCTCATTTAACTGACATGACCTCCTTAGGAGACATTACATGTTTTTATCACACTTTTTAGTGGTGGAGAAACTCAGGCTCAGAGACCTTAATTAACTTGTCTGAGGTCTCACTGCAAATAAATGGCAGAATATGGACTCACACCCAGGATTGTCTATGCTCCTTCTACTAGAACACTCTAACTTAGTCAAAGGAAAATAGGTGAATTAGGCAATTGTCCAGAGAACTTTGGTAAAACATGCCTCTGTACTCCTGAAGAAATATGAATAATTGTTCCAGGCTTATAAACATGCCTGGTAGAAAGTTTGCTCATTTTTATTCAGTAGTCATCACTTTCTGATTTAAATACTTTCACATTTAAGGTAATTGACATATTGAGGTCTTTGAGAAGAGTGTGGCTAAGTTAACAATGCCTTCCTGCTATGGTTGATGTAGATTGAGCTCCCTCTTTATCTTGTAGGAACTAACACTTCCCCCAGCACTCCCATTTCTGCATTTATAATATGAGCCTTTGGATTAGCAGGAGGAATTGGCTGTGACTCGTCGTTTGACTGAGTGCATGTGGCTCAAATAAATAGAACAGAACATTGCTGATTTAGGATGCTTATGTTTGGACTCCTGCAATAGCCAATTTCTGAGCAGTTAAAATTGCTGCTCTATTGTTGTGGTCTAGGCATGAGAATAGTGAAAGAAAATGGGAAAATACACTGGAGGTTTGGTTGGTATGGCTTTTAATGCCATCTAATCTATTAGTTGATAGTTACTATGAAAATGGTTGATTCAATTGGTTAAACTAACCATGACCAATTAGGATAGAGTAAATGTTTGGCATAAGGGCCACCAAATAACTTTTTTGGTTCCATTCTACTACTCCCTGGGCCTCATTAATTTGCTGTTTGATCTTCTGTCCACTCTCTAATCTTCATCTTATCCTTTATTCACCTCTCTTTTTCTCCCACCTATTTGTGCCTACTGCACACTGGTATTACTGGCCCTTGAGAAATGTGTTTTCAAATATTTCAGATATCTAGCTTTCATCTTCCCTGTCTTGCTGTTTACCTGCAACTTACTCTTTCCTTCTACCACATGTCCTTATGTCTGAATTATCTGGAGTGTGGCCAGAGACCTTTTCTTTGCTTTGACAGTGAGATAAGTTCCATAGTAATGGAAACATTGAGAGGGTGTGGTAGGGGTGGAGGTGGTGAGATTTTCATCTTTGGTGGCAAGAACTTTTAAAATAAACTTTCTTTTCTTTTTCCCCTGGGAGATCCCTTTATTCAGCAAACTTATTATAATTCAGATTTTCTTGATTCCCTACAGAGCTTCACAAAACTCACAAGTCTGTCCCTGCAGGGAATTTCACTTATAATGGCCTTCATTTGAAAGATCTAATTCTGTTCTCTTTCAGTGTGCACATGGGAGAGTGATGGAAGTGCACAACGAAAAGCAAGTAACCCAGTTGAAAGTTGAGTTTCAATATCATCTGTATCAGTATCACTCAGGATGATGAAGGACATTCTGTAAACATGAAAGGGTTGGCAAGGGAGAGAGGGAAAGACAATGACAGACGTTAGGCAAGAGTTTAAGAAGGGGAAAAGAAGGTGCCTTTTCTGTTAAATAATTTTTTTTGAGACATTGTTTCACTCTGTCATCCAGGCTGGAGTGCAGTGGCACAATCACAGCCCACTGCAGCCGTGTCCCCTGGGTTAAGGTGATCCTCCCACCTTAGCCTCCCGAGTAGCTGGGACTACAGGCATGCACCACCATGCCCAACTAATGTTTGTATTTTTTGTAGAGACAGGGGTTTTGCCATGTTGCCCAGACTGGTCTTGAACTCCTGAGGCTCAAGCGATCCGCCCACTTCAGCCTCTGAAAGTGTTGGGATTACAGGCATAAGCCACCGTGCCTAGCCCTTTTCTACTTTAAAACTATTGTTTTGTTTTCTTTTTTTTCCACCCAGATTGCTGTAACTTTTCATGCCTGGATGACTATATATATATGTGTGTGTATTTAAAACAACAGAAAATGCTGAACCCAATTGTATAAAATTAAATTGACATGTAGATTTTGAAGAGGAGGCTGCATATTACCCCTTCTGTAGAGCTGTGGTTATTTTATCCGAAGCTTGCAAAAAAATCTAAGGACAAGAGAAAGTTGTTTTTTCAGTTATGTAGAGAGCAGAGGACAACCAAGGAAGGCAGAGGTCTGCTGCTTGGGGCAGGTAGTATAATACTGATGGATGAGAGAGAGGGGAAGGTTTTGTTTTCTCTGTTAAGGAGAATGACTACAGAGAATATTGATTCAGAGTTACCAAAGCCCAAAATGGATGAAGGGATTGTAAAAGAGCATCTAAATTCTTTAACTGAGTTCAAGTTTTCTAGCTAGGAAGAATCACTCCTTAGAACATGCAAATTGGGTTTAGAACTTTTTGTATAAGTATTGAGAAATGGTGGGCACTAGAAGACTAGAGATGGTTAAATCTAATTCTTACTTCAAGACAAATCAGAAATGTGCCCCACAACCTGCAAGGAGGGAGCTTTATGTTGGTTTAGAAAAGATCTTCAATTGTATTATTAAACAGTTGTATTTTTAGCTCTTAGATGAGGAAATGATGTTTACAGATACTGTGAGTAGAAACAATTTTTTTCAAGTGGCTCTTATTTCTTTTTAAACAGAGTTACCAACCTGGTAAGGTTTCTCATGATACCTTTATGGATAAGTTGGGGAAAATATCAGTGAAGAGAGTGGATTTCAAACTTGTTTTGACTGCGACACTCACTAAGAACTGTATTTTACACCATTATCCAGTTGAAATAAAAATATTATTAAACAATACTCACCCTCATTACACATGATACACCTTGATTTTTAAAATTGTGTTTTATCTTTTTAAAAAGCTGGTCATAGGCCATTATATTGATTTCCCAATGTATTATGAGGAATCACAATGAATAGGTGAGAGTTCAAACACATGGATTCATAACCTAACAGATAACTAGTCTACTGGTGCCACAATTGCATCTACCTATCCATCAATTTTATAATGGATGAAGGCATAGAAAGCATTCATCAAATACTTAGGCGACACAAGGCTGGGAAGGATAGTGAAAATATTAGATGATAGCAGAAGAATATAAAGAATTGGACTAACTCAGACAACATGGAATTGAATAGAGACTAAGGTAGGACCCAGCAGTATGTTGTAAATCACTAAGTGCAAGCATAAGATGAGGAGATGGGAATGAGAGATGTGAATTTTTAGTTTTCTGTAATCACATCACATCATATGTGATATAGCTGTGAAAAAATCCCAGTCAACTTTAGCTGTAGTTTTCTAATCTGTGCCCTTTATTTCTTTATCATTTTGCAAAAGTGCCTTTGAGGTCACTATGCAAGCTACCACTGCATGGAAGTAAGCTTGAATAAAGAAGGTTCTGGGACACCACCTCTTGTTTGAATCTGCTGTTTGCTTCTATTTTATAAATTGAGACTGATTTGTTTGAAGTAAATGTTCTGTGGCTAAAGGTTTTTTTTTGTTTGTTTTTTTTTTGTTTTTTTTTGTTTTTTTTTTACAATCAATGGGCAAAAGGAAAAGAAACAATATAGAAAGGGAGTTGTGACAGTTCCCATTCTACCTCTGAGTACTCAGAGCACATATGGATTATTTTATTCATTCTGGAAGCCATGGTGTCTTCCATCCTGGAAGAATGGTGAAGGAACTCAAAACTGTGTAAAATGAAGTATAGTTAAATGAAGTGTGAATGTGACTTAAGAGGCATGAAAGAGTTGTTTTCTTGTACTGAGAGGGCTGTCATGTAGAGGAGGCAGTTTAATGTAGTTTGGTGAAAATAATGTGGGCTTTGGCATCAGGTTGACTAGGTTCAAATTCCAACTCTGCCATTTATTGGTTGTGTGACCTTGACCAAGTTACTCAATTCTTCTGAATCTTGTTTTTCATATGTATTAAAAACAGGGGAACATAATACCTATCTTGAAGGACTGTCACGAGGATTAGTAAGATAATATATATAAACATACCCAGTATAGTGCTTGATTCACTAGTAGATTGATCTCATAGAAAACAGATTAAATTTATAATTCAAGAAAGCCTGAACAGTTGCAGTAAGACTGGATGGTGAAAGTTAAAGGAAGACAAAAAGTTAAAGGGATCCAAGAAGAGCTTGTCGTCAGAGGCATTCAAAGATGGAATGTGCTGCCTGGGGGAGGTAGTAAATTCCTTATCACAAGAAGCATTTGAAAATAGGTTGGATTGTTACTACATGGTCAGAATATTCTGGAGAGAAGTCAGGCATCAAATGACTGAGAAGAGTAAGATTCCTAGTGGACTAGTTCAATAGATGTAATATATGAGTACAAAGTTTGCTCCTCCAAAGAATGTTACCTTCCTTCCTGCGCAACTATGGATGATGCTTCCCCTACCCCGTTATACCCATCTGACAAATGGGTGCTATTGGAAACCAGTGGGAAACATTGGAAACCAGTGGGAAACATACAAATCATCCAGTAAGCACTTATGAAGCACTGGCTGTGTATCTGGATGCTCTAGACAAACAGCTCCAAGTGTGTACCTTATGGGCAGTAGGTCAACAGGATTTCCTATGCATGCAAAAGGTCCATCTTGCTTGTGTATCTCCTATTGGGCTGACTTTGGGAAAAGCATTAGGCTGGCTCCAAGGCGTAACTTGCTATCCCATCAAGAAATTTGCTCTAACTCCCAATTCCATTCTAGTCAGGCATCAGATGGAAGTGAGTTACCAGAGCAGGATGATTCAAAAGCAGCAACAGAAATAAAGCACCCAGTCTCTTGATAATCAACTTATCTCCTGAAGTGAGAGGCCTGGTTGCTTATAGCAGTGCTTACAAAGGGCAGTTATGCTTCAGAGTTTGTACTGAGAGCTCAGTTTCAGATTTCAGTAAATCAAAAAAAGATATTGATTTTGAACAAATGGATGATTTTATTGTCAAAGCAAATTTCATTTCCTGAGACGATTAGGTTTTATTAAACTCTTTCCTAACTGCCACTAAACACACATTCTGTGAATAAACAGCATATTCTTCAACCAAGTGGCATTTGTCATTCAGCTAAATACAATGATATTTGGTCATCTCCAGAGGCTGGAAAAATGCACACTTGGGTTCAGAACGTTTGTGCCAAAATCTTAGTTATATCACTCAATAACTCTATGGCCATAGCACAATATGTAATCCTTCTGACTAACAGTTTTCTCCTCTGGCAGATGGGGATAATAATACCTACCTCTCAAGGGTGGTTGGGTTGTGTAGATAAAATGGAAGAGTGTAAATTAGATTCTTAGCATAGTTCCTGGCACATAATGAGCTCTCTATAAGTGGTAGCAGTTATTCTTAGGCTTACTATAGGACTTAATGATTTGCTAAAGATTAGGACAAGCCCTGAGAACTGATTCTTCTTTGGGCTTAGGTTTGCCACAGAAAAGTGCAGAAGATGAAGGCAAGTAAGATGAAGAGGACCATTCTCTCACATCACTTTCTAACCTCCATAGGTACTATGCTAGCATAGATGGGCCTTTCTTTGTTGGAGATCTTTTGGTTTTGAAATGCTGGAATGCTGGAAAGGTAACAAGAAACTTTAGATATTTGGTTGTATTTCTGTGGAGACACCTTTGTGGAGTTGGAAGGAACTTTGAGAAAACAGTTGGTCCATTTTCCTGGCTCCAGAGAGGCCTGTATGTCAATCATTCATAGATTATTGCTATCCAATATTTGCTTGAAAAGTTTCAAAAGGTGGGAACTCCACAATTTTTTTTTTTTGTAATATATGATGCTGCCACATAGTGTTAGAAACAGTAAGCTTTTCTTTTTTTTTTTTTTTTTTTTTGAGACAGAGTCTCGCTCTGTCGCCCGGGCTGGAGTGCAGTGGCCGGATCGCAGCTCACTGCAAGCTCCGCCTCCCGGGTTCACGCCATTCTCCTGCCTCAGCCTCCCGAGTAGCTGGGACTACAGGCGCCCACCACCGCGCCCGGCTAATTTTTTGTATTTTTTAGTAGAGACGGGGTTTCACCGTGTTAACCAGGATGGTCTCGATCTCCTGACCTCGTGATCCGCCCGTCTCGGCCTCCCAAAGTGCTGGGATTACAGGCTTGAGCCACCGCGCCCGGCCAGAAACAGTAAGCTTTTCTTAAGGTCTGATTCAAATCTTCATGTTGCAGCATAGGCCTCTATTTTCTCTCCCGTCCATTCCTGTCAGCAGAAACAATGCACTCTCATTTAGACATTTGTCTGTGCCCTCACCCATCAATATATTTTGATTTACTGAAATATGAAACTGAGCACTGTGTAAGCTCAGCTGGATCACTGTAAGTACTACTATAAACAACTAGCGCTTTGCTCTTGGTGGGTGTTATGAAGCTCCCTGCTCAGCTTTCTTCTCTCTAGCTGAAGATGGCCCATGTTCTTAAGTACAGTCATGGGAAACATGGGTTGCCAATCTGTCACACTTGTCTAAACAGATGGGAAGCTCTGGTCATAATGGCTGAGCATCTAGGAAGCTGTGCCACAGACAGGCTTTCTCCTGGTAAACTCTCTGTCAACTGACCCATCAATTTCATTTGGTGTGCTCCAGCTTTAGTCCACCTGTGCCACACCTGGGTGCTGATTTTCCCACACCTGGGAGCTGATTTGTTTCAATGCCAAAGCCTCTTCTTTCCAGCCAAACATCTCAAAGAAGTGATGTATTTTCTGTTTCTCCATTTCCTTACTTCCTACTCTGCCACTGGTATCTGACTCTCATTAATTAGCACTCTATCAAAGGCACTCTTATCAGAGGTTTTAATGCTGTGAAATCTGATGGCTTCTTTAAAAAGCACCTCATTTTTCATGATCCCTAAGCAGCATTTGATACTGACCATTCCCTTTCTCTTGAAAAGCTTGCTTCTCTTGGCTTTTTTGACACCTTCATGGTTTTCCTTCTAATTGCCAGGTCTCCTTCTCTCAGCCTCCTTTGTAGGCTCTCATTCCTCAGTCTTTTCTTGAATACTGGTGTTCCACAGAGCTTGGTCTTAAGCCTTCTCCTCTTTTTTATACTACGTACCGTCCGTGAGAGAGCTCATCCACTCCCCTATTTACCATTGCCATGTGTAAACTAATAGCAATCACAACTCTAATATGTAGTTAGACCTCAAGCTTTAAACCTGTATCCAATTTCCTGCCAGATATCCCTATCTAGATGCCACACAGGCACTCAACGTACCCCAAACTGAACCCATCATCCAACCATCATGCAAACCTGCTTCTCTTCCTCTTGTATTCTCTGTCTCAGTAAATGGTACTACCATACACATGTTCCCTCTATTCTGAAATTGTCAGTCAACAAGTTCTTTGATATTAGCTCCAATGTTTAACTAATCTATCTACCTTTCTATGATATTTTAGGTTCAGTCATTCATATTGCTTGCCTATGTAGCCTGCGTAAAGCTGAGCAGTGTCATGGAAAGTCTCATCCAGAGTTGTATCCCAAAGAAATATCAGCTGAACATCCAAAAAGCATTGGAAAACAGCTTAATTTTTATAGCAGCCCCTTGGAAAAGGGCTGATCATTTCTATATTGATATGTTTTGTCCTTGTCATACCTGGATTTCTTCAACTGCCTCTTAAGTGGTCTCCCTGCCTTTAGTGTTATTTTGCTTCACTTGATTCTCCATGCAACAGCTAGAATGATCTCTTAAAACTGATTTCCATGCTTAATACTATTTTTAAAATGCATTTCCTTTCTTTTTTTTTTTTTGGAATAAAGGGAAACTTCTTCAATAGAATAAAGAACATTTACAAAAATATCCCACAGCTAATGATGAAAAATTAGAAGCTTTCCCAGAGCAGGAGCAGGTCAAAGATTTCCCCTCTTACCACTCCCTTTCTTTTTAAAAAAAAAATTTTTTTATTATACTTTAAGTTCTAGGGTACATGTGCAAAATGTGCAGGTTTGTTACATATGTATATATGTGCTATGTTGGTGTGCTGCACCCATTAACTCATCATTTACATTAGGTATATCTCCTAATGCTATCCCTCCCACCTCCCCCCCACCCCACGACAGGCCCCAGTGTGTGATGTTCCCCTTCCTGTGTCCAAGTGTTCTCATTGTTCAATTCCCACCTATGAGTGAGAACACGTGGTATTTGGTTTTCTGTTCTTGCGATAGTTTGCTGAGAATGACGGTTTCCAGCTGCATCCATGTCCCTACAAAGGACACAAACTCATCCTTTTTTATGGCTGCATAGTATTCCATGGTGTATATGTGCCACATTTTCTTAATCCAGTCTGTCATTGATGGACATTTGGGTTGGTTCCAAGTCTTTGCTATTGTGAATAGTGCTGCAATAAACATACATGTGCATGTGTCTTTATAGCAGCATGATTTGTAATCCTTTGGGTATATACCCAGTAATGGGATGGCTGGGTCAAATGGTGTTTCTAGTTCTAGATCCTTGAGGAATCACCACACTGTCCTCCACAATGGTTGAACTAGTTTACAGTCCCACCAACAGTGTAAAAGTGTTCCTATTTCTCCACATCCTCCCAAGCACCTGTTGTTTCCTGACTTTTTAATTATCACCATTCTAACTGGTGTGAGATGGTATCTCACTGTGGTTTTGATTTCCATTTCTCTGATGGTGAGTGATGATGAGCATTTTTTCATGTGTCTGTTGGCTGTATACATGTCTTCTTTTGAGAAGTGTCTGTTCATATCCTTTTCCCACTTTTTGATGGGGTTGTTTGCTTTTTTCTTGTAAATTTGTTTGAGTTCTTTGTAGGTTCTGGATATTAGCCCTTTGTCAGATGAGTAGATTGCAAAAATTTTCTCCCATTCTATAAGTTGCCTGTTCACTCTGATGGTAGTTTCTTTTGCTGTGCAGAAGCTCTTCAGTTTAATTAGATCCCATTTGTCAATTTTGGCTTTTGTTGCCATTGTTTTTGGTGTTTTAGTCATGAAGTCCTTGCCCATGCCTATGTCCTGAATGGTACTACCTAGGTTTTCTTCTAGGGTTTTTATGGTTTTAGGTCTAACATTTAAGTCTCTAATCCATCTTGAATTAATATTCATATAAGGAGTAAGGAAAGGATCCAATTTCAGCTTTCTACATATGGCTAGCCAGTTTTCCCAGCACCATTTATTAAATAGGGAATCATTTCCCCATTTCTTGTTTTTGTCAGATTTGTCAAAGATCAGATGGTTGTAGATGTGTGGTATTATTTCTGAGGGCTCTGTTCTGTTCCATTGGTCTATATCTCTGTTTTGGTACCAGTACCATGCTGTTTTGGTTACTGTAGCCTTGTAGTATAGTTTGAAGTCAGGTAGCATGATGCCTGAAGCTTTGTTATTTCAGCTTAGGATTGTCTTGGCAATGTGAACTCTTTTTTGGTTCCATATGAACTTTAAAGTAGTTTTTTCCAATTCTGTGAAGAAAGTCATTGGTAGCTTAGTGGGGATGGCATTGAATCTATAAATTACCTTGGGCAGTATGACCATTTTCACGATGTTGATTCTTCCTATCCATGACCACGGAATGTTCTTCCATTTGTTTGCGTCCTCTTTTTATTTCATTGAGCAGTGGTTTGTAGTTCTCCTTGAAGAGGTCCTTTACATCCCTTGTAAGTTGGATTCCTAGGTATTTTATTCTCTTTGAAGCAATTGTGAATGGGAGTTCACTCATGATTTGGCTCTCTGTCTGTCTGTTATTGGTGTATAAGAATGCTTGTGATTTTTGCACATTGATTTTGTATCCTGAGACTTTGCTGAAGTTGCTTATCAGCTTAAGGAGATTTTGGGCTGAGATGATGGGGTTTTCTAAATATACAATCATGTCATCTGCAAACAGGGACAATTTGACTTCCTCTTTTCCTAATTGAATACCCTTTGTTTCTTTCTCCTGCCTGATTGCCCTGGCCAGAACTTCCAACACTATGCTGAATAGGAGTGGTGAGAGAGGGCATCCCTCTCTTGTGCCAGTTTTCAAAGGGAATGCTTCCAGTTTTTGCCCATTCAGTATGATATTGGCTGTGGGTTTGTCATAAATAGCTCTTATTATTTTGAGATATGTCCCATCAATACCGAATTTGAGAGTTTTTTGCATGAAGGGCTGTTGAATTTTGTCAAAGGCCCTTTTCTGCATCTATTGATATAATCATGTGGTTTTTGTCTTTGGTTCTGCTTATATGCTGGATTACATTTATTGATTTGCATATGTTGAACCAGCCTTGCATCCCAGGGATGAAGCCCACTTGATCATGGTGGATAAGCTTTGTGATGTGCTGCTGGATTTGGTTTCCCAGTATTTTATTGAGGATTTTTGCATCAATGTTCATCAGGGATATTGGTCTAAAATTCTCTTTTTTTGTTGTGTCTCTGCCAGGCTTTGGTATCAGAATGATGCTGGCCTCATAAAATGAGTTAGGGAAGATTCCCTCTTTTTCTATTGATTGGAATAGTTTCAGAAGGAATGGTACCAGCTCCTCCTTGTACCTGTGGTAGAATTCAATTGTGAATCTGTCTGGTCCTGGACTTTTTTTGGTTGGTAGGCTATTAATTATTGCCTCAATTTCAGAGCCTGCTATTGGTCTATTCAGGGATTCAACTTCTTCCTGGTTTAGTCTTGGGAGAGTGTATGTGTCCAGGAATTTATCCATTTCTTCTAGGTTTTCTAGTTTATTTGCGTAGAGGTGTTTATAGTGTTCTCTGATGGTAGTTTGTATGTCTGTGGGGTCAGTGGTGATATCCCCTTTATCATTTTTTATTGCATCTATTTGATTCTTCTCTCTTTTCTTCTTTATTAGTCTTGCTAGCAGTCTATCAATTTTGTTGATCTTTTCAAAAAACCAGCTCCTAAACATGGAAAGGAACAACCAGAACCAGCCATTGCAAAAACATGCCAAATGTAAATACCATCGATGCCAGGAAGCCATTTTTTGAAGGCCAGGATTTTTTGAAGGGTTTTTTGTATGTCTATCTCCTTCAGTTCTGCTCTGAACTTATTTCTTGCCTTCTGCTAGCTTTTGAATGTGTTTGCCCTTGCTTCTCTAGTTCTTTTAATTGTGATGTTAGGGTGTCAATTTTAGATCTTTCCTGCTTTCTCTTGTGGGCATTTAGTGCCATAAATTTCCCTCTACACACTGCTTTAACTGTGTCCCAGAGATTCTGGTATGTTGTATCTTTGTTCTCATTGGTTTCAAAGAACATCTTTATGTCTGCCTTCATTTCGTTTTGTACCCAGTAGTCATTCAGGAGCAGGTTATTCAGTTTCCATGTAGCTGAGTGGTTTTGATTGAGTTTTTTAGTCCTCAGTTCTAGTTTGATTGCACTGTGGTCTGAGAGATAGTTTGTTATAATTTCTGTTTTTTACATTTGCTGAGGAGTGCTTTACTTCCAACTATGTGATCAATTTTGGAATAAGTGAATGTGGTGCTGAGAAGAATGTATATTCTGTTGATTTGGGGTGGAGAGTTCTGTAGATGTCTATTAGGTCTGCTTGGTGCAGAGTTGGGTTCAATTCCTGGATATCCTTGTTAACTTTCTGTCTTGTTGATCTGTCTAATGTTGACAGTGGGGTGTTAAAGTCTCCCATTATTTTTTTGTGGGAGTCTAAGTCTCTTTGTATGTCTCTAAGGACTTACTTTATGAATCTGGGTGCTCCTGTATTGGGTGCATATATATTTAGGATAGTTAGCTCTTCCTGTTGAATTGATCCCTTTACCATTATGTAATGGCCTTCTTTGTCTCTTTTGATCTTTGTTGGTTTAAAGTCTGTTTTATCAGAGACTAGGATTGCAACCCCTGCCTTTTTTTGTTTTCCATTTGCTTGGTAGATCTTCCTCCATCCCTTTATTTTGAGCCTATGTGTGTCTCTGCATGTGAGATGGGTCTCCTGAACACAGTACACTGATGGATCTTGACTCTTTATCCAATTTGCCAGTCTGTGTCTTTTATTTGGACCATTTAGTCCATTTACATTTAAGGTTAATATTGTTATGTGTGAACTGGATCCTGTCATTATGATGTTAGCTGGTTATTTTGCTCGTTGGTTGATGCAGTTTCTTCCTGGCATCGATGGTCTTTACATTTTGGCATGTTTTTGCAATGACTGGTACTGGTTGTTCCTTTCCATGTTTAGTGCTTCCTTCAGGAGCTCTTGTAGGGCAGGCCTGGTGGTGACAAAATCTCTCAGCATTTGCTTGTCTGTAAAGGATTTTATTTCTCCTTCACTTATGAAACTTAGTTTGGCTGGATATGAAATTCTGGGTTTAAAATTCTTTTCTTTAAGAATGTTGAATATTGGCCCCCACTCTCTTCTGGCTTGGAGAGTTTCTTCCAAGAGATCTGCTGTTAGTCTGATGGGGTTCCCTTTGTGGGTAACCCGACCTTTCTCTCTGGCTGCCCTTAACAGTTTTTCCTTCATTTGAACTTTGGTGAATCTGACAATTATGTGTCTTGGAGTTGCTGTTCTCGAGGAGTATCTTTGTGGCATTCTCTGTATTTCCTGAATTTGAATGTTGGCCTGCCTTACTAGGTTGGGAAAGTTCTCCTGGATAATATCCTGCACAGTGTTTTCCAACTTGGTTCCATTCTCCCCGTCACAATCAGGTACACCAATCAGACATAGATTTGGTCTTTTCACATAGTCCCATATTTCTTGGAGGCTTTTTTCATTTTTTACTCTTTTTTTCTCTAAACTTCTCTTCTTGCTTCATTTCATTCATTTGATCTTCAATCACTGATACCCTTTCTTCCAGTTGATCGAATTGGTTACTGAAGCTCATGCATTTGTCATGTAGTTCTCATGCCATGGTTTTCAGCTCTATCGGGTAATTTAAGGACATCTCTACATTGGTTATTCTAGTTAGCCATTTGTCTAATCTTTTTTCAAGGTTTTTAGCCTCTTTGTGATGGGCTCGAACTTCTTCCTTTAGCTTGGAGAAGTTTGATCATCTGAAGGCTTCTTCTCTCAGCTTGTCAGTGTCATTCTCTGTCTAGCTTTGTTTCATTGCTGGAGAGGAGCTGCGTTCCTTTGGAGGGGGAGAGGTGCTCTCATTTTTAGAATTTTCAGCTTTTCTGCTCTGTTTTTTCCCCATCTTTGTGGTTTTATCTACCTTTGGTCTTTGATGATGGTGACATACAGATGGGGTTTTGGTGTGGATGTCCTTTCTGTTTGTTAGTTTTCCTTCTAATAGTCAGGACCCTCAGCTGCAGGTCTGTTGGAGTTTGCTGGCAGTCCACTCCAGACCCTGTTTCCTTGGTTATCAGCAGTGGAGGCTGCAGAAGAGTGAATACTGCTGAACAGCAAATGTTTCTGCCTGACCGTTCCACTGGAAGCTTCATCTCAGGGGGGTACCCGGTCGTGTGAGGTGTCAGTCTGTCCCTACTGGGGGATGCCTCCTGGTTAGCCTATTCAGGGATCAGGGACACACTTGAGGCAGTTTGTCTGTTCTCAGATCTCAAACTCCATGCTGGGAGAACCACTACTCTCTTCAAAGCTGTCAGACAGGGACATTTAAATCTTCAGAGGTTTCTGCTGCCTTTTGTTTGGCTATGCCCTGTCCCCAGAGATGGAGTCTACAGAGGCAGGCAGGCCTCCTTGAGCTGCAGTGGGCTCCTCCCTGTTTAAGCTTCCAGGCCACTTTGTTTACGTACTCAAGCCTCAGCAATGGTGGGCACCCCTAACCCAGCCTTGCTGCCACCTTGCAGTTAGATCTCAGACTGCTGTGCTAGCAATGAGGGAGGCCCCGTGGTCGTGGGACCCTCTGAGCCAGGCGTGGGATATAATCTCCTGCTGTGCTGTTTGCTAAGACCCTTGGAATAGTGCAGTATTAGGGTGGGAGTGACCTGATTTTCCAGGTGCTGTGTTTCATGGTTTCCCTTGGCTAGGAAAGGGAATTCCCTTACCCCTTGAATTTCCCGGGTGAGGTGATGCCTCGCCCTGCTTCAGCTCTTGCTGGGTGGGCTGCAGCCACTGTCCGGCACCCACTGTCTGACACACCCCAGTGAGATGAACCTGGTACCTCAGTTGGAAATGCAGAAATCCGCATTTCCCTTCTTAATGCTGTTATTGTCTCCTCATTGTCCAGTATAAACTTCATTATGCTTATAAGGCCCTTCACCATTTCACCCTCACTTACCTTTCTAGCTTCATATCTCACTACTCTTTCATATTCTTTTCGCCATTATGTCCTTTTGGTTCAGGTATAGATGTTAACTGTACCTGTTGAGCCCTTCCTATGCATGTTCCAGGAGCACACAGTCTACTGTGGGAGACCAGTTGGATGCACAGTTTGCCAACAAAGATCAAATTACATTTAAGCATGGTGATACTAAATTCCAGTAAGGGAATGAAGCAACAGTGAGGACTAGAGCCATCAAGGAAGGTTCCCATGGAAGAGGTGAGGTGTGAGGAGGATGGAGAATGGGATTTGGACTGGCAGAGGTACTTTCAGACTGGGGGAAAGGGGCCACGAGAAGTAGGCCTCTAATAAAGGTAGAGGGTAATAATCTGGACACTGATCAATATAGTATCCTTGTTCTGAGCCAGTCTGGGTGGACAAATTGGAGTTACTTTTTAGTGTGTCTCAGGCACAGAACAGGAAATGGTGGATAGCAGCAGAGTTACTGGCCAAATAATCTGTACATAAAACCTGCTTTCTTTCCTGGTAAATCCTGCTGGCTTCTACCATCCCCTTCTCATACCACACAACCTCCCTTGCCTCCAAAAGATTTTACTGTATCTCTAAAGCTAAAGTTGTGTAAAGAAAGGGGAAAGAGGGTACTTCAGAGAAACTGAGGCTTGGGATGAAATGCCATAGAGAAAAGTTTCTGTCTCCTGGTTACCAGGGCTTCTTTTCAGTGGGCTGCATTGTACATCCCAACCTGAAAAGGGTGAGGAGATTTTATAGTGGGAATTATGTTTGGAAAGTGTCATGTGAAAAATAACCCATCTCATGGTGATGATGATCATATGTTCGCTCTACTAAGACAAAGAATTCTCTTTCAACATAACTTTTCTACACAGAAACAGAAAAGTTGTTTAGAGTTGACTGATTGCAATACTAAGTGCCCTGTTTTAAGTTAAAAATATCCCACAAGTGAATCATACATGTGCATCTTCTCTCTCCCCCCTCCTCTATACAAATACATTCACACCCTTCTTTATTGCCATAAATAATGCTCCTTTTCCTTGCCTTCTGCAGCATTTTGAATCATGGAAAGTTAGACTATTCTAGGACTTGATAGCCTGATCCATTCAAATCTCTATTAAAAAGGGTTTGTTCATTTTGTCAGTTTTCCAGGCCCAACTCCCCATTTCACTTTTGTAGTTGACTATATATGAACATTTCTTGAGTTTCTGGGGCAGGGCAAGGGCACACAGAGAAGAAGAAATCCTAAATAAGCTAGTGTTTTATAGAGATGTATGCTCAAGGTGGGTGGAGGTGGCAGGAGATCTTAGGGTCAATGACTAAAGCAAGGTTTCTTAGGGGTGTGTTCCTTTTACTTACTAATATGGTTTTGCTGTGTCCCCACCCAAATCTCATATTGAATTGTAACTCCTACAATTCCCACATGTCGTGGGAGAAACCTGGTGGGAGGTGATTGAATTATGGGGACGGGTCTTTCCTGAGCTGTTCTCGTGATAGTGCATGAGTCTCATGAGATATAATGGTTTTAAAAATGGGAATTTCCCTGCACAAGCTCTCTGTTTGCTTGCCGCCATCCATGTAAGACATGACTTGCTCCTCCTTGCCTTCCGCCATGATTGTGAGGCCTCCCCTCCGTGGGGAACCGTAAGTCCAATAAACCTCTTTCTTTTGTAAATTGCCCAGTCTCGGATATGTCTTTATCAGCAGTGTAAAAATGGACTAATACATTTACCTTGTTTTTCTAGGTTTTAGGTGGTATGACAAATGAAGCAACAGGAATATCATAACTGTGGGGGACACTGCTCATTGCCTCCCCAGTAGAAACCCTTTACTCCTTGCTAACAGAACTCTGATTTTGGTTTAAGAATCAGGTAGCAATGTGCTCAGGGAAGGGGACCCACTTCTAGAGGGTCTGAATCCACTATGTAATCCCATTTCCCCTTTGCCAGTGACCGGTGAAGGCATGGGCATGTGATTCAATTCTGGCCAATGTGACACAAGAAGGAAATCTGCTGGCATCTTTGCTATCTTTGGACCTCTCATTATGTGAGATAATTAAACGTTGTTGTTTAAACAACTTTTAGACAAGTATTTTATTACTTGCAGCCAAGACCATCCTCTCTGATATGCTAATCAATTTGAAAACTCTCAACATCCACTTTAATTTTTTTGAAAATATTATTTAATAATCTACTTTATTAGGGTCACAAATTTATGGAATGTTAGAGCTGGAAGGTTTGAGGACTGTCTAATCTATTTCCTTCATTTCTTGTTTCTGCAGACTAAGAAAGTCAGACATTGAATGTTGGGACTATGCTGTATGCTCTATAATCTCTTTAAATGTCTAACACTGATTTTGTAGAATTGTGGTAAAATCAGAATTTTTGACCCAGATGAGAGCTACACTGAATTTTCTTTTATCCTCACTGGCTTAAAAAACAAAAACAAAAACAAAAACAAAAACAAAACCCAAACCCCAAAAAACAGATTTCCTAAATAACAGTAAAATAGATCTCAGAGGGGATATTGCTTTTACTTAAGAAAACTTCCAAACATCCTAGAAATAGCTATTTATATACACGTGAATAACAACATGCTCATATATTCATTAAAAAAGATGTCTAAAGAGCCGTCATAGTCACTATTTTTCTAAATTTCAGTCACTGTTTCATTTAAAAATAATAGAATTACATATCTTAGAAATATTCAATAAATGAGATTGGCCTTACCTTCTGATTAATTCAAGTTTGAGAGACTTTACTTAATTGTATGTCAATATTCTACCTGACATTACTTCCATCTTTGCTTACCATTTTCTCCCAACTAAGCTTTTCTAATGAGGAAAAAAGTAACTTACATAAACAGAAACTTCTGCTATCTGGTGTTATAACAGATATACCAGGCTTCCATTCTACCTAATTTCTACATGAGAAAATTGTTATCCATTTCCATGATGCCAAATGACAATAACACTTGAAAACCAGTGGTGCCTACCTGAGTGATGTCCATTCCTGAGTCACAGCTCAGTGGTTGTGTGGAAGTCAGACCATTTGAGCCGATTACAGTTGCGATCACAGCATTCTCATCAATTTTGCGAATCATAGTCCCATCCACAAAGTAAATGAATCCATGCCTATCAACTGTGATGCCTGTTGGGAAAGAGCAAATGAGCATTAGTAGTCTAGTGAACCACATTTGTACTAAGTTCTGTATTTTGAAAAAAGCTATAGCAATGGAAAGGCATTTTAAAGACATATAGATTAAGTTTTGCTCAGCACAGACAGTACAGTAATGGGAGAGGTTTGTTGGGGCGTACATTCACTTCGTTGTGTATTGAGAAGAAATGACAAAAAGTCACATGCAGAGATAAAGCCAGGTCTAATAATTTTGTTTTGTCCAGTTTTACATTTCCACCCCCTTGATACTTGCTTGCCCCCACAATTAAAAATCATCTTTAAGTGGGAAAAGACAGGGAGATCATGTATATTACATTTCTTTTAGGGTGCTGATGCACATGCTGCTGCTTATTTTCATGATTGCATTAGCAAATAACTGACTTGAAAAGCATTATAATTATTTTCATCAATTCAGACTTTGTTAAAAGGGAGTTTGTAATAACTCTGATAAACTGGGCTGAGTTTTTTCTCCATATTATCTATTAAGGGGGGTTGGGGAGCAAAATTATAGTATCACAAAGGGAATGGCTAAGTTTCTAGAAAAGATAAAAGCTGATAAAAATTTTCACAGTTTTTACACACTGTGTTGATCACAGCCTGGTTTCTTAAAATTTTTATTATAATAGCAGTTCGAAGGCTTGGGTTCTAATACTGAATACCCCACTTACAACTAATGTGTGACTTTGAGTCATTCATTTGCAAATTTCAGACTCTTCTTTGGTAACATAGGGACAGGATCATCTGCCTTATTTAGCTAAAGTGATCTACTGCTCTGGTTTGGCTGTAACTGAGGCAGAGATCAGTTTTAAAGCTAGGACCATCCTTGACAAACCAGGATGAGCTGGTTACTCTATATCTTGTTTTTTGTTGTTGTTGTTGTTGTTTCTTTTTTAGGGAGTTTTGCTCTTATTGCCCAGGCTGGGTACAATGGTGCAATCTCGGCTCACTGCAACCTCCGCCTCCCAGGTTCAAGCAATTATCCTGCCTCAGTCTCCCAAGTAGCTAAGATTATAGGTGCCCGCCAGCACGCCTGGCTAATTTTTTGTATTTTTAGTAGAGACAGGTTTTCACCATGTTGGTCAGGCTGGTCTCAGACTGACCTCAGGTGATCCACCTGCCTTGGCCTCCCAAACTGTTGGGATTACAGGCGTGAGCTAGCGGGCCTGGTCCTAGGTTGTTATATCATATGAAATAATACATATAAAAAGTATCAGATACACTTTAAGAACATATGGCTCTACTCCTATTTCCCTCAGAGCTTTTGACAGTGCTCTTGAAAATAACCACATGGCATTTTTCAAACTAGTCTACAATTTAGTCTTTTCCTCACTTCCCTTTATTTAGGTTTGGTGAAACTCATTGAATGGATGTTAAAGTCAGAATTTCTGTGCTAGCAAGCATGTCCTTTTAACACAACACAACACACAAACACACACACACACACACATATGAATTTTCTGGCAAAATGTGAACTCATCTAGAGTCATTTTATAAACCCAACTTAATAAACTGCTTTTAGATGAACTAATTCATTGGCAGGAAGTTAATATTAAGACTTGGCTTTATGGTATACTTTGATTAATCCTGATGTTCCTCATGAAGTATTAATTGTTAACATCTATAAAAGTTACAAATTCATTTTAATGTCCCCTGAATACTTCTAAAGTCATCTATGTTTTGGTGAGTTCTCCAAGGAAACCATCATATCCAAACAATGGATTTCCATGTCCATAAATCCCTTTATGATTTTTAGAGGCATAAGGACCCTTAAGGTGGTTTATAAAAAGACTTTTAAGACTGGGGCAGGTTAAATGATGATGGCATATGAACAATTATTTAATATCTAGAACATTTTGGGTGAGGATGAACCAAGGGGGAACTTCTGCCTGTTATTTTTGTGTTTTGGCAACACCAATTTCTTGATTGCTTAAAATCTGGTGTGGTTTGTGACAGACCTATTATTTAGAATCACCTTCTATGACCACTATATTAAATATTGCTGAGTATAAAATTTCAAATTTGGCTGTCATAAGGGGATAGACTGAAAGATCAAGACTCAAGACTCAAGTCTGGAGACGGAAGGACTGAGAGGAGTTGTGCTCGACATGTACGAAATCATGAATCATTTACTAAGCACTATGATTTCTAAATCATAGTGACTGTCACTATGCTAGGCTCTGTGAGGGTATGAGGACAA
Source organism: Macaca fascicularis (assembly GCF_037993035.2). Taxonomy (NCBI): domain Eukaryota; kingdom Metazoa; phylum Chordata; class Mammalia; order Primates; family Cercopithecidae; genus Macaca; species Macaca fascicularis. The sequence continues at coordinate 130,692,812 of NC_088395.1, forward strand.
AGAATCTGGTGACACTGAAACTAAGACTAAGAGGAATACTCTGGAACTTTAGTAAGTTAAGGATATTAAAAATAAAATGAAGTGTTGCTCTTCTGAGAAGGTAGTAAACCTAGAGGATCTGATCCTCTAAAAATTTGAGCAGCTTCACAAAAGGTATAGAGAAATAAATGTATTCTTAACTAGTATATGTGGGAAGGTCTTTACATCTCTTTGCTGATATCAGGGAGGACAATTCTTTTCTTTGACTACCACACTTCTCATCCCATCAGAGTGCAAAGTTTAGGATGATCCAGGGAGGATAATCTGGGACTTTACACAGTGTTCTTACTTTTACTTTTTGTGAAGATCTAAACACTGTGAACTTCTTTCTCTCTGTTCATGTCAGCTGAATTCCACAGATGAGTGCCCTTTGAAATAAGTCTGGGCTTATTAAATACTCACTATTTGCCTTCAGGGCTTATTCTGCTGACAGTTTGTGGAATATTTTCCTTTCATATATTTGTGTAGCAACTTCTTTTATCATGGTCCAAATTCCAAACATACTTCTTTTTCCTTGAGAAGCTTTAATTAACTTTGATTGGGTTACACTTATGTTTGGAGTTGAAAAAGAAAGAGTAGAAAAGGCTTTGAGGAAACTATGTGATAGGTGCTTCATAAATGTACCTAGGCATATTTTATATGTACATATTTTCCTCTCATTTGCCTTCCCTTACCAACCAATCAACCTACCAACACATAAATTCCCCAAACAACAATTTTGCAGCCTCTTTGCTGGTGAAGTTTAAGGGGTATTTAATTTTCACTGAGGATAAAAATCAAATTGGAAACCCCAGGCAGGAAAAAGAGAATAATATTTGTCCATCATTTGGGGAGGTTTCCCCTCCCATAATGCTTATTGTTATAACCCAGGGATAGTGATGACACAGTAGATATATTACTGCTTGTCAGAATGAGTGAAAGGAGGTGACACATTCCCAGTATATATTTTAAGCTTTATTCTTTGGAGATGGGCATGTGAGTGATTTCAGATCACATAAAGCCAACTGGGGCTAGCAAGATCTGCAGATTCAATTTACTTTCCAGTTTTGATATTGTTGTGCCCAGATCTCCAAAACTTGGTAACCAATGTTGTGGGCATAATTTGTTCCAACGGTGAGGTTCATTGATGTGCTCACTGACAGCATTTTCATTAGCACTTAAAACACAATCAAAGGTACAGTCTCTGGATGAGAAAAGATTTAAAGATTTAAGCCGTACTAAGAAAACCACTTCCAGGTTTAAAAATTTTGAACCAGAATTCATTTACAAAGCAAGTAAAAATATAGAGATCTCCGATATTACCACAAGGTTAGGCAGTGATGCGAGGCAGGTGGAGGTGGAAGCGGGAAGAAAACACACAATAGCTTGAGTCCCCTCACTTTAAATCTGAATTTAAAAATCCCCCTGCACCAAGGAAAACATCGGCCTCAGATGCCCAGACAGCATGTTTAGCTTGGAGCACATTTTTACATTTGGGAGAAAATAAATAAATCATTGTAAATTAGTGCATATAATGAAAGTACTGACAGACCATAACCTGGAAGTGTGAATGCTGCTGTCTCCATTCATCAGCATTAAGCCCTAACAAGCTCTTTCTATGGAGAGACCTGCTCATAAATAAAGCGCATCTTGTAAAAAAAATTATTCACAACATCCCATGCAAAGTAGGGGATATTATATAATATGCGAACTGCAGGCTCTTTTCTTTGTGAAGCATTGCTCTGTATGAAACCGCTGCAAATTATAGGCGAAATTATTTGACTTCTTCCCTTGTCTTATTATCCTCCAATGAATAAATACTATAATTCTTAAGAAGACAATTGCCTAAAGCTGGGGCAGCCTGGATAGTTACTTATAAATTTATCACCTGTGAGGGGAAAAAGACGTTACTGATCAATACTGAAGGAACAGGGGCATCCTGATGTAATCACTGAGAGTCCAGATGTGGTGCTTAATAGCCTGCAAATAGTAGCTAAAATCCCAAATTAGAAAACAGTGAAGATCACAGTTTTTGGCTGTGTAGAATGCCAATTTCAAATGTTGGCAGAAGGCATCTCTGTACTTAATTTTTTAAAATTACAGCTGTTGAGGCCACCTACATTTTTATTATTTCTATATAAAAAATGAAACATCTTTCAGAATATAAGCTTTGGAAAGCAGTCATAACATTTTCTTCATCTATAGCCCTAGCAACAAGAAAACTGAAATACTGGATGTTTTTTGGCCACAATCTGCTGTTTAATTTTATGAGACAAAGATAAATGGTTAAATCAACTTCCAGGGAAAGTCCTAAGCCTAATATGGTGTCAGCTCAATCTCCAATACTGAGAGTGCTGAATTGTGTAACTGATTCAAAAATATTCTTTAAGCCAAAGAGAATTTTTCTTTGTTCATGTGCATTCCAATTCTCTGAAAATTGGTATTATATGTGTGGTATATATGGAAACTCTACTAGGCAGAAAAGTCCATTCTTCAACCCACCTGACTACTGTCCACTTAATTACCCTCTGGGATCAGAAAGGGCCAAGTTACTTATGCGTAATAAGCCTGGTAAGTTCTCTCACTGTGTAGCCACTAAATGGAACTTCTAGAACTTGGAGGGTTTACAGATTTCTGTGTGTCAATAGAGGTTGGAAGGAGGCAGAGCTTAATGACCGGCTGAGATGATTTCACTGTGTGGTTAACAATGGCATCATGATTTCTCCAGTAGGAAACACTAATAAACTCACTGTAATATTATATGACTAGTGAATAGTGAGTTATTTAATCAGATATTTTGTTTAGTAAAATGCTATAGTACATTCTACATAGTAAAGGTAATTTCCAAAGAACATAAACACAAATTAAAAATGATAAGCATTCAAAGTAATATTCTGCAGACTGGAACGTCTTCTTTTGATTACTCAAAAGGCACTTCAAAGGGCTTCATAGTCATTATAAGGAACAATAAATTTGTGGGCTAGTTAACTAAGACTTCGGATTGAGAGAAAGACACGATGCCAGTGTTTAGCATTTGTCTTGTCTTCAGCTCCTTCTGATCCTCTCAAAGCTTTAGACTTCAGTTTTGCCATAAGGCAAAGTGAATGGACAGACCTTTTAAATCCACCAACCACTATTTTTCTTAAAGCTTACTGAGAAAAATGTTTTCCTGTTTACTCATTAACTTATTCAAGATTTATTTTGCACCCTCTATGTGTGAGGCACTGTCCTAGGCAATGGGAGTACAGGAGACTATAAAACAGACATGGCATTGCTTTTAGAAAGCCTGGAAACTGGTAGAGGGAGACAGAGAAATAACCACGCAATTACAATGCCATTAGATAAGCACTAGTTTGGGGTGAAGTCCAAGGTGCCATCGGAGCATCTGGGGGATGGGCTGGGGAAATGAAAGTCCCAAGTGATTTCTCAGACTTAAGTGATAGGTAAGCTGAAATTTGAAGATCCATGTTGAATTCTAGATGAGCCTAGTATGTATGAAACCCAGGTAAACACCACTGAAAATCCATGAAAGATGACTAATATTACTAAACAATAATCATTTCCATTTGCCAAGAATACTATGATATTTCAGGTACTGTGCTGGATTCCTTACATAGATTTTCTCATATAATCCTCACAACAGCCCTTTGGAGTTGTACTAATGTAATGTTTTATTTATTTTTTATTTTTTTTTTTTGAGACAGAGTCTCGCTCTGTCGCCCAGGCTGGAGTGCAGTGGCCGGATCTCAGCTCACTACAAGCTCCGCCTCCCGAGTTTACGCCATTCTCCTGCCTCAGCCTCCTGAGTAGCTGGGACTACAGGCGACCGCCACCTCGCCTGGCTAGTTTTTTTGTATTTTTTAGTAGAGACGGGGTTTCACCAGGTTAGCCAGGATAGTCTCGATCTCCTGACCTCGTGATCTGCCCGTCTCGGCCTCCCAAAGTGCTGGGATTACAGGCTTGAGCCACCGCGCCCAGCCAATGTAATTTTTAGATGAGGAAATGGAAGTGCAGAGAGGTAGAGTAACTAACTCCAGGTTACATACCTAGAAAATGCTGTTTAAAGCGATGGGTAAAGGACTCTCTGTTCAGTAAATGGTGCTACAATAACTGGCTAGCCATATGCAGAAGATTGAAACTGGACCCCTTCGTTATACTGTATACAAAAATTAACTCAAGATGAATTAAAGACTTAAAAGTAAAACCCGAAACTATAAAAACCCTGGAAGAAAACCTAGGCAATACCATTCCAGACATAGGCATGGGCAAAGATTTCATGGTGAAGACGCCAAAAGCAATTGCAACAAAAGCAAAAATTGACAAATGAACTTTTATACAGCAAAAGAAACTATCAACAGAGTACATAGGCAACCTATGGGAGAAAATTTTTGCAAAATATGAATCTGACAAAGGTCTAATATCCAGTATCTATAAGGAACTTAAACAAATTTACAAGAAAAAAAAACAACCCCATTAATAAGTGGGCAAAGGACATGAACAAACACTTCTCAAAAGAAGACATACATGTGGCCAACAAGCATATGAAAAAAAAGCTCAACATCACTGATCATTAGAGAAATGCAAATCAAAACCACAATGAAACACCATCTCACACAAGTCAGATTGGCTATTATTAAAGGTCAAAAAATAACAGATGCTGGCAAGGTTGTGGAGTAAAAGGAACGCTTATACACTATTGGTGGGAGTGTAAATTAGTTCAACCAGTGTGGAAGACAGTATGGTGATTCCTTAAAGACCTAAAGACAGAAATACCATTTGACCCAGCAGTCCCCTTACTGGGTATATACTCAAAGGAATATAAATCATTCTATTATAAAGACACATGCACATGTATGTTCATCATGGCACTGTTCACAATAGCAAAGATATGGAATCAACCTAAATGCCCATCACTGATAGACTGTATAAAGAAAATGTGGTACATATACACCATGGAATACTATGAATCCATAAAAAGGAATAAGATCATGTTCTCTGCAGGGACATGGATAGAGCTGGAGGTCATTATCATTAACAAACTAATACAGGAACAGAAAACTAAATACCACATGTTCTCATTTGTAAGTGGGAGCTAAATGATGGGAACACACAGACACATAGAGGGGAACAATATACACTGGGGCCTATTGGATAGTGGAGGGTGGGAGGAGGGAGAGGATCAGAAAAAATAACTAATGGATACTAGGTTTAATACCTGGGTGATGAAATAATCTGCACAACAAACCCCCATGACACATGTTTACCTATGTAATAAACCCGTACATGTACCCCTGAACTTAAAGTAAAAGTTGGGGGGGGGGGAAGAAAATGCTAGTTTAATAAAAGTTTGTCTGAGTTTAATGCCCATTCTCTTAACCACTATGCCATGTAGCTTTAATGAGGTTATCAATTGCTTTACCATGGGGGTGGGGTACAGACTGGCTTAAGAAGGTTCAGAAACTCCATGAAATTATCGGTAGAATGTTTTGTGTATGGGTATTATCATGGGGAGAGAGAGTCCACTGGTTTTGTTAGATTGTCAGAAGGATCTCTGACCCATCCCAAAAATTGTTAAGAATTCTTGTATTCCTATAGATCTCTTAGACTTCTTCAGAATTATTCTTAAAAGGTATTCTGTGGCTTCATCTTCACAGAGCTGATGAGTTTCAAGAAAGTACTCAAGAGCTTCCATGTGGTGGGGAGTTCGGTGATTTTACTATTATCATATGAACTACCACCTAAAAAGGAGACCCCACGCAATGGGATATCAACTCACCTAGGTCAAAATAGCTTTTATTAAAAAAGATAGGGAATAATGAACGCTGGTGAGGATGTGGAGAAAGGGGAATCCTCATATATTGTTGGTGGGAATGTAAACTAGTACAGCCATTATAAAAATGGAATGAAGGTCCCTCAAAAAACTAAAAATAGAACTATCATATGATCTAGCAATTCCACTACTACTACTGGGTATATATAGAAAATAAATGAAATCAGTATATCAAAGAGATATCTGCACTCCCGTGTTTACTGCAGCACTATTCACAACAACCAAAATATGGAATCAACTAAGTACCCATCAATAGATGAATGGATAAAGCAAATGTGGCACATATACACAATAGGATATTATTCAGCCATAAAAAGAATTAAATTTTATCATTTGCAGCAACATGGATGGAACTAGAGGTCATTATGTTAAGTGAAATAACTCAAGCACAGAAACACAAATATCACATGTTCTCATTGATATGTGGGAGCTATAAAAGAGAGTAGATTAGTGGTTACCAGAGGCTGGGAAGGGTAGGGGAGGATGAAGAGAGGTTGATTAATATTATGCACTATGATAGAAGAAATAAGAACTAGTGTTTGATAAATCAGTAGAGTGATATAGGTTACAATAATCTATTGTATATAACAAAATAACTAGAAGAGAATAATTTGAATGTTTCTAGCATAAAGAAAAGACAACTATTTAAGGTGATGAATACCCTAATTATACTGATTTGATCTTTACAAATTATACAAATGTATGAAATAATCACACATAGCTCCCATATATATATGTATCAATTAAAATTAATAAGGTCCTTCATTTTCAGTATGGCAGAGACAATGCTATGTGTTCATGTCATCCTGTTTCTCTTTCTTTCTGAGAACAGAGTTAGATTACGTTTCTTAGCCTCCTTTCCAGTTAGATGTGGGCAAAAGTAATGTATGCGACTTCTAGGTCTGATCCTTAACGAGATGTCTATTGAGTTTCTTTATGGATTACTACCTTCCACTGTAGGCTGACTGCATGCAGATCATCCAGTAGAGGACTCCAAGGCCTAAGGCACTGAGGAATCACTAGATGGAAGAAGCCTGGTTCCTTGAATCACTGCTTGGAGCAGAGATTCTTCCACTCCCCAGGCAACCCATATTAAATTGTGATGTAAGAATGAAATAAACTACTATTTTTTGTGAAACTATTGAGATATTGTGCGTGTGTGTGTTTAACATGGTTGTTAGCTTGGCTCCAGTATTAACATTCAGCAACCCCAATCCTATTCACCTTTTAAGGCTTTTATAGGATGTTTCCCTTTCATGAATCCTTCCCTGCAAACTCCAGTTCATCGTGGTCTCTGTTTTCTAACCCACAGAAGCTGTTATTTATTTATTTATTTGTTACTGTGAATTCTCCAATCATGATCTGTCTAGGTAATAAGCTCCCTCAGGACAAGAACTGGATTTTAGAATTAGTTTTTATATCTCAAATAATTCAGTACACTTGGGCACAAATGTTCAATAAACCTTCCTAAATTACAGGACTAAATTTCCATGATTTATACTGAAACATATCTACCTTGAACAAAATAAAGCATGCCAGGAGGTCAAGAACTGCATATGAATTTCTCTAGAAATGAGCTTGGAAAGGATGCAGTGACAATGTCTTTGTATAAAGTCCTTTAAAAGGAATACAGTCCCCTATTAATTAGTGATGATTAGAATATGGGAAAAGTGGGGTTGACAACCAAGAGCAAACAGACAAAGGACCATGGATCAAATTAACTGCAAACAAATGTGATCCATGTGGATAGCTACAATGAATAGCTCATGACACCGCTCCCCCCACCATACACACAAATCCAGTTGTTCTGTCAACATAACTTTGTTTGTGATCTTGTGATCTCTTCCGACCTTACCATGTTAGGAGTTCTGAAGAAACAGAAGTGCCTCAAGACTTTTTCAGGCTGATTTTTGTTACAGAATAGCTGTAGGACTTTGGATAATACATTTGACCACTCAGTGTCTTGATTTCCTAACTTATATACTACCTACTACACAAGGTAAAATGGTGTGAAGCTCACAAGAGCCAATGAAATGAAAGGACTTTGAAGAAGATTAAGTATTATGGTGGTGCTAAGTGGTATCTTAATTGCCTAGTTATTGCTATAATTCTTTCTGACAGGAACTTTTCTAAGCCTAGAATCATAGTCAAAAATTACCACACAGGCCCTGCTTGAACATTTTAGGCTTTTCTGTGTTCTGTAAATAAGATTTAAGTCCATGGAGCATTATGCAATCCTTGTCAGTAGGAGAGCACCCTATGTTAGATTCACCATAGAGACAAGTCAGTAGTTAAAAAGAGTTTGTTAGCTCAGGGGAAATACTACACTATTAAATTATTGGTGTAAAAGCCTTCAAGCTTTTATAAGATGGTTAAAGCTTTCATACACAGAATCAAATAAATGAGGTTCCATGCAATGCAACTCACTAAGGAGGACCCTTGGTCAAGGTGGTGGTAATGTCTCAACATTTAACAGTGAAACCAGACACTGATAATAACGTGATTTATTTTTCTTTGCTTTATAGAGGTTGGGGGGTGTGTGTGTGTGTGTGTGTGTGTAGAGAGAGAGAAAGCGAGATTAGGGTAAGTAGATGGTGCTAGTTCAAATTTAAATGCACATGTCTTGTTTTATTTTTGTGTTAGTGTTCCTGCTCAAAAGATGCCTGCAGGCTGAGATTTAAGGGTGCTCAGTATATATGGGCTAAGATAAATGAGGCTTACTAAATCTGTGCTGCATATTTTATATCTCCCCCTTTAGAAATTCCTCAAACACCAAGCAACGATATCTGAGACACTACTCAGATACATTTGAAAGAACTGTCTCTGTCATCCTAAGGAAGGAAACTGCCACACAAGAACCTTAGTGAACAATTAGCCCTAGGAAGGAAAGTTCATTTTTGCCCATGGACCAGCAAAACACTAATTGCAGTTGTTGCACTCTAGGGAAAATGAGTCTATCTCAAAGTCTGTGAATGACCAAGAGGTTCTAATAGAAAAAGCAAACTAAGTATACCTTGTCCTGAATACTCAATAAAAGCAGGATATGAGGAATTAAGCCGATAGTGATTATTATTCACACAAGTGGGGTAATTCAAGAAGAATTAAAATTTCTTTAGGATAATGATTTGCATGTAGTGCCCATTCAAAAACAACACAGAGGGCCCATTTAAAATTCTCCCTGCATCCGTACATCTTGACTAATGAAGCTAGTGCTAGAAAAGAAGTTCACAAAGTCAGGAGTGGTAGACAGTCATTTGCAAAAGGTAAGGCAGGGTAATGAGCACTGCGTGAATACACATTTTAAACCTTTTAAGTGGAGGTTCAAGAGACATTTAGGAGAACTGATTTGGGCTCAATCAAGAATATATGAATATAACAACAGCATATACACACAGATACAGGTACAAATATGATAGCGGAACAAAAAGCAAAAAATAGTCAAAGCAGTTGTTTAATGAGATAAACAACTTCTTTTACTGTTTTTACCTTTCCACACTCTGCCCTACAAGTGTGACAATCTGTGGGCACAAGAATGTGACACTGAGAGGCATTTATAATGCTGGGATGTTTTCTTCAAAGGGGGCTAGTGATTTTCTTAGCCTTGTCTTGATTGAGATTGGAGTTTCCAAGGCCATTTCCCTGTCTTTTTTCCTCTAAACTCAAATACCCAGACAAGTTCATCAGAGCTATGAGAGGTGGAGGAAAGAGCCTGGGGTAGAAGCCAGAAGATTCAGTTGTGAGACTGACTGTGACTTTAACAAATTTAAATAGTCTCCCAGTCCTTAGGTTTTGCCCTTATCTAATGGTGAGTAGAAAAGCTGAGCTGCTCATGTCAGTGGATGACTGTAAAGACCATATAAAATAACTTCTATGTGTGAAATCTTTCTGAAAGGTCAACACAAGTGATGTTAGTATTATTTATAGAGATAGGGTGTTGCTGTGTCGCCCAGGCTGGAGTGCAGTGGCATGATCACAACTCACTGCAGCCTCGAACACCTGGGCTCCAGACATCATTCCCCCTCAGCCTCTCTAATAGCTGGGACCACAGGTGCATGCTACCACACCTGGCAGATCAAAAAAAATTTTTTTTGTAGATATGGGGTCTCACTATGGTGACCAGGCTGGTCTTGAACTCCTGGGTTCAAGTGATCCTCCTATCTCGACCTCCCAAAGTGTTGGGATTACAGGCGTGAGCCACCGTGCCCCATCTTATTTATGTTTTTGATGAATTTTTCTGGCATCATACGGTGGTTTATCTGTTTCCGATTACCTGCTTCAGAATGGCTTGACTTAGACGGCAGGAGCCCTATGTATAATTCTGACAGCATCTCCTCCATGTTGATGGTGATTATCAGTCTGTGCAGGGTCCTATACTATTTCTCCAGTCAAACTGGTCTATGCACTGGCTCTAAAACATACTGCAACTTCCCCATCATTACAGATTTGCTGTACCATTTCCTGTGCCTGGAATACAATTCTGCTTATCTTTCAAGGTTCAGTGCAAGTCCAGCCTCCGAAATTACAATATACAAACTGACTTGAATACTTGCAAATATCCTGATGGAGGCATTTCCTTGTCAATTATATCAAACAATTCCACTGGTCTTGTCTGATGGCAGAAATCTTCTGAACCTATTAGAAAAGATGTGTAATACCAATCCAAGTGGATAGGAATGAGATATAATATGTCATTAAGCTGCGAATCTAAAGCGTGAACTGCAACTAAGAAACTGGGGTGTTTTCAACTGCACTTAAGAATGCATTTTACATACTGAGTTCGGGCCATTTCAACAAATCCATTTCAGGACCACCCTATTCCTCACAGGAAGGGCTAAGTCATTCACTTCCCATTTAGCGTCACCTCTTTATTCTCCACTGGCCTACCTTCTCTCCTTTGCCTTATTCTTTGAACTCTTATTTCTTTTGGAGTTCACTTAACCCATCAGGAATAGAGGTTAGAATAGTTCCTAGTTCTTTTTTATCTTTGTGTCCCGTCCTTTTTCAGATTCCTTCCTTTTTCTCTACTTCTCCCCTCTTCTCATTTTTCCCCTTTTTTTCTCTCCAAACCCCAATCAGCTCTCCTGTCTGTGAATCCCTGTGGTTTTTAAAGTTTATACATGCAACCTAATCCTGTATTTTAGTCTTCTCTAATGAGTACTCCTATGTCTCCCCAATGAGATAATATTCCACTCAAGGGCAGGGACCATATCTTCTTAGTTTACTTATGATTTTCAAATTTGTTGCTGAAAAACTTAACAAAACAATAAAGCTCAGTGAATGTGGTTCTTTTTCTAAGAAGATATACCAGGGGCATGATGTGGATGTGCTAGAGTAGCTAAAACCAGTGGGAATCTTACGAATAGTAAGGTGGGGCCATTGACACGAGTGTCTTGTTGACATCAGTAAAATATATTGAAAGTATTAATTAAGATAATGGCATCTCTGGATTCCTGTCTGATAACCAGTAAGTTTGTGCTGCAACAAGAGATGGTTGTGGTGTTTGACTACAGCATTTAGCATAGTTCCTGCCATACAAGACTACTATATATATATATATATAAACATACTTTATCTATTCATAAAATAGATGATTAAGGTCTATTTTAGAAACATAACAATTTGAACAATTTAAAAATGAGTAATTAATAACAGGCAGTGACTCTGATAAAGGAAGTAAAACAAAACTAAACTGAGGTGTATGAAAATACTTCCAGATGCCATTTTTACAACTGCAATGATTCATTCCTTAATTCAACGGCTGAAACATCTCCAGCATTTCCAGGAACTAGGAAGATATCATTTTAGGGTCAATGCAGAAGCAAGTGGTTTTGGTCATTTGCAAATTGGCTAGTATTTTTTTCAACATTCAATAGATTATTTGAATAATGTCATGCTGTTAAAATTGGATCAGATATACTTGGGAAAAAGTGCCCAACATTAGTAAGAAAAGTACAACAGAAAGAAACATTTTAGGTGCTAACTGTTGATCTGTGGTTTCTCAAAATTTCAAGTATAACAAGTGAAAATCAGAAGATTTCAGAGTAACCCTTCTTCTGTCCACTCTCCCTGGAAATGCCCCCAGTTTTATTACTCTGGAAAGGTGAGATCTTGCCCCAAGTCATGAAATAGTGCTGTGGTAGTAGCCTGCCTGCAGTTCTGATTTTACTTTGTTCAAGAGAACACAGGGAAAGGATTATGAAAACCAATATAGGTAAGCTTAGCAGAATCTACTCTGATGGATTTTGGCTTGGGGAGGGACAAAGCAGACCTATCAATCTATTACTACGGCTTCAATTTCCCTGGGTTAGAGATGCTTTCCAAAATGAGAAATCATTCCTGCCCACTAAGAGAAACTACCACTGTAGTCAGCTTCCTTTCCTGAGTAAATACAGGTAAAATGGGGCACCGGCCCTCCTTCCTTTTTCCCCAAACCCATTAGACTATTTCCCCCAAATGTAGTCTAATAAGCTTTTTGAAAATTGTGTTTCCCCCAAACACAGTCTAATAAGCTTTTTGAAAAATCAAGTGGAAGAGCTAGTAAATGAAACGGGAAGAAAAATAGAGCAAATAACACTGGGGCTTCCTCGCTAGGCTTTGATATTTGAGGCTTGAAGATAACCTCACATTTGAATTATTAAGCCTGTGATTCCTCAGGGGGAAACTTTAAATGGGCCAGAACTCACTCCCAAGGGAACAGTGACTTTCTCTGGTCAACGATAAAGCTGACTCATTATACGGAGGCTCTCTCAGGAAGTTCACTGTCAGCCATTTAGAAAACTCCACATATGGGCACATACTAGAGGTGCTGATGTGATGATCTCCACAGCTAATGGAAGAGCCTCAAAACCAATCTGTTCAGAAAATAATGGATTAATGCAGGGGTCCTTGATGACCCTGCTCCAAGGCCAAAACTGGTGTGTGTTCTCATATGTTGGTACCTGTGCCTTACAGGATGTTAAATATTTTGACCATCATTTTTATATGAGTGAAAGTCTTATTTAAAACAAAATAAAACAAAACAAATCACTTTTTGAAATGGAATAGTCAGGTATACATTTGTAAGTTGATTTCTGACCCCCCCCTTTTTTTTTTTTTTGAGATGGAGTCTCACTCTGTCACCCAGGCTGCAGTGCAGTGGTGTGATCTCAGCTCACTGCAACTTCCGCCTCCCAGGTTCAAGTGATTCTTCTGCCTCAGCGTCCCGAGTAGCTAGGATTACAGGCACATGCCACCACACCCGGCTAATTTTTGTATTTTTAGTAAAGATGGGATTTCACTGTGTTGGCCAGGCTGGTCTCGAACTCCTGACCTCAAGTAATCCTCCTGCCTCAGCCTCCCAAAGTGCTGATATTTCTAAATCCTACTTCTGACTTAAAATGTTTCACAATTAGGAAATATTTCAAGTGATTAGAAAAGTCAGAAAATAATACTACAGACCATCATGCATACACCACCAAAATTTAATAGATGTTATCATTTCCTTCATATATTTCTTTCTTTCTTTTTTCTTTTTGAGATGGAGTCTCACTCTGTCACCCAGGCTGGAGTGCAGTGGCGTGATCTCGGTTCACTGCAAGCTCCACCTCCCGGGTTCAAGAGATTTTCCTGCCTCAGCCTCTTGAGTAGCTGGGATTACAGGCACCCACCACCACGCCTGGCTAATTATTTTTTAATTTTTATTTTTAGTAGAGACGGGGTTTCATCATGTTCACCAGGCTGGTCTTGAACTCCTGGCCTTGTGATCCGCCCACCTCGGCCTCCCAAAGTGCTGGGATTACAGACGTGAGCCACCGCACCCCACACATATCTCTTTGTTAAAAAGGAAATTATATGGATATAGCCAATCCCATCTCCTTATCCCTATCCTCTTTTTCCTTCTCCAGAGGTAACTACTGTCCTGAAGTTAGTGTGTATCATTCCCATGCATGTTTTTATACATTGTCTACATATGTATATGTCCATGAATAATATATAGTATTGTTTTTGTGCTTTAAAAATTTATGTAGGAGATGGATGACAGTGATGGCTAAACAATAATGTGAATGTATTTAATGCCTCAGAACTGTACATGTAATAAAATAGTAAATACTATGTTATGTATATTTTACCACATAAAAAATACGTAAATTATATTACACTTTACATATCCTTTTGCAATTTTCTCTTTTATCCATGCAACATTATATTTTTGACTATTAATGGTTTTACATGCAGATCTAGCTCATTCATTTTTACTGTTGTATAATGTTTCATCATTTGACCAACCCCCTGTTAATGGATTATTAGGTTGTTTCTATCTTTTATACTATAGTTAATATCATAGCACATGTCTTATGCACATGTGTACTTGTGACTGTCCATACACTTTTCTTCAGTCAAGCACCCTCTAGCTCATCTCTCTGATGTTGCAATTTTTCCCCTTTAGTTGAACGATGAATTTTGCAAGTAAACAGAATTAAATTAGGGCTGTGTCTGTACAATAAATGAAGTCTGAAAGAAGAAAATTTGAATACAGTCAAACAATTTTGAAAACAAAATGTTTATTACAAATCTTGAAAATAATCTACTTAATAATAGTTACTAGCTTAAAAAAGTATTTTAATACTTATTCTCATTCTCATCATCATACTTTACTCGGTACTTAATCTGTGCCAGGCACTGTTTAACCCATCTTGTGTCATTTCATCCTCTCTAAACCCATAATGAAGGTAGGTACTATTTCCATCTTACAGATGAAAAAACAGTGGCTCAAATACGGATTCAAAATAAATTTGAACCCATTTTTATCTGTACTATTCCAAAGTCTCTGGTTTTAACTACTGTAAACACTTCCTAAGTTTTCCAAATTTCACAGGGCTCAAATTGGAGAGGCACATGGTATGATTTAAGGGTCACTATAAAGTCTTCCCACCTGCCTTAAATATATTATATCTTTATGACAGGAAGATTTTTCCAGCTGGACACAAACTCTAGAGATGTTAAGAAGATATATTGATAAATCTGACCATATGAAGTTAGAAAATTCCATAGGGTTAAAAAAAGAGAGAAAAATCACAAGCCCGGAAAAATATTTGGAACACATATGAAACACAAAGGGATGTTCTTCTTAATTTCCAGAACAGAAAGGACAACAGCTCAGTAGAAAAACTGGAAGAGGATATGAAAGTGAATTTACTAAAAAAAGAAATACAAATGGTCACAACAGATATGAAATGAGACTCAAATTCATTGATAATTAAAGGAATGGAAATTAAAGTTACAAGCTACAAGACACCATTTCCTGCTGATCAGATGGGCATACATTAGGAGGTTTATATTGAGAGCTGCTGAGGGTATTGCAAACTGGCACTCTGATACACTATTAGTAAGATTGTAAATGTGTTCAATCTTTTGGGAGGACAATTTGGCAATATCTACTACTGCTAAAAATTAACCCTATCTATGTACTCACAAAAGCGCTCCAAAATATATGAACCAGGTTATTCATTGCAGCACTGTAATAATAAAAGATTAAAAACAAGCAAGAAGTATATGAAGAGGCAACTGGCTTAATATATTATGGTGTATCCATACGTTATAATATCGTGCAGCTCTTAAAAACAAAGAGGTAGATATGTACCTGCTTTTATGGAAAGATCTTCAAGACATATTATTAAATAAAAGAATCAGGGTGAGGAGTAATCTATATGGTATGGTTTCCTTTTACGTAGGGAAAAATATATATACAGGTCCGGAAGGAATCTCAAAAGCCTGTTAAAATTGGTTATCTTTACAGGGAGAGACCTGGGTATGTGGGTTTGTGTCAAAGAAGCCTGAAATTTGTTTTGTATCTTTCTATATAGTTAGAACTATCAAACCATAGACATTTATTACTTTTACATTTTTATGTTTCAATGTCAATAGCACTTATCTAGATGGGGGAATTGTGGGCCTTTTAAATTTTTCTTCTTTCTGCTACTCTTTTAAAAAAATAATAAATGTAATCTAAAGATCTTTTACTACTGGCCTGCCAGGATTCCTTCAAGGT
This sequence comes from Macaca fascicularis, assembly GCF_037993035.2. NCBI lineage: Eukaryota > Metazoa > Chordata > Mammalia > Primates > Cercopithecidae > Macaca > Macaca fascicularis. The sequence continues at coordinate 130,708,687 of NC_088395.1, forward strand.
CTTCCATTTAGGTTTCTTCCATGACTTATGGTATTACTCCTTCAGCAGGTCTCCTGTAACATGCTCAGGTGGGAGTAACCCATTGTCAACCATCAGTACTATGACACTCCTTCTTGGAGAGCTGTCATCTATGAAAACAGAGAGCTGAGTCCTCAGAAATCGGGCCATCGGACAAGACAGGGTGTGCGTGTGAGAAAATAACATACATGTATATTAAGAAAAATACAAAAGTTGCATTTTATTTAATAACTAGACATCATCAACTCAAAAAATAATATCTGGTCTAATGTTGAATTATAATAAATGCTCAGAAAATTAAAGAGAAGAAAATAAAAGTCACTTATAATTTCTTATGCTCTTAGTAGCAATTATCATTGCTAACATTTACATATACTCCCTTTCAAACTTTCTCTCTCTATATATAAATATATAATATATAGTAATATATATTATATAACATATAATTTACATATTATCCTTATACCCTTACAGATGAGGCAGCATACAGTACATACAGCTTTGCGTCCTGAACTTTTCACTGAATGTTATTTTGTGAATATCTTCCTTATATCTGCAGGGGTGTACCAAGGTTTGGGGGAGCGGGTGGGAGTGGTTGGTTCTGGGTATAGAGAGTAAGGGGAAGTGCATTTTCTGTTGAAATCTTAAAAAACAATAATAAACCTGGTGAATAGTAGGTCTGTTTTAACAACATTCGCTGGAAATTCTAAATAACGTCAGTGATAAAGTACTCCTACTACTGTCCCATCCCCCTTTAGTATGCCACTTATATCCACCCAGTTCTGATTAGGGAAGAGAGGAGACAAAAGGGTGGATTTCTATCTAGGAGACATAGGCTGAGGGCTGCTGCAAGGGGCTCAGTGTTAGCCAGGGAATCACTGAAAGATGGGATGAAGAGGAGACATTTCAAACATCCCCTATTTCTGCTTAGATCTGTCCAGCTTAGTTAACTTTTAAACATATGCTTGACGTTAAAACAAAACAAAACAAAACAAAAAAAAAGCACCTGACTATGAGTCACTCCTGTTTTTTTTTTTTTCTTTTTTAAACAAAAAAACCCAGAAGCTGTCTTTATGTTGCATTTAACTTATGTCATTAATGATGCTGTTTGTAAGTGCCCTGAGTAGTGACATCTATAAGCCCTGGGCTGAAGTGGCCAAAAATGCAATCAATTGTTCAATTATAAAATAAAAAAATGAACGTCCTTACTCTATTTCCAGCTGTGTTTTAGCCTGTGACAGTGTTAAATTCATGGATTTCCAAAGAAATCTTAGTTTGCTTCATGTTGTTTGAATTTTACACTGTACAACTACTAATTTATCCAGTATTTCTGGAGGATCAATGAAGCTAAAATGATCTTTTATGACTCCGCTGGTGTGGAGTGAATATTCTGCATTCCCTGGGAAGTCAACACACTGTAGACTTCAGATTTCTTCAAAAATCAGCAAAGCATGCTAGACTCACCAGGAAATGACTTCCCAATTTCTTTAATTTTATAGTCAGCTCCATGCATTTGGTAATTGTGAAATTACTGGACCATCTTGTATTGATGGTGGAGAAATATGGAGCCATGATCAAAGTTCAACTCTAATACAGCTTTATGTTTTAGAATCTTAAAAACAAACATTTTGTATGGAAAGAAATGTCCTAATTAACTTCTGAAGAATTTGTACATTAAAACATCTTACCCTGCTGGAGAAGACTGATAAAGCAAACGTACTACCTTCTGCTGAAGAGAAATTGTATTTAGAAGGAACTTGCTATTCTCATAAAACTTTTAATAGGAAGAAGTGAATCAAATTCCTTAATTACCATTTTATGGTTGGTAAAAGGGCAAATTACATGCCATCCATTTCTAAACTTCTAAATGTCTCTGGTGCTTTTAATTAAAGCTGCCATCTAGAAACTACTAAAGCAATTTTACACAATTAGTTATTTATAGGTTACCATAATACACCACTCAAAATATGATTTAAGTGATTTGCAGCCTGTTAGTGTATGATCTCTGTCACTTTTTTGGCAGGGGTGAGGAGGACTCTTCTTTTTCATCAGCTGAGGCAGACAAGAAAGGTGTGACATTGGGGAGCTGTGGTAGGGAAGCAGTCATTTTGGCTAGCGATCTTAAATAAAAAGAGGAACCACAATTCCAAGTTGTCAGTCTTTGCATGTAGGCGTCCAAGTTTCATTCTAGACAATACTGCAGAGGTGAAGTATATCAGTGCTATTCCTCTACCTCTTCCCACTTTGCAGCTATTCTGCCACATACCTAGCACCACACTTCTCCACGCATGCTACCTTCAGTGGTTCCCATCTAGGCTTGTCTTCCTCAGGTGATCTTGTCAATCCAAACATATCCATCTTCTGCTCCATTCCTTCCAGGCTCCCATAAAGTGTTTTAATGAAGAATTAATATGCTGCTCTCATAGACAATTCCCTGTACTACATACTAAGTTCACATCTGAAGAAAATCCTTATGGAATAAATATAATTGTGAAATAGTAGGCTGCTAAGGGAATTACTTTAGTTAGATGGACCTTGTGGGGCTCCCCAAAATACAACATGTACAAGGAACCAACACTAGAATTGCTGCATCTCAAGGTGAGGAGGGGTTGGCTAGTCAAATCACATACAACATGTGAATTCCATCCTACCTTGACTCTTGCTTCTTCTGTGGCACCCATCCTACCTAGAAATTATCAAGTCTCAGATTGACCTACAAGGACATAATGTTTCCTTCCTTCCAAAGTAACTTATTCCATATGTGGGTCACTATTATAATTATTATTACTATAGCAACAAAACAGCAAGACTGATCATAACAGTAGGTAATACTGTTATGTAATACAGTAACATACTTTATGCTGGGTGTCACACTAGGCAATTTACATACATTATCCAACAACTCCGTTGTGTAGGCACTATTACTGGTCTTCCAACTTTACAGATGAGGAATCTGAAGCTCAGGGAAGTTAGGTGACTTGCCTAAGGTCACATATTTAATTAGCATTGGATCTGGGATTTGCATCCATTTCTGTTTGACTCCAAAACCTGAAAAATTATCTACCATGGTATCTGGCCTCTAAAATATTACCTCTGTGTTTACTAGAATCTGATGCATACATGAAAATTAAGACAAATGCGGAAGAAAAAGTCATTTAATAATGCATCCGTGGCTTTATAAAATTTGAATAAACTTAATATAGATCTTCTCAACCATGGATGATACCTAGACTAGACAGGCAATGAGCCAAGGCTAGATGTAAGTGCCTTCCTTTTGTCTGACTTCTCTCACAAACAGCTTATGGCTTTGGGATTGCAACAGAACAGGCCGGAAGGTCCTCAAGTTCCAATTGCTGACATAATCTAAGGCCAAAATCTTTTGACTACCCTAAGCAGATGCATTAGATGAATTGTGCATTAAAACCAGGTTAAGCTCTAATTCTGGATGCATAATAGGCACTAAACTCCTCTGTTAAGGTTACAGTAAGCTGAGAGACCAGTAACAGCATTAGAGACAGAAAGCCCCCTAAATGAAAAGAGCACAAGAACATTGAGGGATAAAGAACAAATATTTTGCCTGAATTTTAAGGCTTTATCAAACATATTTTTTTCAAGATGTTTCTGATTCTCAAACAAGGTTGTTGGAGTAAAGTTCTCATAAGAAATGTCTTGAAACTAGGCTAGGAATTTGGCCGTGGGTGGTAGAATAATGTCTTACCCAGAAGAAAGACTTCAGTAAGTACCTCTCCCAAACCTTTCACACTTACACCCTCATTTTCAGCAGAACAGATCCACTTCTCTGAGAACACTGAGACTATCAGGATGAAGAATCATCACTCTTCTAGCTTCTCCTACCTACAAACTTATCCTCATCCCTATACCCTACACATAACTGCTTCAGTCTCCCTTCCTATTCTAGGCCTACTTCCTTCCAGTTTCCTGCATGCTTTGATTTATTCCCTGTCTTCTTTATCTTTCCATTGACTGATAAACATCGCCACATCTCCCCTTATAGAAAAAGGCTTCCTGAGCTCATTGGCCTCCCACAATTTATCACTCCCCATCTCTCACATTCAAGCTTCTCAGAAGAGTGATCTTTACCAGTGATATTTATTTTCTCATCTTTCATGGGCTCATCAAATGACAAAAATCTGGCTTCCACCTCTACCACCATCCAAACCACCAATGGCAGGGTCACCAATGAACTCCTCATTGCCTAATGCAATAGCTACGAATGTGTGACATTCGATGCTGTTTTTCACACCTCCTTGAAATTAACTACTCTCTGGCTTCTTGGACAGTGCGCTCTTTTGGTCCACCACCATTTTTTCTGAAGGTTTCTGCTCTGTTTCCTTCATTAGATCCCCTTCCATTGCCAATCTTACACAGATGAGTAAGTACTCCCTGTCATTTCTTTGCCCCAGTTTTGCTCCAGTGCATTTATTACCCTGTCACCAACATTATAAAAAATGCATGCATAAGGTGGACATCTCTCCTGCTTCAAATCCTTTCCCTATAGGATAAAATTCAAACTTCCTTTTATTGCTTCTGCCCCCCTTTCCTATTACTCTCCAATATTCTTACTCTAAGAATATGGAATTATTTGCAGTTTCTTAAATATACCATTCTTTTCATCCATGCTATGGCTTACCCGTAATTTTGTTGAGGGCTGTCCCTAGTGTCGATCCAAATGACTTTGTTACCAAGATGGATCATATGCTAAAGGAATTTAGGAAAAACCATACCACTTCCATTGAACAGGAGAACCAAAAGAACATTCTATGCCTGTTTCTTTACTACACTCTCTCCCGCATAGACACCAGTGACATCAACAAAAAGTCACCGATTATAATCTTAGCATCTTTCCATTAACCCCAAATATAACTTTTCACAATAGCATGCAGATGACAGGAGAATGAGTAGGGCTTCAGGATGTGCTTCAACTAGATCTGGATAGGGACAAAAACAGATTGTTTGTGTCTAGACTTTATTATTCCCAGATTTCTTAATTTACAATAAAGTTAAGATGAATCCTGTAAGGTTAGTGTCATGTATACCCTAAAAACACTTTTGGAAGCCGTCAAGATTTAAGGATCACTTCCTTCCTATGGAACAGCTCAGAGACTGTTTGCACTTGTCTGGATATTGCCTAAGTTCTGCTCCTGCTGAGTTCTGAGGTCAGTTTGCCTGAAGATGTACATGAAAATAGAGATATAACCCTTGGTAAGGTCCAAGAGAACCTAATTAAGTCATTGATTAATTTCATCCTGTCCAGTCACTCCTTCACCCTCTGTATCTACTTAAAAAAATAAATGCATCCAGCTTGTCACAAATTTTATTTTATATCCCCACCTAGTACCATTTCACATTCTGCTTAAGTACTTGGTCATCTATTACATGACTCATTAGTTTGGGTTCTCTGTAGAATTAAAGAAAGTTGCAGTAAAAATAATAAATGGAACCTAAGTTTCAACTACATCATCCATGCATGTTTTAAAAGCATCTTTCAAAGTCAATTCAAACTCATATACAATGCCAGGGATTAGTACTCTGTCAACCTCTTTTCTAAACTTTTTTTCTTTGTCCCATTACGTTGAAGTATTGATGAGTAAAATGGCAAATGTTTCTCTTTACTGGGATTCAGACCAAAGTGCATAAAACTGGATCGGATAAAGACTTCCTCCCAGGAGAAGTACCCAGGGGCTATCATATGAAATTCTATTTGGCGACGCTTCCATTTCCATTTTTCCTTCAAACAAAATTTGTAGTTACTACTGTAGTCAAGAAATTTAATAAAATGAAGGTTTCCTGCCTGTGTCCCTTAAGGAAAATTTGGTGAAGTTTCTAATTACAGAATCTTCCAAAGAGAAGTGACAAGGTTTCCTGGAGATTTATTTGAATAATTACATTTACAGAGTATGTAAATGCTATCTATGTAGTGCACTATGGGTACACTACTAGGTCAGACAAATCTGAGAAATTGTTTTAATAGGAAAAGGAAACTAGACTAAAAGTTATTTATCTTATAAATAAAAATATTTTGTTCCCATTGAATACATGTCCTCAGATTGAAAAGCATTTTTTTTCCTAATATTTCCAACCTTCCCAGAGATCACGGATTTTAGCAGAAAGGCAGACAGTGTGGTATGGTGAAGTAAAGCATGGCCGAGGTGGGCGGATCACGAGGTCAGGAGTTCGAGACCAGCCTGAGCAACACGGTGAAACCCTGTCTCTACTAAAAATACAAAAATTAGCCAGGCGTGGTGGCCCCTTCCTGTAATCTCAGCTACTCAGGAGGCTGAGGCAGGAGAATCGCTTGAACCTGGGAGGCAGAGGTTGCAGTAAGCCGAGATCATGCCACTGCATGCCAGCCTGGGTGACAGCGAGACTTTGACTCAAAAAAAAAAAACAAAAAAAAGGCATCATGGGTTTTTCGGAGTCAGGCAGACCTGGTTTGAATTCCAGTGTTGTTATCTGTAAACTGTGTGATACTGGGTAAATTTCTTTTTTAAAAAATAACTTTTATTTTAGGTTTAGTGGTACATGTGCAGGTATGTCCGGGTGAATTTCTTAACCTGTCTGATTTTCTATTTCCTCTTCTGTACAATGGGAATAATACTATTTACATCATGCATTGTTGTGAAGATCAGAGAAACTGTGTGTAAAATATCTAGCACAGCATATGGCACACAGTAGGCACTGAGCAAGTTATAGTTACAGTTATTTTAATACATTAGAGCTGAAAGGCAGATCATCCTGAGCCCTTCAGTTTACAACTGAGGAATTTCAGGACCCAGTGTTTAAATGCCCAATGTCATAAAATTAGTCATTGGCACCATTCAGCCTGTCTATCTTAGTGTTCAGCTAAATGAAACCACAGTGAGGTACAGTGACTTGCACAGAGTCATTGAAAGAAAACATGGGCATTGCATGTATTGAAAACGAAAGTCCAGGCTCCCTCACCTGGTATTTACCAAAACTTGCTGCCATTGCTAAACAAAACAAAACAAAACAAAAAAACACAAACAAACAAACCAAAAACAAAACAAAAACCAAACCAAAACAAAAAAATCCCATGGCTTCTGACCTATTACCTTTTGCTGACTGGTTTTTAACCCCACTGGATAATTTACTCCGAATTTAGAATGAATTATCTCAAAAGCAAATTTTATTTCATCCTATTTTTAGAATAGATTTAGAGAGTAAATTAGCTGTCGTACAGATTAACATTTATTTGCGTTACCTTGTATAATTAAGGACATGTTGGGGAGCCTTCCTATAATTGCAATATGTTGCTTGTTAAAGTCTTAGAGCAAGCTCTCTTCTCTAACCTAGAAATGGTGCTCCCTAGATGTACATTTCCATTTTCTACTGATCTACAGCTTTTTTTTTATTAGCTTCTAGGTGGAAGGAAAAATCAAACCTCTCCTTAAAGAAATCCATTAAATGTTTGCTGTCTACTAAGTGGAAGGAAGAGGGAGCTGATGTACAGGGTCATTTTAAAGCAAAAAACAAACAAATTGGGCCTTCTTGAAAGACAAAGAATCTGTAGGAGAACCTCAAAGATGAAATGAGCAATTAGCAATACTTTCCTCTCATTTTGTACACTGTAATAACTTTTTGCATGATTTTTCCTTTTATGGAAGTCTATGAAATCGCCCTGCAGCATTTCATTTAAAGAGAATCTCACTTCTAATTCACTGACAAAGGTGAGTGCTGACTATATTCAGCATGGAGATACATGCCATAGCTAGGCACCTAAGTGTTCTGACCAGCATTTTCAGAGCAACTGATGGCTGGACATAGGTTCTACCATCTGAGTTATTATAAAGATCACTAACAGGGTCTTCAAACATTGTTAGCATGGTTGAAGGAGGTGTGGTGGCTACCTAGTGTGAACCACACATCCCACTCCTTTAAGCATTCTAGTTCACTCACTGGATCAAAGCAGATGTTGACAACACCAGCTTCAGGAACGTTATGTGTAAGCTGTCCCGGATGGATTAGACATTTAGCTGTCTGAAGTCTGGGCTAGATGTTCTCAGGGCTCCTTATTGCTTTGGAATGAATGAAGTGTACCAGATTATGGCAAAGGAAGCTCTTGGATAGAAACATGAGTAAATCAAGCCAAAGGAAAATGCAGTAGTGGCTATGACAAGAAGAAAAACTTAGTTTAATATTAGCTTTAATAGATACATAAATTTCAGCACTCTCATTACTGATGCTTCAAGAATTCATGTAAATCCTGTTCATCAGCACTTTATTATTGCTGCTTTCCAAGAAAAAAAAAACCTGAAGTGAACCAATTATTTGCTTTATTTGGAAAAGCTGAAATATTCATTCTCTACGTGGCAGGTTGAATGTGGTAGTTGAGGTGAGTGGTTTTCAAACTAGCAGCAACTCAGGAGGATGTCAATTTAAGGCACAATACAAGCTTGATTCCTCTATACTTTTTATGCAGAAATCTTTATAATACCCTCAAGAATTTTAAACCTGTGTAAAAGGTGAGACTCAGCCTAACGTATTTTCTTGAAAGATGAGCTGATCATATGTTGCACCCGAGTTATTTATTCATTCATTAAATATATATTGTGGACCCACTATGTATAAGGAAAGAGCTGGCACAGAGAAATAAAGAAAAAATTTACCATAATACTTGGAGGGGGGGGCTGGTGTTCCCTTAGGGAAAATAAATCACTCCCTGTAAACACCATTGAAATTCCTTTTAGGAATTCCTGGCGTAGATAAGAGTTACTTAATTGGTCAATTACACAATAAGTATGTGTAGTGGGTCCCACACTATGCTAGAAGTTGGTGGGGAAGTGGGGAAGATTCCAAAATATTAGATGTGGTTTCCCATCTCAAGCAACTTATTTCAGTAGAAAAAATCTCCCATTCATGAAAGCACTGGAAGCAAAAGAAGGCAAAATAAAATCAAGTGCTAATTGTGTAGTGTAGACACTGTTAAATAAATTCAGATTTAATGGTATGGGGTTAGCCAGAGGGGCTTTATAAAAGACAAAGGCCTTGAAGAAAGTGAAGGCTTTAAACTGTGATACAAGTAGGAATTCAATCCCAATATAGCAAATGTCAAATGGTTAAAGAGTAACCTCTTAAAATTTAAAGTAATAAGCGACCATCTAATAAATTAAACACACTGATCTCACTACATTTATTGGCATGGAAAGACGTTCATAATACATTGTGTGTAAAACAGGTTACAGAACAGCATTGTATAATATGATTCTACTCTTAGAGAATTAAAATATCTGATATGCATTGAAAAAGTCTAGAAGGATAAATACTAAAATGTTAACAGTGGTTTTCTATATAAGCCTACAGTGGTAGACTTATGGGTGATTTTAATTAAATTTTTTTGTTCTCCCTTTTCTAATTTTTCTGCAACAAATGTTTGTATTATTTGTATAATAACTAAGAAAACACTAGCTTTGTAAGCCAAGTAAAATGAATAATTTCTAAAAATCACTAACATAAATGCACGCATGTATGCATGCGTGCAGGACACACACACACACACACACACACACACACACACACACATCTTGGAGACGGAACTGAGAAGAGCAGTTAAATAATTAAGATGGCAGGGTCAATGATATATGATGACAGACTTAAAAGTTGACTATCCTTCAACTTTGTGGCCTAAGATTGGCATATGATTCAATCCAGAAAATCCAGAGGTTAATTGGGAGACACAGATTTGCTCACTAGATTCTAGGCAATTAAATTGAAGGTTGGTCCTTGAAGACTGAGAAGTAAATTTAGGACAAATAAAAATAAGGCCAAACTCCCACAGAAGGCAACAGAAAAAAATTGAAATTTGTTATTCTAGAGGCAATATCAACTGAAAATATAAGTAATTTCCAGAATGATTCAGATAAATTAATGGAAGAAAAGTTCATTGAAGATTCATAATTTTGTTAAGCAAAAGTCAGGAACGTTTAGGGTCTGTGAGATATTCAACATACTTAACAGTGGTGGAAGATAGGCACAGACCTTATCCCAAGCAATGCAGGCTGAAGAGTCAAAGCAGGGGCCTGCAGGTTCTCTGCTGGGTCAGGTTAACCCTTTAGTTGCTGGACTGTAGGGAGTTTCCAGGAGGTAACTCTGGGGCGGGTTGGGGTGCCAGGGAGGCACTCTGAGGGTTCTGGCTAATATTTATCAACTAGAAAAGGAAGTATTTCATTCTTTTAATAACAGTTATAACCATACTAATGTATACTGGCTAAAAATGCATTATGTGCCTTGGATGTGTCTACTGGGACAGACTTCAGTATTTTGACTCTCAGAGGCAAAATATTGAGATTAGTGGATGGGCTAAAGTGTGGCAACAGTCTCAGGATTTTATAAAGTCAAATAAAATCTTTAGATGACACAAGGGTGTGTGTGTGTGTGTGTGTGTGTGTGTATATATATATATATATATATTTTTTTTTTTTTTACCTCGAGGGCTATTCAGTGAAGCTTCCGATGCTCTCCCACCATCTCCACAATGACTCTGGTCAAAGGGAAGGCACTGATCACCAGTTCCTGCCACCACTTCAAAATTCTTGGACAGATCTTTCGTCTCCACAAGAGATTTCAACTTGTAGACTTTGCGAGTATTGGTGTCTGATAGATAGAGTGACTCAGACACAGGGTCCATAGCCAGATAGTATTTGTGAGCAGGACTTGTGCTAAGGAAGAGAAAAGTAAAGTTATTCAAGGCAATTTTTCAACATGAACCCCCTGGGCTCAGCCTTTTGTCACAAATGGAAAAATCTTTTGATAGATGAGTGAATTCATTTATCTTCCTTCTTAAGTATCAAGGGGAGGGATACTTCTCTGTTTTTCTAATAGTGGATCTAAGTATGAAACAAATCTAATGTGTACTGCTAACCTATAATGATGCTGACATTCCAATACCATCCATTTGGGGGTAGAAAGAAACAGAATACAGGAAATCTCAGGAAATAATTTTTCTCTTATTATCCATACTGTTATCCAATTACCTACTAGATGACTTCTGGGTGCCTCAGTCACCTTAAACTCAACATATCCAAAACAGAAGTTACTTTCTTTTCCTGCTTTCCCCATCCCTCATAAACCGACTTCCTCTCTCTTGGGCTTCCTGCCTCACTTGCGGACAATACATCCTCCCAGGCCCCAGTTGTCAATTGAAAGGCATGTCCAAAGCTCAAGGAATGTCACTAAGGGAGGATCATGTTGGAGATATACTGCCAAACTTCTTTGCAAGCTTCCCTTTTTCAATTGACTACCACACTTTTCTAATCTGTTTTTTGTTCTTTCAGGACATAATGGAACTGGTTATATTTAACCTTTTTAAAGTTATAATGGCAATCATATGATTGTGTAATCACATAGTTATACCTCCTAAAAGTGACGCTAAAGTTACTTTGTTTGGATTTTGGCATTCTTAAAACTTTTCTATTACATATTCACATGGAATCTCAAGTTATTTTTATCTGTATAGATGGCTGAGTTTATTATTTTGATTCTTCCTAATTTCAGTTTTTCAATGACTACAATAACCTTAGTTTTGGAGACATTTTACTTGAACCTAAGGTTCGTGTAATATTGACATCATCCAAATCCCAAATGTGGAAGTCATCCCTAATCCCTCTTTTGCTCTCCACATGCAATTGTATCTGTAAACTAACTTTCAGAAACATGCTCATCTTCCATCCCTATGCCATTACATTAGTCCTATCTTTCATCATCTCTGGCCTGGAATATTTTCTATAGATCGACATGTAGGATGTGTTTTTGAAATCTTAAATCATTTTTTTCCATGCTGCCTGCAGAGTTATTCTGATCATTTGGCTCCCATCTTTAAAAACTTTTTAATGTTTCTTGGTGTGTTAGCCAAGCCTTTCCTCTCTTAGTTCATTCTCACATGCCTTTTGAAGCTTTATTTGGGCATCATGTCCTGAAGGAAACCTTCCCAGTCTTCCCTTCTCCAGTCTGGGTTATTTGCATTATCTTACCTCTATTCTGGGGATTACATATCATATTAAATTATTTGTTTACGTGTTGTTTGCATCTCCCTCTCCTGCCCTGCCTGTTGCAATAAAGCTTGGTGGAGAGCAATCTTGTCTTGTTTATCTCTGATATGCTCATTGCCCATACCTCTGCCTAGCACCCAGTTGTCAAAGCCAGAAACCAGAAGCCATTCTTTTCTACCTCCTTCTTTCCACCATTTCCCACATCCAGTGAAAGGTGGTTTTTAAATTCTACTTTCTAAATTCTTCTCCAGTCTGCTCACTTCTTTTTATCTCTGCCGTTATTACTCTAAGGCCTCATTATCTCTCATCTGAACTACTTCCTTGGTACCATTGCAGTATTGTGTATTTGTTTACTAATTGATTAAAAATCATTTACTAAGTGCATACAATGTATCCAAGAACTGTGCTATGTTCTAGAGACCTACTTGTGTGCAAGATACACACGGTTTCTTTCTTTATGAAACTCACAGTCTAGTGGGAGAGACAGATAAGTAGACAGGATATGACTACCATGAGTCCAAGTGTTATAACAGGAGAAACAGAGGGAAAGAAATTAGTAAAGAGGAGGGACTTGTGTCTTAGCAGCACCTATCATATGGTATTAGCATTAGTTTTAAAACTTATTAAATGAAGTCCATACTTATTAGATTTCCTTAGTTTTTACCTAATGTTTTTCTGTTGCAGGATCCCATCCACGATAACAAATTATATTTAGTCGTCATGTCTTCTTAGGCTCTTCTGTGCTGTGACAGTTTCTCAGACTTTTCTTGCTTTTGATGACCTTAACAGTTTTGAGGAGTACTGGTCAGGTATTTTGTAGAATACCCTTGAATGAAACGTGTCTGATTGTTTTTTCTTATAGTTAGACAGGGATGATAGGCTTTTGGGAGGACGATCACAGAGGTAATAAAGTGCCATCCTGCCAAATTATATCAAGGGTACATACTACCAACATGATGTACACTAATGGGTTTGACCTTGATCTCCTGGCTGAAATAATGTTTGTCAGATTTCTTCACTGTAAAGATACTCTTTCTCCCTTACTTTCCACACTTTACTCTTTGGAAGGAAGTAACTATGTGTAGCCAACACTTACGGAGTAGAGAGTTATGCTCCACCTTCTTGAGAGTGGAGTATCTACATAAATTGTTTGGAACTCTTCTAAATGGGAGCTTTATCTCGTCTCCATGTATTATTAATTCAACCATTTATTTATGTCAGTATGGACTAAGGGATATTTATTTTATACTTTGCATTAAATCCAATGCTACTTTATTTTGTTGCTCAAGTTATTCCAGCTTTAGCCATTGGGAGCTCTTTTTGTTGACTCATGTGGCCCTTTGCCATATCCCCATCAATGAGGGATTTTTTTTTAGCCCTTCCTTACTCTCTGGCACTATAAGATGCTCTGGGCTCATCTGCTATACCCCCTGCCCCAATCCTAGAATCAGCCATTTCTCCAAAGACCTCCCCCAGTTCCCTTTATTGGAGAATGGTATTAGAAACCAAGATCTTGGTGCTGGGTGTAAGCACTGTTTTTTTTTTTTTTTTTTTTTCCCTAACATATCTTTCTCTCCAACTACACTGTGAGCTCTTTGCAGGCAGGAACCATATTCATCTCTCTATTCTCAGTGCCAACAGAGGGCCTGACAGGATTGGTGCTTAGTAAATGCTAAACTAAACTGAACTGCAGGATATAAAACTAAGACATAAAAGAGTTCAGGCCTTGCTACTTAGGCAAAATGGAGGGGATAGGGTAGTCAGAACAATCAAGATATCTTTAAGGACCGGAATGTTATTAATTGTATTTGTAATTATATTTGCCCTCCAAGCATATTTATGTATGTTAATAATAATCAGGCTGGCAAATACTAATTTGAGACTGTTTATAGTTTTAATTGGAAAAAAATACGTTCAATTGGAATATTTCATTTTTTCCTACTTACCTTCATCAAGTAAGAGAATCCAGTAGATTCCAGGGACACTTCCAACCCTGGAACCACGATAACGGGTGCTGTAAATAAACTATGAAGGGCCCCAACAAACCCTAGAATTGATTTGGCAGCCATACCAGACAAGGCATCTCTGTGGGAAAAACTGCTTCAATAGGGGTTTGAGTAAAAGTCTTTACATATATAGTTAAATTTTTGCCTTCAGAATAAAATTTTTCCAATGCGCTCAGATCTTTCTAGAAAAAAGAAGGGGTCACAACCCTTCTCTGAAACAACTACAATACTTTGATAGCCAGTTTGTGGAGTTTCAATTCAGCCAGATTAATCATGCTTTGTTTAGGAAGAATCCATAGGCTATTTCTCCAAGAGAAATGCATTTGCACAAAAGCACTTTGGAATGCAGTACATTCATTCATTATTGAATACCCCCAATGTGCCTGTGAGGAAAGTTAAAATTAGCAATCTCCTCAAATCTCAGCCGGGGAAACCCAGACACATAGGGAGCTTGTCCGGGGTCACTAACAAGTTTGGGCCTGGACCAAGATTAGACTAGATTATATGTGATTTTGTGTGCAAAATACCATCAGAATACTCTTGCTCTGAAGGCAGCAAAACAAATCAGTGTTCCTGCCTTCTAATGAGCAACATGTCCTATTTTGCTCAGCCAGACTGTTCTTAAACTTTGTGTACTAGCCTTTAGAAAATAGAATAGCCCAACATACCGAAGTCAAATCTAATCAATGTTATTTTCTTGATAGCCAGCAGTCAGGAAGGTCCCTCCTATCAATATGTAACTTGCCGTTTTATGCCATTTCTCAAGTGTACTTTAGTTCTTTTTAGGTTGATTTCTTTCTACTTTCTGAAAACAAGCCATACCTGAGAAAGAAAAAACCACTGGACTATATTCCAATTTGCTTTAATCCCTTGTGTCTCAATGCAAATTGCAATTTGAGATATGTGAAGTTTCTTTTACAACTTGGGTGTTAGGCTTACTATCACCTTTTGGTTAGTTTTACATTCAAGCAATGCCCTTCAACTTAGCAAAGATCACTTCATTCATGCTAGTTAAAATCACATAGATTGTTAAATGGGCAATTAATGTTTATAATTAATACTGTGTTTACCAGTAAGCAATTTGACAACCAACTTAATTTGCTTAAGGAATCAGTTATGTCAAAGTAGCAAGGCTGATCTTCTGTACTGGCATTTAGGAAGTGGCATTGCCCAAATGAAATCCAGATTAGAAACCCCATCAGTGCCATTTTGATGACAATTGGCATTCAGAAGTGAACAAATTCAATTTTCTCCTTTGCAATTTCAGGTAATTTAGAACAGTTCTGACAAGTGTAATGCATAAACACATTGAATAGAAATATTCATTCTGATTAATTTCAGAGCTATGTGCCATTGTCTGTAAATGGTCATTTTAAGCTTTTCCTATTACTTCTTTTTGGTGGAAAAAAATAGAAACAGTGAGGTCAAATAAAAGAAAAAAATCATATTAAAGAAGGTCATCATGATCACTGTCTCTTAATACACTTGACAACTATATTTCTGGATCTAGGGAGATTGCTGTATTACCTCTCTCTCTACCTGCAATTTGAAAACATCAAATCTATTTGAACTTGTCAACTCATTTGTGTTATCACCTTAGGGAAACATAATGAGACTTAAGGCCTTGCTTTCCCATGAAGTACTGAACTGTCAGCTTTCACTTATTAATTGTTTTCTTTTCAGTATATTTTGATCCTCCAGCAAATCCTACATAGTGGACCCCTCTTCTTTTGGAAGACACTTACCTGAGTTACAACTTCCAAATTTGTGTTCACACTATTTTTTAACCTTATTTAGGAAGAAAAATTTCCCTATTAACACATTATTAAGAGGTAGTCTCATAGGCAAGAGGGGACATTAGGTAGCTGCTGATGTGATTTGCTTACCTATGTCTGGTATCTCTGTTTCTAGGGTGCACAAGGTATCCACGAGTGGCAAGCAAAAGCAAACAGAGAGTCATCAGTATCATTGAACAAGCCAAACCTAACCAGACACACCAATTCCTAACTCAGATTGTGGCATTTAGAGAGACTTTATGGGGATCATTTAGTCAGGCGTACAGGCCAAAGTTGATCCAATCCCTCCAGGCTTTGCCTCCTAAGATGGTGTCAAGGCGATTGCATATTTTGCTTGGTGGATGTGCAAAGTTCTAAGGCAGATTTTTCAAAAGGTTCTCTCTGGGCCATCTGCATCAGAATCACTTGGATTCTTGCACTTGTGCACTTCCTAGGGTTCTCCCTAGCCCTATTGAATCAGAATCTTGGGTGGAGGTGGGGCCTGGAAATTTTATTTTTAACAAAGTTGGCTGGCAATTCTGATGCAAAATAAAATTTAGGAACCATTGAGCTAAGGGTTGAAGAAGCAGCCACGGCAGAGGGACTAACCATTTTAGGCTTTGGTTTGATAGCCATAAGCACTCTATCAAAGTGTAAAATCACTGTTTTATTATCAAGTTGTGTGTACAGACAGACATCCCAACACTAACCCTAAGCCACTTATCTGATCTCAGAGATAAGATAGGAACATCTGTTGTGCAAATTCCTTAGCAATACTAAAAAGCTCCTTAACAAGTTGAAACTGTAAGAGTTTTCTTTTAGACCATGACAGAATATCCCTGACATCAAAACTGCTGATCAAAACAACTTCAATAAAACACATTGTACATCAACTATTAGGGCTTTGTGTCTTCCAGCCATCCATGCTCTAAGGGGAAACTGGGGTAGGCGATAGAGGATTGTTGGGCCAGAAGAAGGAGAATACTTTGGTGGCTCCTGATCTATAAGCCTCTTGGCACAGGGTATTGCCTAGGGTATTTCATGATGGGACCCAGTATGAGGTTTCTCACACAGGGAGTGTGGTCTGTGTATAGGCCTGACTTTGGGACAAGTCTGCCCAGAATTAAAAAGCTATAATCATCTGTGAAATACGGTCATTTTAATTTTTAAAATCCTTTTAAATCTGGCCCTATGTCATTTTTAAAACATAAAGATAACCTTTTTTTTAAAAATCTAAACTAGGAAATGGTCTTATTCTTTGGAATCTCAGGGAAGAAGAAAATATACAAAATTTTTCATCTGAAACTATCTGCTACAACAGATTCAACTCTTTTTAAAAAGAACCTCTCGAGGTGCAGCACAGCAACATGGCACAAGTATACATATGTAACAAACCTGCACGTTATGCACATGTACCCTACAACTTAAAGTATAATAATAATAAATAAATTAAAAAAAAAAAAAAAGAAAGAAAGAAAAAAAAAAAAAAAGAACCTCTCTGAGATTTTACTAGTTGGGCCACAGGTCAAGGTTCACTGACTTTTCTGTTTCCTTTGCTCATCTCAAACGGGTAGGTATCCTGTAGGTTGAAACAAAGGTGAACTGATAAGGATGAGGAGCTCTGATTAGAAACCTGGCCGCAGGCATTTGTGCCTCTTTCAATTTGTTTGTCCCTAGACACTTTCATTTGCACCTCTTTCAATTTCTTTGGCTCTAGACACTTGCCTGTTTTTGTGGCCTCTAAATTATACAATGAGTGTGCTTGAGGCTAGCTGTAATTATTGTGACATAGGTGATCCTCCTGAAGGAAGTTTAGTTGTGAAAGTACTAGAAAGATCTCATTAAAACATGGTTTAATCTGAAACAGATTCTCATGGTACAGAACCATTTGTGTGGCTACAAAGGGTTTTGAAATTCTTACATGATGGCAAGGAGTGAGAGGGGGATGGTTTGACTTTCTTGCAGCTGCTTCTGATTCTGCCAATAATGTCACTGTGAATTTGGAAAGATGTCCCATATTATGCAGAGCAGCTTCTCTCATTAACATCTCAGAGGGAGGAAGTGAAAATGACGGAATTTATTTCCAGTGTGTGACCTTGTTCTGTCTCAGAATTACTTTTCGTTAAGGATTTAGGACTGAGCCACCACCAAAGTCAGTCTGCTATCTAGCTACCAACTGACTACATGCTGAGGTGTCAGTGTGTGAGCTCTTCACAAGGGCCTGGGCCCATCCGTGGGCACCACCACCTGGCAATGGACCAACTTCAAGCTTGCCACGAGTTAGGAAGAGAAAGAAATGGAATTTCAAATCTTTTTAGAGCAAGACATGCTTCCAATGTTAGAGTCTTTAAGTTGACCTTTGATTTTCTCAAGATCCAGGTGATGAAAGGGTCATGTACTCTTCTTTTTTAATTTAAAAGAAAATTATTGATATGATTTGTATACCATAAAATTTACCCTTCTAAAATGTGCAATTCAGTGGTTTCCAGTACATTTAGAGAGTTGTGTAGCCTTTATCATTATTCAATTCCAGAACATTTTCATCACGCTATGAAGAAACTCCATACCTATTTGTGGTCACTTCCCATTTTCCCCCTCCCTCAGCCCCAGGCAACCACAAGAATGCCCTATTCTAGATATTTTGTATAAATTGAGCCATTTAATATTTGTCCTTTTTTGTCTAGCTTCTTTCACTTAACATAATGTACCATCTATTCCTTTTATATTTTTGTAAGGTAAAGAATGGAAAGGAGGACATATGCCAATTTTGGAGCTGTTTTCTAGTGACCTGGCATCATGGGAGTTTGAGTGGCCTGCACTGTGGTGGCTGCAGCCCTTTACTTGTTCTTCATGCTGTTCTCAGCTTCTTTTCATATTCTTGGCCAGAAACATTTGACATTGAAGAATGGTCTGCCCTTCCTGCTCCTCTTTCCCTTGTCTTCTTCCTTTGGACATCAGAGCATACTCCTGATTGTCACTGACTTATCAGAGATTCCAACTCCAGCGACCCTCATCAAAGACTACCTTACCCCATGCTCTGGCTCTGTTCCTTGCCCTTATCACAACTTACCCGTCCTGTTTTAGGGCCCTGTTTTCAGCTAGCAGTCCCTTTGAAAAGCAATCTGATGAATGAATCCATATCGAGGGACTCATGAATGCTTTTAGCTTGATGAGCCATTCTAAAAGAGGTTCATGTTTTGGGAAATCTTAGAGATGCAATGTTTCAATTCAAAGGAACATATTTCTTAGAGTGAAATTTTTGGGCACCATGGAAGGCCAGTGAAGACGTCTTTGGGTGAGGTGGAGGGAATCCTTGAGTACCACTGCTAATACATGAGATCAAACTGGGGAGGTAACTACCTATTTCATCTACAAGTAGTGCTTCTAGTATTTGTAGCTCCAATGCTGTTGACAAGAGGATGGTTCATGGCCATTTCTGAGATATTTGTAGAGCTCTCAAAGCTCCATTTCCATTTGTTCCTTCAGCGGAGAGCTCTACAAGTTCTCCTGCCTCTCAGCATTGTAACTGCCCCTAAATGGCTGCTATTCCAGTTCTACTCCATTCCCAGTCAATGACAGGAATCAAGTCCAGAGCACAATGTATGAAATATTAAGCAGTTGCTGGAAAAGAAACAGGAAAATCTCAAGAGAAATTTTCATGTCACATTGACATTTGTTGAATCCAAATTACTTAAGATACCAAGAAGCATTTGCCAGGCTCTTATTTTCTTATCTCTTTCATTTTTAAAGGAAAGACAAAATAAATATCTAGAGAATAACGAAATCTTGAACAATAGCAGCATGAGGTTTTTATAAAGAATAAATCATTTCCAGTCATGCTTAATGGGTTTTCTAA
The DNA here is from genome assembly GCF_037993035.2 of Macaca fascicularis. NCBI lineage: Eukaryota > Metazoa > Chordata > Mammalia > Primates > Cercopithecidae > Macaca > Macaca fascicularis. The sequence continues at coordinate 130,728,368 of NC_088395.1, forward strand.
CAGAGTTGTGAAATTAGAAGATGAGAGGGGTACAGGGGGATATTACATATTTGAATTCTTGCAAAGCACTTGATATGGTGTCTCCTGTTTTTACTTATATAATTATCCCTGTTAGTTTCAGAAAACTTAAAAGTGGTCCTGAGGCTATAACAATTTAAAAAGTCAACTAAGTCATAATTGATGAGAAATAGTTGAAGGACTTGTAGATGTTTAGACTGAGGAAGAGAAAGCTCAGGAACCAATGACAGCTCCCCTCACACTTGTGAAAGTTTGTCAGGTAAAAGAGGGAAGTGACTTATGTACTGTTTTAGATGCTACTATTTGCCACTACCGAGTGAATTTTTCACAAAGGCAGATTTTGGCTGAATATAAGGAAGAATGTTCTAATGGAGCAGTCCAAAGATGCAATGGATCTTGAGAAGTACTAAAGCTTCCCATGATTGAAAGAGATCAATGTAGAGACAACAAACATCAGGCATGGATTGGGCACAATTTTACACCTGATACCCTCATGGATCCTTCTAATACTAAGCTCACAAATCTGTGATGTCATTTTTGTTCTATTGAAATCTGTGGGTGTGTCTGCATATATATATGTATGTATACATATATATGTGTGTGCATACACACACACATGCATATATAAGTATCTATCTATATATATATAAATACAAGGAGCAAATCCCTAGTGAAACCAACACCTAAACTGTCCCACCTAGAAGTGAATCTATCTTAAAAATTTTTTCAAGGGATATATTTTTAAAGTGACAGAGGTTTAACTGTATGATCTTAAAAGCTTTCCTTCTTTATTATCTTACCTCGATCTCCCACTGGAAAGAAGCCTTAAGATGTATACATATGAATGAAATCTGCAGGAAACAGGCAAAGGGGTACTATATACTTAAATAATAAGAAATAATATTGTTTCTCTTGGCAGATTTCTAATGATAGTGATATTGCTGACTTTTCCTTTTCCTCCTTGTTCTACCAATGGGGGACTAGCTAGAGGAAATAAATGACTGGCAACCAATGAAAATGAAGTTATTTTTGAGGTCAGATGTTTCAATTGGAAAGAGTTCAGATCAATAGGGCTGAGGCAGAAAATGTCTACAGTCTTCCAATCTTCAAACTTCCAAGGACATCTGGAATTGTTTGGTGTGGTCCAATATGAAACAAAAGGATCTAGAAGGGCATCCATTAGGGGCAAACTATACGTCCTCCCAAAATGTCATCAAACTTTGGGCTGAGAGCTACACATCTGTGGATCTCTAAACAGGTTAAATTGTATGTGTCATGTAAGAGGATGTTCAAGTATAAACCTGAAGTCAATTTTATAGATAGGGAAGAGAACTACTAGAGAACACAGTAGATCATTTACATAATGAATAACCTGACAGGATCAAAATCTATAAGGCTTTCTATCCCATTCTATAATCATCTGTTGACAATATTGCTTCTCCATTCACAATTTTAAATACAACTAATAACATAATGGCTATATTAGTCTGTGTTTCCAGGAATCAGATGACTCAACCAAGAAAAGTGACTAATTTGCATAGTGCACAGAGCAATTAAATTAACTGATCTTAAGAAAAAAACTGGTACAAAGTGAGGTTTTTATCTAAATACAGTAGAATCAATGACCATTATGGTTCTTAAGATAGCACAGCCTTATTAAATCAACTTATTTCTCCGCAGGAAGTTTAAATTTGGAAAATTTATAAAGCAAATATATACATCCACAAATTATATGTACAATGTACAGTACACATATAGGCAACTGATCAGGATAGATGCTTTTTTTTTTTTTTTTTTAAAAAAAGTGAATCTAATAAGAACTATATTAGTTTCTGAGTAAACATGACAGCTAATGACAGCTAATATGTGCTGACATAAACTGGTTTGATGGTTTTGACTATAGTCAAACAGTTAGGGAGTTACCTGTCAATTAGATCAAAATGGTCATGTATATTCAATTAGCTTATTTCTTTGATGGCCAATCACAGGAGTGTTGGAATAGAGAAGAAATAATTGCCTTTTCTCCTTGAACCTAATGCAGGGGATATTAAACATGAGTCTATAAAAGGGCTTCATCTACAGGGACTGGTTGCTGGTGGGGCAGTGGGAGGTAGGGAACTCTAAGGAAGGGAAAAAAATGCAATCCCTTAAATCATATATGCCATTTTGTGTTATTTTGTTTTTCCTAAGGAGGGGGGTCCATAGCCTTCAGTAGATTCTCAAAGGAATCTAACACTAATAAAAAAATGTTAAGAAGAACTACTCAAAAGGATCTCAACTCAGAAAAGCCGGTTAGCTTGAGAAAAGCTCTCAAGCTAAGCGAGAGAGCCTTGATGCGTGAATTCAAAGTGTGTGCATGCCTAAGTGAAGAGCTGAGACAATAAGACAAAACAGTGTCATGGAATAAGAATGAATAGAGGCATTGGATAGTACTTCAAACTGTCAGAAACTAATTTTTCTTTATACTGAGAAAATCAGTTTGCAATCAGGGTCCAAGTTATTCTATTTTATACTTCGAATGGCTTTGTGTTGAAGGTCATAAGGTACTTTGGACTAAAATGCAAATCTGTAAACTGTTAAGGATCCTTGACCAAGAGAGAATCTCATCAATGAATGACAATTGTTCCACTTTAGGTAGATTTACATTTAAATTACAAAGAAAAGGACTAAATTTAGCTAGAGTTTAAAAAATATTAATATAATTTTTTGTTTTGTTTTTGTAGATAATTTTACTGTTTTTCCTTTGAGGAGTTAGCTATATAGGGGTTAGCTATACAGGCTTTATAGGGTTAACTATGTAGACTCAGCAAGACAAGGTCTCTGTCTACCTGACAGTCTGGATGACTGGAAACATTCACATGTTGAATGAATTGTTCAGTGCTCCCATCCATATTTGGCATTATGTAGATAGAGCATCCCTAGGGTTTTGAAAACAATGTGGACTGTTGTATAAATCATTTCCACATCCAGGCATGCAACCAACCATCTGGGCCTTCCTGTTGACTTTCCAGTAAGTAGGTGCCCAAAGAGATGTGCTGCTAGAAATGACAAGTCGCCATGAGGTGTAACATCCTGAGGTACATGAACACTTGATTAGGGTAGGGTACTATGAATTAGTACCTCTCTAGACTCTCTAAAAGTGCTTTGTCTTTGTTATAAAGTCTTAACTTTACAGTCTATTTTTTCATTAGCTAAGGGATTTAACAGCTTTCTTCCCTATGACAGCCTTTGCTATTATAATTAAGAAATGTATTAAAACTGGAGTGAATTAATGTGAAAAGTGGATGGGGCTTAGGACCAGAAGATTTCCCCAGCTAGGTGTGAGGGAAAAATTCAGTATTAGAAAACGGAGGTATATTCCATAACAAGCATGATAATCTGAAAATTTTTGAGAAATGCCCTTATGTATTCAAATTTACATGCTTGTGTGAAAGTAAGTGTTAAATGAAAATGACCCAAGACTTCTCATGTGTTTTAATTGGCTTTGATGATGCCATGTACATACGAGTTGCTCTATCAATGTCTCTGCTCTCCAGTCACTATATTTGATCACTATTTGTCAGGTCATTGAGGAGAAGCCTGAAGAAAAAACTGTTTTATGGAATAGTTCATAGGATAGCATCTAGATCTTCTGGAACATAGAGAAACTTTAAGCCAAATGTTCCAGACGCATGTGTAGGGAATACAGCTATCATAACTAATTAGAAAGAAGGCTCTACCAGTTTACCCAGGGGAAAGGAAACAGGTTTGTGTATTCTTAAGGAGATGGGAGTTGAAGCTTCCCTATTCTATAACTCCAGAAGATACACACTTGTGTCTTATAATCTCAGAAAGGGAAGAAATAAGCGAATTAAGCCACAGTCAATTTAGTCATAATCTTTGTGGAACTTCAGGATATGGAATACTAAAAGCTACGAATTCCTTACAAAAGGTGTCAAAATACTTTGTACTCTCAAGAAAATTATTAAACCGTGTGAGAAAATCTAAGATAAGTGCTTTAATTATCATGGGGTAGGGCTTTTAAGGGTAAAGAACCAGTTCTTCCTTCTTTATCATGCCATGAAAACCAGATTTCCATTTTCTTGTTTATGAAATGACCATTTCCAAAGATTGGAAATAAAAACTTACGAAGTTTAGCCTTTTGGATCAGACAGTATCTCTCCCAACTAGAATGGAATAGTTTTGATGAGTCTTCACAGTGGCCAGCAGTGAGTGAGTGACTTACTTGAGTGCTTGGAAGTATTGAGATCCATGTCAGTGTCAGCACTGTATACAGGGAAGGACATACATACAGGGATGTTAACACTTCCTGGTTCTCCAAAGTAGTGCTCAAAGGATCCTTCAAGTAGGAAGAGTGGGCACGTTGACCTTTGTCCCTATTCCTGCATCTTAACTCAGTGCTACAATAGGGGCAACTGCATTTTCTGCTTCTTCTGGCAATGCTTTGTCTTTTCATGTTATCTTGCTTTTTGCTTTATCTGCTAAGCAAATATATAGAGATTAGAGAAGACTTACCTCAATTCCAAAATACTAACGGAGTTCCCCGAGGGAAATATTCTCCTTACAAAATTGAAGTCGCCAACATACACACTGCCATCAGGGCCAGAAGCTAAGGCGACAGGAGCAAAGAGTTTGTTGTTGTGGGCTGGGCCATTGCAATTGGTGCAGGCTACACTCCTTTGGTGTCCATTACCCATTATGGTTGATATGACTGGGGGTTGCTGGGAAATGAACATATTTTCTCCATTCCCTTTATGTATGATTCCTAGATTCAAGGAAAACAAAAAGAGAATTTAAGAAAAGCAATTACCGCAAAATAATCTGTGCAATATTTTAATTTACTTTTCATCATTCAAAGCAGGAAGGAGCTTTGGCCTGGCATAAGAGAACCTGAGAATGAAACACACACTTTCCTCAGTTTTGTTTAATTGCATAACCACAACAAATAGTAGCATAATACTTTGCCTCAGTTTGTCCACCTGTGAAGTAGGGTAATGCAACCAGTCCTTATAATGTTGATTCTAAATGACTCAATAAAGCATTTGATGACTAACTTTTAATGACCTATTCACTCTGGGCTCTGTGAATCATCTGTGGCTACATTTCCATAACTGGCTGACTCTTTTCTGATGCCTAGCACATACCTGTCTGACTTCAAATTACCCTCACTATGAAACCGGTTCCTGAAAAGAGAATATCAGTCAATTTTAATATTAACCTTAGCAAAACACAATCAGGAAGGTAATCTACTTCTGTGAAAAGAAAAGAAATCCTACTGCTAGAATGTACTTCAAAGATATATGAAAGAAACTTGAATTTTCCACTCTTTTGGACCATATCACACTATCATCAGTGCAGGAAATAGAGATACTGACTTATGAAAATGCTTTGCAGACATTCTGTGTGGGCAATCTCATCCATACCCACAGCTTTAACTCCCATTTCTATATGCTGAAACTTTCTCCCATCCAGAGAGTTCTTAACTGACATGCAATTTCCTTCTAGACCTTTTTACTTGGACCCCCCATAATTACCTCAGACTCAAACATATAAAAACTGAACTCACTATTTTTCTGCAACCCCTCCCAAACGCCGCTCTTCCTCTTGTGTTCCCTAATCATCTTGTGAGTGGTCGTACCATGCATACAATTACCTAAATTGGAAATCTAGATATCACCATGGCTCTTCTTTCCCCCCATTCTTGAAACCTGATTAATCATTAACTCCCATTGAGTCTATCCCTTAAAATGTGTTGAAACCAGTTTCTTCTTCACTATTCCCACATTAGTTTAGTTTTTCTTAACTTCTTGGTCTCTTGGTCTCCATGCATACCCATTTCCAGATCTTCGTCCCCACTCCTGCCATAGAGATTATTTCAGTCTGTGGCTTAATACCTTTCAATAGCTCCATATCCCTTTAGGATAAAGGGCACATTCCTTATTGTTAAGACATACAAAGTCCTTCATGATTTGGCCCTTGACTACTTCTTCAGTCTCCCCTCTCATCATGCTTTCATCTATATCCTGAGATCTAGCCAGAACAAACTACTTATGGTTACTTTCACCTACTTCCATTCCTCTATGTTTTTGTCCATGCTATTATCTTTATCTTGAATGCCTTCCTCATCGTGTCTGCTTGGGGAAGTTCTATTCATCCTTTAAAGCTCAGCTCAAGTTTTCCTCAATGCTCCATCAAGGCAGAGTCAGTTACTCCCTCCTCTGTGTGCCCATAGTTTGTTTTCCATAGCTCTGTTACAACATTTATCACATTGTGTGATACAGTTTTTATTACTTCTCTGTCTTTCTCATTAGAACATGAATGAGCTCCTTGAAGGCAGATCCTCTTTCTTACTCCTTTCTGTATTTTAGTGCCAATCCCTGTGGCCAAATCATTATAAGTGCTCAGTAAATGTTGAAAATAGGCTTTGAGTTTCTCATAGTTTCCTTGTCTAAATTCCAATGATTTTGCAAGCCTGCTGAGCCTGGGCAGAAAATCCAAGGAATAAGTACTGCTGTGCTAAATAGCTCAAGTCAGCCCAGAATGAGCCAGGGCAGGTGAAACATCCATGTTGTGGGAAGGCATGCCCATGTGTCAGACTGAAGTCACTGATAGCAAATGAATGAATGCAGTTATATGGTTAAGCCTTATTTTTTTCTCCCTTTCCCCCTGCTGTCTATCTCCTTGCATTGCCTGTTATTCTCCCTAAACATTTCCTGAAATGTCTCCTTATTTTTCTTCCAACTTTTGGTACCACAGTCCTACCATAGAAACTATTGATCACTCTGAGGTAGGAACATTGCTGGCAAAAATAAACAAGTGGGTAAAACATGCTACAATACCATGGTGGCAATACATGGTTGGAAAGAGCCTTCCAGCAAACAGAAATCCCATCCGTCATATAGTATTTGGATTTCAAATTTAAGTATTTTTACTTTTCCTTCCAGGGCGATTTCTGGCTACTTTTCCAACATATGATTTGCAGGAGCAGCTGTGAGTTTATGCCCTAACAAATTGGTCTTTTATTGCAGAACTGTGAGATTTCTTGAGGATCACTACTTTCTTATTATTTTATTAATAACTTTATTAGGTAGTAGAGACCTTTCTTAAGATTTAGAATAGTTAATTAAGTAAGATTAACAGGACTGAATTTCATTTCCCAAAAAACATTTAGTTGCAGTGTGGTCAGTATTGTAATTCAAATAAATTAGGAGGAGGTGAATGAGAACTGGAATGACAGTTGTACAACACCATTGAAGAGAAATCTCTTGATGATTGCTAACAGAATATTCTACAAACGAGACTATGATATGTTCTTTAATAAATGAGGAAACCGCTGTTTAGCATGTCAGTATTTCAGCAATGCACTGTAGTGTATATCATTCAAAAATCTTTCCAATTATTGGCTTGGAAATACCAGATTTGCTATTAACATCTATTTTCACAGGTAGATCTCCATTTTTAAAATATCAATATAATGGTATAGTTAACAATTACCCTCAAAATGACATGTTATTACCAGCCTCCTGGCAATTTTAAAACTAAAGATGGCTATTCTAAACCATTCTTCTAAGCCTGCAATTCTAAAACTCCCCTTTTCTATTAGAAAGCCCAACACTCCATCAAAGAAGAAGAATGATTAAAGGAAATAAAACATAAGGCAATGTACTTTCTGATTACATCTCAACAATTGATGTCTGGCTTTCATGCAAGGTACTAAAGTGCCCGTGTACTGAAATTACCATTCCTGTTTAAAGCTGAAGCAATCAAAACAAAAATAGGCAATCCCCTTTTGTATTGCCCTGGAAAAATAGATCATTTTGAAGGGTGTTTTTGTTGTTTCAAGAATCTGTTTAACCTTCCATTACACGGAACCAGGGCATACCATCTAGCAACCATGATTTAATATCAATTCTTTTGCAAAATGTTGCTTTGAAAATATTTTGTTTATGTTCCTAGAAATCTTGATCAATTACTGCTGCCTCCTTTCCAGTTTCTTCTGCCACACATGCTCATTTTGAAAAGGGAATCAAATGATCCTAGGACAACACACATTATTTATGTGAAGGCCAACTTCCTGCTAAGGATTGGGCGTTTTATTTACAGTTAACGAAACCCCACTGAATGGGGCCTACTGCACATTTTATCTTCAAAGTTTTCCTTTTCTTTGCCAAAAAGCCAAGTCCACTGTATAATAAGGTAAGCACACTTTTAAACATACTAGTCATACCCTCTTGCTACTTTGTTCAGAACTTCTTTTGATGTTTATAAATATGTCTGAAATAAAAAATCTCCTTGAAAGCCAGTGGGTGGTGCTTTATGCTGATTTCAAGGAAGAAACCATTTTTCAGATTTATGAACAACAAAGAGACACAACACATATTTCTCTCAGTACTTGACTGAGTGGATATAAACACAAACTGGGAGGTATGCCAGTGTGATCAATGGATATTTACTTCTCCTCCCAGTAAAACCATTTGTCGGCAAACTACTGGCTTATTTTGGAGGATAAGTTAAAAGAAATTCTTTACCAATTTTGAGACAGATGACAATACCCAGTTAGTGCCCTAGATTGTTCTTTTTGATAATTTTAGACACTCAACTGGCAGGAAACCCTAGGGGATATGTTTGAGAAAAGATATAGCAAACAAATAGCTTAGTTCTGTAACAGATATGCACAACTTTCTTATAATTTTAAAGAACTGAGTTTTCTTAAAATGAATGAATATACCCTCTTTATAATCACTAAGAAGATGTACTTAAAAGGAATAATGTTGAAAACCACAAGTTTCTGGTGCTTTTATCTCAGTGAAAATCAGAACCATCTTTATATACCAGGTCTAATATTTGGGAAACAATTCTCCACAACCAATGGTTAATTGTCAGGTAATATAATTGCAGCAACGGAAATGACAAAAGGTCTGAAAACACTGCCTGCTAGAAACTACCCATTGCATAATGATTTTGGAGCCAAAGAAAACTGAGGAATAGAATGGCAGCAGACATCCAGTCTAATTACAGGTGTCTTTTTAACTAGTGAGAGGAAACTGGGGGAAGATAGATTCTTGTTTTTAATCTGCTATCTGTCTCTGATCAAAAAAGCAGGATGCCTAAAGAGTTACGTTTTTCCCAGAGAGAAGTGGAGTGGGGGAATTTGGAGAGACGTTGCTCTTGCCTTAATCAGTCAGAAAAGACTGTCTGACCCGAGGGGGAAAGAGCATTGCTTTCTAAATTGGTCTTCCCAAAGCTGCTCCGTCACACTTATCATTCCTGCCTCTAAAACTGCCTTTGTGGGTGGGATTTAGACTTCGAAAACATCCCAAGAGAGGTTTTCGTGTCCAAGGTCAGGCTGAAAGGCAGCAGCAGAGCTGGCTTCAGATCTGTTTCCTGGCAAGTGTGATGAGTTCTTGGTTGGAAATACGCGTCTACAAATGAGATGATAAAATGAACAAATGTTCCTTTTTAAAAACCTATCCAAAGGAAGGCTTCTTTCTCAGAATAAATTTCTCAGAAAGGTAGAAACACAAAGCAGATTTAGTGGGGCTGTGAATGAGCACACACAATCTTTTGGGGGTGATAAAAATATTCTAAAACTGGGTTGTGGTGATGGTTGCACAACTACAAATTTACTAAAGATCATTGAAGTGTATACTTATAATGGGTAAATTTTATGATGTATAAATTATACTTCAATAAAGCTGTTAAAAATTCTCAGAAATAACTTGATGCCTATTACCTAAAATCTAATTACTGGTGAATTAGGGGTGGAGATAACACATTTGCGGAAATCAGGGGGGCCCCAAAGCCAACTTTCTGAATGACTCCCTTCTGTTCTGAATGTTTCAAGTCTGTGTGAAGCAAATGGTAAGAGGATACAAGACTGGGAGCACACAGCTGGGGGCTGGCTCGATTGAGGTCATTTCCCACTTTGTGTTTAATGTCAATGACAGGCATTTCAAAGAGACAATCCATACAAGCCAATAAAAGTGAGTGGAAAAGAAACGGCTGCTTAAAATGTCAAACTCTTTCAAATCAAAACAAAAAACCTAATAATTTAATAAGTGGCATCTGCCCTTTCATTTTTGTACTTTTAAAACTGTGGCTTTCCTTTTGACAACAGAAAAAAAAGTTGACATTTTATATCTCATCCTGAATCTTTGCTCTTAAAAAAATAAACTGTTTGATATGGAATTCAGAATCTTCCTTGAAGGAGGGGAAAGAGGTATAATGGGGCATACAGCAATAGACTCATTCACCTTCAGAGTCCCACATTGAGACTGTAGTAGGCGGTCTCTTTCTATGGTTGAAGTAAATCTGGTTAGCTTTGCCATTCAAAATTTCTCAGCCTGTGGGGCTCGTTGACATAGCTGATTTGACTATGGTACAGATGAAGTGATATCATGGGTGTGATTATAAAATGGATCTCTTAGCTTTGGTCAGTTCATGGCCTTATAAGATCGCCTGGCCTCAGCCACCTGTTCCACAAAGTTAAGATGGATACAAGGATGGCTGGATGGAAGTGTGTAGGGGCCTCAACACATTCTGATCCCCAATTCTGGAAAAATTACCCAAAGTACATGTCCTACTATAGCTTGTTCAGAATCTGTCTCTTTAGATGAAAAGGGATATGATTCCACAGTAGACGTTCAGAGGAAAGCTATATGAAAACACCAGTGACGGGTTTCCCACTAAGATACAACAGGAGGTGAAGGAACTTGGATGAAGGAGTTATAACCAGGGTAGCAAACTCAGTTTGTCTGGGAAAAGCACAAACTCAGGGGCCACCTCTGCTCCCTTCTCCTGATTTATTTAACATTTAAATTGCAAACAAGGAGAAGAGCAGGGAGAGTGGTCCAAAGAAGGGACAGATTAAGATGAGAGTGTTGTCATTCTTACCACACTAAGAGTAATTCAAAATAGAATTATTACATTTGAAAGGAAATGTACTAATGCGGTCATCTCTAAGTAGTAGTCTTTTTTTTTATTTTTATTTTTTTTATTTTTTTTTTGAGACGGAGTCTCGCTCTGTCGCCCAGGCTGGAGTGCAGTGGCGCGATCTCGGCTCACTGCAAGCTCCGCCTCCCGGGTTGACGCCATTCTCCTGCCTCAGCCTCCCGAGTAGCTGGGACTACAGGCGCCCACAACCGCGCCCGGCTAATTTTTTGTATTTTTAGTAGAGACGGGGTTTCACCGTGGTCTCGATCTCCTGACCTTGTGATCCGCCCGCCTCGGCCTCCCAAAGCGCTGGGATTACAGGCGTGAGTATTCTTACAAGTAATTTTTATCTTGTACTTTCCAAATTTTCTGCAATGAATATGTATTATACAGCATTAGGAAAGTGAAAGTAGTATTAATAAAAATTTAAAAAGCTACTTACCACTTTGAGGATTCAAAATGTGATGCTTATTCAAAGACCAGCCTCCTAGGTTAGAAGCATCCATCTCAAAACCTTGTAAAACGACTGTCCTTTGCTCCCAGAGAATAAAGTCAGGGCATGTTTCATATTCATATCCCACAGATACTGCAGACAAAGAGTTAACAGCACATTAGAAAATTGTAAAATATTTGCTTCATGTTTATACTAGTTGACAATTCTGTGGATATTACATTGGCTACTGAATTCTGATTAGAGTTGAAATTTGACTGCAAATTTCTTTCACCTAGCACAGTACAACTTGCATCTAGCATAGCATTGGTCACTTAAAAGCGATCAGTGCATATTGGATAAATATAAGAAGGAGTGAGTAAATAAATGCTCTTATTAGGTCGGTACCATATGTTTATGGACATCAAGCTTTATTTTGGGCTTTTGGGTTGGAGGCTATGCTGTAAAACTGAAGAGAGTCACTTTCTGCAGGATTAAGCTGTGGTAGTATAATTTCTCACCACCTTTGTAGGAGAAGAGCAGGTAGGGCTAGTTTTTTACCACTATAGTGAAAAATGCACTCAGGAAGCTGCCTTTGGAGTACTAGGTCACTTATACAGCAAACAACTACATATGAAACTAATAAAAATGGATTTGCCTAATTTATGTTTTCCTGTGGTAACTGGCTTTTGGTTTGCTGAGAAGACTAAGTTTGCTTAGAGTGATGCAAGTGTAAATTCCACTTTGTGCACATTATGTTTTGGTTTCCGCATATAACTAACCAATGGGACATCACCCAACATTTGGCTTCAACTGCTATGCAGCACAGATGTTGTGCATTAAACTTGGAACCCTGGTATGCCACTGAAATGGGAAATGCAGAATGTGGTAGCTTGAGTGTCTTTGCGCTACTGAACTATGTATAGCTCAAGTATACCAAGTCCTAGCCATTTTCCCTTTTGGTAAACCTGCTTACCTGTTGGAACTCCAGATTTCTGATTCTTAAATTTACAATGCTTTCTATCCTCATAATGTTCTAAGCCTGAGAACACTGGCTCATTATACTGCATATCCTGAAGCGACTTGCCTCCTTTCTGGCAGCTTAAAATAGCCCCTGTTGGTCTGTGGTCTGCCATTGCTTTCGAGTACCTGCCTCTACCTGACTCTTTAGATGCCCCTGAAGAGCTCAGTCCTTCCTTTGTTATTTGGTTATGAAAACTGGAAATGAAAATGGGTGCTTAAACAATGCCAAACCATAGGTCCAAAAGTGAAAAAATAAAGTCAACTAGTTTTGGTTTTTGGCATTAGGTGAAGGGAAAAGATGGTAATTTTAGTCAAACTGATTTGTGTGTTCATGTGCATGTGTGTGTGAGCACATTCACAGACAAGCCAAAAGTCCCTGTAATCACAAATACCCAACTCTCTGAGTTTGTGGATCATTTGTGGCCAATTTTAAATTGCAGGCAGGCTTCTTTTTGTCCTCCACTCTACCAAAACTTATAATAGGGATCAGGTCCATCTTCATGGGTATGACCCATGTTTAGGAGGGCTCCACACTTGGTTTAATGCTCTCCAGTCACTGTCTTGACATTTGTAATACTTTTTAAACAAGGGGCTCTGTATTTTCCTTTTCATTTCACTGGGACCTGCAAATTATGTAGCCATTCCTGGCGGGGATGCCCTTCTATTAGCCATCAGCTGGTAAAGACTCATGAAATGCAGACTCATTTTAATATTATCCTCAACCAAGCATTATTAGCAAAGGAGGCCAATGGACGGGGGGCGGGGGATGAAACTAATCATCTCTGCCAATGCTGTTCTCTATTAACAGTGGAAATAGACTCTCAGAGGGGAAAGGAATCTCAAAGATAATCTAGTTCAAGTTACACTTACGGTACAAATCAATACTGTCTACAGTCTCCCTGATATCTCATACAGCCCTTCTACTTGCAAAAACAACTCTGGTAAAGTGCAAAGAGTTGGTTTTGGACCAAGAGTCAGAAAAGACTTCAACTCTCAGGTCTATCATTAACTAGCTGTGTGGGCTCAGGCAAGTTATTCTCCATCTCTGGAGTTGGGCTTTTCACTGGTAGCATAGTGGGAGGGAGTGACTAGAATTGGTGGTTCTTAGATGCTTTTGGGTCAGGGAATACTTTGTTGTGAATCTAATTAAAGTTATGGACATTCTTCCTAGAAAAATGCATATGCATACAAAATTTTGTATATAACTTTAGGCAGTTCACTGACTTTCTGAAGTCCAAATAAAGATCTCAGATCAAAGACAACTGTAGTAGACAATCCTTTTAATCCTTCTTTAGTACTAACACTGTAAATTGCATTCTTTCTAGATTACATTTGATAACTTCTGGTTGAGGATCAAACCCCAAAGCCAAATAGAACACTGAATCTTATGCTGGAAAAATCAGGTGGTTAGAGAGCACACTGAGGGCCATGTTGGTGTGTAGGATAACACAGCTTCTGCTTCTCCTGCCAACATTTAAAAGTCTTGATTAATAAATAATCACAATGACAATAATTACAAGTTCCCTTAAAGCCATCATCTCCTTCCCCACAGTGCTCCTGGCAATTACTGGATCTGCCTTCTGTACATTGTAAGTCTGGTGAGCTCTCCTAGAATCCCTCCTCCGGAAGGTGATTGTGCAGTTTTGCAAATAAGTAGTGTGCCCTGGTGACCTGTGATGGTGGTTTGGAGCCTGCTTTTTCTCTCTCAGTAACAGTTAAAGATCCTCCCAACTCTGCAGCAGGAAATGCTTACATAAAGCATCAATTAAGGAGTTCTCAGGTAATGAGACATACGTATTCTTTTCACCTCCTCCTATCTGCTCTCTGAATTGCTCTCCAGTCCACAACAAAAAAGTGCATTGGCTGCAAACCTCACAATTATATTACTTTTTTTCCCCAGTCACAGCAAATAGCAACAAGGCAACCACTTACTAAGTTCCCTCTAATTTTTATTAGATTTACTTTCCCCCAAGAAAGCTCTATGAGCTAATGAAGTTATAATTTATATTTAAGACTTGTCCAAAATTTCCAGCTGACTTTAATGAGAATAGCTGTGTGTCGGGGTATTTTCATATGTGGTTCCTTGCTCAGGGTAACAAGGCAAAGTTTCTTTCTGACAGCAGCCCACTTTAACATAATCCTGGAACTTGCAATCAGCTTATGAGAAGGCAAATGTTTCACCCCATGGAGCTTCTCTCCAAGCTCACAAGAACTAGCAAATACAATAGCAACTAATCCTAGACTTTCTGTCATAGAAGCAGACTATAATGTACTAAATGCCTACTTTTTTCATATAATTAAATATAGGGGAAAAAAGGTTATACTGGAGCTGGCACTGAAAACGCTGTCTTGACACTATGCTCTGCCTGACACTATGACAGCTGAGCCTCAGCTAAATAAGCACAGTGGACCACTACCATTTCCTAGGCAGCCTGTTGTCTATCACGTCTGATCATCAACATAGCATGGTACAGGGCACAGATTCAGTCTCTAGCACTCTGGAGTAGGGACTAGGGAGAAGAGTGTAATAGAAAGGAAAAAGAAAATTCATCAACATCGCAGAGAAGCTATAGAAAGTAGACTAGACTCGCAGTGAGCAGGAATAAGTGGATAAGGGGTCCTGGACTACACTTCCCAGGGATTAGCATAATGGGTTCATGCTGGTGTGCATATATTGAGAAGGCAGTCGAGAGAGAGTAATTATTATGGAATAATACTTTCTCTGAGCCATGTGATCACCTCCCTTGTGACTCTTCTAATTCCATATGGATTTCTGCCTTCCTGTATTCTCTCCTCCACCTCCACACAGAGATATTAACGGAATGTTCAATAACCAAGAGTCACTAATTGTCAAGATAGTCTTGTTACTTTTGCAGAAGATTCTATCCTCTGGTCACAGGACTGCACCTCTGACTTCACTGTTAGTCATCTTGCAAATATTACACTGGCTTGTAAAGAAGACTGAGTAAAAAATTGTAGCTTGCTCCTCCAAAGCCATTTGACATTGGAAAAATGACTGAATGTTCATTCTGCTTATCAGAGCAGCAGCATTTGTATGACATGGGGATGGCAAGAAGGCTGAGGGTCACGGCGTCTCTGATAACCTAGTTTAGCTACTGTGACATTCATCTATAAGGGCTAGGATAGGAGATTGACATTAAGTAGCCAAGGTAAAGGTGCCATGCAGTGAAGCTGATGTGTGAAATATGACAAGATTAAGCAGATGACTTTCAACAGCTTCAGGCTAAGGCTTCAGAATTTATAATGGTTGCATTTATGAAGGCAATATATAATTAAAAGTAGTCTGATAGTCAATGTGAGAAATTTACATGTTACCTTCATGAACTCAGGGAACATCTAAAAATAATTTCATGATATTTAAAAGGTACTTAGTGACAAGATTAAAATCTTCTTCTCCAAAAGGAATTATTGAATATAACAGTAAATATTTTCTATTATTTTAAAATACAAGATAAATGCAAAAACAAAAACAACAGCAAAAGACAAAAAACCTAAAGAACCAAATGAAGGCCATGGCAACAACAGACCAATACTATGTAGACAAAATGCTATCTATTTAAAACAAGTACCTGCTCTCAGAGATTCTTCTATCTTTCCCTATTCTCTAGTGATTTATCGTAGGATAAGATGAGCCCAGAGGCTCCTCAATTTGACACACTGCCCAGTGGCCTGAAATGCTTTGTTTATCTATTATTCCTAGCTTACTAAGAGTGTCAGAATCAGGTGTTGAATTTTCATCAAGTGTCTTTTCGGCACTTACAGACATATTCACATAGTTTTCCCCTTTAATCTGTTAAGACAGTGAATTATAGCAATAGATTTCCCAATGTTGAACCATTTTTCTTGTCCTAAAATAAACTTTACATGGACATGATGTATTATCCTTTCAGTGAATCACTGGATTTGGTTTGGCAATCCCTTACTTAAGATCTTTAACCTACCTATTTACAAAAAAAAGGGTTAAACATGATAGTGTTAGAGTGAGGTAGTTGAATGAAGAGAAAGTACAGGTAGGAAATTAAAATAATCCAAGAGTGAGATAGCTATGCAACACTTTTGCCAAGAGGTTACATACAGTAAAACCTAATATTACGAGATTTTTTTTTCTGGCTGCTTTGTCCAAGTCTAGCTGTATAAAAGCCAACATGGATAACCTATATTGCCACCAAAGGCAGAGTGATACACTGGCTCATGAAAAACATTTGTGAGTGCCTTTGTGTACTTGGGCACTGCTCTCCTCTCTCTGGGCAGACCCACCTTTCCATTACATAGGCAAGGCTAAGGGATCACCCTGATCCTCTGTCGGTATTCATTTCTTTGTTCGGTCATTCAACAAATATGCAATATTTCATGGGTACCTCTCGTTGACAGGCAGTTTGTGGGGCACTGGGGATATGAGGTTGAACAAGACAGCATCCCTTCCCCCAGCGGAGGTTATATTCTAGTGGGAAGAACAAATATAAAAGTAAAACAAATACACACACACACACACACACATTGTAATAAAGGTTATGATGGGAAAATGCTGAGCATTATGAGAGAGTGCAACCAGGAAATTTGTGTTGAACTGTGGAGGCAAGGAAAAGCCTCTTTACCAAGAAGAGGTTTACCTTTATAGGGAAGGGCATTCTAGGCAGAGAGAGTGGCATGTGTGGAAGGCCTTGAGACTTGGTAGCTTTGAGAAATTTAAAGAAGGTCAGGGTGGCTAGAGAGTCAGTTTCTCTCCAGTGCATCAAAAACAAGTGAAGAACAACAACCTTCCCTGTCCCTACCCAGTAAAAAATTGTAAGATTACTATCCCCTAGCAGTATTTAGGCATATTTTGGGGGAAGGAAGGGGTTTTGGAAATAGACTCACCTTGAAAATGGACTGGCTATCCTTTGAAACAATGTGATTGATTAAAAGGGATTCAATATTGTGATGGAAAGTGAGGTGCTGTTATTCAATGATGCAGCAAACCTTCACCAAGCTGCTCTATGTGCCAGGCAGGTGATCTGTGAAGCACTGGAGATATACTGAATATTATACAGGGCAGGATAATTTTTCATGTGAGAGAAGCCACACCTTGAAGGATTACCTACTTTCTGGAATTTTTTCATTTTTTCATTTTTTAGACAGAGTTTCACTCTTGTTGCCCAGGCTGGAGTGCAGTGGTGTGATCACAGCTCATTGTAACCTCCGCCTCCCAGGTTTAAGCGATTCTTCTGCCTCAGCCTCCCGAGTAGCTGGGGTTACAGGCATGCACCACCACTCCTGGCTATTTTTTAAATTATTATTATTTTTAGTAGAGACGGGGTTTCACCATGTTGGCCAGGCTGGTCTTGAACTCCTGACCTTAGGTCATCTACCCGCCTTGGCCTCCCAGAGTGCTGGGATTACAGGCATGAGCCACCGCGCCCAGCCTACTTTCTGGAATTTTTATCAATGGTCTCCCTAATAATTACCACAAAATAATATGCCTTGCATTTGTATAATACATAACAATTAAATATGTTTTTGTGCATATGATCTAATTTGAAGACTCAAAAACTCATGAGGAAACTACATTTACTCCAGTTTGATAGATATCATAGAGACTCAAAGAAATGAAGTTATTAAGTCCAAGGTTCCATGGCTAGTAAATGGCAGAGCCAGAGCTCACACCCAGCAACTCATAGGCAAATGTTTTCATCTTCTATGCTAGATAACAGCTATTAAGGGGGAAGACCCACAATTCAGTAGTGCTAAATAAATAACTTTTTATTTGTTCAGAATTTAAGGGACAAGGACTGGAAGCTAGGGTAACCTTGAAGTAGAAGTGCCATGTAACCCAAATGGCCAAAAATGGTGCTTGGTTATGTTGTTTTCTTGATGTAATTATTAACAGTATCTCCTTTTACTCTCAAAAGGATCTGGTTTGAATGATAAATTATGTGGTCACCCAATGTTGAAAGGATACCTCCGTAGTCCCCTCTGATATGGGTTGATAGAGGGGACCAGAAGACAAGAACAGTCATAAATGCTGATCTGGAAAATAAGTCACATGGTTTGATAAGTCATTTAATTTTTCTGTTTCTGGGCTTATCATCTTACCAATGGCTTTCAAACTTTCAGGTCTGAAATTCATGATAAGAAACACAATTTATTAATTGTGACCCAGCATCCACATGGGGAGATACACACACACACACACACACACACACACACACACACACACGAAACAAAATTTTCCAAGACAATACTGTCTTTGCAGCATCACATTCTGGTATGTTCTATTTAATTCTGCTCACTTCGGTTCTATTATATTCCATCACATTCTATTTAATTTTTCAAAACAAAAGTGCTGATTGACTCACCAAATAGATTTCACAATCTACTAATGGGCGTGACCAGCAGTTTGAAATGGGCACAAGACCACTTGCTTATGAAAGTATTAGTGAAGGCCATTTGAAAACCTTGGTAGGAACTCTCACTTTTGGAAATGCTATCTTATATCTTATAAGATATATTAAAATGTATACAACTTATATCCTACATTAAACATATTTCATATGTAAGGATGAAAATTGAGTTGTAGTTCACAAGCTGACATGATGCTCCATTTTTCAGACACTTATTTAAACCTTTATTAATGTTGATTTTCACATTTCCTTTTCATCTTCTGGTGACAATAAACTTGTTTTTTAGGTAGCAAACATTTTGTAGGTCCTTGAAAAACTCATATCCTTGGCACTGTGCCTATACAGTTGAATGGATAAAACAGCCCTGCTCTCAGTTAACGATTATGAATTCATGAGTGGGGAGAAATGATGAAAGATTATTATATCTGTTAGCTTCTCTGACAGAAAACCACTGGGGCGTTGAATTGGGTACTCGGTAAGGTGGGTTGGTTACTTTAGTGAGGAGAGGCAGCATTGAAAGGCATACAGAACTCAGGACTGGGAGACCCGAGTTTGAATCCCTGCTCTGTACAGGACTCTAAGCCAGTTACTTTTCTTTCTGACCCTCCCCTCTGCAACATGAAGATCATACTAATTCTGCCATGCCTACCAGGCAGGAATGTTATAAGGATTAAAATGAGAATAATGTATGTGAAAGTAGTTTGCAAATTGTAAAGCACTACCCATTTGTTATTAAAATATTCAGTGGATGCTATTTTTGTGGCTGCCCAACCTGCTTAGGTTTTACTGAAGGGAAATTTATGAATGCTAAAGCATCGCTTTCAGGAATGTTTTGTGTGCACAAAGCAACCATAGCTTAGCACCTATTACTATTAATGTTCCCCTGTTTCTCTCTAACACAATTTAGACAGACTCCTATGTGTCGTGAACCTTTAGGAAGTGTAGTCCTCCCAGAAACACCATTCTTTGTTGCCAAACTACTGTACTAAATAATTATGCAATTGTTGTTGCCAATAACCTTGAAGAAAAATAGAACTGTTTATGGCAGAGCTACTAACAGTGGATGGCTGATTTCCTGAACTTCCAGGACTCCAAACTGCTGCAATATAATTTAATTAAAATAAAGACGAGGCAGAATACATTATTACATATTGATAATGTACGCAGACACAGGCAGACATCGGGAATTATTTTGACAAAATTCACATAATGGATGCAGATCAGAGCCCCTGAACAAGCCAGTTTGTCAAATTAAATAAGCCATCTCTAGAATTTTAACAGCCCTGTGAACTTAACAGTAATGATTTTTTTTTTTTACATTGTTTTGCAAGCAGCAGAGTTGGGAAAGAAACTAAATAAAATACAATGATTTCCAGACATCGTACTTTATTTAGAATCAAAGAATAAAGCACTAAGTCCAAATTATTTAAAACGCTCACATGGAGTTTTTAGCAGGGGAGGCTTGTCTGTATATCAGACAACAAAATCTTTAAGCCGGATGAACTAGTGATTGTGGCTTTTGTACTGGAACCCTGGGGATGATTTTAGTCTTCTTCTACTTGATCAATACTGTACTTGGATTAATCAATCTTATCAGTTACCATTGATACTTCTCCAAGGAAGGGGTTCATACAACCCCTGTTTTTAATTTACTCACTCTGGTATTATCCCTTCAGTTGCAAAGTCTGTTTCCTTAAAAAAATGGTGGTATATCCTAGGATCTCAAGCACTTCTTTTCTCATTTTCGCTGTCCCTCAACACTCTATTCTTCTCCTGTGATATTCTAGCCCTTAGAGATTATACCAATTCCCAACAGCCGAGCTACATGGAAAACAAGAGTCCCACATTTCAAATTAATTTAGATATTCACCATCACTTTAAATTCAGCTTGTTTAAACCTGAACCCTTCTTTCTCCATCACCGAGAAGTGAGTGGACCAGAGATTCATATTTAACTGGCATGGGAGGAAAAAGAGTGGGAGACATTTCTAGTCACAGTTTTAACCAAAATCCTTGCTCTAACTGGACTGCATGAATGCCGATCATATCTTATATTAGTTTCCAATCTCTGCTGTAACAAATTACCAAACACTTAAAGCTTCAAACAAGAAAAACCATCTTGCAGTTATGGAGGTCAGAATTCTCAAATGGGTCTCACTGAGCAAAAATCAAGGTGTCAGTAGGGCTGAGTTCCTTTCCAGAGGCTCTAAGGGAAAATCCATTTCTTTGCCTTTTCCAGCTTCTAGTAGCTGCTTACATGCCGTAGTCTGTGGCTCTCTTCCCTCATCTTCAAAGCCAGCAATGTTGCATTTCTCTGTGCCTTTCTTCCATAGTTATATCCTCATGTAACTCTGACCTCCCCTTCCGTTCCCTTCTCTACTTATAAGGACCCTTATGACAAATTGAGCCTACCCAGATAGACCAGAATAATCTCCAATCTCAAATCAGAAGTTAACAATCTTAATTTCATCTATAAGCTTAATTCTCTTTTGGCATGCAACATAACATATTCATAGTTTCCAAGGATGGACATCTTTGTGGGGGTGGCTATTATTCTGCCTACCAAATAGCTATACTAGTATTTCTGAATTTGAAGCAAATCTGAAAAGTGTCAGATACAGCACTGTTGCTGGTGCAAAATTGAGTCTATTTCTTCCCATATCAGTTAAGTGATTATAAAATATCACCAGGAGTACAAATAGACATTTCCATTTCCTTCTTTGTTTATTTAGATTTAATCATAAATATTAAGGTATCAGCTCAATGGTTGCATATTTGATCCTATTTGTTTCCATTCATTTATTATCTGAACTATTTATCATCTACTGTGTTCTTACAGAGCTCACAATCCATCTTCAGAGCAGTAGATTCTCCAACTTCATTCTACCAACTGTTCAGAAGTTTTACCATTGTCAGAATATGGATCTTTTGAAAACATTATGCCACGAAAAGCAAGCCAGACACAAAAGACCACATATTGTATGATTCCATGTGTTTCAAATATCCAGAACAGATAAATCCATATAGACAAAATGGAGATGAGCAGATTCTAGGACTTGGGGGAGGGAGGAGTTGGGAGTGACTGCCAATGTGTATGGGGCTACTTCGTGGAGTGATGATGAAAATGTTCTGGAATTAGATATTGGTGGTAGTTGTATAACCTTGTGAAAATACTAAAAACCAATGAATTGTACACTTTAAGTGAGTGAACTTTATGGTCTATGAATTATACCTCAATAAGCCTGTTATTTAAAAAAAATGAAGTTGAGCTGCATTTATGTGAACCCTAGCAAGAAATGACTACTAGATGCTGTACTGGTCAGTTCTTCATGAGAGGACTGGGTAAATTTCTAAGTGTCATGATTTTAGAAAAAAAGCAAAAAACAAAACCAAAAACAACCCCTCAAAACCTAGCTGGGGTCTAAGGATGATCATAAAGAATTAGAAAATATGAAAAACTATTTAAAAGATCAACAAATTCAGGTGTTGGTTTTTTGAAAAATTAGTAAGATAGGCCACTAGCTAGATTAATAAAGAAGAAAAGAGAGAAGGTCCAAATAAACACAACTAGAAACAACAAAGGGGATATTACCACTGACTCCACAGAAATGTAAATAACCATCAGAAAATACTATGAACACCTAGGAAGAGATTAATAAACTCATGGACACATACATCCTCCCAAGATTGAACCAGGAAGAAATTGATTCCCCAAACAGACCAATAATGAGCTCTGAAACGGAATCAGTAATAAATAGCCTACCAATCAACCAACCAACCAACAAAAAAAAAACCCAGGACCAGGTGGATTCATAGCAAAATTCTAGCAGATGTACAAAGAACAGCTGGTACCATTCCCAGCAGAATTATTCCAAAAAATTGAGGAGGGACTCCTCCCCGCCAACTCATTCTATGAGGCCAGCATCATCCTGATACCAAAACCTGGCAGAGACACAACAGAAAAGAAAACTTCAGGTCAATATCCCTGATGAATATTGATGCAAAAATCCTTAAAAAAAAATACTTGCAAACTGAATCCAGCAGCACTTCAAAAAGCTAATCCACTATGATCAAGTATACTTCATCCCTGGGATGTAAAGTTGGTTCAACATACTCAAATTAATAAATGTGATTCATCACATAAACGGAACTAGAGAAAAAAACCACTTGATTATCTCAATAGATGCATAAACAGCTTTGATAAAATTCAACATGCATTCATGTTAAAAACTCTCTATTACAAACTAGATATTGAAGGAACATAGCTCAAAATAGTAAGAGCCATCCATGACAAACCTATAGCCAACATCTTACTGAATGGGCAAAACCTGGAAGCATTCCTCTTGAAAACTGGATGCCCTCTCTCATCAGTCCTATTCAACATGGCATTGGAAGTCCTGGCCAGAGGAATACAGCAAGAAAAAGAAATAAAGGGCATCCAAATAGGAAGACAGGAAGTCAAACTATCCTGTTAGCAAATAACATGATTCTATATCTAGAAATCCCCATAGATTTGGCCCCAAAGCTCCTTTAGCTGATAGCTTCAGCAAAGTTTCAGGATACAAAATCAATGTACAAAAATCACTAGCATTCCCATATACCAATAACAACCAAGCTGAGAGCCAAATCAGGAACACACTTTCATTCACAATACTCACAAGAAGAATAAAATACCTAGGAATACGGTTAACCAGGGAGGTGAAAAATCTCTCAAAGAGAATTATAAAACACTGCTCAGATAAATCTGAGATAACATTAACAAACAGAAAAACATTCTATGCTCATGGATAAGAAGCATCAATATCGTAAAAATGACCATACCACCGAAAGCAATTTACAGATTCAATGCTATTTCTATCAAACTACCAATGACATTCTTCACAAAATTAGAAAAAATATACTCTAAAATTCATATGGAACCACAAAAAAAGGCTAAATAGCCAAGGCAATCCTAAACTAAAAGAAAAAAAGCTGGAGGCCTCACATTACTCAACTTCAAACTATACTACAGTGTTACAGTGACTAAAACAGCATGGTACTGGTATAAAAACAGACACACAGACCAATGGAACAGAATAGAGAGCCCAGAAATAAGGTCACACATCTACAACCACCTGATCTTCAACAAAGCTGACAAAAACAAGCAACAGGGAAAGGACTCCCTATTCAAAAAACAGTGCTGCAATAACTGGCTAGCCATATACAGAAGATTGAAACTGGACCCCTTACTTACACCATATACACAAATCAACTCAAGATGGATTAAAGACTTAGGTAGGTGTAAAACCCAAAACTATAAAAACCCTGGAAGACAACTGAGGTAATACCATTTTGGACATAGCAACAGACAAAGATTTCATGAGGAAGACACCAAAAGCAATCACAACAAAAGCAAAAATTGACAAACGGGATCTAATAAAATTCAAGAGCTTATGCACAGCAAAAGAAACTATCAACAGAGTAAACAGATAACCTAAAGAATAGGAGAAAATACTTGCAAACTATGCATCTAACAAATGTCTAATATCCAGCATCTATAAGGAACTTAAACAAATTAATAAGAAAAAAATTAACAACCCTATTAAAAAGTAGGCAAAGGGCACGAACAGATGCTTTTCAAAAGAAGACATATATGTGGCCAATAGCATATTAAAAAAACTCAATATCACCCATCATTAGAGAAATGCAAATTTTAAAAAAGTCAAAAAATAATAGATGCTGGCGAGGTTGTAGAGAAAAGGGAACAATTAAACACTGTTGGTGGGAGCATAAATTAGTTCAGCCATTGTGGAAAGCAGTGTGTCAATTCCTGAAAGACCTAAAAACAGAATTGCCATTCAACCCAGAAATCCTATTTTTTTGGATAGGAATATAAACCATTCTACCATAAAGACACATGCACACAAATGTTCATTGCAGCACTATTCACAATAGCAAAGACATGGAATCACCCTAAATACCCATCAATGACAGATTGGATAAAAAAGATGTGGTACTTATATACCATGGAATACTGTACAGCCATAAAAAAGAATGACATCGTGTCTTTCGCGGAAACATGGATGGAGCTGGAGGTTATTATCCTTAGCAAACTAACACAGAAACAGAAAACCAAATACCGCATGTTCTCTCTTATAAGTGGGAGCTAAATGATGACAACTCATGGACACAAAGAGGGGAACAACAGACACTGGGGCCTATTTAAGGGTGGAGGCTGGGAGGAGGGAAAGGAGCAGAAAAAATGACTACTGGGTACTAGGCTTAGTAAATGGGTGCCAAAACAATCTGTACCATAAACCCTGTGACACGAATTTACCTATATAACAAGCCTACACACATACCCATGAACCTAAAATAAAAGTTTAAAGATAAATTAATTAAAATAATTGGAAAATAAGGACCTATAGAGAAAAATTAGAGGAATTTTGGATTATCTGCCTAGTGAAGGAAATGCTGTAGGATAATATGGAGAAGAGAATTAGAGACTTTGAGTATGATTCGGTGAGGGTCTCAGCAAGAATGAGATGTCGCACTTGTAAATGTTCACTGCAGAGAGTTTGAATTAAGGCATGGGCAGAGTTAAGAGAATTATCAAGGAAGGGAGAGCCACCTAAGCACTGGCATAACTGGTAAACTTTCCGGGCTTGTAGGGGGAAGAGGAGGGAGTGATGATACAGAAGGCAAGATAGAGCATGGGGATTTGGAGGAGGCGCTACTAGACAGGAGCTGCTATTGTCTAATGTAGTCTGCAGTAAAGCAGGAAGAGGGATAAATACCCTGACCTTGTTCTCGTTCTACAGTCTCCAGATGGTGCCACTCATTCAGCAAATCAAGTGGGAAGTTAAAGAGCAAGGAGTTCAGGGAAAGCAGTCCATGGAAACCAGCCTCTCAGAGCACAGAGAAGGACAGAAAAGAGATTATGTGTGTGTGTTTGTGGGGGGCGGAGGGGTGGGGTGGGCAGGGAGGGGAAATGGAGAGTAAATAGCACAAAGTGCCTGCCTGTTATACTCACAACACCATTCTTAGAGAAGCTGAGGCAACAAATACCTGCATAGACTCCATGCTTTATACTATGTGATCACAGTACCCTGGCCACAACAAAACTGAAAAAAAGCAATACCAGCAACTGACATTTGTTGAATGCTTACGATGTGCCAAGCACTTTATGTTACTCACCTCATTTAATCATCATATCATAACAAACCTATGAGTAACATAATCTTTATGATAATCACTTTATAGATGGAGAAACTGTGGCATTTGGAGATTAAGTAATTTATCCAATGTCACATAGCTCGCAAGTAGAGAAGGAATGATTTGAACCCAGGGAAGGAGGCTGGCTCCAGAGCTGTTCTCATAACCACTACACTAATAGAATAGCGATTAAGCAGGACTCTGTAGGCTGGTCAGCAACTTTCATGGTAGCCTAATGCTAAAGTTCTGCCTTACAAGGGTGTCCTGGACTGTACAGTAAATGGCTGACACAATACAATATTTTCTCTAAGAGGAACCTGAATGCAAGATACACTGCAAGTTAGCAGACCACATAGAATGTGAAGAGCTGAAAGAGAGAAGGAAGGTAGTTAGTATGGCAGGAGGAGAGATGAAGTCAGTCTTAAGTATGGCTGAGTCACCACTGTGGGAATCAGTGGACTTGGAAAAAACTTGAACTGGGTTTAAGTTGATGGAGCAGACGCTGACCTTCTAGAAATGCAATGCGTCCTGAACAAGGCTATAAGTTTGAGGCCTGCTTGTGAGGCTACTGATGGTATTTCTTGTACTTTCTTATTTTCTTGTGTGTCTTTACAATAATTTCCCATTTACTGAGGAAATATGAACCCATCCACATTCCTTGCTTTCCAGTAAAGTCCAACACAAATGAGTTAATTATTTAAATATATGAGGGTCTCTTGGGCAGAGAAGAGTCATCAGTCTCTCTCTCCCTCTCTCTCTCTCTCTCTCACTCTCCCTCTGGGAAGAGAAAATTGACATACTATGGTCAAAGAAATATAGTTCAGCTCTATGGGAATTATATCATGACAGACACTTCCAAGGGAGGATGTCTAAATGTCTCTTTTGGAGAACTTTAAAATAATCTTCTCATCTGTCCAAGGGTGATTTACATGAGCTACTGCCTGAAGGTACAAGGATCAAAGGCTCCCAAACTGCAGATCTACAAACCTGTATTAAGTTCCTTAGAAAGGTTTCTCTGTTTTCTACAGAGTGACAGAGATAAAGACTTTGGTGTTAGTCTATCTCACTCTGATTGTCAGGGTTCGATTGCTTGCCATCATTTCTTAAAACAGGCTATTTTTTCTTTTCTGCTATTAAGTTATCCCTCATTTATGAAATTATGGTAGCGGTAGGAATAGTATATTATAGTGAGTTCTTTTAAAAATATTCTTACTTGACAATATAAAACATTGGCAAATCTATCTCTGCCTCATTTTTAAAAAATGTCATATGTCTGGGAGAAATAAGTATCTGAAAACCACAGGCCCAAAGGACCTCTTCAGGTCCCTCCTATCTATAAGATGCTAGGTTTTAAAGTCTTGAGATTACAGAAAATCAAAAGGAATAGGAAGGCAGGATGATTTTTTATTTAACCTGAAGAAGTAACAAGTTAATGAAGTCTAACCATCTTAGACATAAAAGATAATAAGTGGAGATGGCTATAAGTTAGAATTTTGTAGTCTCTAAGTAGAAATGACAGTCTAAACGTCAAATCCAAAAACATGGCCTATAGAACGCCACACCAAAGGTCACATTTAGAAGGCAGCATTCGGCTCTGGTGACAGTTACAAGTCAGATATTGCGTGATTCTATTGGTATGCAGCCATCATGAAAGGGGAACTAAAATCTTTTTGAAGCAAAAATGTGTCAAAAGGGAACTCTAAACTGGCCTCAAGGGAGTGTTTAAATGAAAAATGCCTTAGATCCTTTAAATAGAAGAAAATCAATAATTATTCCAAATACAAATTAACACGCAACAAGTATTTTCTGTTCTGTGCATGTAATACTGCTATTTACATATAACTAGTTCAACGTACCCAAAGCCTCTGCCAGGCCCCAAACCTTCTGTCCATAGATGTCGGTCTTGTTCCAAGCAAACGTGTAGACAAGATTAATTGCGGCGGGAAACCACTTCTGTGTGAGTCGCCCTTCCACAGCTACTGTGAGGTGTACTTTTATCATCCCGACAGGAATCGTTGAATGTGTCAGAAGGATCCGTAGCAGGGTTTTATACCCAGGGGTGCGGCTGCTCAGGTAACTCAGCCTCACAAAGCTGGAGGGAATGGGAATTTCCTCCTGTACAACCTGAAATAATAATAATAAAAAAAGCCAAATAGGCTCTTGTCAGTGGTCGCAGGTAGATGAGGATATTGTGTGCTTAGTTATCTTTGAAACATGCCAAAGGAGAGAGCTTAAACAGGTCTAAGGATGTCAAGGCATTTGTTCTTGAATCTTTGTGAGATTGTGTAATAATAGGTTTTGAATTTTGCACCAAACATGAATGGAGACAAGACCCAACCTTAAGGATTGTTTTTATTTTTTTTCCCATGCCAGGAAAGATTGTGTAAGGAACAATTTCAGCTTTTCAATAGTGTTCCAAAAACTGCTTAGTAGGAGTTGAAAAAGATCACACCGCTGAATGTCAAGCAATTCAGTACTATAGGCTCCATTAAGGGGTCTTTTTCTTATATAAACATACACAAAAGCTTGTTTGGTGTTAAGTCGTATATCATAAAACCATTGGTGTAATCCTTATTCAGGCTAGCCTCTCTAAGAGGAAGAACTTGAGAAGCAGGCCCAGCAAGTGATATTTTATGACAAAGATTATAGTTTCCCTAGAATTAATCTTTACTGATGCCATCAAATTCGTTTTCTTTGGAGCTTTGAAATGACCCTGAGGCCAAATTTTTAATCAAATTTTTCTTACATATTTCTCTGTGCCTGGATGTAGCAATGGCTGGGAACAAGTTTCTCCAAGTTGGCACTTGTGACTGAGAAGCAAATAACTCCCACTAATTCCTCTGCAAATTTTACACTAAACGTTGGTCTCAGAGTAAAAATACCACTTGGCTTCTTTAATTAATTGCTATTACTTGTTTGCTTATCACCACAGAAAAAGTTAAATAACCAAAGGTGGTAACTAAAACTGAATCATGTGTTCTATGACTTTCATCTTTCAAAAGACTGCTGAAGAAAAAGCCCATCCTATTCAATACACTTAAGGTGACATGAGTAGTGTAGATATTTTCATGCTTTTATTCATTTTTACCTCAGAACCTTGTTCCCTCTTACTTTTCCAAACTTGTGCATATAGCAGAACTGATTGTTAAACATATGGTATCTCATATTGTCCAGGATTTTTGGTCTTTCTCCTGTTTCTGAGGACACGATCCCTTTTTTGTACACTTTGCCTAATTTTTCTCCCTCTACATTAGCCATTTGATACCAGGGTTGTCCACCAGCTGTCTTCTCAGATGGTGACAGAAGTACAATAGAGGATAGCATGACACTCACCAACTTAGTAGTTCATTTTCCTAAGAAAACATGCAATCCTAGATAAGCCTGGAAATTTTCGTGCTGAAAGAAGACCTATACTTCCTAATGACATCTGTGAAGGGATTGGTATACAAATCAAATGTACTCATTAAACACTGTCTTGTTTTTTCTTCCTTTCTAAGCAAAGAGCAATGGAAAAGATAAGGGGTAGCTCTTTGGACTGCTTTTCCTGAAGGGCAGTATTTTTGTGTGAGCCTTTCCTAAGTGGTATTCTCTGGGTACTGCTAAGAGCTGGTGGGTGGTGTTATGATGAAAGAACAATCAATTCTATCTTGGAGCATGCATTTACTTCTGGATTTCTGGATCCGTAAGACCTATGAGTCCATTTTGGTGCTTCCACATTTAATTATCATTAAAATGTTTCTATAATGTGGTGCTGGAATTGTACTATGGTTGTTTGAATGGTTTAATATTGAAATGACAATATTGAATGCTCAATAAAGAATAATTCTCAGGAATGTTAAAATATCAAGGTTCAAAAATGTCTTCTCCTGACTATAAAGCTTGAACACTCAGAAGCAAAGCTTTTTTGGAAAAAAAAAAAACCAAAACTGCACAGGCTTGAAAACTATGTTTACTTTACACAGCTAGACAAGAGAAGTTGTCATGTCTTCTAAGAATAATGACAATGATACAAACTAGACAATAGAAGAAAACTAGAATTTTTTTTCTTTTCTTCTTCTTCTTTTCTTTTCTTTTCTTTTCTTTTTTTTTTTTTTGAGACAGAGTTTCACTCTTGTTGCCCAGGCTGGAGTGCAATGGTGTGATCTTGGCTCATTGCAACCTCCTTCTCCCGGGTTCAAGCAATTCTCCTTCCTCAGCCTCTGGAGTAGCTGGGATTACAGGCACGCACCCCCACGCCTGACTAATTTTGTATTTTTAGTAGAGACAGGGTTTCTCCATGTTGGTCAGGTTGGTCTTGAACTCTCAATCTCAGGTGATCCTGAAAGGACACAAAGATGTGTACCCACCCCCCCACCCCCCCCCGCTACACCCTATTGCTAAACCCTTTGCTCTGCTCTCTAATCTTTGCACATACCAGAGATTTCGTAAGTTCTGTGAGTACCTGTTTTTCTGCACGTACCAGAGATTTTATAAGTTCTGAGGCAGGGTCACAAGACGTGTTTAAGTTAGATAAACTCTTGCTGCCATAAACCGGTTGTGCAACCTGACGCAATATAATTAACTGCCTTTGTGTAAAACTGCTCTCCCGCCTCAAAGGTTTAACCGAAATATCAGAAATGGCGGGAACCAATCATAGTTAGCCAAATCGCCTTGTTCAAACACTAGCCAATCATACATCTGATTTGTATAATAATTCTATGCCCACTTTTCTTAGACTATATAACACTGTTCGGGGCTCAGTGGGGGAGCTCTCTCCTGCCCGTCTCGTTTCGCGAGCGAGTGAGAGTTCCAGGTTCGAACCTGTAATAAAGATCCTTGCTGCTTAGCTTTGACTCTGGACTCTGGTGGTCTTCTTCGGGGAATAAACGGTCTGGGCATAACAATCCCCCTACCTCGGCCTCCCAAAGTGCTGGGATTACAGGCATGAGCCACCACGCCCAGCTCAAAAACGCAATTTCTTAAGGATTTTTTATTTCAGAACCACAAACAGTCCAAGCTCATGGATTATACTGTTATTACTAATAAGCCAGCTAGCTTTGTTCTTAGAGCACAGTGTTTATTAGGTCAAGAATTGGGGTTTAATTCTCATGAAAGCTACTTAATCTTGTTCTGTTCCACGGCCACAGATAGCATTCGAATGCCCTGGCCAATTATGTTAAAAATGTGTGCCAGAAAAACATTTGAAGACTTCTCTTGACAAATAAAGGGCAGCACATTGTAAGGATGGCAACAAGAATAGGAAAAGGAATGTAGCTATTATACACTGTTGACAACTCCATGATATTATCATTTTATACATTCAAAGGCCAATATACTCACCTGCAGCTCAGGAACAATAGTTCCCCTTTCTGGACAGGACCCTCCAAATGATGTGAGTGGTGAAGGAAGCACAATAGGGTTTGGGCTGATAAAGTTGGAGATATCGCAGGATGGCGGGTCTGATACAACTCTCTGCATGGTGACTTTCTCCACCACAATAAACTGATTCCAAGGCAACCAGAGTGTCCTCTTCTCAGGCAGGAAAGGTGATCGGTCGAAGATTAAGATGACGGAGATACCACCGATGGCTACGAGGTCAAAGCTGAGAAGGAAAAAACATAAGACAGTTGCAATCAAATGAAAAATTTAAAAATTCCAGTTAAAAAAATAGGTTAATTTCAGTGCCCTTTCCTTTTTCGGGGGACTCAACTATATCTACTTGTATTGTCTATCTTATAAATTCTCTCTAGCAATATATTCATTCAATAGATGACTTCTTTTTACTCTTTTCACTATCTAGCGGTCTTCTAAGAAGACATTCCATGTCACCAGTTGATATTCTCTTGAAATTTGTAAACTGTTTTTTTTTTTTTTTTTTTTTTTTTTTTTGAGATGGAGTCTTGCTCTGTCACCTCAGGCTGGAGTGCAGTGGTGTGATCTTGGCTCACCACAACCTCCGCCTCCCGGGTTCAAGCGATTCTCCTGTCTCAGCCTCCCGAGTAGCTAGGACTACAGGTGCACACCACCATGCCAGGCTAATTTTTGTATTCTTTAATAGAGATGGGATTTCACCATATTTGTCAAGCTGTTCTTGAACTCCTGACCTTAGGTGATTCACCTGCCTCGGCCTCCCAAAGTGCTGGGATTACAGGCGTGAGCCACTGCGTCCAGCCTGTAAACCCATTAATTTTAACACTGTCTTAAACAAAATCACTGCATGTATTTCTGCAAAGCCAAATCTGACACAGCTGCTCCCCTTGTGCTAAAGATAACAGAAAGATGACCATCTAACATTTAGCAGCATCTTTGAGAATGATGCATTATTCATTTTCCAAAAAATCCTATAATGTAACATAAGAAAAGTAAGGAGCCAAAAGGTTAAATATCTTGTTCAGGGTCACAAACATCGTGTCAGAAACCAGACAATGTCTTTGAGATGGCATTTGGAGAAAGACATCAGGAGATGACAATTGTTAGGGAAAATTTCTTTGAACTCAGCTATGCCCGACCGAGCCCTCTATATTTGACTACCCTCTTTGGCCTCCTAGTCTACTTGAACCTCAGATTTAAGATCTCTGGTTTGCTTCACAACGGTTTTTGGTTTCTTTTTGTAAGACAGCCTGTAATGAACCCTGCACAACTTCACCAACAACTCCTTCTCTATCTATGACAAAGCAAGACTACCTCTGCTGTAAGCCGACTCTGTCTATCTCTAGATGTGGTCTATGACAAGACTATTGCATTGGAGCTGAACAGATTCAGATTTCATTTTATTCTGCACTAGATGGTTCTACCTTACTTCTCTTTTAAGTATAATGACATCTTTGAGATGATGTACTTGAGAGCATTTGAAAAGCATAAACTCCTATATAAAAAGTAAGATAATGATAAATTATTATCATTTTTATGTTAAAAATGGATAAAGGGCAATATGATGTTCCTTAATATTCAAGGCAACTTAAATCCACAGGAGAGAGATGTAAGCTATTGACTGCATTAAAAAAGATCTTTCAGCAAAACACTTTTTCAATGATAAAAAGCCCTGATAGGGAATCAGACTTAATTATGGACATCTCACCACTCTCTTCTTATGACATTTGTTACATTTATTATAGTATTACCAATCGTGTTTTGTTGCAGAAATCTTGCAGATAAAGATAAATGAACAGTAACAAAGGATGGATAATACCGTGTTTTTTATTGCTGCTTTTTCAGTGAAGTAGCTTTATATTAAGGCAGTTTCCAAAAAGAGGATTTGAAGAACTGTGTTAGCTACAGAGAATAATCTAGGTATGAATTAAAGAAAACCCAAACGGTTTATGGTTTAAGACAGAGGGTCTGAATTCATAATAATACGGGAGCAGTTTAAGGCAAGTGTAGTGGGGAAAATCTGACACTACTTGTCAAGAAACCTTTCCTCTAGTTCACCTTCTTTGTGGATTTAAGTATGTATCCTTGGGGAAGTTTATATGCCTCACCCAAACCTTGACTCTTGACTCAAAATTTAAGTGCTTATTTATTTAAAAACATAAAACAAACACAAACATGAAAACTAAATAAACTATCCAGATAAGAACATAGGGCCGGGCGCGGTGGCTCAAGCCTGTAATCCCAGCACTTTGGGAGGCCGAGGCAGGCGGATCACGAGGTCAGGAAATCGAGACCATCCTGGCTGACACGGTGAAACCCCGTCTCTACTAAAAAAATACAAAAAACTAGCCAGGCGAGGTGGCGGGCGCCTGTAGTCCCAGCTACTCAGGAGGCTGAGGCAGGAGAATGGCGTGAACCCGGGAGGCGGAGCTTGCAGTGAGTTGAGATCCGGCCACCGCACTCCAGCCTGGGCGGCAGAGCGAGACTCCGTCTCAAAAAAAAAAAAAAAAAAAAAAAAAAAAAAAGAACATAGGTGCCCGAAAATTATTATCTCTCTTTTTTAAAAAATCTTTTATTCAGTCCTTCTAGAAAGATTACGCAGACAGGCCAGGCATCTTGTTTTGTAGAAAGAATGTGGGTTTGGTTTCACATATATCTGGGTTTGAATCCCAGCTCTGCCCTGTTAACTTTGTGTCTTTGGGCTATTTAACCTTCCTGAGATGCAGTTTTCTCACTAGTAAAATGAAGCCTCTATAATCTATCTCTTAGCTGCTATTGTAAATGAATAAATGAGATAAAGAATTAAGGGTCAAGAATATAGTAGGAACTCAACAACTGTTACCTTTCTTCTCAAATCAGATCCATTGTCCTACTACATTTGCCATATGTTTTCCTTTTTTTGTAGTTCAAGTGAACTATAGGCCAGCTTTTGATTATCTCCATGAGCAGAAACTGATTTTAGGGTCTCCTTGGAACTTCCTTTAGGCTTCTTATGGTGGTTCATTTTATATCTCTACTTGGCTAGGTTATAGTTCTGCGTTATTTAATGAAACATCAATCTATGTATTGCTGTGGAGGTCTTTTAGAGATGTGGTTAATGTCTATAATCAGTTGAATTTAAGTAAAGGAGATGGTCCTTGATAATGTGGGTGGGCAAAACTGTTTCTGTGAGGAAGAAGAAATTCTGCCTTAAGACCACTGCATCTCTTTCCTGAGAGTTTCCAGTCTTCTAGCCTGCCTGACAGATTTCAGACTTGCCAATCCCCACAATCTTATAAGCAAATTCCTTGGAATAAATCACTCTCTCAATACAATAATATCGATATATCTATGTCATATTTTGTTTCCCTGGAAAGCCCTGACTGATACGCTTCTCATCTTTCCACCTCGCAGTTATACACTCATTAATTGACATGGAGATGGAAGGTGGAACTGTGGCCAGAGATCCATCTAAACCATTTCCAATGCCAAATAGAATGCTCTCTGAATGATTGCTTCTTTGGGATTTCTCTCACCACAAAACACCTCCATTTGTATGGACCATTAAGAACAGGTTATTAAGTCATATGAGAGTGGATATAAAAGACCCAAGGGAGAGGATTTATTTGTTTGGAGATTGTTGTCAACACATAAGCCCAACCAGTCCTATCTACAGATGGAAGGCTATTGACACCTATGCAAATTGCTTATCTCTCTCTGCTTCATAGTATCCATAAATGAACAAACTTTTGCCTTGAGGAGAATCAAAGGGAAGCCTCTCTTCATCTTCTAGTCTTCAGAACAAAGTTCTTGAGACCATTAATGCTTCTCAAGAACCTTCTAAGAATGTCGTCACTTCACCTGCTTTGCTTATCATTAGCTGAACTATTTACAAATAGTTCTCTTTTAACACTTTACTGAGTACTGGTTATATATCTAAGTTGAAGGTGGTAAATCATAGAAGAAAAGAGCAAGATTACTTCGGTTTAAATCTTGAACTCTATCTTATTATCTGGATACGTTTTCTTATACAACAAATGGGGAGGGTGATAATAATGATATTTACCTCGGATAGTTGTTGTGAGCATGAAAACAGAGACATTCATGAAAGTGTCTGACATACAGTAGACACTCATAAACATTCACCTTTCCTTTAGAATAGGCTTTTTTCTTTTCTGCTAAGTAGGCCCTTCTCTATGTGAGTATCTAATCTCTTCATACTTTTAAAGGGCTCAGTCTTTCACCACCATCCTTCCTTCTGCTTTGAATAAATTACTTTGGTCCCATGATCTAGACCTTTCCTGGTTCTTTAGGGAAACTTGTCAGTTTACTTTTGCAAGTAATTGATAATGGGGGTAAATAGTACTACATTCCACATGACATTTGCATTCAACGGGGACTTTGAGAGAGCTGATAGCTTCACCCAAAGCAGTGATACCATTGGTGAGAATTATAAGCACTGTGGCCAACTGGAGGGATTGAGATTTGGACATGGAGGATTCTATCAGCAACTCTCATATCACACTCTGTCTACTAGGTATCTAGATACTAATCTCAGCCTTTCTATACTCTTTTGACCTCAGGTATATTTTTCTTACGATTTTCTACTTTTGAAATGTACTTACTCAAACTGAGGTAGCAACAAACAGAGACATATAAATGGAAACTCTCATCACACTGTCACTTTATGTCCAAGAAATGACAGTGGAACAGTCTGGTTGGCATTTGGGGACCATATTTTGAATGCTTACACCTTTATGGAGCCTGAGGAGAGTTATTGCTAGAGAGGATTCTGACTAGTATCTGTCATCTACATAAACTCAGTTCTCACTGTGAGTTCAGCAGAGGACGGTCTTGGGGCATTTCCCTTAAAACTAAAGACACAAAAGTAACAACAAAGATTACCCTCTTTAATGTTCCCTCTAAACTGGACACTAACATTTTAGAATCTTTAGGTATCAAGATTCTTTTAGGCTCTTGTGCGAATATCAAATAATTCACTGAAACCTTTGTATGTAAGCTAAAAAAATGAGGGTTTATCAGGCCTCCATGAGAAGTCAAAATCAAATGGCTCAGAGGATATATTCTATTTAGAGACATAACTCATTTCTTAATTTATGGCATATGGTTGAAGATGTTAGCAAGGGTGAGGCTAGTTTTAAGCACCAGTTACTGGTGAGTGCACTACCAAAATTCCATTATTCAATCTAATTGGGAGAAAGACCCATTTGAATTAATAGAGAACTCTGATTATAGAATATTTGAAAAGAAATGAAATTATATATATATATATATATGCATATATATGTACATATATGTGTGTGCTACCAAAGTAGTTCTGCTGAGCTTGTTATAATGAAGAGATGGTTAGTAATAAGCAATATAATTTATAAATAAATAATTTATATAATTTACTAAAGTCCTTAAGAACTGTTTATTTTCTTAAGTAGGCTAAAACTCTTTCTTATCATCTTTTTAAACTAATTTTTTTAATAAGTACTTTCTTGACAGGATCTTGAAAAAATAAATCCAGCACAGCCCAAGTTGAACAATTAACATTTCTGAAGTGGCTAGGACTAATAAGGTTTGATTGTAGGTTCTTGAAATGAGATAGTTTCTCACAGTTTGATAAAGCTCCAAGCCAATAGGTCTTTTTTTTTTTGCATGTGATTATTGAAGTGGCTTGATATGAGTAGGACATTTAAAGGGTAGTCACCTGGAGACTAGGGCACCTCAAAGCCATTATTACAGTGTCCCTGAGAGTCATAAATAGGTACCTTTAAGCTGGACACATGGGCCTATTAACTCAAATACTCTGAATCAATGTGTGTCTAAATGACAGCAACAAAAATGTTGTTGTGAGCAAATCCTTTTCCAGGATGAGAAGGTTTTATTTACTTCAAAGTCTTGCTTCTCAGATGTTAGAGAACCTTGAGAAGCCCTTAGAGAGCAGCCTGGTGGTTGGTGCTTCAGGATAAATCACTATAATTAAATAGGCTGGCCAAGCTTGTCCATCAGTTGCAGCCAATAGTCAAAAAGGCATCCTAGGGAGGACACATTTTTAAAGCTTCTCCATTAATATGGTTAA
Organism: Macaca fascicularis; assembly: GCF_037993035.2. Taxonomy (NCBI): domain Eukaryota; kingdom Metazoa; phylum Chordata; class Mammalia; order Primates; family Cercopithecidae; genus Macaca; species Macaca fascicularis. The sequence goes on from NC_088395.1 coordinate 130,765,781, forward strand.
ATTCTGTACTTTTGAAAGAAATATTTTGGATGCATTCATTTCTGAAATATTTGGGGATTACTATGGAAAAATAGCCTATGTGTTCCATAGTTCCTTATTTGTCATTCGCATAATGTCACTGAACTTTAAAGTTGGATTTATAGATGGAATTAGATAAAGGATAGAAAACTTTTCACATGGCCTGGGTTTCAAGAAGACTTGAGAAGGATTAGAAGAGGAATTCAGTTTGAATTAATTAGGAAATAGAGGAAATAAATATCACCAATGACTTTTTGAGATATAACTTGAAGAAAGATGGGCTTACCATCACTGTGTCATCTGAGCCCTGGTTTTACCCCTGGCTAGAAGTCAGTAATTGGCCCCCACAATGATCAGAAACAATACTGACATACCTTCCATCTTGTCGGCTGATGGTAAACCCATAATCACTGTGGTGCAAGAAACTGACATTCACTCCCACTAGAGGAGTTCCATCTACGGCCACCACTTGGCCTCGAATCACACAGGCACGCCTGCAACACAAGACCAAAGGCAAACAGAAAAGCATGTTGAGACTAGATTCTAGAAGTCAAGTTGTAAAAACTTTGGAAAACAGTCAAGTATAACAAATAAAACAATAATTTCACCAACCAATAGAAAACTACTAATAACATTCTGGGGAGGAGTTTTTTTTTTTTCCTCTCAAAATTAGAATCATACTAAGTATGGTTTGGAATCCAGATATTTTAAGGTTAAAAGCATATTATTAATATTGTCCAATGTATTTGGAAATTCCTTAATATATCATTTTGTTATTATATAATACACCCTTAAATTAGTATCCTGTAACTTGCTTAACCTACCCCTGATTTTTGGACATTTTGTTGTTTCTTAATTTTTTTCTGACTTAAGTTTCTTATTATTTCCTTGGGAGAGAGTCCTAGTTGTGGAATGATACTTTTCTCTTTTCAAAATTAAAGTTAATTACATTAGTTAATACATAATTATATTGCAAGATAAGACTAAAATCCCTGTTGACCGCCTTTTTCCTACTTCTTGGTGTTCTCATCAGAGGTAATCAGCACTATTAGTTTGTGTGTTCATTTTCTATGCATTTACATATATAGTATGAATATTTTTAAGCCTCCTGATATACACTGCCAAAGTGTCTTTTTCTGGTAAAACAACCAGCCAACCAAACAAACAAATTTAGTTGAGCACACTTTAAGTTAAAGTCTGCAAAAGAGACATGATCCCTGACAGTGGTATACTGCTTTTCTTGCCTAATTTAAATAAAATATTTCAAGGCACTTTCCCTTTAAACAAATGAGTCTCATCCCCTACTGAAAAATGGAATTCCATTAAACTAGTCCCTAAATAGGGCTTTCTTTCAGGGACATAGTCCACTAAAATGTACAAGACTTTCAGCACTAGCTTGGCTGACAAGCTGTAACAAATTTCAGGAGGCTGGCGGTTAAGAAGAGTGCCCCGGGACAAATCCCAAGCAAAGATTTTTTTCACTGGTCTGCTGTTATTTGGGGAGGAAGGGACAGTTTTTTCACCAGAGTTTGATCCTAGTCTTGGCAGCTCTGAGCTCTTGGACATGAATTTTATAGCTGGAGCTGGCAGGGTTGAGGAAGGTTGAGCAAGGTCAGTGATTTTTCCTAGGGCATCAATGCCACCTTTTTTTTCTTTTTTTTTTTTGCAACCAAGTGGGATTCTGGGTATCCAGGGCAGCTCAATCTTGGATTAAAGGGGGCCATGTTATTCAGACAAACATGACTTTTCAGAGTAATCCTAATCATTTCATCCTGGAGTTATACATTCTTTTAACAGAATCAGAAAGTAAAGGGAAGGATGTAAAGGGAAGGATGTAAAGGCTCATGGCCACAAACATCATTTGAGAAAAAGTAAAACCCTTTGAATAAGCTATAGATGGTAGCTTATTCAACCAGCCAAAGTTGGTTGTATATGTTTAGCCAATAAACCTCACTACTAAATTCTGTTGCAATCAGAGGAATTGGTTATAAGTTATGCTAATAGGATTTATCCTCTTCTATGTAAGGCCTTCCCCAACAAAAATTACAAGCCATTAAGTATTATGCAAAGGTAAGTGAGTATAATTGTTGCTATTAGTGTTTGTGTATTTTCTGAACTCTCAGATCAACATTTGTAGCTCTGTGACATAGATCAGTGGTTTTCTCCAGTGAGCTGTCCATTTTATGAATTATGTAAATCATGGTTCTGAGTGGCATGCAAATGGCATATTGGCACTTACTTTGCCATGTTTGATTGTCCCAATTTCTGAATCATTTTGAAATCCCATTTGTTCTAATAGAGAAGTCATTTGAAGTCATTGAGTTCTGGATTTTGAACTAATTCTGACAGATCTGGTCCCAGGTTCTAAGTCCAATGTAACAAGAAATGAAAATAAAAGGACATCTCTGATTTTATACAGTAACCTTTTAGATGTATTTACAGAACAACTTTTGACAAGGTGGGTGTAGATTGAATGGAAACAAGCTGAGAAAATCTCCTGCAAATGACGTATGGATTGGTTCCAGGGGGGTTGTGAAGAGACTATAGCGATGCTAAACAATTTAAAAATTAGTTAAGCATTGTTTCCTGAGCTCTCAATGCTGTTAGCTGCTTTGCGAGTATGGTGGGGGTTAGTTATTACATTACCAAGCCTCCACCAGTTAAAAAGGTGGCCTTTACAACAATAACACCTACCTAGGTGCTTGCTGATTCCCTATTGGCAAGACAATTCCAAACTCACTCTTTTTATTTGCTCACATTAATCTAGACATTGTGTCTTTCCACAACTCTACTAGGCTCAATTATTTTTGTTTTTATTTTGTCAAGCTTAGTTGGCATTATTTTTTTCATATTTTATGACACACACAGACCTGTCTCTTCTTTCTGCTGTTCTTTTATTTTCTATATGGCTTATATTTATGAAGGATCCAAGCTGGTGAGTGAAAGTCTCATAAAAGTTATCATTATTCTGTGCATTTCCCTTGTATTCCTCTCTTTCTTCACTCTGTATCTCACTCTGAGTAGACTTGTCTTTTGACTCTTCTGCTTCTTAATATTCCTCATGTTTTATGAAGCACACAGATTTGTGTGATAACGACTCATCAAAGTCATCATTATTCAAGACATTGTCTACCTGTTCTTCTTTTCATTCATTTCACTCTTCATCACTCATAAATAATGCTCACAGACTTGTCTTTCAACTCCCCTACTTTCTTATTCCTCATATTTTATGATCCACACAAACTTGCAGCATATGATAAAGCCCCATAAAACTTATTATTCTACATTTATCAGAATTGAACTCCCTTTGTAATGTATTAGACTTTAAATGTTCTAAGATTCCCTGTATCTTGCTGCATTTGCTCCCATTATTTACACACTCCATGTCATCCATTTTTCACGAGAATAACTCTTAGGTCTTTTTATTCCTGGATTACTAGTACTTACTGTAATCTTTGAACAATATCAGTCATCCAGTGTCAGTTTAAATTGTCTAAATTTCAGGACAGTATTAAAGTATTCTTTTTAATTTGCAGTAATCTTGACTGACACTGCATGCAGAAATTTAGGAAAAATATACTTCTTAGGCAAAGTCTCCATTTCAAAAAGAAAGCTCTTGAGCGTACTTGCTTTCCCAGGCAGGCTACATCAGCTTCAAATGGCCATTAGGGAGCCTTCATATATATTCTTTGGAAGTATGGCATATTGTGCCACTTTGTTCAGCTCAACTGCCATTTTGTGCACTCCCAGATTCTTTTTTTTTTTTTTTTTTGAGACGGAGTCTGGCTCTGTCGCCCGGGCTGGAGTGCAGTGGCCGGATCTCAGCTCACTGCAAGCTCCGCCTCCCGGGTTTACGCCATTCTCCTGCCTCAGCCTCCCGAGTAGCTGGGACTACAGGCGCCCGCCGCCTCGCCCGGCTAGTTTTTTGTATTTTTTAGTAGAGACGGGGTTTCACCGTGTTCGCCAGGATGGTCTCGATCTCCTGACCTAGTGATCCGCCCGTCTCGGCCTCCCAAAGTGCTGGGATTACAGGCTTGAGCCACCGCGCCCGGCCCACTCCCAGATTCTAAATTCTATTTTCTTAATAATTGTGGATGGTAGCCTTATATCTGGTTTGTTTTTCCTGATTCCCCACAGCCACTAAAATATAGTTCCTTCTCCCCTATTTATATAAACTATTTTGATTATGCTTCTTATATCTAAGGCAGCCTGTATAGTTCATTTTTTTTTTTTTCCAAAGTTAGATCCTACCTGAGTAGTGAGGTATGTATGGTAAGGGTCTGCCTTTGATATTACCACAGTCCTGCTTTCTGCGGTTTTCCTTATTCCCATTATGGTGCCTCCCTGTTTCCTCTTCCAGAGAGTCCCTGGCTTGCTCAAATCACCATTGAAATTAGTCAGTCCTACTTGGCCTGTACTTGGTCTGCCTCAAGGAAGCATCTTGAGCTCTTGAATTTTTGCCACGTCAAAACTACCCTCAACCTGAGTTCTGGTCCTTAAAAATCTGTCTTTTTCTGAAACATTTTCAATTCAATAATATATAGAACTCTTCTAAATCTTTCAAGCAAGAGGATAGAAGCTACTGTCTGGACTGTCATGCGGCTGACCCTGCATATGTGTACAGCAGTTATGTGCCCAGCATAACTGTCTTTTGTGTTGGTTTTGTGTGTGTATATGCATGTTCTTGTGTATGCTCAATGGCAGGCACTGCATATTTTTGTTTTTGCTTGGGCTCTCCTTTGATTCACAGACATGGATGGGATGGATGCTTTGCTTGGTTGAACCTTTGAAAACAAGAACTTCTCCCTGCTGTTGTTGGTTAGAGCAAGATAACTTGAACTTAGATGGGCATGTCCAATGTGACTTAAAAACTTGCATGGGGAATATCACCCCCCACAAGTGTCTTTTTTCCTGTTCTCTAGAGAATACAGGCTGCTGCCAAGCTGTCTACCTGCTGTCACTATGCTAAAGCAGCAATCCCAAAGGAATTGCTTCTCCACTTTAACTAAATGCTGAATCCTCTAGGTGTTTGGAGCTTGGTCTGAAGAACAAAGCATCTTGGGAAATGCAAGCCAGAATGCACTTTACTGAGAGCCTTATTTAACTAACAAGCTGCTTGTTAGACTGTTCTGATGCAAAAGGTCTAATTCATTCTGTATTTGTTATTTTCATGGAATAGTCAAATTATCCCTAGCCTTCAATCAACTCTTGGTTCCATTCTCCTCTTCCCTTATTTGTTGTCTTTTGTCTTCCATGTCAAATCTCTGATATTCGTTTAACACCTCAGGCAACAACATTAACCTCAAGCACAATAGTTGGTTTGAAAAACAAGGCTGAAAACTAAATTGCTGAAAGAAGATGCAATTTACTACATTGTATTTCTGATTAATGTCTTTTGAAAGAAAACTGAGACTCAGGGCTAGAAAAGTTATAGCGATTTGCTTTTGTTGCTAACATGAGCATAAGCAGCCTTTGAAGGGTAACATTCAAAATCAAGGACCTAGCCAGCAGGGGATCTAGCAGCAGGTGAGCAGGTTAGGTTTTTTTTTCCATAGGAACAGATGAAATCCTTTCTACAGCTGACAGCTCTGGTCAAAAGGTAGCATTGAGAAGGACTGGGCTGAGAGAGGCTATATGAATCCTCTGCTCACTAGTGTTTGAATTCTGCCTTGTAAATTCCTTTCTGAATTGTCAGTTGGCTCAAGTCTCCAAGGGATAGAAATTTGTCGCATATGAGATGTGACTGGAGGATTCCCCTGACAACTATAGCTACTGGGGTCTCTGTTGAAATGCAAATACCTCTGAATAGTTAGGACAAAGGGTTTGTGATATTCCTGTTACCACTGCCATCACATAGTGAATAAAGGGGCTTCTCTTTAGAATGTAATTTTGGGATTGTGGTGTTGGTCCTCAGTCCTGTATGACAATCTCTCTCTCTTATAGATCAGTGATTCTCAAACTTGATTGTCCACGAGAATCACTGGAAAGTCTTTTTAAAACACAGATTGCTGGGTTGTATCCTCAGAGTTTCTGATTTAGAAGGTCTGGTGTTGGGTAATAGAATTTACCTAACAAGACAAACCTTTGAGAACTGCTGCTTTAGGAAAAGCAAGGCCATAACATACTCAGCCAATTAAGGCATATGAACTCCTGGAGAGGGAGGCAGAAGGTATAAACCATAAAAAGGCAGGCAAATCAACCACTGGTTCACAATCTTACACTTATAAAATTTGTCAGGCATGAATTTTAACTCTTCCTGGAAAAGGGTTTGCAACAACTGTAATTTGGGGAGTCATGTTGAAACTGTCATGACAAAGGGGTGGCTGCACTACAAGATGAACTACAGGGTCTTCAAATTCAGAGATTATAAAATGGAAATATGTTTTAGTCCAATTTATTTATCCCAAATAAGTGTCCATTTCTCCTCCATCCTCATTATTCTCATTATACAATGCTCATAGTTGTGTTATTGCACTTATCATAACTAGTCTTGGATGACAGTTATAGATCTGTCTGTCTTTTTATTAGATAGCCAGGGCAAAAACTGTGTGATTTTCTTCTCTGTGTCCTTCTCAGTGCCTGATGTACACAGCACATGCTCAAGACAGGTTCATAGAATTTCAACTCAAATATTTAAAAATACAGTTGTAAGATCCTTGCAACCTATGCTCATGGCACTGCTTCAAGCAAGGGCTTCAGTGACTACGTTGAGATTCCTGTGTGACAGATGACTTACACTTTATTTACTAGAAGCCAACACTCTGGATTGAGCATTATGACATTCTCATCAGGAGTGTTTTGTTTGATACTTGACTATTTTAGGGAATTAAACAGTATCTATTGTGATCGGGAAGATGAAATGAATAGTCTTCAAATGCTTAATTTATGCACACTAACCCCATTCTTCTTTTATATATTATTATATAATTACTATTTGCTATTTTATAATTTAAATGCATTTGGGACTTCTAATATCCAGATATTTTGGAGGTTTCCTTACAACACATGCTACTTTTGATATATGTTATCTAACCTGGCACAGCACTATGAAAACACTTAATGTTATAGCATAAACCTGTTTCCATGTTCTGAAAATTCAGATGCAGTGAATGTTCATATGCAAACCCAATACTATCTCCTCATTAGTTTTTATTTTAATATGGTGGGTTGATTTAATCCTACTCAGTTGGTCACTGCCCCAAATAAATACCCCAAATGCCTACCAAGTGGGTAGCATTAAAAGCAGCTGGGAGCATTAGCCATGAACATTCTAGGACTCTGGGAAAGGTGGTGCTATTGAAAATGCAGATAGCTTTTTAAGCAGAATTATTTTCCTCATGGCTAGTGATGTTTCAAGTAAAACAAAATGGGGGCACTCACCCTGAGGTAGGGTGGCTATTTTCCCATCTGCCCTGGTAATTGCTTGTCAAAAGTAGGCTGCTTTGGAGGCTTGAGATCCCCAAAGTAATGGGAAAAAGATCAAGTGTTTTGAAGCAATAAGAAAACTGACGACACAGTCACATTTTCAGGACTGCGTAAGTGCCAGTTTGCTTCATTTAGACACATGATTATTTTCGTCCAGAATTTGAATCCTGAAATATTTGTCCTGTAAGCCCTTGCAACTCTTGAATAGTCTGAAGTTAGTTTTTCCTTTAAAATTTTTGGTTTGTTTTTTGCTTGTTCTACACATGACTCAAAGGTTTTATCTTTGCAATCAGCCTTATAGGGTTTTGTTAACCTCATTAACCTCTCTTGTCACTTCTCTGAATCTGCCTTTCGACTAATGGATAGTCATTAAATATAGGACAGATCCTTCTTGTTGGCCATCTCCTGGGCATATATTACTCTTTCCTCCACAGAGGAAAAAGTGTGTCCTTGCTCTAGCCACAGCTGTGTTCTAGCTCTGGCTTGCTAGTAACCACCATTGTGACTTTTCCTAAGAAAGAGAATTAACTCTCAGCTCTGTTTCCTCTTTATGTAGAGTGGGAATGATCTTTCTTCCCTGTCCTCTCCCCAGTTACCTCATGAATATGTCATCACAGTAAAATTACCCAGTAAAATGATCACTTTTTGAACTAGGCCTTACAAATTCTATTGTTATGTACCCTGATAATTATTAGATACATATGTTGTATAAATAAAATATTTATTATACTATGAATCAGGTACTACGCCAGATACTTTCCTTACCTTATTTCATTTAATGTCCACATAACCCTGAGTAGGTAAAGCTATTAGGCCCATTTAAAAAATGAAGAAACGGACTCAGAGAAGTTAAAAGTTTTGCGCTTAAGTTAATGCAGCTCATAAGTGGTGGAGGGGTGGAGATCTCTTGACCTGGCCTCCAAAGAGCCTGAGCTGTATTGCAGATCTTTCAGAGTCAAGATATAAACAATATGGCTACAAATGAAAAGAAAGTGATCACCTACAAAGATGGTGCTAGCTACAGAATTATCGTTACCTGGAGAAATGTACCAACTGCTGAGCACTTCCTATGTGGAGGGTGTGTAGTGGAGAGATGAACTACAGCATGTCATTTGTTCTTTCTTCCCAAACTTGCGTTCACTTTGTCCTCTCCAGGGACAAAATGAGATGACAGAACCAGCTAGAGAGTCATTACAAGCAAATTGTATGACTGAGTAGTAGGTAATATGGATTTGAGCCTTTTAACTTTAGATCCTAATGGAGCAGCAAGTAGGATATTTAAAATACTAGAAAATACCTATTCATGCTGAGATAAGTTGTAGGTAGCTACTGGTATTATTAAGCATCTCAGAACAACTGAGTTTCAAAGTATCATAAACAACCAGTTGAAACAGCCTTTTGAAGATCTGTGTTCTGATTTTTGATTCTTCTTTGCCCAAGAGCGTTTGCAAAGAAGTGAAAGTCTCACATTGTTTCTTTTTGGTACCTTTAAGTGTTGACTGCTGATTTCAGGAGACAGTCAGCACCATAAATCTGGGAACCTTCTGCACTTTGTAATTTTTTAAATGTGTCTTGAACATGTGTTTTCTGAATTTTAGCATTAGACAGTATATATAATCTGAAAATCAAGAGATCCCATCTTCAGTAACACCTTTCACCTGAAGATCAAAGTGCTTTATTAGCAAGTAGCAACAACCTTACTTCCCAATTAGGACAGCAACTTCAGAGGTGATAAGCAAAGGAGATTGCTCAGGAAAAGCAACATGGACAGACAAACAGAATACCAAGTAACTATGGCCCATCCAAAACACACTGGAATTCTTTTTCCAAATGTGAGCAGGTCATCTGCAGTGCCTTCCTTTAGAAAGGAAGGTGAACAGAAGGTAGATTTGAGGATTTCGATGCTCTATAAAGAGCTTACCCAATTCTTGGTCTATTCAATTTATTCAGCAATTGTTGCATTGTATATTTTTATCAACCTCTAGTTGTGTACTTGGTATAATGTTTTTCATATTCCTAGATTAAAAATACACAAAAATCTGCCATTAGCAAGTAGACTTAGAGGTCTTTAACAAATAGATTCATGAAAAAGCTAAACACAAGGCATATGGATTCAAATTTGTACCTCAGTGAAATTACAAATGTTTATGTTGTGGACCTTCTGGGGTTACTCATAGATAGACAAAACTGCACATGTTAATTATGTGAATGCTTGAATACTGTAATAGCACTATATTTCCTTTTAAATATTTTAAAACATAGGCTTGGCTTATCTTTTTAAAAATAATTCCAAATCAGTAAGTGGTTTCTCAATATTTCATTTATTCTAGGATTAACACTAATTGATGAAGATCTGCTACTTTTTTTCTGTCATGCATGAGTAAATGGTCTAAGGCTGTGACTGATTTCTCTTGCCAGGTCCTATTCAGTTTGTCTGAGGTATTCAAATTTTCTCAATGTACTCCTGGAGGGCAGACACCCCATCCATTTATCAGTAAAACCTAGTAACCAATATGCAGTAATTCCTTGACAAAGGTTTGTTTTACTTTTCCATTGCACATTATGTCACAGAATTTTGATTCAACGGGCCCCTAAAAGTCAACAGCAGGCTCCAGTTTGTGTTAAAATCTATTGCATGGGGGTCCAGGTGGCAAGAAACATTTATACCAACATCATCTAATGTACAGATGAATGCTATTCAGGGTTCTGCTCTAGTGTCACCTCCTCAGAGAGGTGTCCCTGGGCCACTCTGTGTAAAATGGTCCTTCTCTGTCCCTAACCATTATCTCAGTTGACAGTATTTATACCTTCCCGACGTTCACTTTTTTCATTGTTTGCCTCCCGCACTAGACTGTATGGGGAAGAGATTTTGTCCACTATAACCCAGAGCCTAGAACAGTACATATCACTAAATGAAGAAATGAACCAAGTAAACATTATAATGTTCATACATTTAAAGAGTGAAATGATTAATCTTCCCCCAATATGGATTATCTTGAAAGAAACTGTAGGATCTATTGTTTTAAATGACTCCAAAGTGTGGTTAATGGGGATTTTTTTTTCATTGTGCTAAATGGGATGTCTTTTGGATGATTGTTTCTTTTTTCTTCCTGGAATTTATGTTTGGTACACACATTTTAAATTGTAGAGAAAATTATTTATAGCCCCAAATGTCAAAGGATGAAACTGTTTGCATATAGTTAAGCTGTTCACTGTCCAAATAAGCTTTGTATTTTTCTTGCAAGTCATCAATAGTCTCCTGTGTGTGTCAATTTTAGCAGCTCTTCATGCTCACCTGAGCCAATTAGTCCCATCTCTGGATTATTGCTGAAAACTTCCAGGTCAGTTTCACTTCTATTACTGTTTAATGACTTTGTCTAATTTGCCAGACTATTTCTTGTCTTACAGGGTTACCTGTCTTCCCCATCAAGACAGTTGAATTTGGATTCCTAAGTTGATGAACTCCAAGCTCCCTTAGAAACCTGATGTTCCATGATCCATAGGCTTACTGCAATTCATAATTATTTTAATTATTTATGTATTTACTTGATGTTTTGACCGCTTCTGCCACTAGAATGTAAACTCTGTGAATAAGGGGACTGTGTTTCTTTTGTATATCTCCATCTCCACAGTTTCTGGAATAGAGTGAGTACTCAATAAATATTGTTGAATGAATGAGTGAATGCATATCCTTCATCAGTGTTGAAAAATGAATTGATACTAGGGTATTACATTAAGAATGGCAGAGGAATCTGGTATCTCTTATATCTCTTTCTGAGGTCATAAAGTCCTCAGTTTTTCTGGAAATACTAATATTGTAATAAAATAAATACATAAAACAGTAATTAGTATCTGTCAATTATGGTTATTTTTAAGTCTCAGTCTTTATTAGAGATCAGCAGCTTCTGCAGCAATGACCATGTTCTTGTAACCTTCCCTTGATTTCAGTTTTGGGTCAATAATTTGTTTTGCCATTCACAGAATCTCAAATGGTATAAATTCCCAGCTCAACTAAGGGCAGAAAGCATGTTATATTAAACAAGTTATGATGAGTAATTATGGCTATCACCAGGTATCATGACTAATCGGGAACAAGAATCAAGAATTTATTATTGAGTAGGGTATAGTAAAGGAGGATGAAGGCTTAGGTAAATAAAGAGTTTGCCAAAAATTCCATGTTCAAGGCATTTGTAGTACTTCAGCTTGTTTTAGGGTACTTCTCTTTGGTTTTCTCGTGAGACAGAATAATGATGCCTACCCAAGTGAGCCAGTTAGCAGCAGTCTTCCTGCTGACTTCCTGATATTGCTCCTTATACCCAACTTTTTTCTTAGCACTAACTTTTGATGATCTAAAATTATTGATGCATACACAAAATCATAAATGATGCCAATTATTGGCAGGTTGCGACAGTGATGGAATACATCACAAGTTTTAAAAAAGAATAATTACTTTGCTATTGTTATATTATCACTATATCTTTTATGAATTTTGTTTCTTTGCTATTTGGAGAACTGTAGTCTTACCTTTAGGCTGGTTCTACATTTGAGAATTGGATTATTTAAGGTCCTAATATCACTTGTGTGTTCTAGGCAACCAAAATGAGTTTTTCAAGAGCAAATATGAGGAGAGCATGATATAGTTTGTATGTTTGTCCCTGTCCAAATTTCACGTTGAATTATAATCCTCAATATTGGAGGTGGGGCCTGGTTAGAGGTGATTGGATCATGGGGATGGATTTCTCGTGAATGGTTTAGCACCACCTCTTGGTGCTGTCATCACAATAGTGAGTGAGTTCTCACGAGATCTGGCTGTTTAAAAGTGTTTGTCACCTCCTTCTCTCTTTCTTGCTCCTGCTTTCACCATGTGACATGCCTGTTGCCCTGTCACTTTCTACCATGATTGAAAGCTTCCTGAGGCATCACCAGAAGCTGAGCAGATATCAGCATCATGCTTCCTGCAAAGCCTGCAGGACTGTGAGTCAATTAAACCTCTTTTCTTTATAAATTACCCAGTGTCCAGTATTTCTTTATAGAAATGCAAGAATGACCTAATACAGAGCACTCACACTTCAAAATCATAACTAAGCTACTCACTTACTCACTTGTTTTTCACCTACTTCATGCCAGATACTGTGTTAGGACTGGGGATACAGTGGTGTCATAGATTAAAGGTGGCCAAAACTTATTTGATACTGCTCTCATCAAGAGGTGGGATCTATGTCCTTCCCCTTGAATCTAGGCAAGCTCTGTGACTGCTTTGACCAACTGTGTATGACACAAGTGACACTGTGACAATTTCTGGACCCAGGTCTTAAAAGACTGGCATTTTCCATTTCCTGTCTCTTGGAACACTCACTCTTGGAGCCCTAGGCTATCACATAAGAGCTCTGACAAACGTAAGGCTAGCTATCATGCCAGTAGGAGGCCCAACTAGTCAAATAGAGAGGTTGCCTGTAGAGAGAAGGATTCCCAGCTGCTGTCCAGCTGTTCCAACCCTCAGCTATTTCAGTCATCCCAGCTGAGGCTTCCAACATCATGGAGCAGAAATAAGCCATGCCAGCCATGCCCTATCTGAATGTCTGACCCATGGAATCATGAAATAGGATAATACTAAATTGTTTTAATCCATTACTTGGAATAATTTGCTACATAGCAGTAGATATTCAAAACAAGAAGAGAACAAATCAGACTTGGTCTTTGTCCTTACAGTACTTAAGATTTAGAAATGATGACAATTCAAAGTTAATATTATATATCCTAGTGTGAAACAAGAAACTGAAATGCAGCAATACCAAAGAAAGCTAGAAGAAACCTATCATCTTGTTTCATTTTTTTTTTTTTGCTTGTTAACATTGCTATTATGTGCTTAGTGCTGTACTAAATTTGGTCCTAATTGTAGAAATTTTCAATAAGGGTAGGCATTCTACCAGAATGGGCAGAACAGGTTGATTCAGCAGGGCTGTTGCAAGATTTTAGATCTTTAAGCTGTTCTTAAAATTTACTCTAAGTTATAGACATAATAATCAAATTCCTGCAAACATACACATTCTTTTCATAAAACGTGGACTTTTTTCCTACTTTGGTGGGACCTGGATTATCTGATATAATGGGTGGGATGTAAGACATAATAGGTTAAGATCCACTGGCCCAGAGGAGTGTATTAGCCTAAGGTGTGAGGCAGAGTGTATACCAACTTATTCATGAGATATGCAAAGGTACTCCAGTGAACTAAGGGGAGAAATATTGTTCCATTAATGTGATTTCTAGATCATGTTCAATCATCTTTTTTCCCTTTTTAAACCAATATAATAAAAGTTCAAAAATTAAGTGAAATGATAATGTTGGGTATTTAAAGGTTCTCAGGGAAAAAGATCAGAAAGAAAAACAAACAATTAAGATCTTTCCTTGGAAAGCTACAGAAACTGTGTAGACCAGAAATCACAAACTCAAATGCCAGCAAGGCCAGGCATGACATTGAAAGTGAAGGATGTGAGTCAAGTGAGTGGTGAGCTAGAAAGGCTGCCATGTCCCATCCAGAGGGGCAGCTGGCCCTTAGCGTCAGACCACCTATGCCATGCCCATGCATCCCAAGCTGTCCAAATTTTCTAGAGAAGGAAGATATTCTGATTTTTATGTTGGATCTCCTAATTTCTAAATGTCAGGACAGACAAAATACATCTGTGAGCTGATTTTAAGCAACCTCTGATATAGACACCTGACAGGGATTGATGTGAGGATCAGCCTCTCATGGTTACAAAACAGACAAATGAGTTTGGCCAGATCTTGCTGTCGGCTGCTGCACTAACCCTGGTAGGATTTTGGTTTTTTTTTAAATGCATTTCTCTATTAGTGATGGCGAGTGAAATGTCTGGCTTTGCAAATTACTGCTGTCATTTAGTTTAATGTACTCCTGTTTTTACATATTTATAAAAACCTTTTACATTATTAATAGTGATTAAATGCTTAGACACTGAAGATCAATAATGCTTCTGTTCACCTATTTACATTATTAAAAAGTAATGTCATACAGGGCTCGTAGAGTATGTGGTTTACTTTGTAGTCATGTTTGGAGTAGATTGAAGAAAACAAAGAAACCGGAGCTACAGGGTATAAATTGCATTTAGGAAAAAAATGGTAACTCAGTTGAGTTTGACCAAGATCTTCACCATGGGCAGGTTGCACATTCACATGGTTGTTACACCATCACAGGGCACAGAACATACATATTCCATGGGCTTTCACATGTGGGTGCAGCTAACTCAAAATAAGAAGGTCTAGTCTCCCTTGGATGTACAAGGATAAACAGTGTTTTGCAACACTTAGTCACCTGTATGCCACCATCTTTAGCTCCAAAGGTTTCTGATGGTAGCAACACTCAGCAGCAAATCAGCTGTGTGGGTCGCATTTTGCTGTTAGGCAAATGAACCCCTTCAAAATAATTTCTTCACCCGCCTACCCAACTATCTCTCAATTACGCAGCAAAAACTAGAAAGCAAAGTGGTTTGTTCACCTGATTATGGCACATAAGTGTCCCAGATCTGTCTGAGAGCAATCCTACAGTCTGAGATGTATAAGACCCGTAAGTATTTCAGAGTCAGATAGTCCAGCTTTCTAAGTAGCCAAAATGGCCCAGCATAGTGGTTTAGAGACTGGCTGTCAGCACCAGTTCAAATTCTGGGTTCAAATTCTGACTGACACTCATTAATTGTGACCCTGAACAAGTCATTTACTTGACATCTCTGTTCTTATTTCCTCACCTGACAAATGGAGATAGTAATAGTACCTACCATATAGAATTTTCGTGAGGATTAAATAACACATGTAAAAGTTTAGCATGAGATCTTTGACATAACAAATGCTCAAGGATAATTTACATGTAGCAAAACGTCCATTTCATGAGTCATTCAATTGTGATCTACAAAGAAAAAGTTCATGAGCACTGATTTGAAGTTTGTAAATGATGTCACTGAAATGTATTAAATTGAACTGGATTTTTAAAGTGTCATCTGGTTTCTAAGTTTCTTGTGTTGACCCAAATACCATTTACCTAGTATAAATTTGGTTCACATCACCAGGTTTATTTAAGGACACATTGAAATGGGGCAGCTGTGGCGTAATGAAAAGGTTACAAGAGTTGCTACAATGCAAGCTTGCTGCATGTGTGATTTGGGGCAAGTTATTTAATCTCTCTGAACCTCAGTTTCCTTATATATAAAATGCACCTAATACAAGTATCTACTTTGCAGGGATAATGTAAGGATAAAATGACATAATGTATGTTTGTTTGCTTTGTAAACTAAAAAGTACTATATAGACGTAAGAGACTATAGCTATTATGATTTACATACATGTGATCAGAGTTGGACTTATTTTGCCCAAAGATATCCCAAATAAAAATGCATGTGTTGATTTTTTAGAGGAAATAGATTGTCCTCAGCTACTTTCCTTGTGAAAGGCCTTTGCCTTTTCTGATAGAATGGATATATCTGTAATAGCTGAGACCCCTGGATGAAGGAGACCCATCGTTCTGAATTTAAATGTGACTTGCAGAGCCAAATGATAACTTGGAGCATTTTACAAAAGAATGAGGAAAACTCAATCAAACCAGGATGAGGAGAAGGGCATTAACCACCACAAGTAATTGTTCACTCTGAGTGGCTGGCAAGTGCTGCTGATGCATGAAGCTGAACCGCAGGGGTTTAAGTTTGTCCTCACTTTTATAAGTTTATTGCTCACATGCTCTGCTCTGGGTCACAATGACTTATCTCTTGTCTTTCTCAGGTCCTGACTTTCTCCCCTTATTTGAGTTTAGTGAGTCATTTAACACATCTCCATGTCATGGAGGTTATTTCTTTCACTTCATTTCATTTTTTTGGATCAACTTTTCTCTGAGTGAAGAAAGCTACAGAGTTGATGTCTTACCTCTACCTTAAGTAGGAAAATAGGATAATGGCTGCCTTTTGTTCTTTTTGTTCCTCTGGTGTATAAAAAATAAGTCTCGACTATCTAAATAATTACTTTGACTATACCCCATCTGAAAGTCACTGCAGAGTTGTTATTGAAACTGGAAGAAGTACTTCAAAATGGAGATGACTGAATCTCTTGAAAGAAGGAAAACTTTGACTAGATCCCCTGGCAGAAAAGCCCTTTCTTGTGATTCATTGGCATTTGGATTTTGGGTTCTGCCAGAGACCTAAAAAGTCAGAACTACACAATAAAAAAAATTGAAAACTTTTGAGTTTTAATAACAGTTCTAGTATACAACTGAAGGGAAGGGAGTTGAGAGTTTGAAATTTCCATGCACATCTTATTTTTCCCCTTTTCTACTGTGTATAGGTCAAGATGGAGTTGTAATTTTCTTAGATTGTCACTGATATCAATATAAACTCTTGACCAAGTTATTCTTGGGGAATGATAACTCCCACCAGGCTTCAACTGAGGGAGTGGGCTGTAGACAGGAGCTCCTGGACAAATACTTTCCATGTTTCTTAACAATTCCTATTTGCAATAGTCTACAAGGCCAGTAAAATATCGACTTGTGGAATGAATACAGGAGAACATTTTTGTGCCTGGAAATGTTGACTTTAGTGACTTACCTCTAATGCTAATTAGTAAAATATATCATCGCTGAAGATGAAGAATAACAATGAGCAAATTCATGTTATTATACTTCATATAAGTAAGCTTATTTTTAAATATTTCTTTGCCTTATGGGTTGGGCTTTGGTCTGAGGTCCTAAGTGACAATTCATGCATTTGAACTTTCCTGGAAGACAGACTTTTCACGAGTCTTGCATTTCACACTAGGATGTCAAACTTATTCAACCTTTTCCTATGGAAACATTTTCCATCATGAAATAAAACTTAAAATTTAGTTTTTGAAATTCAAGATTTTTTCAAGGAATCAATCCAGAAGGTAAACAATAAATTTGCAAATTATACTTCCCTCCTGTTTTTGTTATTAAAAGTCATATTATAAATATACATACACAAACATACACACATAATTTTATGATACAGAATCTCTAGAAACGAGTTTTTTCCTTAATCAGTAAGGGTTTTGGCTTTCCAGAGAAGTCCTGAAAAAGAAATTAATGTGGATTATGTGGAATGGCAAGTAACCTGATCTTTAGAAGATATTTTCCTTTCATAGTTAAGGAAAAACATGACCATTGTTCATTAAGGAATAAAATAAATATATATGTACCTGCTGTCAAATGACACCTCAGGTGGAATGACATGAGTACTGTCCTTGCCAATGAGGAATTTGATTCGATCAAAGAAAAGTCTTGAAGTGTGCTGAGAGAAGAGAGGTTGGCTTTGCTGAATGAGGTCAAGAGGATCTGGTGAGCCCTGGCAGAGAGGACTCACATAACAGTTGCTTTGTTGACAGCAATCAGGATCCACACAGTCAGTTAAACCATCTGGAAATAAAACCCAAAATCAGTATTGATTATTTAGCTTCAAGAGAAACAATATAGTTTAAAATATACATAAATGGAGAAAAATCTAAAATATAGCCAAAGATAATCAACCTTATTTTGAGTTCAGAACTTGTTAAATTCACATTTTTCATGAATTATCACTCACTCTGAGTTCACATGGCACCCCACAGAAATTCAAACTATTTCGTTCATAAATCTTTCTTTCCTGAATTCTCCCGCATTTATCATCTGGAGAATATAGTTTATATAGTTATTGTTTAGAGTTTGGGTAAACAATTCTGTTAGATATCACTGTTTAGAAATTTCTTCTTCCTCAGTGAGACCATTCTTTCACAATGCCATGATTTCTTGTAAGCACACCTAGCACATCTATGAGCACACAATTAACAAGTACTTGCTACCTGAATTTGTATTTTTAAAAAAATCCTCCCAATATTGTCGTCTACTGGTAATGCTCAAAATAGAGGTTGGGATTCTCATGGTGAAAAAAGGTATTTAGAACAATGATTTTCAAATGTGTTGTCAATTACCTAGGGAGCTTATAAAATATGCATATTCTTGAGCTCCAACTACTGACTCAGAATTTTTACAGACCAGGATTATGCGTACTTAATCTGGGTGATTCTGAAGCATACTAAAGTTGCAGAACCAGTTTTTAAAGGAATTTATAGAAGGAACTAGAGTTAACATGCCTAATAGCAGTTTTTTGACGCAATTACTATTAAACCTGACATATATGAATGCAATGACTTTCTCTGTTTCATTTTCTGGCCCTTCACCATTTGCTGTAGACTGCTGAATCCACTGCTGTACC
Source organism: Macaca fascicularis (assembly GCF_037993035.2). NCBI lineage: Eukaryota > Metazoa > Chordata > Mammalia > Primates > Cercopithecidae > Macaca > Macaca fascicularis. The sequence continues at coordinate 130,784,482 of NC_088395.1, forward strand.
ACAAAAAAAAAAAAAAAAAAAAAAAAGTCATACAAAGGCTTTGTTCTTTGGTAGAGAAATGATGTGGGGAACAGGGATTCTGAGGCAGGGAGACCACTGACAATCTAACAGGTGCAAAATACTGTTAGGTGCTTGGAGAGGTTACGAGATAAAAATACCCTTTTCCTGTTTTCAAGAGCTCTGGGCTTAGTAGGAGAAACAGATATGTAAACAGCTAACTCTTATACTACCAAAAATGTAAGAAGGGCTCTAAGAGAGTTACATGCAAAGAGAAGGGGTTGGAGTGATTAACTGAGCATACGGACACTTCATTCCATGCCCCATAAGCGAAAAAATTAAAGTCCTTCCTAGGTCCTTAAAGAAGGCAAGTGGTTCTAATTCAGTTGTTTAACAAGGGTAAACATAAAGACACTAATCTTGGCTTGCCTTGGAATAGGAAGGTTCGGATGGATCACCGTCTCCTTAAGGCTGCTGCAGCAGCAAGTTACTGGCACTGGTTTCCTGCAGCTCTTTTGCTCGCTCTCTCTCCCCCACTTGTCTGCTCCCGTGGAGTTAGAGGGGGGTGTACCACAGCTGGGGGCAATGAAAGCGAGGAACACCAAGAGAGTAGACGTTTGGAACAGCAGCCCTAGGGCACCCGGGAAATATTTTTCCCCACATGTGGTCCTTTCAAATTCCCTGTACTGTAGACAGTACTTTGATTTAAAATGCAGTTTGCTTTTTTCTTGCCTTCCCTGTTTGTTCAATGTATTTTTACCCCTGATTTCTATTTCTCTGTATACATATTTCTTTTTCATTGATGACTTTTTAGTGTGAATTTGTTTCAATAAGAAGTTTCTTTCTGCTTCCCCTTTTCCCATCATTCAGCAAATTATATGAACAGATTTTTTACGGATTTTAGATGCCACTACCACCTCTCCCTCCAATACGCTGTTCTCAGCCTCTTATTAGCACATTATCTCTTTACTCTGCTAATTAAACATCTGGATGTGCTGAAAAGCTGGCTAAAATATCAGGCTGATTAAAAGAGTTCTCTGATGCCTGGAATTGGTGCATAATGCACTAAACAATGAAAAACTGCTTTTCAAATGGGCAGTCACTTTCACGTTTTTATTGAATAGTGAATTTGTTATTATTGAGCTAATATATGTGGAAGTATCTAGTGTCATGCCTGGCAAATATTAATGAATGCATTAGTAATAATCACATTGGGCAGTCACAGGTTTCAACCTGTCAACCACAAAATTGCGACTTATTTTTCAAAATAAATAGATTTTAAATAAATACTAATGCCAAAAACGATCTTAAAAAAACTAAGAAAATCTAAACATAGAACCAATTCATAATTGGGACTCACATTGTCATCTAGTAATGTTCTATACATTCCAAGCTAAAGTTTCATATTTAATAATTGCCTATTATGTAGGGCTGACCCTTTAAGACCTCTGTTTTCTGAGACAACAGCAAGGCTCCTGTTGAGTGTAGAAAGACCTCAGGCAAGCAGACCAATAATGGCATGCAAACCCCATATTATAATTTGTAGGTAAGTCCAGTTCATGGGCAAAGATGAACTTACCAATTATCACATTGGCTAACACCCCATATAGTATGTCTAGACTGTTGCAAAGAAGTGCAAATGACAATCACGCTGAATATGTGCTTTGTTTTTTGGCTATCAACAGTTTTTTTTTTTCTAATTGTTCAGAATTGGAAGCTGTGGCACCCTACTGACAGCCAAGCTCAGCGTGGCAGATATGGACATGTCAAATATTAACTGATTTTTACTTTTAGGGCCTGTTCTCTTCAAAGGAATAAAAATAGTAGGTAGCTAAAAAAGAGGGAGGTTACACTGTCTTGAAGGACTATCTATGGCATTCATTGATCCTAGCTTTGCCAACCAGTTTGGGACTTTGCCAGTTGGCTCAACTGGTGCTGATGAAGCACTGGTTTCTTTGCTTTGTGATCAAGTCATCACTAGTAAACTTTTGCCAACTAATTGTATGCCCGTGGCTGAAAGGGGAAATGGATGAAGGAATATGAGTGATACAGGGGAAACCTGTATTACTTTCTAATCCTGAAAAATGAATTTACAAATATATATGGTTTAGAGACAGCACTTGTATTATCACCTTGATAATAATGGGCAGTTAATTCATGGTAGGTTATACAAAGGGATTTGAAAACACGTATAGATTAGTTAATATTTGCCAGGTGCTAGGTACATCCACATGTATTATCTCAACAAATCCCTTCAACAAGCTTGTTAGGTTGATATTCTCATCCCTATTTTACACATGAAGAAGGGGAGGCTAGATGTAGTTGCAGTGGGAAGTAACCTGGGAGTCATATTAACACCTAGTGTTATGCATGCAAATCACACATTCAACATCATCATCTAAACAGTGTGTACTACTAGTACTGATCTAGGCTGTAGGACTTCCAAGTGCATGACTATATATGTAGGCATTTAGAGCACATGAATTGGTTAAGGTAAAACAAAACAAAACAAAAAGAGACTACATTGGCTCTATTTATTTATTTATTTATTTATTTATTTTTGTGAGAGACTTCCGCTCGGTTGCCCAGGCTGGAGTGCATTGGCATGATCTCTGCTCACTGCAACCTCTGCATCCTGGGTTCAAGCAATTCTCCTGCCTCAGCCTCGCAGGTAGCTGGGATTACAGACACCTGCTACCATGCCCAGCTAATTTTTTGTATTTTTAGTAGAGATGGGGTTTCACCATGTTGGCCAGGCTGGTCTTGAATTCCTGGCCTCAGGTGATCCACCTGCCCTGGCCTCCCAAACTGTTGGGATTACAGGCATAAGCCACCGGGACAGCCCTACTTTGGCTCTAATCTTCATTTGCCACTTACAGTCTGTACGATCCCGGACAAGTCAGTTCCTCATTTGTAAGATGTAAATAACAATAATACTCACTCTATAGGTTGTTGTAAGTATCACATGCTATAATAAAGATGAGATTGGGTGCATTCAGGGTGGTATAGCCATAGACTGGAGAACATTAGGCTAAGTGAAATAAGTCAGTCATAGAAGGAAAAATACTCCATGACTGCTCTTATATGAGGCGTCTAAGATAGTTAAACATATAGAAGTAGACGACAGAATGGTGGTTACTTGGGGATTCATTATGGGGGTATAGGGAGTTGTTTAATGGGTATAAAGTCACAGTTATAAGATGAGCAAGTCTGTGTACAACATAGTACTTATAGTTAATAATGAGGTACTGTGCATTTAACAATTTTTTAAGACGGTAAACCTAATGTTAAGGGTTCTTAACACACACACACACACACACACACACACACACACACACACACACACTTTGCCCCAAAACAAAGGGACAAGAAGAAAACTGTTGGATATAATGGATATGTTTATTACCTTGTTTGTGGTGATGGTAACATGAGTTTATACATAAGTATGTGTAAACTGACCAAATTATTTACATTTATTATGTTCAGGTTTTGTACACCATTTATACCTCAATAAAGTTGGAAAGGTATTCATAAAAAGCTTACTATCTAGTACATAGCTAGCACTTGATAAATGTTAGCTGTTGTTATTATACCAAATTCTAAAACATACAGACTGCAAAGAACCTAAGGATAGAGTCTTAGGGGTAGATGCCAATGGTTTGCAATGGCAGCTTAAAGTCTTCAACCCCACTTCTTTTGAAGTTGCCTTATCACTGGCCAGAGGGCAGTTGACTTCTGTGTAGCATGTTCCAGTTGTTGGAATGTGTTCATGTTATGAACTATGCTTGGTTAGGTTGTCAGGTAGGTAGGATCTTATGTGACTCTGAGTAGACAAACACTAATACTACAGAAACTTTTCATTCATTGGATTTGATTGATTCAGAATTTGTGACCATTTGGACAGGGGCTGGATTTAAGCTTAAGCTTTTCAGCATCTATAGAACAGTGGGTCTGTTGAGCAAATTAGTAGTGAAAATAAAATGGAAGGGCTGATCATTCCAATGACAATGACTCAGTAAAGCAAAATCTTCTTAGACATGTTAGAAAGCCATAAGCAGTGAACTAACTATAAATCATTCACAACTCTTTACTAAAGCAGGCCTCCTACTAGGCACTCCTGTTAGCTTAGTTGTCGCCTTTATATGTATTGAAGGTAAGAGGACTGTATTTCCTCTGGAAATAGTCTATAATTCATATTATTCATTTATTCAGGCTGATTTTCACCCCTGGATTTTACTGTATTAGGAAAAAGAAAGTGAGAGAGACTCAAGTGCACTCAGGATATGGCCTGCCCAAATCATTACTGTTGCTATAACCACATACCATTAAACTTTTCTGGGTTGGGAAAATACATTGTTCTGCCTCTTGTAACTAGAATGCCACTAATGTTCATGTTCTCCTGGTGCCTACCTGCCATCAATGACTTTTCATATCACTTAGAATAAAAGCCTAAGTCTTGACAATGACTTATTACCTCACAGTCTGATTCTTTGCCATCTCCCTCTTACCTCTCAGATCTTACCTCTTATGATCCACCCCATCTCCTTCCCACTCCTCTGGCTATTCCTTAATTTCCCAATGTCTTGTATCATGACCTTTGCACCTTTGCACACACTATTCCTGGAATGTTCTTCTCTCTGGTATCAACATGGCTTAACTTTCACCTCCTTTGGGTCTTTATTCAGATATCATCTTCTTAGTGAGATTTTCTCTGGCTACCTTATTTAAATTTTCCCCCTGTCCTACAGTCCCTGTCCTTCCTTTTCTTGCTTTATTTTAATTTTTGTTTTTCTAATTTTAAATTTTTGTGGGTACATAGTAGGTGTATATATTTATTGGATACGAGATATTTTGATACAGGCATGCAATGTATAATAATCTCATCATAAATGATGTGGTATGTATCCCCTCAAACATTTATCCTTTGTGCTACAAACAATGCAATTATACTGTTTTAATTATTTAAAAATGCACAATTAAATTATTGATTGTAGTCACCCAGTTGTGCTATCAAATAGTAGGTCTTGGCCAGGCGTGGTGGCTCATGCCTGTAATCTCAGCACTTTGGGAGGCTGAGGTGGATGGATCACCTGAGGTCAGGAGTTCGAGAACAGCCTGGCCAACATGGAAAACTCCGTCTCTACTAAAAATACAAAAATTAGCCGAGCGTGGTGGTGGGCACCTGTAATCCCAGCTACTTGGGAGACTGAGGCAGGAGAATCACTTGAACCCAGGAGGCAGAGGTTGCAGTGAGTTGAGATAGCACCATTGCACTCCAGCCTGGGCGACAAGAGCAAAACTCCATCTCAAAAAAAAAAAAAAAAAAAAAAAAAAAAAAAAAAAAAAGTAGATCTTATTCATTCTTTCTAACTATCTTTTTGCACCCATTAACCATCCCAAATTCCCCTTTAAATCCCCATTACCCTTGCCAGCCTCTGGTAACCATCTTGCCTTTTTTTAAAAAAACAAAAAACAAAAAACAAATTTTCTCCATCACATTTACCACCTTCTATCATAATATGTATTTTTAAAATTTGGTTTAACTTCTGCCTCTTGTAACTAGAATATAAGCTTTATGGAAGCATGAATTTCATCTTTTTTATGTATTGCTATTTCTTCAATGACTAGAACAGTACCTGGCTTAAAGTAAGCATTCAAGGCCCGGCACGGTGGCTTACGCCTGTAATCCCAGCACTTTGGGAGGCTGAATCAGGCAGATCACTTGATGTCAGGAGTTCAAGACCGGCCTGGTCAACATGGTGAAAACCCACCTCTACTAAAAATACAAAAATTAGCCGGGGGTGGGGGAGTGTGTGACGGGGGTGGCATGCACCTATAGTTCCAACTACTTGGGAGGCTCAGGCAGGAGAATAGCTTGAATCTAGGAGGCGGAGGTTGCAGTGAGCCGAGATTGCACCACTGCACTCCAGTCTGGGTGACAGAGCGAGACTCTACCCCCCTCAAAAATTGAACATTCATTATATATTTGAATAATGAATAAACAGATGCCATAAAAGTCCTATTTCGATGACATTTGTAAATTTGCCTAGAGATTAATAAATATCCAACTAATATACCAAATTATGTTATTAATAGATGCTTCATTGATAACACACTTTTATTACCCACTTCAAATGACTGTATTTCAACTATTTTCTCATTCATTTTCATCACTGCAAAGTAGGCAGATGTCAAGTATTAGTAGCCTTAGTTGGCAGATAATGTGATGGACCCAGTCATGCAGTGGTGAACAGTTACAGAGTTGAGATTTTCTACTTTGCAGTTGCATCTGGAGGCACTTGGGCAGTTTAGGCTCTTATAACTAAGTGATGATCCATTAATAAATGGGTTGCTTAGAAATTAAAGGGGTATGGTGAGAAAAGAATAATTAGAAATATGCTTTCTGATGCCAAGTCTTTTGTCTCCAACCAAATCTCAAAAGTAAATGTGAAGATGTCTGACTCTTAAATAGAGTAAATGTTATAAATTCATTGTTCCTTGTCTTTCATTTTCCTATTTATTAAACACTGAAGCATGCTGGTGCCATTCCAAACATGAGGCTCATTGATCCATGAGCTTATATGTGTTCATAACTCACCCGTGGTACTGTTTTCTAGATCCAGAAACACTACATAATAAAAGAGACTTGCAAATAGCTATTGCTCTTAATGAGTGATGACTTGTTATGAAGAATTATTCCTGGAAGATCATTCTCTTTTAGGCAATTAACTTATTGATTTTACCAATGAATATGAATATAGACCACTGGAAGAGTTTATACCACAGAAGCTTGGACAAACATGATAAATACTTAAAAGATCAGAGAAAAAAGGCTGTTTGGATTAAACACTCTTACTCTACATTTTTTGAGCCTTCTTGAAAATATTTCCACAATATCAGAGACCACTTTCCTTCCTCCATAAATAGAGTGAATGAAATGGAATCTTTGTATGGTAACTGAAGATCTTATAAAACAATGTTCTGTATGATCTGGCCCCTGCCTACTTTTCCATATTAATCTCTTCCTCACTCATGTTCCAGCCACAAAGACTTGCTTTTTACTTTAGAGCCTAGTACATTTCCACCTCAGGGCATATGTACATGCTATTTCCTCTGCCTGGAACATTCTTCCCCTGACTCATGTGAGGCCTCTCTCACCACCCAGACTAGGTCAGGTCCCCATGCACATTTATAGAATAACACAATTTTAAAATTATAAAATTTTTCTAGCACTCTTCACAGTTGTAAATACATAGCTATGAGGGATCTTCAAAAAGTTCATGGAAAATGTGTATCATGAGAAAATTATGCAAGGAGTTCAAATTTTTTTTTTGCACTAAAATAAAGTCATATTAACTTGTTGTAACACATCTGAAAAGGATCTAGTTTGAGGCACTAAGAAGGATAAGACATCAGTTTGAAAAGAGTCCCTGTCAGAGCAACATGAATTTTGCTAAAATTGAAGCAAGAACAAACATCAAATTTATGATGAAACTTGGGTGGAAGAATGATGACATCACTGATGCTTTATGAAAAGTTTATGGGGACAATGCCCCAAAGAAATCAGCAGTTTACAAATGGATAACCCATTGTAAGAAGAGACAAGACGATGTTGAAGATGAAGCCTGCAGCAGCAGGTCATCCACATCAATTTGTGAGGAAAAATTAATCTTGTTTGTGCTCTAATTGAAGAGGACCAATGATTAACAGCAGGAGCAGTTCCGACACCACAGACATCTCAATTGGTTCCGCTTACACAATTCTGACTAAAAAATTACAGTCAAGCAAATTTTCCACTTGATGAGTACAAGACTGTTACTCCCAGAACAGCAGCAGACAAAAGCAGAACTTTCAATGGAAATTTTAAATAAATGGGATGAAGATCCCAAAGCATTTTGTTGAAGAATTGTAATAAGAGATGAAACGTGGCTTTACCAGTATGACTCTGAAGACAAAACACAATCAAAACAATGGCTACGAAGAGGTGGACGAGGTCCAGTCAAAGCAAGAGTGGACTGGTCAAGAGCAATGGTTATCCCAGCACTTTGGGAGGCCGAGGCAGGCGGATCACTTGATGCCAGGAGTTCGAGACCAGCCTGGCCAACATAGTGAAAACCCATCTCTACTAAAAATACAAAATCTAGCCGGGGGGAGGGGGGGACAGGGGTGGCATGCACCTATAGTTCCAGCTACTTGGGAGGCTCAGGCAGGAGAATAGCTTGAACCCAGGAGGCAACAGCTGTTTGGAATTCTCAAGGCATTTTGTTTGTTGTCTTTTTGGAGGGCCAAAGAATGATAACATCTGCTTATTATGAGAGTGTTTTGAGAAAGTTAGCCAAGGGTTTAGCATAAAAACACCCAGGAAAGCTTCACCAGAGAGTCCTAATCCACCATGACAATGCTCCTGCTCATTCCTCTCATTAAACAAGGGCAATTTGGAAGAGTTTCAAAGGGAAATCATTACTCATTTACCTTACTTACAGTCCTGATTTGGCTCCTTCTAATTTTTTTTTGTTTGTTTCCTAATCTTAAAAAATCTTTAATGGGCACCCATTTTTCTTCAGTTAACAATGTAAAGAAGACTGGTTAAGTTCCCAGGACCCTCAGTTATATCAGGATGGACTCATCCCTTACAAAATTGTCTTGAACTTGATGTAGAAATAAAGTTTATACTTTTGTTGAGAAACAAAGTTTATATTTTTAAATATTTATATTTTAAGTCCCCTTCTCCATGAACTATTTGCAGTCCCCTCATATTTGTGTGGGTTGTTTAATATCTATCTGCCTTGCTAGACCATAAGCTCCATGAAGGCAGAAACTTGTACTGTTTATCATTTTCTCCCCAGTGCCAAGCACAACAGTTGGCAAGAAGTAGTAATGAATTAATGGAAAACTGGGTACTTAATGTGAAATGTTTGGCTGAAAGGTAAACATTTGAGTGAGACATTTGGATCATCACCATTCAATATAACTTTTCCTAAAGATGAGAATGCTCTAGTACTGTGCTGTCTAGTACAGTAGCTACTAGTCTCGTGTGGCTATTGAGCACTTGAGTTGTGACTAGTGCAGTTGAGAACCTAAATTTTATGTTATTTAAGTTAAATTTAAATACATGTGGCCAGTGACTACCATACTAGATAGTGTAGATTTTGATGACTGCAAATATTTAGATATTGGATAGTCTGCACATTTAGCTAAACATTATAAAAAAGTTTTAAATTTTTTCTAAGTCAAATTTATTGTTTTTTTTTCCTATTATGGTTTCTTTTCTTTTTATGTTTACAAAGTGCTTTCTCATTGTAAGATGTATCACCTATTTTTTTAAAATTCTGTTTGTTTTCTTTTAATTTTAACTCATTAATCCAGTTGAAATATTTTTATTTATCTTATTCTTTAGTATATGGTATGAATTAAAAAATCTAAGGCATTTTTCTTAAGAGTTGTCCCATTTATTTAATAATGCTTATTTTCCCCATTGATTTTTGATGCCAGTTTTATAATATACTAAATTTTGTACTTGGGTGTGTTCTAGAGCTTTTATTCAGTTGCATTAATCTGTCTATTCTCACATCAGTACCACTTTGCTTTAATTATCATAGCTTTCAAATATGCCTTAATGTCTGATAGTTCTATCTTCCTTTCACTATTATGTTTTAGCTATTCTGACTCAGTTAATATAATGTTCAAACTTTTTTCTGATGTTAATTCATACGTGCATGTAATGTATGGTGATCATATGTAACAAACTCCAAATTAGGACACATAATTAACAAATGAAAATGTGGTAACCATAATAAGTTTTTTCCTCCAAGTATAGGGTTGTGCATGTGGTAGGCGCTTCTTGATTAAAGAGATGAATGAGGTCAAGACATTTCCTAGGTTTGTGACTTCTATAGTAATTAGCTCTTATATATATAACACGTAAGATAGCTTTCCTTTTTTGCACTTAAGAAAAAACATCGAAATGTTATTTCTTCTCTGTTCTGTTTTTACTGTTCAAGGAGCTTTTAGGTAGTTTCTGGACCAGCGGTGTCACCCACATATTCAATGCAGCCCAATTAGTTACTGAGAATCACAATGCATTGAATCAGAGTGTAACTAAAGTCAAAGCTGCAGGAAGTAGCAGCAATACTAATGAGTATTCGAAACTGATTAGAATGCAAAAAATTTCCACCATTCTTTAAGTATCAGTTATAATATGGAGTAATCAGGTAGCAGCTACTTGAAGCAAATGCTTGAAAGTGATTTTTTTTTGATTGGGAAGATTTCTTAAGAATTACATTTTTAAAATTAGGACCACTTTTTCCCAAAAAGGTTCAATTGGTACTTTCTAATGTAATTAAAACACACACATATACACACATGCACAAACAAGCATATTAGTATTAAAATTAAGCAAATATTAATAATTAGTCATATTTAACTAAATGAAACCAGCCATTATGGATAGCTGGAAAGCTGAGACTACCAAATGAAGGGCATTTAATGTATTCTTAGGGGTAATGTTTGAACAGTATAAAAATGGAATTATTGGTCTAAAATCTTAGTCATGGGGCTTTCAGAGTTTATTCAATCTATCTTTCCATCTCAAAGTTGAACTGAATCTACATTTATCATCAATATCATCTTAATCCTACTATAGGGAAAAATGGTGATTGGAAATCTCAAGGAGCCTTCCCCCCTGCTCCCTAAAGAGACAATCATAAAAATATACTGAGCTCATATCAAAGTCTTTGATATTTAATTTGCATATAGAGACATAGTTTTAAGGAATGTTCACAGGTCAATACACATTCAGTGAAATCTTCTATGTCTTCTGAATCTACATAGACCACAGGCATTGAGAATTGATAATTCATTAATTCATTAATATTTAATTGATCCATTCTTTAAACATTTTGGCTGCCTTGAGATGACCTTGAGGCCATAAAAAATGGTGATAATTAAATATTTAATTATTTTTATTACTTTACTAAGGCAGGAAACATTGGCTCAACCTTAACTGAGCCAGAAATTATAATTGCATAGGTTGTTAATGTGTTTTCTGAGCATAACATTTTTAATCAATACATAACTGAGAAATTCCTATTATTATATCAAATCCTTTTTTGAATGAAGCAGACCACCTAGGTTTACATCCAGGACCTATCATTTGCTTACTATGTGATTTTTAACAACTTACTTGACTTCTCTGTGTCTCAGTTTCCTAATTTGTAAAGTAGTGTTAATAGTAGTTCCTAGCCAGGTGCAGTGGCTCACACCTGTAATCCCAACACTTTCAGAGGCTGAGGCGGGCAGATCCCTTAAGCCCAGGAGTTTGAGATGAGCCTGGGCAGCATGGTGAAACCCCCTTTCTATTAAAAATACAGAAATTAGCCAGGCGTGGTGGTGTGTGCCTGTAGTCCCAGCTACTCAGGAGGCTAAGGTGGAAGGATTACCTGAGCTCTGGAGGCAGAGGTTGCAGTGGGCTGAGATTGTGCCACTGCACTCCAGAATGGGAGACAGAACAATACCCTGTCTCAAAAAAAAAAAAGTTCCTACATAATGGGGATTAAATGAAATAATTCACGTAAGGGGCTCAGCACAGAGCCTGGCACATAGTAAATCCTGAATACAAGTGAGATACTATTATTTTCAACATACTGGGAATATAACAATGGGCGATGGGTCATGCTTAACATGTAACAAGAAAACCATATACAGAATATAATTAGGTGTTTGATTGTATGGTGCATATTATCAACACCATGGGTGATTAAGGAGGTGGATGTCAGAAGTTTCCTGGGAGATATGGTTTGATACTTAAAGTATGGACAGAGAATAATGGGTGGAGAAGGCATGAAGACGTTCCAGGTAAAAGGCATATAATGAAAAAGACAAGAAGGAAAGTGAAGATGAGTCTTAGAGGACCATAAACATAAACTAAATAGTTTATCAGTGGATCGTTAGATTAAAAACTTCTCTCCAGTTTCCAAAACAAGGTTTTCAAGTTATATGGGTAGTAAACAGTCTCTTCAGAAAATAGTCTCTTCTAAGTGTGTGTGTGTGTGTGTGTGTGTGGTGTAGTTTACTATCTTTCAAGTGGCTCACTTGAACTATCTCATGTAATCCTTATTACAACCCTATTAGACAGTGTGTGTCTAATTATTCAATCTATCTTTCCATCTCAAAGTAGAACTGAATCTATATTTATCATCAATATCATCTTAATTCTACTATAGGGAAAAATGGTAATATCATTTAATATCATCAACCCCATTTTAGAAATAAGGAAATTGAAGCATAGAGATATCATAAAACTTGCCCCAAATCATGCAGTTAGTATAAGAGCCAGAGCTAGTATCTGAATCCAGACAGTTTGACTTCAAATCTCTGTGTTCTTAATCACAAAGTTGCCTCCACTTAATTTTGATAAGGTCTTAAAACTTTTAAAGGTTAACTGTTAGCCAGAACAAGTAAAGGAAGAAACTCTTACACTGCAATTTGATGCTTAAGCCATGACTGCTACCTTATTAATATAAGTCTGCCCCATGTCTGAATTCAAATGACAAGGAATGCAATTGTCTAAGCAGATATAGAAATATGAGGAGTCAAGTTTAATAATATATTTCAGTTTAAGCTAATATACAGAAATTAAATTTTTTTTTTTGTTAATTTTATGTTTCATCAAGTAGAAGGTATATGGAAAGTGAGGATTTGTTGTTTTAGGCTCATTCAGAGGTGGTTTGGGCAGTTTTGATGTCTGATCGTACAGTATGTTAGATGTTTTGTTGGCTTTCCTAAGAGAAGTGGTAACTCTGAGGTCTTGGAGCCACATACGGTTTTAAAAAATATCATGCGCAGCTCCTTGATTAAATATTTAAAATTCTACCAAAAATTGTCTTGATGCTATGTCCTCTGAAAGGTATAAAGTGTTACTAAAAGGTAGACACACAAGAGGGAGTTCCAAATAACTAACAACAAAGAAAAATATTTTAGTGTGTCTAGTGCAAACCATGCTAACATCAGACAACTTGAATAGTGGTATGTTAATTTAATTTGATATGATAAATGCCATGGGTATGGAAGGTAGCATGGTGTAGTAGTTGAGAAAATATGCTCTGAAATCACATAGTGCTAAATTGGAGACTTGGCTCTGCTACTCTCTAGCTATGTGATTCTGGATAAGTCACTTACTATCCCCACCCAGAGCATTAATTTTCCCATCTACAAGTAGGGAAAATAGTAGCACCTAAGCCTCATAGGGTTATTGTGAGAATTAAATGATACATAACACATGCAAAAAAAATTGGAGTACTGCCTGGTCATAGTAAATATTCAGTAAGTAATTTCTTAATGTGATTGAGACTAAAAGGTAGCATTACCCTATATAACTCAGTATCATTTATACTAGAGATTCCTAATTTTCACCCTTGGCCAGGTTGATTACCACTGTGCTAGAGGCTGGGCTATTCCTTTCTTACGTGAACATTTTATAAATGACTCACCTCCATCATTGTCCAAGTTATCTCCACAAAGCATTTCCATGACAACATTGCAGCCTGTCCCACTCCAACCCACCTGGCACACACAGTGCCAACCATTTTGATCCAGGGTACATCGTCCATTTCCAAAGCAGAGTCCTGGGCAGCCATCTGAAAAGACATCAGAGAGTAACCATCACAGAGACATCAGAGTGGGATTGGCAAACAATGATGTATTTGCCTATAGGGAAGCATCTAATCATCTGGGCCCCATTCAGATGAGGTGTTGAATAAATGGAAGAGGAGCTTGCTTGCTTGCAAAACCTTCCCAGGGAACTTGTTATCCCTTACTCTGCAGTGGTTTTCCTTAGAGAGCCAATTAAGCTTTATTAATGCTAACCCCAATTCCCAACCCCTGGTTCACATAGGAAGAAAACTATGGCGGGGCAAAAATTCTTTTTTCTTTTCAATAAACATATCTCCTCATCTCAATCAAAACTATATGGATGACACTGTATCTAGTTATGGCCAATATGTTGGGAAAAGATAGCAGTCCCTGTGAAGAAAAACTTTCCCTTACTACTTCTAGCTTGTGCTGATTTTCCCTTGTGATGTATTGCTTCAGAACTTAAGTATGTTGGTATACAGTTCAGACCACACCATTAAGTATTTGTTCACATGGTGCCTTAGAAATGTGCTGTAGTTGCTTCATATTTATTCACCTTTTCTCTTCAAGATTATTATTCATCTGCGGGCTAAGGATTGAAATCTTTACTTCTATGGTATCTCTCTCAAAAGCTTGCATGATATTATGCTTGTAACAATAATATTAAATGTTAAATAAGGGTTTATGGAATTAATACATGCTAGATTTAGACTTTCTGAATTATAGAAAACTGGAAAATATCGAGTCAAGAGGAAAGTGTAGCATTTAAATAACTTTTATTCATTGATGAAGCATCAACACTGACAATGGTTCCTCTTTAGACTTTAAATTTCTCAGGGATGCCCTACTCTTTGTACCCGTAGTTTGGAGTTCAGCTCTGGCAAAGGGTAACTTCACATGTGCCACATGCGCAGTGGGCAGATGAATGGAGAAAGCAACTATAATGCTACTGGGTGTTTTCCTAGTAGCAACACAGGACCAGACCTGAATTTTACAGGGAATAGTCCAGTCAATATTCATTTCGGTTTCTTTCTTTGAAATAAAATTCCAAAAGCATAAAGAGCAAAACAAAAAACAAACAAAAAACAAAAAAAATTTTTAAAAATCTGTAGAAGTAACCCAATGTTCCTTCTAAATAGTTTTCCAAACAACTATCAATAGACCAGAGGAAGAAAAAATTTAAAAATAAAATGAGAGATGGCTGTTAGAAAATATGGAAAGCTTTATGTATGTAATATACTCATTACATGGCATATGATGAACATACATACGTTTGAGAAGGGAAATTTTGTAGTTCTACTCTAATGGATATGCAATAGATAATTAAGATGAAATAAAGAATAATTTGGGACATATTAAGCTTCTGAAGCTGAGGTAGTGAAAGGCACTAGGATATCTGGCAGAAAAACCTTTGCTGTCTCTGTTAAAGGAAGCTCCCTGGAGGGATGTATGATGGGATACTTCTAGGAGGATAATTATCCTGCCCTTGTAAGGACTTAGGAGTCCTTGTATATGGACTTGGAGCTACATTGTTATGTTAAAGAAAAAGTTCATCCTCTGAACCAAATTATTTAATAATTATTAAAGTATTAAAATTATTTAATAATTACCTGTGTTACACACACAGATCCAGACACACACATATATACAGAACTCAATATAAAGACAAGAGAAAATAGTCCTTAAAACTGCTTATCAGTCCATTCTATACTATGGCAAAAAGTGACTCTTCGATGTTGAAAAAACAAATTACCTTTTAGTGTGACAATTTTAGCATGAAACTGAGAACACTATATTTAAATAAGATTGCCAAAAATAAAAACAAACAACACAAATGGCAAAAAACACCACCCTTTCTTTCTCACATGCATATTTTCTTTTAAAAATATATTTCTGTTATAAAATTAGTGAGAAAAATCTTACCTCGGACAGCGTCTAAGTAGTGAGCTAAAAGGGAGGGGAAAAGAATGATCAAACGAGTTTCTGACTATATGACAAATGAATTTCAGACTAAAGCTATACAATATGTACTAATCATCTGTTGCCTAGGAGGAGAACAGCAAACTGTGAACTGCTGAAATGCCTGCAGCTCAAAAGTTGGGTACATGGGTCTGTGTAGTCTGTGAATAATATTTTCTGTGAGAATGATATTAATGGCATTTTTTCAAGAAACTCTATTAGGCTTCCTAAAAAGTGTCATATTTCATTAGAAGTATAAGAAGTATACTGCATTTTCACATTTCAGTAATAACTTCTGTGAAAGAGCACTGGCTTCAACTTCTTATTAGTAATATCTTTAGAAGGGAGTTCTGGAGTAAACACCTATGGTAATCATCACAATATTTAAATCCTCTTATGTAAAGGCAATAAACCTACTGTAGTACAGGAATGTAACTACTTAAGCTACACATCTGAATCTCACCCCTCTCCACCTTTTTAATGAATCTTAAATATTTCCCACAGTCGCAGAACAAGACTTACTGTACCTTTAGTAGAGAAATAATGCAGTTTATGAAGATTATATGTTATATGTATTAATATATTATACATTACTTTGGCAAGTTCCAACCATTATAAGAAAATACTTTCACCTAAAAATGAAAGCTGTAGTATAGTCTAGTGAGGGAAAAGCCTACAAACAATGAATTGGGCATCCAGAGGCCCACATTTGCCTTTGCTCTGCAGGAATTTTCTGCGTAGTCAAGGAATGCCACTGGAACACTCTATGACCCACTTTCTTTAGTTGAACAATGGGAATCATACTTGTTACTCTGTATTAGTGACAACCTTTCTATGCAAAGGTTTGTTGCATAGAAACCTTTGTGGTGGATAGAAATATATGTTAAGGGCTTTGCTTTTTTTTTTCAGAAAAAGAAAGTGTTTTATAACTGAAATATTTATTTTTAATATCTTTTATAGTGTGAAGATCACATGATCGATTAATTATTACATAAGCTTTTCCGTATTCACAGATCATTTTCCCTTTGTGAAATTAGCAATAAGGGGTGAAGAGAGAGTGGTGGCTTCAGGACCAACTCTCTACACTACCAGATAAACAATTCAACACAAATGTTCTATTGATGATAGGTCAGAAGTGGCTTCCTCATATACATTAAAGACAGCCTATAATGATATTGAATGGCCCCTGTTAAAGTAGTCCCATTTAATGAAATTGCCTCTAGGTGCTTTCAACCGAAACAACCTATACTTTTCAAAAGGAAAAAACGGGCAGAGAATGTTACCTTCACAACAAAGGCACTTTTCTTATTAACTAATGACACTTTATTCCAATGTAACATCTTTCACTTGAGTAACTCAAAGCACTTGAAAGCAGAAAACATAAGGAATATTGAAGTAATAAGAAATGAAACAACACAAAAAATAAGTAGAATATCATCGACAAAAGAAGAAACTTATCAGTTCACAAAACTTTAAAACTTGTAACCAACCCTCCTTGTCCTCCTCTACTCCAACCTCAAATTCTACTAAATGCCTAGTGATTGACTCACTAGACTGCTCTTAACTTCAACTAATTCAATTTACTTTGATTAAAGTATGGTGGTACTTACCAATTGTGCAGTGGTCGCCCTCCCATCCAGGGCTACACTCACATTTTCCATCTTTGCATTGGCCATGCTCAGTACAATGAGAATGACAGGAGCGTTCCTCACATGTTGGTCCTACCCAGCCTTCTTCACACTGGCAAATTCCTCTTGAGCAGACTCCATGGCTACCACACTCCATGGTACACAGCTCTGTGGGGAATTCAAAGAAGATATATTAACATATTTTGTTAAAACCAGCATCCATTCTTCCAAAAAACATTAGAATTACCAAAAATCCCAGTCTATATTTATATTTTATTTATTTATTATTTTAATAGAGATGGGGTCTTGCTATGTTAACCAGGCTGGTCTTGAACTTCTGGCCTCAAGTGATCCTCCCATCTTGGCTTCCCAAAGTGCTAGGATTACAGATGTGAGCCACCATGCCCTGCCTATACTTATATTTTAAACAAAATGTTAACAAACAATTTATATAAACAAGATGTCACAAAGATCTCTAGCATCTGAATGAATGTGCAAGAAACTCTAAAAAGAGGTAGTTAAGTCTCTAAGAATAATATAAAACTCTAAGCCAAACTGATTTTGAGAAGTCTATAAAATGACAACGGCATTCAAGGCTTAGAAATGAGATTAATGACAAACAAATGCCAAGTGGGTTTCACTAAAAATTCATTAAGATCACAGATAATGTTGCAGGGATTTTACGATACTATAAGATATCACTAGGGGAAAAAAATCCTAATAAAACAGTGCCCTAACTTCATTCAGAAAGACAAGTTCATTAATTGGAAAGATAATAACTTTCTAATAAAATTCAAAATATGAAAAAGGTAAAGATGTCAATGATGACAACCAGCTGGTTTCCCTGATCATACTAACAATATTTGCATTTATTTTAAGCATATAAAATTAACCCTGGTTGATTAAAGTACACATCCTTCTTATCTTCAAATGCTACTCAGTATTTAGACAGTATAATAATGATGATGTGTACTGGCTCTGCTGAGTTTCTTTCCTTTATCACTTTGACTTTTTGTTGAGAAATGTTGAATATTAATAAAGTCATGACAGTAGATAAACCAACATAAAAGCAGGGAAGCCTCTTTCGTGATCTAATTCCCTTGCTGGAGGAAGAGAAGTAGGATAAAAACCTACGGGAAGAATGAAATATGTTTTGGAAACAATAGACCACATATTCCTGAAAGGAAAAGAGGGTGTTCTGGAAGCCGGATTGTCTCTTCCACAGTCTCAAATTCTGAAACTAGTTTAATATATTTAGAGGCATTGATATTAATATACTCCACAGATAGCAAAGTTATTTTTCAGTAGATGACAATATTCTTTTGAAAAAGCCATGATTATGAGTTTTATTATAATCTGGATCAATTTGTTCATAAGTTTACTCATAAGCATTCTTTGAAGGTCAGGGTATGATGGAAAGAGTAGTGGATTTGAAATAAAGATAACTGCATCCCTGATTCCTCTGCTTAGTACCTACGGACCCTTAGGCAACTTACTAACATATTGTCTTAATCTCTGTTTGTGTAAGAATGCAATAAAAGTAATAACACTTATACCTCACAAGGCTGTTGGATAGATTTGAAATATAGTTTAGAGATGTAATCAATAGGACTTGCTCAAAATTGGATATAAGGGATGAAGGAAAGGGAAAAATAAAAGTTTGGCTTAAACAAATGGACAGATAATGCTGTCATTAATGAAATGAGAAAGGCTAAGGGAAAAATAAGGATGGAAGATCAAACAGATTAACCTTAAGATATATGTAAAAAGCCAAGTGAAAATGTCAGTGCAACCAGTAGGATATATGATTCTGACAGGCCAGGGCTAGAGATATAAAATTGGCCATCTTTAGCATATAGGTGGTATTTAAAGGCATGGAAATAACTGGTTGATATCCCTAAAGAGGGAATAGAAGAGCCCTGAAGAAAGATCAGGTAGAAAAAAGAGGAACCATCAAAGGAAACTGGGATGGAGAAGGCAGTGAATGATAGGAAGAAATCCAGGAGATTGTGGTGTAACTAAAGCCCAAGAAGACACTTTTTAATAAAGGAGTGTTTAACTACATCTAATATTGCTGAGAGGTCAAGTAAGGCACAGCCAGAGAAGTGCCCATTGGATTTATCAACATGGAATTTGTTGATGACTTTAGGAAGAGCTGTACTGACAAAGGTGTAGTTGAAAATCCAAATTGGAAGGGGTGGAAACGTGAATGGAAAGCTGTACAGGGTATCATCAGGTTGTGAGAAAAGTCTAGGACACAGAAAAATGTATCTTAAAAAGGTGGGCCTTGGCTTAAAAAGTGGTAGCTCAGGTAGAATTATCCTGAAAGAACCCCTGGTCCCGAATCTTGGTCTGAATCTCTGATAATTTGTATTTATAATTTCAGTTCTTGCAGTAAGGCTGATATTATCATTCTGTTCCCCTTCACGGCCTCCCCCCAAGACATTAAAAACTGAACTGAAAGGGCCTTTATAAGATTAGGCGCTAATTGGTTAAAGCTAGTCAAGACAGTTCTGACTAGAATAGTTAGAAGCAAACACTTTTCATATATTGCTTTGTACAACTATAAATGTTAGGCATAGCGAAGTATGACATTCTGATTTCTGTCTGAAAAGTAATAGAACTAGATGAACAGTATTGGCCAAATAGCAGACTAGGCTATTTTCAAACTATCTCTATATAAACCATTAGAAATGTTGGATATAATGTAACAATTTTTTAAATTGCATGTCTTGGCTCACAAAAAAAGAGAAATCTTCAAGTGCCAGAAGCAAAGAGGATGCTAAAAGCCAAAGCAGTCAATCCTCTAGTAGTCTTGAGAGCTATTATACCCAATTACGACTAGGGGTTTGGGTACTTACGTCCACAAAGAAAAAAGAGATGAGGTATTGGACCCATTTCAGATGGGGAGTTGGACTAAATCTCCAGCATAAAGTTGGAGACACTTGAAAGGCTGCAATTTCAGTAAGATGGTGAGTAATAAACTGGACCCACTAGCCCAGAGAGATGACAAAGCACTGACTATTGAGTACAAAATAATAATAATAATAAATCTGGAGCTAGGATAAATGTAGAAATAAAATACTATCTTTTAATAGTATGTAAGATGGAGTGTCCTGAATGAAATATTTGGGAAGCCTTGTATTATTCGGGAGTTAGGTAACTGGTAATTTGTCAAGTATGCATATGAAAACATAAAGGTGAAATTCTGTTTCTAGTAATAGGGACCTAAGTAATTTTTACTATTCCCTTCTGATGAGAACTAGAAAATCTAAACAAAATATATTTTAAAATCTTTTGGGAGTGAGTGGAGTTCACAAAACAGTAAAGAATTACTGTGCCAACATATACACCATGGAATACTATGCAGCCATATAAAAGGATGAGTTCATGTCCTTTGCAGGGACATGAATGAAGCTGGAAACCATAATTCTCAGCAAACTACGGCAAGGACAAAAAACCAAACACCGCATGCTCTCACTCATAGGTGGGAATTGAACAATGAGAACACTTGGACATAGGAAGGGGAACATCACACACTGGGGCCTATCGTGGGGAGGGGGGAGTAGGGAGGGATAGCATTAGGAAATATACCTAATGTAAATGACGAGTTAATGGGTGCAGCACACCAACATGGCACATGTATACATATATAACAAACCTGCACATTGTGCACATGTACCCTAGAACTTAAAGTATAATTTTTAAAAAAAAGAAAAAAAAAGAAAAAAAAAAAAAGAATTGCTGTGCCAAGTTCCAGAAGAAAAAGAAAACCCAGAGAGAGGAGCCTGACATTTGTGGATGCTTTTCCCGTAGCAGCATCTGTCAATTATACCAGAGTGAGCTAGAGGCTCAGAGGCTGAGTAGGGCGTTTTCAGTCTCATGGAATCAGAAAATAAAAATTGAATCGAAATTTCCAACATTGGCCAGGCACATTGGCACACACCTGCAATCCCAGCACTGTGGAAGGGTGAGGTGGGCAGGTCACTTGAGCGTAGGAGTTTGAGACCAGCCTGTGCAATGTAGTGAGACTCCATCTCTACAAAAAATACAAAAGATACCCAGCATTTTGGGAGGCCGAGATGGGCGGATCATGAGGTCAGGAGATTGAGACCATTCTGGTTAACATGGTGAAACCCCATCTCTACTAAACAAACAAACAAACAAAAAACTAGCCAGGCGAGGTGGCGGGCGCCTGTAGTCCCAGCTACTCGGGAGGCTGAGGCAGGAGAATGGCGTAAACCCGGGAGGCAGAGCTTGCAGTGAGCTGAGATCCGGCCACTGCACTCCAGCCTGGGCGACAGAGCGAGACTCTGTCTCAAAAATAAAAATAAAAATAAATAAATAAAAAGATAGCTGGGTGTGGTGGCATGTGCCTACAGCTACTCAAGAAGCTGAGGTGGGAGGATTGCTTGAGCCCAGGTGGTCGAGGCTGCAGTGAGCAATGTTCATGCCACTGCACTCCAGCCTGGGCAACAGAGTGAGACCCTGTCTCAAAAAAAAAAAAAAAAAATTCCAACATTGAAGAAAGTGGTAAGCCAAATAAATGAAGCAAAATTGAAAGAAGACAAAAGGGAAAAGGACAAATTCACAGTCATAGTCAGACTTTACAGCCCCCCCCCCACACCAACTGATAGAGCAAGCAAACAAATCAGGAGTATGAAATATTTAAGCAACATGGTTAACAGATTTGATCTAATTGATAAGACACTGCCATAAATGACTACAAAATACACATAATGTATTTCAAATGTATACAGAACATTTATAAATATTGACCATATGCTAGGCTCTAAAGCAAGTCTTGATATATTTAGAAGTATTGAAGTCATACATAGGATATTTTAAGTCCAGTATGAAATTAAACTTGAAATTAGTAATAGCAGATGAATCTAAAATCCATACATGTTTGGAAATCAAGAAATACACTTTTGAATAAAACATTAAACAAATAAGACATCATCATGAAAATTAGAAGAGACTGAAATGAGTGAAAATGTGTAATATAATTAAATCCATGTGTACAGAAAAATTTATAAGGTAGAAAGAAAAACGAGCTGAAAAACCATGACCTAAGTATCGACTCTAAGAAATTAGAAAGAGAAAACCAAAGTATACTCCAAAAAAGTAGAAGGAAGAAAATACTAATTATAAGAGCTAAAGCTAATACAATAGGAATAAATATACTACAGAAAGAATCAACAAAGTCAATACTTGATGATTGGCTCAGACCAAAAAAATTGATAAACTCCTCGTGGAGACTGATCAAGATGAAAATACAGAAGACCCAAATAACCAATATCAGAAATAAAAAATAATGACATTGCTATACATAGTACAAATATAAAACATCCTAAGAGGATATCACTAACAGCTTTTTGTCAACACATCTGAAATTTTTGATGAAATGAACAAATTTCTAGAATAATACAACTTAATAAACTACAAGAAAAAATGGAAACTGAATAGTTTCTATAAAGAAACTTAATCCATAATGGAAAACATTACCACAAAGAAAATTCCAGTCTCAGATGACTTCATTTGTAAATATACCAAACTTTTAAGAAAGAAAAATTGCCAATCTTAAATAAACTTTTCCAAAAAATAGAAAAAGAGGAAGCTCTTAACAATATGCCTTATGAGGTCAGCATAATCCCGATATAAAATTCTGAAGGATATTATTTAAAAAATATATGCCAATCTTTCTCATGAAGATTTCATTCATGGATACAAAAATCCTAAACAAAAATTAACATAGCAAATCTAGCATTACATAACAGGAAATAATATCATGACCAATTTGTGTTTATTCTAGGAATATATTATAAGATTGCTTTCACATTTGAAAATTAACAAATGTAATTCATCACATATATGGAATAAAATAGAAAAATCAAATTATCATCTCAATAGATATATAATAGATATTTCATAAAATACTAAACATCCATTCATGATAAAAACTTGTAGCAAACTAAGACTAAAAGGAAATTTTGAGTTAACTTGTAATTAAAAGGAACTTTTAACTTTAATTTTAAAACTAAGACTAAAAGGAACTTTAAATTTGATAAAGAGTAGCTACAACACCTCATAGCAAACATCATAATAGTGAGATGTTGAAATCTTTTCTTGTATTATTAAGACTGAGAAAAGACGCCTATGATCATCACTTCTACACAATATTAATTCTGGAGGTCCTCACCAATGAAATTATGCAAGACAAAGAAAACTTGTATAAACACTGAAAAGGAATAAATAAAGTCATCACCACTCAAAGGCAGTACAACTTTAACTTAATGGACATATATAGGACCTCAAAGCTATGACTATACAATACATGTTCTTTCCAAGCACACAGAGAATAACCCACAAAAACTGACAAAGATTCGTCTACAAAGCAAGACTCAATAAATGCCAAAGTTTCCACAGCATACAGATTATACTGCTTTAAAATGTGCAGTAAAATTAGAAATCAATAAACAAAAAGATAACAAAAGAAAAATCCCAGAAAGGTGTTCTTTAAAAACACACTTAAAAATAATTCATGAATTATGTTTCAAAAATTACATTGGAATTAGAAACTGAGTAACAATGAAATACTATTTACAAAAACTTGTGGGATGCAGCTTAGACAGCAACTTATAGCAAATTTACAGCCTGAAATGCATGTAGTAGAAAAGAAGAATAATTGAAATCTAATGAGCAAAGTGTCCAAATCAAGAATTTGGAAAAAGGACTACATATAAGTAGATGAAGGACACAACAAAGCCAAGAGCAGAAGTTAATGAAATTGGAAACAAAGAAACAACAGAGAAGATCAACAAAATCAAAATCTACATCTTTGAGATGAATATAAAAAATAGGAAACCTGTGGCAAAGTAAGAGAGCTAGAAAAAAGGAAAAGAAAGAATACAAATAAACATTAAAGATTAAAATTCAAAAATAAATTAGAGACTGCTATTAACAACTTTATGCCAGTAAGTCTGAAACCTTAGATAAAGTAGACTTTTTCCAGAAAACAAATGGACGTGAGAAGAAATAGAAAACCTGAATACACATTTAAAACATTGAAAATTGCCCAGATGGTTTTACAGGTGTATTTTGTCAAATTTTCAAAGGATAGATAATCTCTATTTTAAACTATACCAGAGAACCGGAAAAAAGGAAAACCATCTTGAATCATTTTATAAGACTATAGTCTAGTTCCAAGACAGTTCCAAAATAGGGTAAGAAAAGGAGAAAATGATTTTTTTTTTAAAAAGATGAGATGTCACTATTTTGCCCAGACTGGACTCGAACTCTTGAGCCAAGCAATTCTTCCACCCCAGCCTCCCAAGTAGCTGGGACTGCAGGTGTGTTCCACCTTGTCCAGCTTTAGAAATGATTTCTTAATAGGCCAATCTCACTTATAAACATGCAAAAATCTCCAAGAAAATATCTGGTAATCAAATAAAAAATGCACACACATACACACACATACATACACCAGTATACAGAAGTCACAGCCAAATAAGCATGAATGCTAGGATGGTTTAACTTTAGAAATATCTATTAATGTAATTCACCACTGAATTATTCCATGTTACTTTAACACATTTCATAATGATTAAAGAAAAATTATAATTTTATTATTATATGTAGAAAGAGTACCATTTAAAATTTAGTTCGTATTTATGATAGAATCTCCTAGAAAAGCATGGCTAAAAGATAACTTAACTGAATATGGTAAAGGTGATTTACCAAAATCCTATAGTAAACATCATATTTAGTACAGAAATAGAGTAATATATTCCTCTTAATGTCAGAAGAAGTACTAGAATTAACTACAGCTTCTAACTCAATGTTGTATTGGAAATCATAGTCAGCACAAAAAAGCAACCAAAGACATAAAAAAGTGGAATGCCTGAAAAGGAAGAGACAAAATTGAATATACAAGTAAACTATGAAAGCTACAAGAGAGAATAACAAGGTTTCTGGATGTAAAACCAAAAAGAAAAAATCAATAGCATGCCTGGATATCGGGGGCAGCAAATTAGAACATGTACTTTTTTTTTCTAAATAAAAGGTCCCATTAACGATAATAGCAAATATAGCAAAAAAAGGTTCCATACTCCTTCACATAAAATTTTACAACTTTATTGAAGAACACATAAAAAGACCCAATCAATGGAAAGTACTGTGTTCATGGCTCACAAGCCTCAATATCATTAGAATGTCAATTTTTCTGTACTAGTTCTATAAATTCAATGTAATTCTGGTAAATATCCCATCACAGAGCTTGAAACATGATCCTAAAATCCATATGAAACAGAAAAGGCCAAGAATATCCAAGAACATTTTGAAGCATACCTATTAATACTAGGGGGTGTGTATATCTGTCTGAACGTAAATATCCATCAATGGGAAAGGATATATAAATTTCAGTATATTTATGCAGTGCAAAAAATATAGCAGTTAACTTGAATAAGGTAGAGGTCCATGCCTGAATATGGATAAACTTTAGAAACATAACAATGAAGGAGGAAAGCAAGTTATTCATATGAAATTTAAACACATGTAGAACAATACAACATTTTATGGATATATACATATTTGGAAAAGCTTAAAAATATGTATTGTATGGCAATGATTAGATTGAGGATAGTGGTTTCTGCTGTAGAGAAGAGAGGCAGATGGGATCACAAAAGTATACATAGGGATTTTGTGTTTATTAACTTTTTTTTTTTTTTTTTTTTTGAGATGGAGTCTCGCTCTGTCGCCCAGGCTGGAGTGCAGTGGCGCACCATCTCAGTTCACTGCAAGCTCCACCTCCCGGGTTTACGCCATTTTCCTGCCTCAGCCTCCCGAGTACCTGGGACTACAGGCGCCCACCACCTCGCCCGGCTAGTTTTTTTTTTTTGTATTTTTTAGTAGAGACGGGGTTTCACTGTGTTGCCAGGATGGTCTTGATCTCCTGACCTCGTGATCCGCCCGTCTCGGCCTCCCAAAGTGCTGAGATTACAGGCTTGAGCCACCGCGCCCGGCTGTGTTTATTAATTTTTAAAGCAAAGTAGTGGGTTTACAGCTGTTCATTATGTTATCTTACATGTCTGAAATACTTCATAATAATTTACAAAAGAAAAAGAGAATCAGTAAAAAACAACAGTCTTTAGAGACTGACTGTTCTATTGAATAAATAACTGGAGATATGACTTAACCTAACTCTTACACAATACCCTCCACAGATACAAACCACAACCATGAGTCGGATTTATAGTTTCAGCACAGCAAGTATCCAGGTGGGAAGCAATATCCCCATGAATGAGGGAATCCTCTACAACATGCATTACTATAAATGGAGAAGCAGATCTTAAGCAATAAGCATTCCTCATTTTGAACTGCATCAACATTTCTGCAATTGCATCCAGTTCCAAATGGAGTTTCTGGACTGATTCTAAGACATTTTTCAATCCCAATCTTCCTATAATCGGCAGTGGGGTTGGTGTGGGTGAAGAACTAACAGAAAACATGCAGGCAATTGTATAATTTATAAACAAGATAGAAATGATATTTGCTCTAATACATTTGTCTCATGAATAGTTCTATTTCATGTGTAATATTTTCTATCTTGTTGAAAATACATTAACATTACAGGCTACAAAATATGACAAAAGAATGCTAAAATATAAACATTCTTCTGTGCAAATGTATTGGAAAAGAACATGAAAAATATAGGCAGACACTTTAAAGTTCTATTGAGACATTTCATTTTTAATAAGTTTTTTATGCATGTCAACAATGAACAACACTTGTATAAATTGAACTCAGATACAACTGGAACACTTCTTTGTTGCATGCTGACAAGAGCAATTTGATTAAACAGTAAATCCTTCAGAGCCTCCCTCAGAACCACTTCTCTGAGATTTACTTTTTAGGCAAAAGTTTCTAGTAATGTAAACTCTGTTATTCTTGACCCCTCTGCCTTCTCCAATATTAGGTGGTGATCATATTTGGCACCCCAAAATATTAAATCTGGTTATCAGTTTCTAAAGTATACAGTAATGTAAAATTTTCAATATTAAAATATGGCATTCTAAACAAGGAAAAGATACCTCTGATGTAAAAATTCATAAAAATTAAGAAATTATTACATATTCACTTGCCCAGAATCTGGTAGGATCAATTAAAGATCACAGTAAATTAGGCTGAAAGGGAAAGCACAGGGAAGAACAGAGAATGAATGAGCCTGAATAGACAGAGACCCTCTCTTTGTTAGACTTTACTGCAATTTTTCTTGGGGAAACTAAATGATGAGGATTTTCTCATTGTTTTGTATGATTAATATGAGAAATAGCAGTAAGAAAAAAAATGTAAGGTTATATTGGCAAGTGTAGGCAGTGCCAGCTCAAGCTGTTTAAGGGCTGAAAAAAAATTTGGTGTATACCAAAAATTTCACTAAAATCAAGCAATGTTTTAACTAATAATAGTAAACATTATTACAAACAAAAGTTTGTATACTGTGTGTTGTTTCACCAAACATTTGGATCATTTTCATTTTACTGATTTCAACTCCTTCCATTTCTCAGTAGCAAATATTGTACTAGAGAGTGGGACTACTATAAGTCACTGTTAACTTTATACCAATAGAACACACATGCACACATGCATGCACATACACACATACATACATGCATGCACACACTTATTTTTGGTGTCTATTTCTCTAAAGGTAATTTGAAGAACATATTACTTGATGAGGTATCATATCTGTTTTATTGTATATGGTTAAATTAAATACTATCTCTAACCAATCTTTACAAGTACCTTGCTATGATAAAGATTTGGCTTTACTGTGGGATAAGTATCACATTTTCTATGCTCGAAGTATAATGGCATCTCCTCATTTTAACACAGAAAACCTATAACATATTTGTCCCTCAGTCTCAGCATTACAATGATGCTTCAATATATCTTAGTAGTTTTAATACTACCTTAAATCTGAACAATTAAACTGAAGAGATTCAAAATGATACAAAATGTCAGCTAGCTTTAACTGAACAAATAGCAACATACAAGCAGCATAACCACAGCAACACACTCCAGCCTATACAAAACCTTGAGATGATTCTCAAATTCTTGATGAATAAGAACAAAAATCCCAAGGAATCTAGCATGTGAAGATCAAAAGTTGTAATGACTTTCAGCTTAATGTTTCATGGATCTTGATTGTCACATGGATTTGGATTTCCTTCACAAAGGAACTGGTTAACTGTTCCTTGGTAGATCTGAATAAGCTGACAAGACAGAAAAATCCACGCCTGACTTGTAACTTTTGAATTCCATAAAATAAGTCAGTTGGCCTTTTCACTATACAGAATCTTTCCTTTGGAATAAATCCTGTTTCCTTGCTTGCTAAATAAAATATTCTCTCTAACTGTAGATGTCACATTTTGGTTAGCTTAGTGATCAGAAGCTCAAACTATTGAAGATGAGGTGAACTTCTACACATTTGTAGCTACAGGCTGCAAGAGTGTGTTTCAATCCTTTGATTATAAACCTGACACTTTCGCCTATCCAAATAGTATCCTCAAATGCCAAAGAATGTTGAAATCTAGACATTTGTTTCACAAATGCTTATCATTTGACCCAGTAGGTACCAGACTGTCAGGGTAAAACCATCACCCTAAAGAAGCAGATATTAACTTTTTTTTTTTTTTTTTTTTTTTGAGACGGAGTCTCACTCTGTCGCCCAGGCTGGAGTGCAGTGGTGTGATCTCGACTCACTGCAACCTCCACCTCCTGGGTTTAAGTGATTCTCCTGCCTCAGTCTCCTGAGTAGCTGGGACTACAGACACACACCACCACACCCAGAAAATTTTTGTATTTTTAGTAGAGACGGGGTTTTGCCTTCTTGGCCAGGCCGGTCTCGAACTCCTGACCTCAGGCGATCCACCCGCCTCGGCCTCCCAAAGTGCTGGGATTATAGGCGTGAGCCACTGCACCCGGCCCTGCAAATATCAACTTTTAAGGCTCCTGATCTGTCATTAGTAGTAGTCCATGGGATTGCTCAGTCATGGCAGAGTTTGTTTTGGTTTATCTACAGCTTTTCACTTAGACCTTCTTATCATAATTGCTATCTAGTTGCAGTTTGTGACCACCTAAAAGGGCAAGCTTAACTGCCTCATAGAGGTATGAAATGCATGTCTTAGACATCAGTAAAACAGTGCGCTCACTTATAAAACTATATACACTATATAGTGTATATCACTTATAAAACTACTATTGGACTAATTACTACTGCATCTTATCTAAGAGTGGCTACTTAAGAACTATTTCTTGGTAAATTAGAAAGCTACTCTTTGTATATAAAGTTTAACACTCTTGGGCATGATTTGGTAAAACGTTAAAATTGCACTCGGCAGAATTTTTTCTCCCTTTCCTGAATGATATTTGACCTGCTTTTCCTTTTTCAGAAAATTTTGACATTACCTCTCCTCAAAATGAATTTTCATTAGTCCCCTTGACGCACATCTAAATTACCTACATGGTGTTATTCTAAGGCAATAAGCCTCCTAACTTAGCAAGAAACTCTACAAACCGAAGATCTTCAAATATATGTCTAAGTCCCCAAGCAAATCTGATAGTATACTTCAGTGGTGAAGCCAAAGCTGTATGTTGGAAGAACACTTCACGCAGACTAAAACTCTTACTCTAAATGAGAAAGAGGTCACAGAGTTGTCTTCCCCATCCCATTCAACACTATTGCTAAGGGCTCACCATCCTTTAGAACACTAACTCTAATTGGAGTCCACAAGAGAGACAATACTAGCAATCATCAGGCAACCTCTGCAACGGTGGTAGGCTTCTGCATCCTGAATGCAGAAGGTGTGTTCAAGGCATTACAAAGGCATGGAAAGCAGCTTTCTGTCAAAGACCTGGGCAGGGGCTGCATACATATTTACAAAGCTGCCATCATAGCCCGACAGACCATGCACCAACAGTTTATTTTTACCCCTATAAATAAACATGACAGGGGAGAAAAGAAATGTAAAGAACCCAGAGTCAACAAAATCCTCGGCATGATGAAGAAAAAGGCGTATAAATTCCTTATATAGTATTTCAATGCACAGTTTAGTGTCATTTAAGACATTTAGTTTTTAAAAAATTTATAGTTTTACTCTATGGCAATCATCAAGGCTCTATGGTTATTAGTGTCATCTGAACTTTAAGAAATATATTTGTATGTTTCCTATGAGTCACCACACCCATTCCTCTAAGGATTAATAATGGAGTAAAGCATTTGACTTTATGTCTATCCTTGTCTCATGATATCAACATTCTAGTGAGGTTACACTGTACTATAGGAAAGCTATGAGGAGGTAGTATATCAATCTTGGTATATTTACACAAAGTTAAAGTCCTTGGCTCACTCTCAATTTCACAAATAGCATGCATGCTACACATTTCTACCTGGCTAAGCCACCAGCACATTTAAACTCAACATGTTTATAACCTACATTTTAATCTCTACTCATGAATCAGTTCTTTATCCTGATTTCACTATTTTTTTTTTTTGAGGCAGGGGTCTCACTCTGTTGCCCAGGCTGGAGTGCAGTGGCTAGATCATGGCTCATGGCGGTGTTGACCTCTCAGGCCCAAGTAATCCTCCCGCCTCAGCCTCCTGAGCAGCTGGAACTACAGACACATGCCACCATGCCCAACTAATTAAAAAATTTTTGCAGAGATTGGGTCTCACTATGTTGCCCAGGCTGGTCTTTAACTCCCGGGCTCAAGCAATCTTCCTGTCTTGGCTTCCCAAGTAGCTGGGATGACATAAATGAGCCACCGCATCCAGCCTGATTTTACTATTTTTGTTAATATCACAATAATAATCCTAGTTTCCAAGGCTAGGAAACTCGGCATTATGCTTTCATCTTCCTTTTGCCTTATGCTCATATCCAGCTACATCTTTCAGTTCTTCTGTTTTCAACACTTCTTCTATTTCACTCTCTCTGGAGAGCCAGGATAGCATAGTGATTATGAGTATGGACTCTGAAGTCTGATTTCCTGGTCTGGAATCCTAGCTGAGACATGGATTAACTATGGGACTTTGAGCATCTCACTAAATCTTTCTATGCTTTGGTTTCCCATCTATAAAATGGGGTTGGTACAAGGAACAAATGAGTTAATATATGTAAAGTGCTTACGTATATTACATATAGTGCTGGGTACATAAGTATTACATAACTGTTAGAAATTATGACTACCTCTGTATGACTACACTTATCTGGCCCTTCACCATCTTTTGTGTTGAGTCTCACAAAAGCCTCCTCATCGGCTTCACAAATGCTCTGTTCTCTTTTTAAACATCCCACATACAACTATAAGCTAGAAGAAAAGAATCTTAGCGCTTGGGAAAACTTTAAAATTTATCTGGCCAGTCCCTTACTTTGACATACAAACTTCCTACCTTTCCAATATTTTCCCAAAAGTTCAGCTATATGTCACAAAGCCAGTCAATTCTATTTTTATGCAGCCATATTAGAAAGTAATTTGTTGATTTGAACTAAAATCTGCCGTCCATTTTCTTTCACCAATTAGATTTATTTGTGTCGTTTAATTCTGCCAAAAATTAGCATACTCTCTTTTCTACTGGTTAGCCCCTCAGATCATTGAAGATAGCTATTTGATCTCAATTAAATTTTCCTTTTTCTATCCACCCCTGAGTCCTACAAATGTTGCTCATGTTACATTGTTTGCTTACCCTTAACATATTGGTTACTCTTCTCTGCACAAAGCACAGCTCTGGTCACACACGACATATAAAAATATTTCATAGTTTACCAAAGCACACTGAAGTCCGAAATCCTTAGCCCAGAAATCTAAACTCTCTCTAACCAAGCCCCAGTTGTTACTTTTTTGACTTTGGTTTTCATGGTTCTCCAGCTTGCATCCTTTGCTACAGACAAATTTGACTGCTAGCCCTGTTCTATTTAGTAGAATCACCTTTCTTTTCATGCTTTTGGGGCTCTACAATGTTTTCCCTTTCTTTTTCAAGGCCCTTCCCACAGCCTATCTCTACCTGCACAAATGATTTTTCCACTTGAAGCTTGAATGACACCTTCTTCAGGCAACAGTCCATGGTCTAAGATGCTCCAAGGCAGGGATGACCTCCTCCTCTTCTATACTATTATAGAGTTTTGTTTATACATATATTATGATTGTTATTGCATATAATCTTTTATTGTAGTTTTTATACATATGCATTATTCTTCCCACTATATTGTAAGTTGATGAAGGCAGGAACTAGGTCTTAAACCTTTTTTTCTCTTTCACACATTTCTAGCACATGATAAGCACTCAATAAATATCTGTAAGATTATTTCATTAATTCATTTAACGAACATTTATTGAGTACTCTGCATAGCTCAGGGCAAACTTGAGCTTTATATACTTTGATTAAATAAATTACTGATGAACATAAAAGTGTCTGAAATTTTCAGTCTGAGTGACTAGAAACATGTTGGCATCATAGAGGGAAACCAGGAAGTCAGGATGAGTTATGTTTGGTTTTGGTTGTGTTTAATTCAAGGTGCTGGCAAAAGATGCAGAATGATAGGTATTTACTAAGCTGGCATATGGATAGGCATTTACTAAGCTAAGATTCTATTATCGGAGCTTACAGTTATGTGTGGGAAAGCTGCATGCTAGGTGCTAATGTGGATCAAGAAAAAGGCAGGAAAGAGGGTGTTGCTAATTCATAGGCACTTGTCTGAGATTAACATTAAATCAACGTAACGACATAAAACTAGTGGCTACAACATAAGGAAACACCGTCAGTGTCCATTGACAGACAAATGGATAAAGAAAATGTAGTATATATACAATAAAATTCTACTCAGCCTTAAAAAAGAAGGAGATCCTGCCATTTGCTACACATGTATGAACCTGGAGGATGTTATGCTAAGTGAAATAAGCCATGCACTGAAAGGTAAATACTCTATGATCTCACTTATATGTGGAATCTTATATATATGTGTGTATATATATACACACACACACACATACACATACACATATAGATATACATGT
This sequence comes from Macaca fascicularis, assembly GCF_037993035.2. Lineage (NCBI taxonomy): Eukaryota > Metazoa > Chordata > Mammalia > Primates > Cercopithecidae > Macaca > Macaca fascicularis. Next base: position 130,817,766 of record NC_088395.1, read on the forward strand.
GTGTATATATATATATATGAATGTATACTCATATATATATATACACACATATATGTGTATATATATGTACACAAACATACACACAGAGTTAGGGAATAAAATAGTGGTTATGGAGTGGGGTTGGGGAGAGGAAATGGGAAGATTTAGGTTAAAGGACACAAAGTAGCAGATATGTAGGATGAACAAGTCTAGAGATTTAATGTACAACATGAAGACCATAGTTAATATAATTGTACTGTATTAAGAATTTTTTATTTTTTATTTCATTAAAAAGTTTTTTCCAACTTTTATTTTAGATTCAGGAGGTACACATGCAGGTTTGTTACCTAAGTACATCGCATAATGCTGAGGTTTGGAGTATGAATGATCCTGTAACCCAGGCACTGAGCATAGTACCCAACAGCTAGTTTTCAGTTTCCGCCTCCCTCCTTCCCCTATAGTAGTTCCCCCTCCCTCCTTCCGCCTATAGTAGTTCTCAGTTTCTATTGTTGTCATCTTTATGTCCCTGAGTACCCAATGTTTGGCTCCCACTTATAAGTGAGAACATGCAGTATTTGGTTTTTCTTTCCTGTGTTAGTTTGCTTAGGATAACGGCCTCCAGCTCCTTCCATGTGGCTACAAAGAACAATATTTAGTTCTTTTTTTTTTTTTTTTTTGAGACGGAGTGTTGCTCTGTTACACAGGCTGGAGTGCAGTGGCACAATCTTGACTCGCTGCAACCTCCACCTCCCGAGTTCCAGGGATTCTCCTGCATCAGCCTCCCAAGTAGCTGGGATTACAGGTGCGTGCGACCACGCCCGGCTAATTTTTTTGTATTTTTAGTAGAGATAGGGTTTCACCATGTTAGCAAGGATGGTCTCCATCTCCTGACCTGGTGATCTGCCCACTCCAGCCTCCCAAAGTGCTGGGATTACAGGCATAAGCCACTGCACCTGGCCTATTTAGTTTTTTTTTTATGGCTGCATAGTATTCCATGGTACATATGTACCACAATTTTCTTCATCCAAACCTCCATTGATAGGTATCTAGGTTGATCTCAAGTCTTTGTTATTGTGAACAGTGCTGTGATGAACATGCAAGTGTGTGTGTCTTTTTGGTAGAACAATTTGTTTTCTTTTGTATATATCCCCAGTAATGGGATTGCTGGATTGAATGGTAGTTTTGTTTTAACTTCTTTAAGAAATCTCCAAATTGCTTTCCACAGTGGTTGAACTAATTTTCACTCCCACCAACAGTGGATAAGTGTTCCCTTTTCTTCACAGCCTCACTAGTATTTTTTTTTTTTTTTTTTTTTTTTTTTTTACTTTTTCATAGCAGCCATTCTGACTTAGGTAAGATGGTATCTCACTGTGGTTTTGATTTCCATTTCTCTGATGATTAGTGATGTGGAGCATTTTTTCATATGTTTGTTGGCTACTTGTATGTCTTCTTTAGAGAAGCGTCTATTCATGTCTTTTGCCCATTTTTTAAAAACTAATATTTTATTTTAAGTTCCAGGATACATGTATGGGATGCACAGGTTTGTTTCATAGGTAAACAGGTGCCATGGTGGTTTACTGCACCTATCACCTAGGTTTTAAGCCCCACATGCATTAGCTATTTATCATGATGATCTCCCTCCCCCACCCCCCAATAGTCCCCAGTGTGTGTTGTTCCCCTCCCTGTGTCCATGTGTTCTCATTGTTCAGCTACCACTTACGAGTAAGAACATGCAGTGTTTGGTTTTCTGTTCCCGTGTTAGTTTGCTGAGGATAATGGCTTCCAACTCCACCCATGCCCCCAAAGGACATGATCTCATTCTTTTTTATGGCTGCATAGTATTCCATGGTGTGTATGTACCACATTTTCTTCATCCAGTCTATCATTGATGTTTTTTGTCAATTTTTAATGGGATTATTTTTTTTTTGCTTGTTCAATTGAATCAATTGATTCTTCCAATCTATGAGCATGGAATATTTTTCGTTTGTGTTATCTATGATTTCTCTGAGTAGCATTTTGAAATTCTCCTTGTAGAGATCTTTCAACTCCTTGGTTAGATGTATTCTTAAATATTTTATTTTTTGTGACTATTATAAATGGATTGTATTCTTGATTTGGCTCTCAGCTTGAACATTATTGATGTATAGAAATGCTACTTATTTTTGTTCATTGATCTGTGTATCCTGAAACTTTACTGAAGTCCTTTATCTGTTCCAGGAGCTTTTTGGCAGAGTCTTTAAGGTTTTCTAGGTATAGAATCATAACATCCATGAAGACAGATAGTCTGAGTTCCTCTCTTCCTGTTTGGACGCCTTTTATTTCTTTCTGTTGCCTAATTGCTGTGGCTAGCACTTATAGTACTATGTTAAATAGGAGTGGTGAGAGTGGGCATCCTTGTCTTGTTACAGTTCTCAAGGGGAATGCTTCCAGTTTTTGCCTGTTCAGTATGATGTTGGCTGTGAGTTTGTCACAGATGGCTTTTATTGTTCTGAGGTATGTTCCTTTGATGCCTATTTCCTGAGTTTTTTTGTTTGTTTGTTTGTTTGTTTTATCATGAAGGTATTTTGGAGTTTATCAAAAGCTTTTTCCATATCTATTGAGATGGTCATATGACTTTCATTTTTAAGATGAATCACATCTATTGATTTCTATATGTTGAATCACTCTTATATCCCAGGGATAAAGCCTACTTGATTGTGGTGCATCAACTTTTTGATGTACTGATGGATTCAGTTTGCTAGTATTTTGTTGAGAATTTTTGTATCTATGCTCAACATCTATGTTTTGCATCTATGTTCAACAGGGATACTGGCCTGTAGTTTAATTTTTTTGCTGTATCTTTGCCAGGTTTTGGTATCAGGGTGACGTTGCCTTCATAGAATGTTAGGGAGGAGTCACCTGCCTTGAATTTTTGGAATAGTTTCAGTAGAATTGGTACCATCTCTTCTTTGTACATCTGGTAGAATTTGACTGTGAATCCATCTGTTTGGGGCTCTTTTGGTTGCTAGAATTTTTACTACTGCTTCAATTTTGGAACTTGATATTCATCTGTTCAGGCTTTCAATTTCTTCTTGTTCAGTCTTAGGAGGTTATGTTTTTCCAGGAATTTATCCATTTCCTTTAGATTTTCTAGTTTGTTTGAGTAGAAGTGTTAATAATAGTCTCTGAGGATCTTTTGTATTTCTATGGGACTGGTGGTAATGTTAGCTTTGTTATTTCCGATTGTGCTTATTTGGATCTTCTCCCTTTTTTGTTTTTTAATCTAGCTAGTGGTGTATCAATCTCTTTTTATCCTTTCAAATAACTAACTTTCGGTTTTGTTAATTCTTTGCTTGGATTTTTGAGTTTAATTTATTCAGTTCTGCTCTGATTTTAGTCATTTATTTTCTTCTGGTAGCCTTGGGGCTAGTTTGTTCTTGTTTTCTATTTCCTCTAGGTGTGGTGTTAGATCATTAATCTGAGATGTAACTTTTTGAGGTAGGCATTCAGTGCTGTAAACTTTCCTCTTAACACAGCTTTTGCTGCATCTTAGAGATTTGGGTATGTCATGTCTTTGCTTTCATTTATTTCAGAAACTTTTTTTTTTTAAATTTGTGCCTTAATTTCATTGTTTACACAAAAGTCATTCAGGAGCAAGTTGTTTAACTTTGACGTAACAGTGCAGTTTTGAGAGATCTTCTTGGTATTGATTTCTATTTTTATTCCACTGTGGTCCAAGAGTATGGTGGTATGATTGCAATTTTTCTGAATGTATTGAAATTTACTTGAAGGCTGAGCATATGTTTCCTCCTGGAGTATGTTCCATGTGCAGATGAGAAGAAAGAATTTTGTGTTTTTGATGGGTAGAGTATTCTCTAGATATCTATTAGGTCCAATTTGCTGAGTGTCTAATCTAAGTTCAGAATTTGTTAATTTTCTGTCTCAATTATCTGTTTAATGCTGTCAGTGCAGTATTGAAGAACCACACTATTATTGTGTAGCTGCCTAAGTATTTTAATAATTCTAGAAGTACTTGGTTTACGAAACTGGGTGCCCCCAACGTTGGGTGTGTATATATTTATGACAGTTAAGTCTTGCTGAATTGGACCTTTTGTCATTATGTAATGACCTTCTTTGTTTTTATTTACTATCGTTGGCTTAAAGTCTGTTTTACCTGATATAAGAATAGTGACCCTTGCTCTTTCTTGTTTTCTATTTGCATGGTAGATCTTTCTCCAACCCTTAACTTTGAGCTTCTGGGTGTCATTACTTGTGAGCTGAGTCTCTTAAAGACAGCAGATGGATGGGTTGTGTTTTTTTTTTTTAATCCAACTTGTGACTCTGTGTCTTTTAAGTGGGGGCACGTAGACCATTTATATTCAAGGTAAATATTGACATGTGAGGTTTTGATCCTATCCTGAAGTTGTTAACTGATTGCTTTGTAGTTTCTATTGTGTACTTACTTTATAGGGTATGTGGGCTATGAACTGAAGGGTGTTTGTGTGGCAGCAGGTATTGTTCTTTCATTACTGTGTTCCTTAAGGAGCTCTTTTAAGGCTGGTCTAGTGGTAACATATTCCCTTAGTGCTTGCTTGTCTGGAAAAGTTTTTATTTCTCCTTCACTTACGAAGCATAGTTTTGTGAGATACGAAATTACTGATTGGAATTTCTTTTCTTTAAGAATGCTGAAAACAAGCCCGTAATCTCTCCTGGCTTGTAAAATTTCTGCTGAGAAGTCTACTGTTAGCCTGATGGAGTTCTCTATGTAAATAATCTGACCTTTTACTCCGGCTGCTTTCAATATTTTTTTTCTTTAGCACTGACTTTGGATAGTCTGCAGACTACATGCACTGGTGATGTTCATTCTGTATAGTATTTCACAAGTGTTTTCTGCTTTTCTTATATCTGGATGTCAACCTGTCTAGCAAGATTAAAGAAATATGTTTGAATTATTCCCTCAAATGTTTTCCGGATTTTTTGCTTTTTCTCCTCCTTTCCCAGAATGCCAAAAATTCATTTTGGTTGCTATATATAATCCCATATTTCTCAAATACTTTGTGCATTTTTTAACATTCTTTTTATTTATTTTGTCAGACTGGCATAGTTCAAAAGACTGGTCTCCAAGCTTGGAAATTCTTTCTTCTGCTTGGTCTAGTCTATTAACAAAGTTTTCAATTGTATTTGAATTTCAACTGTATTTTGAAATTACTTGAGTGTGTTTTCAGTTCCAGAAGCTTTGATTTCTGTTTAGCATATTATTCTCTTCCTTTATTTCCTGGATTGCTTTAGAAGTTTCTTTGTGTTGATTTTCAACCTTGTCTTGGATCTCATTGAGCTTCTTTGTAATTGTGCTTTGAATTCTTTCCCTGTAATTTCCGAATTTCTATTTTGGTTAGGAACCATTGCTGGACCTGCTAGTGTGATCCTTTGATGGTGTTGCCACATTTAGATTTTCATGGTGCCAAAACTCTCATGCTGGTTCCTTCTCATCTGGAGATGTTGGCACTTCTAACTTTTGTAATTATTTCCTTGCCAGTAGGTTTTATCTTCATCGTTCTTTATCTAAAATATTATTATTATTATTATTTTGAGACAGAGTATTGCTCTGTCACCCAGGCTAGAGTGTAGTAGTACAATCTCAGCTCACTGCAACCTCCACCTCCCAGGTTCAAGTGATTCTCCTGCCTCAGCCTCCTGAATAGCTGAGACTACATGCGTGTGCCACCACGTCCAGCTAATTTTTATATTTTTAGTAGAGATGGGGTTTCCAGTGTTTGCCAGGCTGGTCTCGAACTCTTGACCCCAGGTGATCTGCTCCCCCCCGCCCCCCTTGGCCTCCCAAAGTGCTGAGATTATAGGTGTGAGCCACCATGCCCAGAGCTTACCGTTTTTTGTTTTGTTTTGTTTTGTTTAACTTCCCTTTCCTTTTCTCCCCCTCCCGAGGGGGTGTGACTGCAGAGAATGCTGGGTATGGGCTGTCTTTTGGCTTTGCTTCTATAGCTCTAGGCACTTCTCTTAGCAGGTTTTATATCGGGTTGTGCAGTTAGACCTACAAGCCAGTAGATGGTGCTTGTAGGTAAGAGCTAGCTACAGCTAATGTGGCTGCATATATACTTGATCCTTGTTTACTGGTGGAAACTCTGTTCTCTCAGGCAATGGGCTGATTCATGCAGTGCAGAGTGCTCTGAACTCTGCTGAGCCCCAGGGTTGTAGGGGACAAGATGAATGGGGCTGGACTAGGCAGGTCCACCTACAGATCCTCCAATGTCAGGCACAAGTACCAGTGCCAAGTGATAATCCAGTAGGCAGCCACCAGGTGAATAGGTGCTTTGAATGCCTGGAGATCTCCCTGGGCATGTAGCAGAGAGGGCCTCCCTGCATCAAGATCTCTGTACAGGAAGGATGGGGCAGGTCAGGATGGGGCAGGTCAGGTGAGTTGGTGCTCCAAATACCTGGAGATCTGCCTGGGCTTGGAGCAGAGAGCGCCTCACTACACCATGATCTGTGCCCAGAAAGGGTGCAGCAGCTCATGGTGCTGAACCAGGCAAACAGTTGCTTTAAATGCCTGGAGATCTACCTTGGTATGGAGTGGAAGGGGCCCTGCTGCACCTCAGTTTATGTCCATGAAGGGTGAGGAGGCTCAGGCTGCTAGTCTAGGCAAGCAGGTGCTCCAAATGCCTAGATTTCTGCCTGGGCATGGGGCAGAGAGGGCCCTACTGGACCAAAATCTACATCCAGGAAGGGTGGAGCAGCTCAGGCTTCTGGTCCAAGAAAGTGAATGTTCTAAGTACCTGAATTTCTGTCTGGGGTGGAGTGGAGAGGGTCCTGATGTACAATGATCTCAGGGGAGCAGGCTGGGGCACTTAGCAATGGCATACACAGACCAGACACAGGTTGCCAAGCTGGTACTGGCTGCAAATCTTGCTTCCCAAGGGAAACTGCAGTTCTCGTACCAACCCAGGCTTGCAATGGGGGAGAGCACAATTCCAGTGCCTCCTGCTGAGGTGCTTTCCATAGTTTTGGCTGTGGAGGCCCCTACCCTACTCCAGAGCAGATGCTCCAGTCTCTGGCCTGAGACTAAAATGCCTGTGTGGCCACACTTCTGGGTTGCCAAGGAATGGCTGATTTTGTATGCACCCAGATTAAAAATGGCATCTTGCTCTCATTCTTGGGTCTGGGAAAATATCTGCAGCTTTTCCTGGTATCTTTCTCTCATAGTATCTCCAAGCCTCTTTCTAAGTTAGCTCTAGGGCTTGGGCAAAACAAAGTGCTCTCCCTTGGCCTAGGTTGCTCAGATCCACTGTGGAAAGGTGAGTCACAGAGGGAAGCTCTCTGTCCCTCTTATGTATTTGGGCTTCACTCACTTTTATCAGCTGGATGACATCATGGGGGCTGTTTACCAGCATTCACCTCCCTGGGATGTGGAATGTCCTTCACAATTCCCAGAATAATGCTTTTTTAACTTAAAAAAAATCTTCTCATGTCAGAGGAGAGTGGACCCCAGGCTGGGAGAGGAATGTCTTAGTTACCTCGGGTTGCAATAACCAAATACCATAGACTGGGTGGCTGAAACAGCAGAAATTTATTTCTGACAGTTCTGAAGGCTGAAATCCAAGATCGAGGCGCAGCATGGTCAGGTTCTGGTGAGGCCCCTCTTCCAGATTGTTCTCACTGGGTCCTCCAGGATTTTTTTAAATAGATAGATTTTAGCTGCTCTTGTCACAAAAAGTAACATGAGATGATAGATATTTTAATTTCTTTCACGATAGTAACCATTCTACTATCTATGTGAATCTCATAATATCATGTTGTAAACCTCAAATACATACAATAAAATTATTACATAGTCCACAAAACTAATGACTATGAACAAAGTCATTCTTTTCTCATGTACTTGGAAAACTGCTAAATTTCTCTGTTTGATACTCAAAAGTAAACATTTGAATCTCTGTTTTCATTCATATCTTCATTCAGTGAGGACTTCTATAGAATCACTGGTTTGAAAGGCCTAGAATGTGGGAATAGCTAATTCTTGCTGAGGCTTCAAAGGTCAGTTCTCACCCGTTACAACCTCCTGGCCACTTGCAAGCTATCAATAAACACATTAGACAAATGTCCTTGCTCTTTTGAAGGACAAAAGTGTTGTACTCCTTTGTGGTTTGGTTTCTAACTTTTGAGAGCACCAAGAGCAGTCCAAATTCAAAGGAAGAAGCAGCTTCCTCCCACTCTGTTGTCAATTATCTTCTTGGGAAATTTCTTTGCAGAGTTTTTGTGCATCTCTGAGCCAATTACCACAAGAAAACAAAATGACCTTTAAATTAAAACAACATGAGTATACTTGAAATTTGCAGCGAGAATAGATCTTAAGTGTTTTCACCACATACACACACACACAAAAGTAACTATATGAGGTGATGGATAAGTTAATATGAATACTCACTTGACAGTTGTAGACTATAGCCACAAATAAAAACAAATATGTTGATCATTTATATTGAAAATGAAATATACCCTTAATCTTTTTCTTCTTATCATCTAAATTCAGACTGTGGTTTATTTGGTTTGCTGTTATAAAAAGAAATAAAAGCCAAAACTCTTACTTAAGTTTTAATATATTCAACCACATTCAGATTTTCCTTAACAAGCCTAAATATTAAAACAGCTTTTAAAGATGAGCATATAAAATAAACAAATCATCTTTATCATGAAAGCACTCCGATTATACTTTCCTTGCATTTTTAAATGATGAGTCTTTTAGAACTATCCAAACCCTGTAACTGTCACATTCTTAACTTTCCATTTTTAATAAAAATTATTTCCATAAAGATTAGAAATTAATCTGACCTGACTCTCAAAACTAATATAGTTTAGCACAGGAAGCTGTAAAAATTCACCTATCTAGGTTTAATAAAGAAAGTTTTTTCAATTTAAATATGCATTGCATTTAATAAGCTTGCATGATAATTTCAACAATGTTCATGGGTTCTTTAAATTACTTTCCTGCTATGTCCAGGATACAATCCAATTTCATTTTTAAGCAACTGAATTAAGAAAAGGTTTCAAAATCACAAAGCAATTTCTGAATGACACAAAATGAAATGATTAGAAGCCAGCCAATCAGATTGCTCTTATGGCTGACTTAAGAGAAAAAATTATTTGCCTATATTTCTGTAAATCCCAAATATATGAGTTTTTGGATACACCTAAATGTTTGACTCTTAGATATCTTTTATCCAAACATTTGTCATTGTGAGGATCAGCATTCCATCCTTTTTTCCTTCCTTTCGACTTTTCATTCACATGAGTTAAACATTTTGCTAACTGGCAGAATACAACAACAAAGACAGATATGGCCCCTGCCTTCATGGAGCATAAAATCTATTGCATACATATTCAAAGAAATGTGGAACTTCAAATTGAGAAAAGTACTATGAAGGAGCAATGCAGAGTGCAATGGAAGATTATCACAGGGTGACCTAACTTAATTTGAAGGTGTCAGGATTTTGACCATTTTTAGGCATTGGCATTTAAGGTGAAAACTACAGGATGAATGGGCAAACGTATTTGGCGATGGGGAAATGAAATAGATAATATGTGTCATAAGGAGAGTAAGAGAGAGAGGCAGAATGAATGGTATGAGATGGGTCTGGACAAGCAGAGGTCAGAGAATTCAGGGCCTTTTAGGCCTTGCTAAAAATTTGGACTTTATTATAGTAGCAATTGAAAAACCCTGAAAGGTAGTAGAGAGTAACAAAAATCATATTTGCTTTACAAAGATCTCTTTGGATATAATATAGAGAATGGAGTAGAAGGAAGAAGAGGCTATATAAGTGGCCAGAAAACATATGAAAAAATGCCCAACATCACTAATGACAAGGGAAATGCAAATCAAAACCACAGTGTAATATCACCTTACTCCTGCAAGAATGGCCATAATTTTAAAAATCAAAAATATCATAGATGTTGGCATAGATGTAGTGAAAAGGAACCCTTTTACACTGCTGGTGGGAATGTAAAGTAGTACAACCACTGTGGAAACCGGTGTGTAGATTACTTAAAGAAGTAAAAGTAGATCTACCATTTGATATAGCAATCCCACTCCTGGATATCCACCCAGAAGAAAAGATGTCATTATATGAAAAAGACACTTGCCCATGCATGTTGATAGTTGCACAATGTGCAATTGCAAAAATATGAAACCAGCCCAAATGCCCATCCATCAACGAGAGGATAAAGAAAATGTGGTATATAAATATCATGGAATAATACTCAGCCATAAAAAGGAACAAAGTAATGGCATTCACAGCAACCTGGATGGAGGTGGAGATCATTGTTCTAAGTGAAGTAACTCAAGAATGGAAAAAAATTGAACGTTGTATGTTCTCTTGTAAGTGGGAGCTGGGAGCTAAGATATGAGGATGCAAAGGCATAAGAATGATATAACGGACTTTGGGGACTTGAGGGGAAGGGTGAGAGAGGGATGGAGGATGGGGAATGGGTGATAAAAGACTACACATTGGGTACAGTGTACACTGATTGGGTGATGAGTGCACCAAAATATCAGAAATCACTGCTAAAGAACTTATCCATGTAACCAAACACCACCTCCTCCCCACAAATCTATCGAAATAAGAAAAAGAACCCTATCTCTCACCGTGTACAAAAATCAAATCAAAATGGATTAGAGACTTAAATCTAAGACCTCAAACTATGGAACTACTACAAGACATAGTTGGAGAAAATCTACAGGACATTGATTTGGGCAAAAATTTGTTGAATAATACCCCATAAGCATAAGCAACCAAAGCAAAAACAGACAAATGGAATGACATAAAGTTAAAAAACTTCTGCACAGGAAAGAAAATAATCAACAAAGTGAAGAAACAACCCACAGAATGGGAGAAAATATTTGCAAAGTACTCATCTCACAAGGGATTAATAACCAGAATATATAAGGAGCTCAAACAACTCTATAGGAAAAAACCTAATAATCTGATCAAAAGATGGGCAAAATATTTGAATAGACATTTCTCAAAAGAAGACATACGAATGGCAACCAGGTATATGAAAAGGAACTCAACATCACTTATAATCAGAGAAATGCAAATCAAAACTCTAATGAGAAATCATCTAATCCCAGTTAAAATGGCATACATCCAAAAGACAGATAACAACAAATGCTAGTGAGGATATGGACAAAAGGGAATCCTAGTACACAGTTGGTGGGAAGGTAAATTAGTACAACCACTATGGAGAACAGTTTTGAGAACAGTTAGTTCTCATAAAACTAAAAATAGAGCTACCATATGATCCAGGAATCCTACTGCTGGGTATATACCCCGAAGAAAGGAAATGAGTATATCAAAGAGAAATCTGCACTCCTATGTTTGTTGCAGCACTGTTCACAATAGCTAAGATTTGGAAGCAACCTAAGTTGTCTATCAACAGATGAATGAATAAAGAAAATGTGGCACATATACACAATGGAGTACCATTCAGCCACAAAAAAGAATGATATCCTGTCATTTACAACAACATGGAGGGAACTGGAGATCATCATGTTAGGTGAAATAAGCCAGAAATAGAAAGATGAACATTGCACATGCTCACTTATTTGTAGGAACTAAAAATCAAAACAAGTGAACTCATGTGGACAGGGAGTAGAGGGATGGTTACCAGAGACTGGGAAGGGTAGTGGGGTTGGGTTGAGTGGTGTGGGAGGGAGATGGGGATGGTTAGTGGGTACAAAATAATAGAAAGAATGAATAAGATCTACTATTTGATAGCACAACAGGGTGACAATAGTCAATAGTAATTTAATTGTACATTTAAAAATAACTAAAAGAGTATAATTGGATTGTTTGTAACACAAAAGATAAATGCTTGAGATAATGGATACCTCATTTACTCTGATGTGATTATTATACATTGCATGCCTGTATCAGGATATCTTTTGCACCCCACAAATATATACACCTACTTAGGATGTATGTGTAGCAAACAACATAGTATATATAGGGTTCAGTGCTATCCGAGGTTTCAGACATCCACTGGGAATCTTGAAACATATCCCCCATGGATAATGGGGACTACTGTATGCAAAATACTTTTACAAAGTAGAATTACAAGACTTAGTGACTGATTAGATAGAGTGCAAAGGATATGGAAAAGCCATGAATCGTGTCTTAGTTTGGCATGTGCAACTCTCTGGATGTTTATGCTATATCTTATCAATATAGGGACTGCTGAAAGATGAGTTCAGCTTTAGACCTGTTAACCTGAGGTGTCTGTGAAAAATTCAACTAAAAGTGGCAAGGAGGCAGATGAATCAATGGGTCTGGAATTAAGAAGAGGTTTCAGGGGCAGAGATAAAAATTTTAAGTCACCAGTAAAAATGGTCATTGAAACCAAGGGAATGTGTGACGAGTGTGATGAGAAATGAATGGGGCCTAAGACTGTGGGACTTTAACAATTAAAAGTCAAGTGGAGGAGGAGATCCAGCAAAAGAGAGAAGGATTTGCTATAGATGTAAAAGAAAAAATCAAAAGACTGTAGTATCACAGAAACCAGTGAAAGAGAGTTTTCCATAATTAGGAGTAGTTAAGTATCCCAAATGGTACTGTAAGTCAAGTAAGGTGAACATTAAAAAGTGTTTGTCATATTTAGTAAAATGGTGATTACTGGTAACATAGTGACAGCTGTTTTGGTGGAGTGATTGGGGGTAGAAGACAGAATGAAATAGGTTAACAAGTGACTGGAGTAAATATATTAAGGATAAGGGGATCTTGGTTTTACATTGTCAGAGAAGAGAGTTACAAATATAAAAAGGAGGAAACAAGAATGAACCCTGTGGTGCTGAACTGGAGTTGGAGGTAATAATGGAAATGCATGGTTTTCTCTAGATAGACAGATGATATAAAAATAGATAAATAGGTAAATATTGATAGAAATTAGTGTGTATCATGAAAAAATGCTCATCATCACTGGCCATCAGAGAAATGCAAATCAAAACCACAATGAGATACCATCTCACACCAGTTAGAATGGCAACCATTAAAAAGTCAGGAAACAACAGATGCTGGAGATGATGTGGAGAAATAGGAACACTTTTACACTGTTGGTGGGATTGTAAACTAGTTCAACCATTATGGAAAACAGTATGGTGATTCCTTGAAATAGGAACACTTTTACACTGTTGGTGGGATTGTAAACTAGTTCAACCATTATGGAAAACAGTATGGTGATTCCTCAAGGATCTAGAACTAGAAGTACCATATGACCCAGCCATCCCATTACTGGGTATATACCCAAAGGATTATAAATCATGCTGCTATAAAGACACATGCACACGTAAGTTTATTGCGGCACTATTCACAATAGCAAAGACTTGGAATCAACCCAAATGTCCATCAATGACAGACTGGATTAAGAAAATGTGGCACATATACACCATGGAATACCATGCAGCCATAAAAAAAGGATGAGTTTGTGTCCTTTGTAGGGACATGGATGCATCTGGAAACCATCATTCTCAGCAAACTATCACAAGAACAGAAAACCAAACACCGCATGTTCTCACTCATAGGTGGGAACTGAACAATGAGATCACTTGGATTCGGGAGGGGGAACATCACATACCGGGGCCTATCATGGGGAGGGGAGAGGGGGGAAGGATTGCATTGGGAATTATACCTGATGTAAATGACGAGTTGATGGGTGCTGATGAGTTGATGGGTGCAGCACACCAACATGGCACAAGTATACATATGTAACAAACCTGCACGTTATGCACATGTACCCTAGAACTTAAAGTATAATAATAATAATTTTTTAAAAAAGAAATTAGTGTGTGTATATATATGTATGTATATATAAATGTATGTGTATATAAATGTATGTGTATATTTCCTACCTCTCTTCACCATGAGGGTCTGGGAATAGCAATACTCCAACAGCAATGAACACACCTAGTGCCAAGAACAGAACTTGGCTTCTAAATACCACTCCGAGAAAAGAAATTAGGCTCCTTAGAGAAATGCCTGATTCCAGGGATAGGGCAGGGAAAGTGCAAGGTGAGACTGGAATATCCTATTGAGATAAAAAGTGCTCAGAGAAAGATGAGGACATGTCAAAAACATGCAAAGACCACCTTGAAGTGGCAGTTATTGTTTACAAAACAATTTGAGCATCAAAATAAACAGAAATAGCAAGAAACTATAATTCATTGAATAATATGAAAAATCCTGAGTTCTCACAGGTATGAATAAATGAATTAATAAATTGAAAGTTTGATGAGCAATGGAATATTTACATAGCTTCAAAGTACCTCCTCACAAAACACTTGTTCATTAAAAGTGCATATGGGGAGAGTACAGTGGAGAAGCCTGGAAGATACCATCTTAATTAAATGATCAAAGTTAACATTACCAGTACTGGGCCAAATAAATAATGGGTACCACCTGATAGGATATAATACAAACACAACATTATTTCTACAGTATTTTTGCCAAAGATGTACAATCCGAATCTAAGTATGATGAAACATCAGAAAACCCCCAAATTGAGGGGCTTTGTATAAAATAACTGGTATGTAATCTTTAGGAGTATCAGTCATGACAGTTAAGGAAAGATTGAGATAATCTTTCAACCCGAAGGAGACTAGAGGGCATGACAACTAAAATGTAGTGCTTTATTCTGAATCAGTTCCTTTTGCTATAAGGGATGTTGCTGGGATATGAGATGAAATATGAATAGAATCTAAGCATTAGATGTTAGTAATGTATGAATGTTAAGTTCCTATTTTCAATAGCTGTATTGTGTTTATGTAGAATAATGCCTTTAATTTTAGGAAATACACGATAAAGAATTTGGGAGAAAAGTGTCCACAACTTATTCTTGAATGTTTCAGGGGAAGATTATTTGTACTGTACTTCCACTTTTCAGTAAGCTTGTGATTGTTACCAAATAAAAAGTAAAGGGCGAATGGAAGGTAAGAAAGTGGAGAAGTTGAAGTTGAAGTTGAAACATTAAAGGAGGCAAGAGACAATTAACTAGCTGGAGGAGAACATGGGATTCAAAAAGGAATTTCTTTTTCAAGTGGGAGAGACAAAACCATGTTTAAAAGCTCTTGAGAAGGATCTAGTAGAAACTTTGGAGTTAAACTTACATGAGAGAGAAAGTGGGAGAAAGGCGGGATCCAGAGCATTGGTGGAGGGACTGACCTTTCACAGGACTCTTCCAGCACTGTAATGGGAGGAAGAAAGGGAGCCTGGGTGCAGATCCAACCTGATTTTAGATTTGATGGCAGGAAATTGAGTGAGTTCTCATGTGGTGGATATTTTTTCTGTGCAGCAGGAGGCAAGGGCATCCATTGAGAATGAATGGGCAGAGGAGAAGTTAGAAGTTTGAGAAGATAAATTCTGAAGAAGTATTTGTGGAGAATAACAAAATGAGGTAACCTAAAGAATACAGTAATATTTCTAGGCACTTTTGACATCCCAAGTGAGGTTGGTGGCTGAATTTTTATTGGTACCAGTCTACCCAAACTATGATTTTTTTTCCAATAGGGCTTGGCTACTGCTTGTATAGGTAGGCGCAAGGCTGAGAGTTGACATCATTCGTTGTTCGAGTATTTTCAGGAAGGACCAATGGGGCAATGGATTTTAGAGTATTTGCAAGAGGGATTAAAATGACAGACCATTTGTATTGGAACTTGGGACAATATGTTTTTCTACATTCTCTCTTAAAGGAAGTCCTACATATATAGAATTTCTCTAACATTTTACTGATGGAAAAAGCACTGAAACTATAACTTAGTAAACTTCTGAAGTGTTAGAAAAATTCAAAGTTGGACACTTTTCAAGCTGAAAATCTTACTCTTCCCAATAAATTACAATAATGTTCGGTAGTTTGCTCATTGGGCATCATCAATCAGAACTTTGAAGTGCGGTACATAATTTTAGGTTGAGAAAGTCCTATCTGTTCAGGTCATTTGAAATGGGTTAATTATATCAATTCTAAAGTAAAAGGACAGCTATTCCATAGTGCCTGAAATCCCCCAAACTAAAGTATTATCTCCTCGTAATTCAGATACCTGTGTTTCTACATGAGCTACTTAAATTTTATCCATTTTATTTATTGGAGTTCAGAAGAAGATTTAACTGGAAGTTTCTGCTGTCAAAAAATGAACTTCAAAACCACTGACAGGTCTGTTGAAAGAAACCCTTGACCAATTTTCCAAAAATTTCAATTATAATGCCTGTATTATCTTCCTCGCCAGAGTTTTGGAAAAATGAGCTAATGAAGCTTTGTTAAAATACATAATAATAAGATTATTGGTAAGTTGAAGGGAGAAAAATAAGTCTAGAACTTGAGGCATTGCTCAGAGTAAGCAAGGCAGGTAGGGTGGGAGTCTTAGGCAGAATGAAGGTGCTATGTGCAAGGGTGAGGGACAAGGCCAGAAGAGCCACATAGGAAAACGCAGGAGCCTAAGGGGAGATTATAGGCCACTGAAGAGAAACTTTGCTTTTTTCACAATTTTAATGGTATCTGGTTCTTAACTTGGGAAAATCTGAGATAAAATGACACAACCCTTTCCCAGGATGTGGCAACCAGATGATGAAGCCAGAGAAAGTGAAACTGAAGAAGTCTTACCAAGTGTATTGGGTTAAATGGCATGTCCTTATAATTCCTGAATCCTGCGCATGAAACATTATTTTGAAAAAGGGTTTTTGCAAATGTAATTAAATTAAGAATCTTAAGATTAGATCATCTTGGATTAACCTTGTGGGCACTAAATAGAATGACAAATGTCTTCATAAGAGACAGGAAAGAAAAAGGGAAGAGGAGCAGGCCATGTGAAGACAGAGGCAGAGATTGGAGTTATGTAGTCACACACTAAGGAATGCTGCCAGCCACCTGAAGCCAGAGAAGGCAAGAAATGTTTCTCCCCAGTCTCCAGAGAGAGTGTGGACCTGCTGACATTTTGATTTTAGACTTCTAGCCTCCAGAACTGAGAGAGAATAAATTTCAGTTGCTTAAAGTCACCTGGTTTGGGGTAATTTGTTACGATAGCCCTAGGAAACTGGTATACTGAGCATGTCATTTAAACATATAGCAGTTCCACTGTAGTTATCAAGACCTCATGATGCATTCTAAACATGTAGGCCTGTTGGCATTAAGCAATAATTACAATAGTAGCAGCCACTGCAAACATTTATTGGGAATTTTAGATACTAAGCAGTGTGCTAAATGATGTAAATGACATTATTCATCCTTAGGATATTTACAGTAATACAATGCACAATCCAGTAATATGGAATGTGATCTACTGTTCCACTGGAATACCAATGTCGTGCATCATTAATAAATGCACAGTTCCTATTATATGTGAGGCTTTCAATTAGCATACATATTTTTGTCATCACATATCAAACCAGCTGACTTCTTCTCATTTTGTGTTATTTTTGCTGACTTGAAAAGTTGAATTCTTATTGTAGCAGTGTATATTAAAGCCTGAACTTTGAAAACCACTCCAAATGATTTTCAGTATTGAAATGGCAGTTAGATTTTTTCCAGGCTTTCTAAATGAAGCAATGTGATGTTTTTCTTCTTTCAATCATTTCTATGGCACCTTTGCAACAAGACCATATGTTGTTAACCTAAACCTGGTGTGTTTAGAGTACAATGGGTTTTGCAAAGTATGGCTCACAGAGTGCCTGCTTGGGATCCAGTTAAAAATGCATATTCTTGGGCTCTACTGCAGATCTACTGAGTCAAAATGTGAGGGTGAGGCCTGGAAATTTTTCTTTTAACAATATTCTAGGTAATGTATCCTGAAATTACAGGATCGCTGATTTGGTGTTGAGAGAGTTGACACTCTTCCATTTCTCACTTCTTTGCCTCTATAAGAACTTTTATCATCCTCATAATTTTAACCCTTTCTAAGTAACATGCTGTCCCGTTGACTATTTAAAGATACCTAAGTGTTCCATTTGGGACACAGGACTTGAAATAAGAAGGTTCTAGTCCTCATTTTGCCATTTATTTTCCATGTGACATTGGACAAGACTTAATATTTCTGAGTTTTATTTTCACCAACTGCAAAATGGTGAAAAGTAGGAAAGAAGGGAGGGGAAACAAGATGGTTAGATACATTAATGTTTAAGATTTTGTCTGGATCCAACATTTTATAATTTTATGAATGTTTCAGCTGCTATAAAGAGAGTAGGAGAGGGAAAAAGAAGACAGTAAGATAAGCTGCAGAAGTCACTAGGTTTGGAGGAATGGAATGATCATAGGTTCTGGAATCAGACACACTAGGATTTAGACCATAGCTCTGATATACTAATTGTGTCATCTTGAGCAAATTACACCATGTTTTGAACTTTAATTTCTCTGTTTATTAACATGGGGATAACATATATTCTCATAGAGTTCTCATTATGATCAAAAGATATAGTACACTATGTCCAAAAGTACCCAGCAACAGGTGCTCAGTAAGTTAATAGATATGATGAAGAAGAGAAAGAATAAGAGGATGAGGATGAGGAGAAGGAGGAAGAGGCAGAAGAGAAGGAGGATGAAAAGGAGGAAGATGTGGCAGAGGAGAAGGATAAGGGAGGAAACAATAAGGAACGAGACAAAATGGTGGGCATTTGGTACCTTAGATTTATTTGAAAACAAATATCTGTTGGGAATCTATGACCAGCCAAGTAGTGTTCCAGGTAATGGCGATACAGTCGTGGTCAAAACAGATATTTTCTACTTTTGTGGAGCTTATTTTCTGACGTGTATGTGTATGTGTAGGGGGTGATGGTATGGCAAGAATAATAAATGAATATGGGATATTTCCAGTGGTAATAATTGCTCTGAAGAAAATTAAAGTAGGGCAAGAGGGATGCAGAGTAATGAAGGGTGGGTAGTTGCTATTTTACATAGGGTGATCAAGGAAAGCCTGTCTAATAATTTACCAATTGAACAAAGACTCAAAGGAAGTGTGAGAACCTCACAGCTATTTGGAGGGAGGCAGGAAGAAAGAATACCAAATAGAAATGTTCTAAAATGGGAGTATTACCAGAATAGTGAAGAAAAAAAGGGGGCCAGAATTCTGCATACGTAGCTGGAGCAGCGTGAAAGAGAGGAAGAGAGGTTCATAGGAGATGGTGTGAGAGAGGTCACAGAGGTGGCAGAAGCAGATTGGGTATGGCCCTGTAGATTATAGTAAGGAAGTCAGCTTTAACTCTGAGTAAAGTGGGAAGACCATGAAAGCTTGTGAGCAGAGGAATGACATGATCTGATTTACAAAGGATCACTGTTGTGCCGAGAATAGACTCTAGGGGGAAAAGATGGAAACAGGGAGACCAGTTAAGAGGTTATTGCAATAATACAGGTGAGAGGTTATGGTGGTCTGGGACCAGTATAGAAACAGTGTAGGTGGTGAGAAATGGTCAGATTCTGGATATATTTGAGAATGGAGCCAGTTAGATTTGCTGACGGACTAGATGTAGGTATGCAAGATAATGATAATCCCAAGGTTTTGGGCCTGAGCAACTAGAAGAATAAAGTTGCATTTAGTGAGATGGGGAAGATTACAGGAGTGGCAGGTACAAGGAGGATGAGTTACATGTGTAAATCGATTGCTAAGTAAGAAGAGTCAGTCAACTAACACTCAGTGGGCACTCCTGTGTGAGAAACCCAGTAACAGGTGCTCTGAGATTTTATTAGTAAAGTGCTCTTGTTAGTATTATAAGGAAACCAGAGAACACAGTCTTTAGTTTTAGTCGAGTGCTTGTAAAATTATTTTGGGAATAAGCTGTAGTCTTCCTAATGCGTGGGAAGTCCACATTCAGAGTTAATATACATCAGTTTTCAGCTTTCCAAAGCCACATTCATTATCTCTGAACTTCAGCTTTAGCCAAATCAAATAAAAACTAGTACAAGTTAAGGGGCTGCAACTTTGCTATTTGCTTACTCACAGTGATGCCTTACCATCGCTCCAGTAACTGCCTTAATTGTTTTCTGGAAATAATCCTACCCCATCTGGTGGGATGTTTCTGAAGCATTAAGTGCTCCAAGGAAAAGAGCTTCTTTGCTTTACAGTAAGCGCACTGCTGTCAGGAGCCTCACTGGCTGTTTTGTACTTCAGTTTGTGCTGCTTCCCAAAGAGCTGAATGGAACGCTATTTTGTCATTTAAATCTAAAGAAGGCATTTGCACACTGATGATGTTATCTGAAGTTCTAATTTGTGCAAACATCGATCTGCTTTGAGCAGAAGAGAAATCTCCATTCAGACAGCAAGAACTGAGCTCAGATTAATGGTCAGGGGAAAGAACTGAAGCACCAGGAAGAGTAAACTTTTTTTTTTTTTTTCATTTTAGGATGCTTTATCAGATTTTCTTTCCAGATTTATTTCTGTTCCAACGAAGAATATTCTTTTTGAGCTAAATCCAATTTGTATATAAAAAATACACACCCATATTGATTTCACTCTGGTTTAAAATGGTATTTTTGCAGTGCAAAAATCTAATCAATAGAATCTTATGAGTTGGACTGGTAATGGTAAACATACTAACAGATATTTCATTTCATGGGGCCAAAGCTCTGGAAATTGATACTACTGAAAAGGATTACTCATTCACCATTGGGTATAACTTTGTTTACCCAACCATGATATAGGTGTAAAGCAGAAATACAATTATGCTGTGGCCAACACACAGGGGGTTTTTGAATAGTAGAACTTGCCTTCCCCAATTCCCCTAAGGCCCATAGATTGTACAAGTTGGCAGATCAAATAAGGATATTGTGGGAAATCGTTTACAATAAATGAAAAAAAGCTTAATCTGATAGGGTAGAAAATTAGACTGACAAAGTCACTGAAGAAATAAAAGTCTCCCAAGCCAAGATCAACTTTTTAAAAATTAAGCTTTTAGAGGAGATGGATTTGTAGATCCTTGAACCCGTGCTGCTTTTTTTTTCTCTCATACATGTATCTAAAGCTTTTGGTTTTGAGCAAGACATGCTACAAGTGAAATTGTAAGACAGTAGTTGCCAGGGGTTCAAATTGCAGCCAACAAGCCTTTTAACATGCTAAATCAAAACTGTAGCAATACCAAAGGAACTGTGTTTCATCATTTCTAGTGGGCTTAAGTGTGAGCAGCTGAAATTAATCAAAAGATATAACCTGGACTTACCTCTGCCTCATGCTCACATAACTCTTGCTTGCCCTCACTGGAGTAAAACGTAGTGAAAACCTACAGTGCAGGAGCACACAAAGGGTTGAGACTAGAAGAAATAATTCAACTAGAGTACAGAAAAAAGCACCATTGTCCCTAAATACTATGACCCTGGAATATAAGATTGATGCCTAAAGCCAAGGAGGCATGAATCTAAGGAAAACAGATGGCTATTGCTGTTAATATACAGTCACCATAGAAGGTGGATACTAAAAATTCAGATATAGATTTTATCCTGGAATCAGCCAAGGGTAGTCTGGGCAATAATGATAATGCCTGTGAATACCATGTTGTGATCGCTGTGGTTGACCAGAAGATAATAATTGATATTTCCTATAATCAATTTATAAGGGGGCCTTTCTCACAATAGCTCATTGTGCTTTCTAATTCACTAGCCTAGGCTGACATAGGCTCAAAATCACTCCATTAGATGGAGAGGAGATAGGTTACTATTTTCATTTTGATAATTGGAAAACAGAGGCCCAGGCTAATTTGTCCAAAATCCTGTAGCAATTTGGTTGTATTTCTTTGAACCCCTTCAGAAAGCTGATAATATATCAACTCAGAATATTATCAGATAATGTTTATAGTGCAATAATAGGAAGTAATTCTTCCATGCAATACAAATTTATACAGCTTAGACAGTATTTAGTCTTTACCTTTGAACATACGAAGTCACTAAAGGAGGAACATAAGTTTTAAATACCCAAATTTCACTCCCTTTGGAATCTATTTTTTCAGTAAATAAGTGTCATAATACAGAAAAGCTATGAATTCTACCTTAGTCTTCTGGTCTTTAACAAGTTTGCAAAGTGTATTGTCAACTCTTTAATTACAATAAGTATTGTACTTCTTCCTACTACTAAGCATGTGTAATCAAATATCAACAGGAAATGTTATTTCCTGGTGGATCCTTATTAAAATGAATCAGGGAGATTTAGGTATAAACAGTGGCCTGAATAAGGGATGATACCTCCCTCCTTTATTCACACAAGATCTTTTCTGCCAGGGAGGTATTTAGATCTTTGTCCTCCCCTTCCTAGAAATTTTGAGGGTTATACTGGTTTGTAAATATCTATATTGATTATAGTTTCTAAAATGATATTATAATTAATTATTCTTTTATATCTAATATATCACTTTATCTCCCAAGCATTCTAGGAAGCATGCGGCTTCCTTATTTATGCTTTATAGAGTAGCAAACTAAGACTCAAAGAAATGAGGGATTTGACTAAAGTCACGGGGTTACTCAGTAGCAGTGCTGGAACTAGATCTAGTACTCTTGACTCTTAGCTTCAGACTCTTTCCACTATAGCAGTGGCTTTGATGGGACACTTGTACTAGTCAGTATAGGTTAGATTAGGTTGCAGATGACCCACCTCCCCACAAGATAATAGTGGGTGGAAACAACAGATGCTTATTTTTCATTCATGCTACATGTGCAATGCAGTTCAGAAGGTGGTGCTCTGACCACTACTTAGGACACTGTCATCTCAACATGAAGCTTTTAGGGCCTTCCAAGGCAGGCTAAAAGAAAATGGAGATTTGTGCAATGGCTCTTAAAAGCTTCCACTCAGAAATGCTACACATACCATCTGCTCACATTTCATAGGCCAGAGCAAGTCACATGATGATGCCTAACTGAAAGGGCACTGTGCCCCAAAGGATAAAACAATTGGGATCTTGGTGAACACTAATATGTCTGCCAGAATACTCTCTCTTCAAATGTAATCTTAGTCAGAATCCCATTATATAAAATAGATAGATATAAAGTAGGGAGATCCAAACCTACTTAACTTACTCCTTGTTTCTTTGGAAGCTCCTAAGGTCCTTTTAAAGAACAACAGGATTCAGTGAACCCAATTCAAAATCAACTGCCTCCAATATACAAAGAAAGCTAGCACATCAAATAAGTATCTTTATAGTAAAGATAAGAAGACTAATAATGTTTTTCAGGATCATGAGATAAAATTGAAGCTAAAATGGGAACAGATCACAGAATGATCCATTCTTTATCTCATGTCTACTCACTAGACTTTGGTTCTCCCACTGTGATACAGAAAATCTTCAAGAATATTGTGACTTTTCATGTCACAATATATTAGGTGCACATAATGTTACCCATAATGAATGCTAACTCTCAAGTGAACAGCATGGTTTAGAAACTAATTTCTAAAGGAAGTACACAGTTTTAGATTCATTTTGAACTCCACAGCTGCCTCTTACTACTAAGCAACTTGACTTTCATGCAAGAGTAAGTGTTTTAATATAATATGCCTGTACATTTTCAGCCTTGCTGAATTTTAAAATATGATTTGTTCAGAAAACAAAATTTTTTTTATTGGATTGTGGCTGGAAGGAAAATGATCCTTTTAAACATGAGGAAGGTCATTCAGTGTCACTAGTTTTTATGAAGAACATTTTAATCAAGACAGAAAAATAAAAATATATGTGTATTTCAGGGATGCTTGGTTAGGCATAGAACAAATATGGTTAGAACAATGATTTCAAGGGGTGTGTGTGTGTGTGTGTATATGCATACATATGTGTGTGTGCTATGGGGCATATCTAAACCACCAGGGTGGCGGGGAGCTTTTCAAACTACACATACTCCACTACCCTCATTCTGATAACTCACCCTAAACT
Source organism: Macaca fascicularis (assembly GCF_037993035.2). NCBI lineage: Eukaryota > Metazoa > Chordata > Mammalia > Primates > Cercopithecidae > Macaca > Macaca fascicularis. The sequence goes on from NC_088395.1 coordinate 130,841,603, forward strand.
GAGAATCCATACTTTAAAAAGTCACCATTACATTTTATGAAAGAAGTAGCCTGTCATAGCCCTGAGGTGAGTTGGATAGAATAAAAATGTTGAAATCTACTAGGTTGTAACAGTGTTCTGTACTATAAACATCTGTGGCAACATTTTTTCTAAGAATTAAACCTAGAATTCTCCTTCCAGCTGTGTCACCCATCCCAAACTATGATGATAACCAGCAAGCCATTTTTCACCCAACAACAAATTCCTGAAAGAGAAGAGATTTCTTGTGCTATGCATTTAAAATGACAACAGATCACATAACTACACAGAATAAAGATATTTTTGTTTCAGACCTCCACATTGGGTAGGCAGAGGGGAGAAGAGAATCTATTAACCTGAATGACCTCCTTCTTTTCCTTGTTTTCTCCCTCCCTTCCTTCCTCCTTTTCTTCTATCTATCTATCTATCTATCTATCTATCTATCTATCTATCATCGATCATCTATCTACCAAAGCACATTTCCACATCTATTTCATGTTCACATGTGAATGCAAAGACATTTCACATATAAGTATGCTGTTGATCATCCAGCAGATTAGTGAATCAATTTACCAGTCCTACAATCTATTTTATTCCCAGAGCTGAAAAGAAAATAAAATTCACATTCATTCCATCCTATTGATGGAATGTTACCTTCTTTTGCCTTCTACAATGTGTAAAGTTCAGTGAAGGCCCTAGCTCAAAGTTCCCTTTTGGCGGTGAGAGGTACTATTTGAAATAAGGTTGCTATAGAAAGATGCTTCCTTCTGAGATGATCAACAACTGACATTTGTATAGAACTTTACCTTCTACAAAGCATTTTCTGATTAATTATCATAATGTCTCAAGTCATGTACATCAGCTTAAACTTCCCCTGATTTCCAGGCCTGAGGCATTATGAGGAAAAAATAGAAATGACCCAGATAAGAAGTGAGGTTGTGAAAATCCAGGAAAGGGACAACTGCTGATTGCATTGCATTTGGTTTTAATGTATATGTGAATCAAAATTATTCTGAATACAAAACAAAGGAAGAACAGAATGGCTCCTCAGGTTCTCTTATATCAGCAAACTATTTAAAAAATCATGTCTTTGAAAATTCAGATAGAACCCAGGGACAAAATGAAGACACAGTGGGAAATGGGAGATCCAACTATCATATGGGTCAGGAGGTTATAAAGTATTTCATTCTTCAAATTATTCTGGTATCCTCTAAATATGTCCACCTCACCCTTTATTTCATTTCTTTCACTGCTTGGTAATATCTCATTTGATAATATCATGGGAATCTTTTCCTCAATTTTTTTTTTCTATAGCTCTAGGTGGTTTTGACTTAAGTTAAAGATACTGAAAATTGTAAGAGATTATATTATTTCTGACCCTAGTATTGCCCTTAGATCTGTCAACTAGGGTCTATTTTGACCTATTTTAAATGGCATCATCTGGTCTTCCTGCAGCTACCCTCCTCTTTTGGGCTGAGAAGTCTACTGGGCCAAGGGTATAAGCTTATCTGGAGTTTGCACTCCTGATCCCCAATAAGACTACTCCTTGGGAAGTTGGGTGCCTGGAATGCCCTGTCTACATGGCCCTAAGCCTACTTTCAGGGCCTACGGAGGACTCTGGCAAGTTTGGACTATGTTGCCAATATATGCACCCCAAGGCTTGAAGGATGGCTAAAGGACAGCTGTTTTCTGGGCGGTTGGGGTGGTGGCGTGGTATGTCAATAGAGTTTGGCTGGTATGGCTGAGTCCATACGTATGAAGCCTCTCATAATATGGAACAGAGTCAGGGCTGGGAGGAGAAAGGGGTTAGAACATAGGCAGGAGGTCTCTATTTGTATTTTTGCTCTAGGTTCCACAAACGTTAAGGATGGCCCTATCCATACCAATTATATTTGAAAAGAATGCAGCTTTACATAAAATTCTCTCCTGATATCCCCGTGTATGAAATCTCAAAGTAATCTGGAAAATTGGCCATGGTATAGATCATTGCACCTAAGAAGTTAATACATCTACCTCCCAAGAAGCTCCATGCTATGCTCACTGGCTTATGAAAACAATCTTCTATTCTTCTACTTCTGGGTCATGCATGTAAAGTAAGACTAGACTAAAATGGGGTGGCTGCCCATAGGATGGGAGATAGGAGGAGAGGAGCCAGAGTTTATTCAAGCTAGAAGTGGGGTTACCCAGACAACATTTTAGAAATACTGAGTGGTAACAGGCTGGGCATGGTGGCTCATGCCTGTAATCCCAGCAACTTGGGAGGCCGAGGCAGGCAGATCACCTGAAGTCAGGGGTTTGAGATGAGCCTGTTCAACATAGTGAAACCTTGTCTCTACTAAAAATACAAAAATTAGCTGGGTGTAGTGGTGTTTGCCTATAGTCCCAGCTACTCGGGAGGCTGAGGCAGGAGAATCACTTGAACCCAGGGGGTGGAGATTGCAGTGAGCGGAGATCATGCCAATGCACTCCAGCCTGGGTGATAGAGCAAGATCCGTCTGGAAAAAAACAAAAAAAAAAAAACAAAAAAAAACCACAAAAAACAAAAAACAAACAAACAAAAACAAACAAACAAACAAACAAAAAAAACCAAAAAAACAATGCACTGAGTGGTAACTAGAAGGCAGAGCCAAGGATAGAGACCAGGAGGAATTGATCATGTTTCAAGAGCTAGGAACACGCCCAAGATTTAGTATCAGGCCAGTAACTATAAACTACCCAATATTATGCCTAGAAGCCGTCTTCTCAACAGCATTCTTAATTTCTGTTTTTCCCACAAATGGAAGAAGATAGCAAGGTGTTTTGATGATAACACAAAGATTTATGCTTACTTTTTTTTAAAAAAATGTAACCTTGGATGTAGAATGACAGGTCAAGTAGCTAAGTAAATGTTGGTTGAGGTAGCATTTCATGTCTACATCACAGGTGTTCCTGTATGAAAGTGTCTTGACTTCAAACCCTGAGTTAAAAGACTTAAAATTCAAACACATTTATTGACACTCAACCATGGTCTCAGTCATTAAACAGGCTGTGGAGGGCGAACTGTACTACTAATTCAAGAAACTTAGTATTTACTCTGCGTGCTTCATGACTGGGGAAATTTGAGCAAATCACTTATCTTCTCTGTGCCTTAGTTTCCTGATCTGTCAAATGTGAAGAGTCATTTCCTCACAAGGTTGTTGTACCAAATATAGTAACAATTGCAAAAGAGCACTGAAAAGTACAATGCCATACAAAAGTAAGGTTCCATTATTTTTAGACAAAACATCTTACAAAAAGTTATAATTTGTCCAAAACATCTTACAAAAACTCACAATTTCTAGAAAGTAACCTAGAAAAAGAATGATAATGCATGAATTACCTAAGCTTTTGTCCTTATTCCTCTCTTTCTGTCTTGGATTTTAGTAGTGAGATATATATACTTCTATCACAGCTACTTGATGACTTTTGGATATAGGTTATCTTCTATGAAGTCTCGGTCATAGAGAAAATATTTTTATTGAGCATCTACTAGAGTCCTGTAATAAGTATTTTTACATGTTATGTCATTTCATCCTCAATCAAGTTGGTGTTATTATGTTCCTTTAGGGATGAGGACATAAACACTTTTTTGCAGTGATAAGCTGTAAACACTCAGATCTGAACCAGCCACTGGTGGGGTCATACATACACACACAAAACTGTTTCAATGGAAATTACTTATTCTTTAATCCTTGTCACTATGATAAGGAAAGAAATTAAAACTGTCTTTGGTGTGACTTGCCAGACTTTGGTCATGTCTAAATGTTGCTTGCATGGCGCTACTAGCTCAGTTGTTGTATTGGATATCTGAATGGATGAATTGGCCAGATATCTATTCTGATTGGTACCACAGCAACTGGCTATTAATATGACCAAAAGTCCCAAATCGACCACAAAATGGTCATTTTTAGGCTATGTCTGTACTTCTTGTATGAAGAAGATGCTGAGCATCTCTTTTCCGTGTTCTGAGAAGACTGAACAAAAGTTGATAGCCTCAAATTAAAGTATATAAAATACTAATTAGCTATCAGGAAGAGTAGAGACAGTGTTCTCAATGTGTTGTCCTTGTAATACCTGCATTACAATCATCTGGGTAGCTTGTTAAACATGCTGCTCTCTGATCCTCATTCCAGACTCCCTATATTAGGCTTTCTGTGGGGAGGGTGGTGGCAGAAATCCGCATATGCAACAGGCACTCAGTTATGTCTATAAATTTAAGGAATACTGCTGTAGAATCTGTCCTCTTACAGAGTTTTAAGAAACACATTCAACAAGTGTATGTGTGCTTGTTCTTTGTAGGGTTCTATAGTAGAAATAGAACACATGGTCTCTACATACTGGACCCCCTAGAACTTGAGTTCTATGAAGACAGGAAATGGGTTTGGAGTTTTTCACCATTGTATCTGCAGCATCTAAACATAGTGCCTGGCACACAGTATTTGGTAAATAGCTATAGAATGGATCAGTGGAAGACCTTACATAGATAATTGACTTCATGTGAATATACAGTAGAGAACTACAGCAATTCAAAGAAGAAAAAAAAAATGAAGGAAACTATCTGCCCAAGATGTGCCTATCTGAAGAAGGGAGACTACAAATGTATATTAAGAGTCCTCTCCCCTTTTGCCTCTTGGTGCTAAGGAAAGAAAAGCAACTAACAAGGGTAAGTGATCTTTAGAAAGATGAAGAATCCACTGAGATTCCCCAGGATATGAAATTCCACTGTTATTAAGATCCTTATAGTCTTAGGCTGTTTTTATAATTTTAAAATTTCTTGTTGGAGGTATCAGTTTTGAGTGCTGATACTACTGATGGTGTTAATTAAGTTCCCTTCTTTTAAGTAAAATTTAAGGTGCTTGGTATCTTGCCATATGCCCTAAGAGGCAATCCTGAATAGGTATCACTAAAGAGGAGTGACAAAATTGGCTTCAGACAAAAGGATCACATGGATTTCTAATTGCCCCTCCCTAACTTTCATACCTGACTAGACTGAACAGTGCCAAGTACGAGAAAAATTATATATGTGTAATAAAGGTAGACTTTCCAGAGAAAGTTTATTTTTGAGGTAACTGGAGCTGAAGCAGAGGGAAATTGAGAATTGACTAGATATAACACAAAGAGGAAAGGGGGCAGGGAAGAGGTAATATTTCTGACCCTCCTGCCAGTAATATCAAGCAGCAAATGATCAAGTAAAGGTTGGCAGGCTAGCCTCCGCCTTGGAGGTTGCCTTGCTGTAACTCTAATACCTTTGACATATCCTATCTCTCAAATCAATGAATGACTGCATTAGGCCCTTCTAGTTCAGCTTGGACTAGTTCCAGAAACCTAGGGGTTTCCATCCTGCTGGCTATGATTTTTACTTTACATTCCTCGGAGACTTGAATTAAGTTTTTCTTCCTGTTATGATAATGATGTTTCTTTTTTGTTTTTTCCCTGAAAGGAAACTAGTTTAACAGTTAGTTTTTCCCCTGGGTTATTTTAGAGTCTATAAGAAATACTGAGATTCCGGGACAAACAGACCATCTTTAAAACTTCACCAGAAGAGGCAAGAAGCTGCTAGTGAAATGAAAGAGAGGGTTAAATTAAGGGAAAAGAATACCCAGACTCCATTCATAGCCATAATAATCCTTAAGAACTTTCCTTCCCTTTCATGTCATCACAGAAATGTAAAATCTTTAAACAAAAATACAGACCTTAAGAATTATGAAATGTCAGTATACTTAAATCAGTAGCACTCGAACTTCTTTGTCCTGTGGAATTACTCCTATTTGAAGGAATTCTTTAATTTTTCCCAGTCCATCCTTCATTTTCCTACTTAATCGGAGAGATATAGTTAGACATTCACACTGCTTGGACAGGGATGAAGCTTTCTGGAATATATTGGATTATACATCCTATCCTTACTGATTTATCATACTCCGAATTATTATGTATATGTACCTGTATTGCTTTCTAGACTTTCTACTCTTCCATGATCTGTTTATTGAGGCATCAATACCAACTTATTTTATTTACTTAAGTTTTATAACACATTGTGACACCTGGTAGGACAAGTCCTCATTCATTAGTCAATAGAGTTTTATATTTTTCTGCACATTTTGTGTTATTTAATGCTAAAATTATTTTACTTGCTTTTGTAAGCATGATTTTTTTCCTGTTATATTTTCTGTACTATTATTTTTTCCCATTATATTTTGTCATAATATTTTCAGCACATTTTGTGTTATTTAATGCTAAATTCTTTTTTGTTTGCTTTTGTAAGCATTATTTTTTCCTATTACATTTTCAGTCTCCCTCTATAACCCTGTTGCCATCATTCTTTCTAGATTTGGCCACTCTTTCTCCTTGTCAAATGCCACAAACATCTATTTTAACCAGTTGCCTTCATTTCCATATTACACACCTGTTTCCTAAGTTTTACTGATGTTTGTTTTTAATTACATGCTATTATAAGTACTTAAAAGTACATTCAGGACTGGGCACAGTGGCTCATGCCTATAATCCCAGCACTTAGGGAGGCTGAGGCAGAAGGATCACTTCAGCGCAGGAGTTTGAGACCAGCCTGGACAATATAGCAAGATCCTGTCTCTACAAAAAATTTAAAAAGCTAGCAGGGTATGGTGGAGCACACTTGCAGTCCTAGTTACTCAGGAGGCTAGGGCAGGAGGATCACTTGAGCCCTGGAGTTTCAGGTTGCAGTGAACTATGATCTCATCACTGAACTCTAGTCTGGGTGACAGAGTGAGACCCTGTCTCTACAAAATAAATAAAAAACAAAATAATAAAGATTTAATGCATATTGAATTGAATTGAAAAATACAATTCATATTGTAAAACTTTCTGCTATGAATAAAACAATAATATACCTTGAGCTGCCAATTGTAGTTCCTTTGTGAGAAGGTAACCCCTAAAATCTCTTTAATAAATACTTTTCTGTACTTTTTAATACATTTACATTAATAAATGCATGTAGATACACAACTAATTTGTGGGTATATTTTAACCCAAATGGTATAACATTGTTTACATTTTTCTAGAACTGGGAAATAGCTCCAAGACATATTGTTAAGTCCATATAAAATTAACTTGTTCTTTTAGACTGTTATATAGCATACCATCATAGTCTGGATATGTTCTATAGTTTAGCCCTTTACAAATGGATATTTAGATTGTTTCTAAACCTTTTTTCTATTGTAAACAATGCCTCTTTTTGCACAGGTACCAGTATTTCTCAAGAATACTTCTTAGAAATGAAATGACTGAGTTGAGGCCATATGCATTTTAAGTTTTGATAGATACTGATAAAACATTGTACCAATTTATACAACCACAATCAGAGTAAGAGTATACTTGTTTCTCAATACCCTTCACCGATGTGTCAATATGGAAGAGTGAGAAAAAGTCTCTTTTAAATTTTTAAATTTTTATTTCCCTGATAACTAGTGAATCGAGCATCTTTTTCCATTGCTTTTTAAAAAACTATCAAGATGAGATTGAACAGATTTCAAAATGGCTCACAGTAAAAGCTATAATATTCAGAAGCCAGAGTTACACCATGTACTTACTCTGTGGGCGTGGAACAAATGATGCAATCAAAGGACTTGAACTGACTTCAAGAGTACAATCAGCCAACCCTTCTGCATTCAGGAGACTGCCTGGATTGTTCCTAAATCCTTATAGGCAGATGAAAAATTGCTGTTCAAATCCTCTAAAGAGGAAATGGCATATATGCCTTCATAAGCTATTTTAATTTTAAAATTTTTCTCTCTCCCCATGAAATTCTCCCTTCTAGCCAAACTAGATTTCTCTGTATACTACTTACTTCTTTTCTATTCTTTAAAGAATTGGAGAAGACCTGGTCACCATACCCCATCTTATAGCTTTTCAAGTACTTGAAGATTATTACTAACTCTCTTCTGAACTCTCTTTTCTCGGAATGAATGGGGGCCTCAACCTGTCCTCAATAATCTTTTCGACTATGGTGTTGCTTTCTACATTCCAAATCCTCTGAGTCCTTAATACAAAAAAAGAGTAAAGAAGGAAAAAAAGAAACTCCCAATTTTGCAAAACACACTCTTGATATTTTGGCATCTTTCCGTCAATTCTGTACTCTATGCATCTTGTGGAGATATTAGATACACATTTTAGCATACTTTTAGACTTCCTCTGCCTTTAGAAACTTTCTAATGTAAATTAAAAAGTATTCACAAATATTTGTAATAGCTACATAATACTCCAAATGCACCCTGATTTACCTAACAATTCTGATTCTGTTGCACACTTAAGATGTACCTGATTCCTTCCTACTTTGAATAATTGCTGTGAATAACCAAATTGTCAAACTTCTATCTAGAAAGACTAGATGGATTACTATAGTATTCTGTTTGTATATCTCATTCATGTAACGCATAGGATTCAGCACACAGTAGTAGTTTAATATGTTCTTATTGTCTTACATAGAGCCTGAGTCAAGTTTTCTCCAGAGCTGAAATCATTATTCTTGTCTTATGGAAATAATTATTATACCTGATTAAGGCCACAACCAAACAATGTTTAAAATATCGCCACTGTGTCACCGAAGAATACAGGAGTTACTTAAAAGAAGGGGGTGGGTTATATCTTGTCATTCCATTTAAGAAGGAGTTACTTAGCAGCCCAAAGAGATAGGAAAAGAATAAAACAGAAGTATAGGCACCTTCACCATCAGAGACTGGGTTCAGTCCATGTAATAGAGAAATCTAGATACAAGTTGAGTATCCCTTATTTGAAATGCTTGAGACTAGAAGTGTTTTGGATTTTGTGTGTTTTCAGATTTTGGAATATCTGCATAAACATATGAGGTATCTTGAAAATGGGACCCAATGCCGGGTGCAGTGGTTCATGCCTGTAATCCCAGCACTGTGGGAGCCCGAGGCGGGCAGATCACATGAGGTCAGGAGTTTGAGACCAGCCTGGCCAACATGGTGAAACCCCGTCTCTACTAAAAATACAAAAAATTAGCCAGGCATGGTGATGGGTGCCTGTAGTCCCAGCTACTCGGGAGGCGGAGGTATAAGAATCACTTGAACCTAGGAGGCAGAAGTTGCAGTGAGCTGAGATCACGCCACTGCATTCCAGCCTGGGTGACACAGCAAGACTCTGTTTCAAAATGAAAAAAAAAAAAAAAAAACCTGGGACCCAAGTTTAAATATAAGATTCATTTATGTTTCATACATACCTTATATACATAGTCTGAAATTACTTTTATATAATATTTTAAATAATTTTCTGCATGAAACAAAATTTTAACTGCATTTTGACTGTGACCCATCACATGAATTCAGATGTGGAATTTTCCACTTATGGTGTTATGTTAGTGCTCAAAAAGTTTGAGATTTTGGAGCAGTTCTGATCTCAGATTACGGATGCTCAACTTGTAATGTTGAAAAAGATTTCACAAATTCCCTATCATGCAGGGAAAGCTGGAGGTGAATGTTTTTAGTATTTAGCAAAAACTGGAGATATTTCCAGTTTTAAAGTATTTGGCCCTGATACTAAAAATAGAGAAATGCTTTGTGTAAGCTAGCTTACAACTGAGGATAGTCTGAATAAATAAAAGATCCAGACAGGTGAGGATGCACTTGAGTTTATTTGTATTGTAATTTAGACTACTTAAAACATACCTCTTATTTAATTTTGTCCTACTAAGTTTTGGGTTATGTATGGCAGATTGGCATTATTTCCATTTTTTAAACAAATAAATTATTATCAATTAAGTAATTAGCTACCTGTCTCAGAAATTATTTGTAGGTTACTCTTCATGACACTGCTAGTATCAGAACAAGAAGGCCACTTTCCAGATAATTACAACTCCCTTTCCTACCAAATCCAGTTAAACTAGAAATAGTATATTGAACTTTGTGAAAATATCACATTTATAGGTCGAATATCAGCAATTTCACACAGTTCAATCTAACATTAGGGGTGGGAAAAGAGGGAGAGACACGTAGCCTGACCATTTCCTTTAGTCTAGTGTCAACTGCCAGCTTCATTTGCAAAACGCTCACAAGGTCGAGTCTTTCAGTGACAAGACATGCAAGACTTTTGCTGAATGAAGCTCTCACAATGATATGTCTTTCTTTTGAGCAAAAGAAATACCTAAGCTAGAAATCAAAACACAGTAGCAAACTGCGTGCACGATTCAGTGTTCAAGAATACTTTAAGTTGCATATGTTTTCTTTTCCTTGACAATCCTTGCCCTTGCCAAATCAGGATGACTGACACTCTTAATTTGCAATTTCCTAACTTTCAAGAGGGTTTTTTCTCTTTGATTGCTATATAATGGTTTACCTAATTATTTTTTTTTCAAGTTGCAGTTTCGGATGTTTAATTTCAAAATCAATTTGAGATGTCTTGAGCTCCATTAATACACTGTGATATCGCTTCACTCATTTTCTAGCAAAGCACTTACTTTAAAAAATGCATCATTCTAATGATTTTAAATTACTCTACAGTGCACATACCAATTTACAACTATTACAAAATTTTACATTTTTTTCCCAAAGCACTTCACGTTTAAAGATGTTCTGTATTTCAAGACATAATGATAGCGTTAACTTTTAAAGGGCATGAATACGATTTAGGGCCTTTAAAATTTTCTGCCCTCTCTGATGTAGAATGTAACTTAAGTAAATAAAATTTTAAGTGTTCAGTGGGCATATAACATCAGCTTAGGATGAGGACATTATTATAAAATAATTTTCTTTTTATTCAAACTAATGACAATATTCCTTATAAATGGAAACAAACTCATTGTGTGTATGTGTGTAAGAGTAGCAATGTGTTAGTGTGTCAATTTACGTGTAAATATGCATGGGGTGTATATGAGTGGGTAAGCATGGGCTTGAGTGTGTGCATGAATGTGCCACAGTGTGTATATGTGTGATTGTGTGAGAGTGTGTATATATGTGTGAGTGCGCAAGAGTCTATGTGAATGTGAGAGTGTATGAGGGTTGCTTGATTGGGTGCATGTACATGAGTGTGTGCATAAGTGTGTTTGCACGTATGTGTATTCATGTATTCGCTTGACTTTGTGATAGTGTGTTTGACTGTATGAATATGCAAGTGTGAATCTTTCCATTTTAAATACATGCTTGGAGATCAAATGCTACTTGTACTTTTATTTAGGCAGTCATTAGAGTGTGCTCTAAGAATTACTTTACTAATCTCAGAATAAAATGAGGGAAATGAAGTACCTCCCAACTGTATCTATAATACATCTATAAGATATTTGCATTAAACACACACACACACAATTTATACCTTGCTTGAAATTTGCAGGGAAAAAATAGCTACATTCGAAATCTGCACCTGGTAATATCAGTTTAATAGATGTAAATCAGCTGCCAAAGTTGGGAAACCTTCCTTCCTCATTGCCTTTTAAAAACATTTTTGATTGCTTTATTCTCTCAGGATTGCTCATTCACAGTGACACATGCCACTCTCACAGCGATTGAGGATACTTTGGGATTAATAGTTAAAAGACTATAATTATCATCTGTTTTCGCCCCAGACCACCCTTGAAGTTGCAGAGAGCACTAGGCACATTTCTGGAATGAGCCTGATGCTCATTGATTGATACAACATTTTCCTTTTGTTGGTTAAAACATGCTGCTCTAGAAGGTAGAGGCAAAGCCCTGGGGGCCAAAGCTACCGTGTAATAAGTGCCAGGTTCAGGGCTAGAATCTTTGTGTACGTTATCTCATTTAATCTTCAGTACAACCTTGCAAGATAGTGTTAGTACCAGTTTTCAGAGGAGGTGCTGTGGCTCAGAGAAGTTAAATGAGTTGCTTAAGGTCATGTAGCTAATTAGGAGAGAGGCTGGCATCAATTTTGAGTTTGTCTCACTCTAACACTGTTCTTTGAATTACACCATGCTGAAAGGTATGACCTTTCTAGTATTTATATCTTCCCTCACTGGGAATGGGGTTTCTTTGCCTGCCTGCTACTCTCTGCCCCTCAATTGTCTTCTCTAACGACGCCTAAAAACTTGATTGATGTCAAGTTCAAATCTACGTTAGAGGCAATATATCCATTTTATGAATCATACGTCCAATGTTAAGATTCACTATGTACTTATTTTAGAGTATACTGGCTTGGTTAAACTCACTACTGTCTGTGTAATAGATACTATTTGCTCAATAACTATTATGTGCCAGAGGTTTTACACATATTACACCCATTTTACAGATAAGGACAATGAAGCTTCAAGAGGTTAGGTAATTTGCTTAATGATACATAAGCAGAACCAATACAGTCGACATCCTTGCAGACAGTCCTGTGTAAGTTTCTTTGGTTAGATCTGGGTAGGTCAATAAATCTAATGGAGCCTCAGTTTCTTCATTTATAAAATGGGGATAATGGTACTCTCACTGCAGGAGTCATAAGGATGAGACAATATACATAAAACATCTAGAACATATTAGATAGTTAATACATGATAGCTATTATCTGAGCCATTATTGTTAATGATGAGTATGGGCTTTAGCATTAAATAAACTTGGCTTCAAAAGCTTTGCCTCCTACTGGCTATTTGATTGAAAGCTGCTGAATTTCTCTAAGTTTTCATTTCCTCATTTACAAAATGAAGGTAGCATTTTACAGCACCTTTTCCTAAAGTATACTCCAAAGAACACTGCTATCTGCACAGTATATTTAAAAATGTGAGGTGACAACTGGGTTTCCTGATCAAAGATTCATGGGAAACTCTGGTAAACAGATTTCCTTATACAGGGCTTTTTTTAGTATCTATAATACAGGAATGTGCTTTGTGAACTTCCAAGTGGGAGCTAACACATGCAGTGTTTTTACCTTTCATTATACTATAAAAATGCGTTTTTGTTTTTCTATAATACATTGCAATAAAAGGATTATATAAAAGATACTTCGGAAAGACTGTTTTGTCCCAAAGATTAAATGGATAATATTTGTAAAGCACATATATAGTAAGAGCTCAATAAATGCAACAGTATTATTATTATAATTACCATAATCATCACTATAATCATTAAGAAGGAATTAGACAGAAAGAATAAGTTTAAGAGGTCTACTATGCATCATGGTGACTACACTTAATAACAATATATTATATAATTGAAAATTGCTAAGAGTAAATTTTAAGTGTTCGCATGAAAAAACAAAATAAGTGTGTGACTGTATTAGTCCATTCTCACACTGCTATACTTGAGATTGGGTAATTTATAAACAAAAGAGGTTTAATTGGCTCACGGTTCTGCAGGCTGTACAGGAAGAATAGTGGCTTCTGCTTCTGGGGAGGCCTTGGGAAAGTTACAATCATGGCAGAAGGCAAAGGGGGAGGAAGGTATCTCACATGGTTGAAGCAGGAGCAAGAGAGAGGGAGGGGAGAAATGCTGCACACTTTTAAACAACCAGATCTCATGAGAACTCATTATCACGAGAGCAGCATCAAGGGGATCATGCTAAACCATTCATGAGAAATCTAACCCCATAATTAGAGAAGCTCCATCTACTAGGCCCCACTTCAAACACTGGGGACTGTAATTCTACATGAGATTTGGTGGGGACACAGATCCAAACCGTATCAGTGAGGTAATACCTATGTTCAACAGCTTGATTTAACCATTCCACAACATATATATATGTCAAAACATCATGTTGTATACCATAAATACATACAAGTTTTTACTCGTCAATTAAAAAATAAAATTTAAAAAGCCTACCAGAGTGCAGATGATCTGAGTGAGAAAAGGCATGTCTAATACACCCCTAGGAGTAGGAGTCTACAAACTCTACAGCCAGAGGATTTCCTTTGCCAGATTAAGGCGAGCTACTCCAATGGAGGTAGAAGCTTCAGCAGACAACCTACCACATAATTCCATTGAGTGTATGTATTTATTAAAATAGACTTTTTAGAGTCACCAAAAGGTTCTTTGATAACTAACATTTTTTTTGAAACACCCCAGGTTGGAATTCCACGGGTGAGCACTCTTATTGTACTGTACTTTCTGATTGGTTTTAATGTTCTCATACAATCTTGTTTTTAGCACAGGTATCTTCCCGTATATGAGTTTTGTCTCTTTCCCTCTCCACTTATCTAATAAACAACAGCCACCATAAAACTTGACAGATGTCAGGTGGACTGCTGCTGAATGCCTGACTCATACAACTGGATGATCTTCCTTTTGGTTCTGATTCAGTTTCCCAGCGATCTGGAAATGATTTGCCTTTGTTCTTGTATATCTCCTGCCAAGGTGCACACAGTTTGCTTAGATATATGGTCCTTTTAAAATCATCTTTAAACGTTTATCCATGCCCTGCTCCTTATGGTAGAGTTAATCATTCCTTGGGAGCTGAATTTCAGAATGGTGGTGGATCCTATTGCTTTCTACCAGAAGTCTTAAGGGACTGTGTGAGTTCCTTTCCCATGAAGCAGTCTTTTAGAGGGAGATGTAATAACCCAAAAGGAAAATTCCTAACACAAATAAAAATGTATTTATACACCAACCCTGCTGGTACTGAATAGTAGGATGTGGGATAAATCTGTGAGAAATTTTCTCTGTATCTAGCCTGGAGGCAAACATAGATTTTACTTGCTGCATAGGACTATTTACTAGAATTAGATTCTCCTCTCTAACTACCCATCCTTAAGATGGATATTCTGAAAAAGGTAGCCATTAATCATTTCTTCACTATTTTGATCCTTTGCATAGCTGTTTCAGAGCTATGTTTGCATTTACATTTTGATTTACTATGTAAGGAGGCTGAGAGGTGGTGATGGACTGAGAGGCTTCAACACTGTGGGCATTCCATTGAGTCCCAAGGACCATTTCAATCCTGCCCTCATGTGCCTTAAGTGAGGGGCAGCTCCCATTATGGATGAATTGATGCTAATTAAAATGGATATATGCACTCTGTCCTACCATCATAGTATCTGGTTTGATAAGAATGATGGGCAGAGAAAAACAAACAAAAAAATTCTGGCGAAGTTAATGTGGTGACTAGCAAAAATAAATTTAGAAAAGGCCATTTGGATTTTATCAGAGTCAAGTCTATATATGAAAAGCTTATTGCTAAGTAAAACCTCAGATTTAATATGACCTTGTAGGAAGATGTGAATTTGGCCGTTGCATTCCCTAAAAAGGCCAGGCTCTGTGGCAGTTACACAAGGTATGGATTTGGAGAATGAGGTCATGGCAGCTCAGATGCCAACCGACAGCTTGGTGATCCCGAGCCACCTCTGTCTATGTCCTAGTAATTCTCCCTTATATAGCACACATGATTTTTTAAACACAAGCTAAATAAAGCATCAGAGGAAGAGTTCATGGTTGGAGAAATATTCAAAGACTGTTCTAAATGATAAACTCTAATCCTTACCAGTTTGTTTAGAGTTATTATCTCCATAGGTCTTCTGGCTGGCTGGACCCAGAGTGTGTCTAGCTCATTTTATGACATTAAAATTCTACTTTATCCAAGTTACCAACCTATTACTTTATTAGACATTTTATCTAAAGCATATGCTGGTTTCCTTCTTGAGAAACTGAAAGCCTGAGTTTCTCCAGCCTATATTCTATATAAGAAACAGGTTATCGTTAGGTATTTAATTATTCTTTCATTTCATATTTGTATTCTTTATCATCTTGTGTAGAGCTCTGAGTATTAATGGATTGATGCTCCTCCTGTCTTAGGAAATATATTTATTCTTTTATATTTCCTGGATACGATTTTATTGTCATAAACTAGAAGTAGATTTAAAATGGTTACCCTTGCTGTCTTATTATTGCCAAAAAGGATTGTTAGTCTGTTACATTAAGACTCAAGTAATCATTTTTGGTAGACCTTCTCCATATTTAATCTACTTTGTCAATAATTTCATACTGCAAGTTAACTTGTTCAGTTACCTTGGTATTGGAATAGAATCAGTTTAATTTGGAATATATGTGTAGTTATATTTTCCAGGCTAAACTTGATACTGCCATATGCTAAAGCACTGCTGCCCAATAGAAATATAATGTGAGCCTTAAGTGCAAGCCACATATATTATTTAAAGTTTTCTAGTAGCCACAATAAAAAGTAAAAAAAAATTATTTAGTAAAATTTATTATTAAAATTAATTTAAATAATATATTCTATTTAGCCCAATATATCCAAAATATCATTTCATAATATAATCAATATAAAAATCAATAAGGAGATATTTTAATTAATTTTCCATACAAGTCTTGAAGAGGAGCTAAAGGAGAAGTGTCTCATTGGTTTCAATGAAAATAAAGGTTTTATTTTCACTGAGCTATGGGTTTATCTTTATCTTGAGGACACCGTGAATCACATAATTGATCATTTTGCCCTCTTGTGTTGGTTAAGAGGGAGTTAGAAAGCTACAGTACAATTAGACGTTACTTAGCTATGCACATGACTTCCTTAAATAAAGATTACATTTCTCAGTTCCTTTACAACTAGGTGTTTTCACATGACTAAGTTATCGATCGATAAAATGTAAGTGAATGTTTCTGGCAGTAGCTTCCGTGAGGTCTTCTTAAAAGAAAGTAGAGAAGTCCCTTTGCCTTGTCATTTCTTCATTTTGCCTATAGTGAGGATGTAATAGCTAGAGAGCACTGGCTCCCACTGTGTGCTATAGGGGTAAGAGCTCCATCCTAGAAACAGTACAGTGGTGAGCTGGAAGAAGCTTTCTTTCTGAAGTCACCATACAAACCCTGGACTGCCTGCCTCTAGATTTCTTTTGCCTAAAATAAAATAATACTTCTATCTTGTTTATCTCTTTTTTTCCCCTTGGGGAGGTATTTCCAATCACTGAACTATAATCTTAGCTGACACATCAGGAATGTAAATTTTCCTTGAATGTGATTTTATAATAAATAGTATGGCTCAAAGTAAAGGTAGTGAAAAGGCAGAATAGCTAATTTTTAGCTGACTTTCCAGTAAAGCATGTATCTGTATTCTGCAAACACAGGAAAAATACCATTTGGGTAGTGACAAAAGAACATAAAGACTTTGGAGTAGAAAGAATTTTCATACTCCTTCAAATTAATTCAGCTTTACAGTGTTTAAAGATGAATTTCTTTGAGATTTATCTTCTACTAATTTATCTTCTACTCACAAAAGATTTGTCTTTGAAATGTGACTTCACAATGAGAATTGAAATACAATGCCAACTATAGCTACAATCTATCATTATAATTTAGTGTCCACTATGGGAAAAGCATCATGCTATGTGTTGCACATATGCTATCTCATTTAACCCCTACAACTATATTACATAATACTAATTATTTCCCTATTTTACAGGACAGGCTCAGATAATCCAAGCAACTTACTCAAGGTAACACAGTAACTTAGAAACAGGCCTGGGATTTGAGTTCATTTCTGTCTGAATTTTTCCAAGCTGAATCTCTGACAACTTTTATAACATTCTGATAGTCAAGAAAAAGGTCCTGGGATCCTTCCCCATATATGCTCATTGCCAGCTTTCTAGCGATTCAGTGGAACTATTGACAACAGGTAGAATCTGTTAAATTTATAGACGGCTCTCTGAATGGTATATTGGATAAAAGATATAAACCAGAAATCACGATACCTGTTTTTCATACTAACTATGTGCCTAATGAGCTATATGACTGTCCATAAGTCACTCAGCCTTTCTGGAACTCAGTTTCCTCATCTATAAAAGGAATGGGCAGAACTAGGTGACATCTAAAATCTCATCTATTGTCAATATTCTATGATTATGACAAGTCTGTCAAAAAAAGAAATGAACATAAAGAAGACTGTTGGAAAAGAAAGTAGGCAATCGTATTTAAAGTGCCTTAACTTTCATTGCTTGATATGCAGAATTCAATTTAAAAAATGAATGAACCTTCAATATCTTTCTTGGTAAAAAAGAAAAAAAAATGAATGAACCTAGCAGAGAAGTGTGGGAAGTTTGTTTTGATTGTTGAAACTACTTATTCTTGACTCCACTATTAACCTCACTGGCTTTGCTATGGTTCCTGAAATGTCTTTTGAGTAATATTTCTTAGGACATTCTTTGCTAGCATGGAATAAGCTCTTCTAGTTTTGTGGAACTGGATCTAATATTGTTACCCATAGCTTAGTAGACTACATTCTTAATTTTACTAGAACTTAAGTTGTTTTATCCACTTAGAGTAAAAATGCTTATTACTAAAAATGAATTGAAATGTGAATTTAGGTTACAAATAGTTTGCAGATGTGTAAATTGAGACCCATAGTGGTTCACACGCCCAAGATTATATGGAGAGTCAGAGCTGTGCCAGGACATGGGTCATCTGCTGATTTGAGTGACCCAGAGATTTCATGAGGGTCCAGAGTGAGATAAAATTTTTAGCTACCTTGGGCCTGTGCAAGATTAGGGATATATATTGGGATATATATCCAATCTAGAAGAAAATGTGCCTTGCAGAGACAGACTAGAAGAAAATGATCTGTCTCAGGCTTGGGTCTATGAGGATGTTAAATATCAGGCCTCCTCTGAGACTTCATGGCCACTAGCCAGGTTTCATGTGGGTTTAGGGTTTGTATTTGTACTCTTTATTTGGCCCAAAAAATTGCAACCTGATATTTTAAAGTTTACGCTGATTTGTAGTGTAGGCAGGTTCATGGCAGAAATAGATGTAAATCCTCATCAGAAGAATACTTTCTTCATACAGGACTTAGAGAGATTTCCAACTTATTTGAGCTCACAATTTAAAAAAGCCAAAAACAAGAATGCAATTCATATCCAAGAGTTCAGAGAAGTAACAAATCATAGACCCAGATCCACAAAGATTTCATATGCTGTATTTATCAGATACTGTATATAAAATAATCATGTTTCATGTAACCAAAAATACAATTAAGAAGCAAAAAATTACCCAAAACAATGGGGCATATTTTTTAAAAAGTTAAGTAAATATTTTAGAAACAAAAAGTAATCATTGAAATAAAAAAATTAATAAAAGGGTTAGACATTACAATAAACATAGCTAAAGAGAGATTTAGTGAGCTAGAAGATAAATATGGAGAAATTGCTTATATGATAACAAAGGGAAACAAAGAGATGGTAAGTAAGAAAATGGAGTAAAATACATGGAGGCCAGAATGGGATGGACAGTCTAAGGGAACTTCCAAAAGGATACCAAAAGGGGGAAAATCAAGATTCAAAGAGATAAGGACTGACATTTTTCTATAATTTATGTGAGACATAGGTTCTTATATTCAAGAAGCTCAGCAAGTCCCAAGTAGTATAAAAATAATGAATCTGGCTGGATGCAGAGGCTCGTGCCTGTAATCCCAGCACTTCGGGAGGCTGTGGCAGGCAGATCACAAGGTCAGGAGTTCGAGACCAGTCGGGCCAACATAGTGAAACCCTGTGTCTACTAAAAATACAAAAAAATTAGCCAGGTGTGGTGGCGTGTGCCTGTAATCCCAGCTACTTGAGAGGCTGAGGCAGGAGAATCACATGAACCTGGGAGGCAAAGGTTGCAGTGAGCCAAGATTGAGCCATTGCACTCCAGCCTGGGCAACAGTATGAGACTCTGTCTCAAAAAAAAAAGGATCCATACTGATTTTTTTTTTTTTTTTTGAGACAGAGTCTTGCTCTGTCACCCAGGCTGGAGTGCAGTGGCGCCATCTCGGCTCACTGCAACCTCTGCCTCCCGGGTTCAAGCAATTCTCCTACCTCAGCTTCCCAAGTACCTGGGATTACAGGCATGTGCCACCACACTCAGCTAATTTTTGTATTTTCAGTAGAGACAGGGTTTCACCATGTTAGTCAGGCTGGTCTTGAACTCCTGACCTCGTGATCCGCCTGCCTTGGCCTCCCAAAGTGCTAGGGTTACAGGCATGAGCCACCGTGCCCGGCCCATACTGATCTTTAAGAAAGGATATTGGGGTGTGAATTCTACCAGTGGCCTTAACTCTGAAGCATACACGATAAAGTAATTTGCCCTTCCTCTCAAAGTAAAGGAGTTCATTCAACTCTAATATGAAGAAACTATTACTTACCCTACTTACACCATGTGGGTGTTATGAGACTAATGAAATGTTTTTGCTAGGATACTGGAAATTTGGTAGCTGGGGTACAAGTCAAGTTCTTTTTTTTTTTTTTTTTTTTTTTTTTGAGACGGAGTCTCGCTCTGTCGCCCAGGCTGGAGTGCAGTGGCGCGATCTCGGCTCACTGCAAGCTCCGCCTCCCGGGTTCACGCCATTCTCCTGCCTCAGCCTCCCGAGTAGCTGGGACTACAGGCGCCCACAACCGCGCCCGGCTAATTTTTTGTATTTTTAGTAGAGACGGGGTTTCACCGTGGTCTCGATCTCCTGACCTTGTGATCCGCCCGCCTCGGCCTCCCAAAGTGCTGGGATTACAGGCGTGAGCCACCGCGCCCGGCTAAGTCAAGTTCTTTATAGCAGACTCAACTACCCATTCAGAGTCTCTATGAGCCTGACCTTAGCAAGTTTCTAAGTGAAAATTTATTGTCCTCACTCTTTACTGAAGAACTAATTTATGTCCTTCCCATCCCTCTTCTCCTTCTCTCTAATGACTCAGGGAAATACATATGTAAATCAAATCTCTGGAACAGTCCTGTAGGTATTTTGCGTCATCAAAGCTCAGTATGCAATCCAAACTCTAATAATGACCCTGGATCATGGCCATAATGATGAAATAAAAAACGCTGGTATGTATTTGGAGAAAAAAAGAAATAAAACAATCATATAAATGCAAGATATTTTTAATTACAGGAATAGTATCATTCAGCTTATTTGGGGTGAGTATATGGGGTACTCTTCTATATCTCCAAATATCTGATTTTGGAACACAGGATTGGGACAATTTATTCTGATCCTTCCCCATGGCCACTAATTTTTGCACAATTGAATTATGGCTTCCTTCAACCGCTCTCAGCCATCTCCACCATAGAGTCTTTCTACTTTACCCTCCCCTGTCAGAGAATTTCCATGGCAGCAGGGCAAGCTGTAGTGGTAGACACTTTCTCCATAGGATCTCTCATATACATGGACAGACACACCCTGTAAATACTTCCTTTTGGGATCTACTGTCACTTCATATAGCTAAAAATGAATTGAGAAAAATGACAAATAGTCAATGAATCTGGAATTCAGAATAAGAGTTTAAGGAAGGGGGATAATGAAACACAAGATTTACCTGTTTTCTTTTGACATTTCCATTGGTCTGTCCAAATGGATTCTTACTATACTGTACTTTATGTAAATAAGCCCGCATTCAGGCTTACTTACATTTTCTTGCTTCACAATTGCCATCTTATTTAAATATATGTCTCTGGTTTGAAAAATAGTTTTAAAGCTTTAGTGTCCTGGAACAGTTAGTAGAGTTAGTTCAGATTTATAGAGAGGCAGCTGCAAACTTACCTCTTACTTCAAACTTGTCAAATTGTCAAAAGTTTCACTATATGTTGCATTGTTGCCTGCTAATAACGGTATAACATGTGTGGTTTTATTGTCTCAGAACAAAAATGTAAAAGATGTCTTTTGAAACATTTGATATTTGATGTGCTTTAAATTGCCGTGCAATCTTAAATCACTCTGTGTGTGTGTGTGTGTGTGTGTGTGTGTGTGTGTGTGTGTGTGTGTGTGTGTGTATAAAGTCTTATGGCCATTAAATGAACTTTTGTATAAAGATAAAGAATTTTTGGATCTGAGATTATTTTGTGGTTTAATTTCTATTTTCATTTGGGCAAAAAAAGGCCTGGGGTGACAAACCATCTCTGAGTCGAATGTATGGCTACGATACCACTCTAATAGTGTGATTTTTTTCCATTTCATATCTACCTCCCAAAGATATTTCTGTAGATTCAGTCTTACATACTTAATTTGACTTGGAATTGTCTTAAGGATGCTTGTGAATTGTATTTCTAGTGCCACCAATGAATTTCATTTACTTCAATAATCTAGAGTTAATGTTTTAATCTCACTGTAATGTTAATGAAATAGCTACCACGTTTTATGCAGATGCTTGTTTTATTCAACCAATCAAATCAGAGTTACCTTAATGTTTATCTTTTATTTTTTTACTGAGTAGAAAAAGAATTATTTTAAAATAAATGCAAGCACAGGTCTTCATACTTTGAATATCAAGACGAAGATAATGAAACCTACATATGAATTAGGCATAAGCTTTTTGTCTTTTATCCACTAAAAAGCACTATAAACCCTCCTATCATATTTCTGTGACTATCTATATTTCAACTTTTTTCTTGTCCCATATAATCTGCAGAAATGAACTTTAAGTCCAGGGAATTTGTAGCATTATGGTAGTATTAACATGGTTGCTAACTAATAGAAACTTTTGTTTTTCTGAGAACTCAGTTACTGTTTCTAAGAAACCCAGGTGTGTGTCGGGAGCTGCAGGGAAGAATGTATCTGCAATCCTAGGTTCCTAATATGGTGACATTAACTGTCTCTTTTTCTACTGATGAAGATGCTAAATTCTGGATACCTTATATTTGAGTGGACTTTTCCCTTCAGTGGCATGATGAATAGCTCCATAGTTATCCTCATGGTGTGTGCATTACATTTTGAACAAAGATTCTTTAACAAATGGCATGTATGAGTCTGCTGTAACTGTTATGTGTAAAGGAAAAAAACACTGTGTACACATGAATCATTTCACAAGACCTAATAAATTCCTGGAAATTGCAGGAAAGTGATGCATTATATGTGCTAGACATGTAGAGTCAGATGAAAAATATTGATTATTGGCACTTTCAGTAAATGGGAGAACTAATAATGTTTTTAAAGCATATGGTACTTGTATAATCAAGGAAAGTTTCCTTAGCAACAATAATTATATAAACCTCTTACAACCTCCTCTTCTAATTATCTGTTTTATTAGTAGATTCATATCATCATCCATTAGGGAACACTTCAAAACATAATGAGACATTGTTATAATGAAGATATATACACATACATGTGTTTATGTGTGTATGTATGTGTATCTCCATATATAAAGGGAAATCCTCAAATAACATAGTCTATATATTGAAATGTGGATGTCCTTATAATGAAAACAAAGCTATTTACAATTAATAAACTCAAGAGAGTTTATGAACTAAATCTATGAACCATTCATAATCAGTGTCAATTGTTCAATATACAGCATTAATAATCATAAATCTCAGTGTTGCAAAAGAACTCAAGGGCCATTTTGCTAATCTTCTACCATTTCACAAATGAAGTGGCTAAGACTAAAAGAAATTAAGTTACTCAAGGTCACTGTGTGTGAATACATGCACACCCACACATATACTGTTATCTTTCTGATGGACAAGGTAGATACATGTCATAGGATAGTGTAAAAAGAAATACCCTTATAACAAAGCCTTCTGACATGTTAAGGAACTAACCTTCCTTAGAAGGGGCACATCATGAAAATACCTTATATGATTTCTGCTGAATAGCAAATAGTATGTTCAAGGCCTAATGTTTCACATCTCTCCAGCTGATTAACCTACTTCTAAGATACAGCGTAATAAGAGGGGATGGTAGTAGAGAAAGGACAAGAGTTGACCTCCCTATTAAACGCTTATCACTTATAAATTTTGCTGTCAGTTATTTGCAAGTAATGACAGAAGGAGTGGTTCAGAGGAGGTTTCATCAAGAAGAGAGCAATACAAAGTTCTAAACTGCTTTTATGCTCCCTTTCAAAGACTGTGTGACCAGGATAAGTCAGATTTTACAAAAGGAATATAGCAGACACGTTGTACAGTGCTGATCTCAGAGCCTAGGGCCAATACTCTTAGAATAGGCTAAATGTATTACTGAGATTTCATGATAAGGAGTTATGTTTTAACGGAGCATTTGACCTGTGGTATATCCAAATCTAAAGCACAGTATAACAAGCTTCTATTGTATTCCTCTTCAGGTATTTTTAAAGAATGAGTTAACCTTTGTGAAGTGCCATGAGATCATCAGGTTAAAGCAGCCTATATCAAATATCATTTTAGAGCTGCTAACAACACTCAATGTACCTAGAAATACAGACTGAAAATAATCAGTAAACCATTCACTATAGTCCCCCTGGTATCAGAGCAGCACAGTTAACATGCTAACAGCTAAGCTTCATGTGCTTAGTGGAAGAAAATGATCAATGGCAAAGAGCATATCCACCTTTGAAATGACATGATCCATTATAAGAATCAGATGTTAAATTGCTTCCTGTACTGAGCACACTCAATTAAAAGTCTGCACAGTGAGATCATCTTGATGGTGAAATATGCTCTGTGGGAACAACCTTTATGGAGCTTAAAAATCACAGGACTATTCCTACCATGACACTGGAGATTTGGAAGGCATTTCCTTCCCTTATTTTTCAATCTGCTAGTTTATTAGGAAGCCTTTTGCCTGAGAGGCTGCTGAGTTTTGGGTCATACCTATCCACCCTTTTGCTTCTGTGAACAAGAGATGATTCTAGTGATCTTTTTCCTTTGTGGTCCAGAATGGATGAATGTAGCTTTGGTCCAGACCTCTGTACAAAAATGTGTCACTTATGTACTTGGTATTTGATGTTCTTCATCTCGTTTTCAGCAAGCTAATCTATTCACCTGAGTTCTGTCTCCTTGTCTAACTTTTCCTCCTTCCTTTGGCAGGAGTAGGGCCTGAGGGCTGAAAAGAATGCTAGACATTACATAAAATCAGCAGACCTGGTTTCTTCTGGCAGGTTTGCAATTAGCCAGGTCTATGACCTTGGACCAATTATTTAACCTTTCTGGTTCTCAGTTTCTTCATGTTTAAAAAACTCATATATTTCTTGTTCATTTTTTACCATCTGTCTCTCCCTGCCAGACTGCAAGCTCCATTAGTGCAGGAATCTTTGTTTTCTTCACTGATATATCCCAAAAGTGTAGCAGATGGCACAAAGAAGATATTCAATGAAAATTTGTTTAATACATGAATATTTCACATCTCAGTTAGTAGTGTTACCATTCATCCAGTCTCCCAATATAGAAATCATGGAGTCAGTGAAAATTCCTGTCTCCCCTTATACCCACATAGTCACCAAGTACTATTTTCTTTCTTTCTTTCTTTCTTTTTTTTTTTTTTTTTTGATGGAGTTTTGCTCTTGTTGCCCAGGCTGGAGTGCAGTGGTGTGATCTCAGCTCACTGAAACCTCCGCCTCCTGGGTTCAAGTGATTCTCCTGCCTCAGCCTCCCGAGTAGATGGGACTATGGGTGCACGCCACCATGTCTGGCTAATTTTTTTGTATTTTTAGTAGAGACGGGGTTTCACCATGTTGGCCAGGCTGGTCTCGATTTCTTGACCTCATGATCTGCCCGCCTTGTCCTCCCAAAATGCTGGGATTACAGGTGTGAGCCACTGCACCTAGCCCCAAGTGCTATTTTCTAGCCCCTCTCATGTCTGTCCTTTCCTTTCCATCTACACTTAAATTCCCTTATATCAAATTTGCATCATTTTTTGACTATATTCTGTAAATCACTTACAGAATGACTTTGCTAAAATGCAAGCATGATCATGACACTACCTTCTTTAAACACCTTAAATGGCTTTCCTATTGTCCTCAGGGTCAAGTCCAAGCTCCTAGGCATGGCATACAGAGACCTTCATGATCTGTGGTCTTTTGTGATCACTTCCTCAACCATCAGTTAATGTTAAAGACTCTTTGCACATTGTATCTCTCTCTCTATCTTTTAGCAATTAGTTTAAGGTATTTTCATCTTTATTCACACTTGTCTCCCCAACTATAGATGTTTCATCCTTCTTTGTATACTATTGCCTCACATGCTGTCGGAGACATAATAGGGGCTCAGGCTCAAGAAATGTTAGGCAAATGAACAAGTAAATGAGGAGGTTTGACTAGTGCAGTAGTCTCACACTGTGAGGCAAACTGCTTAACTTCTCTGTGCCTCAGTGCATTAAAATCCATAGGGATGCTGAGGTGGATGGAAGAGGAACACTTAATGAACATTGAATCAGATATCTACACTTTTTTCCAGATCTAATATTCTATAGGGCTATCATTTTTTTTTCTCATTTCATTTGCTTTGGTGGCTAAGGATTGTTTGAGGTGAGAAAGGAGTGGGGTAGGGTTTAGGATACTTCATCTGGAAGAGAGAGAAGGAGGGGGCAACATACAGGCATGTTCATAATTACCCTTTTCCTCCCCCTCTGTGATTTTCTTCTTGGTCAACAGGACTAGTGCATGTCTTTGTGTGTTAGGGAGTAGGAATGGGCAAGGAAAGAGAAACTCTCAGTACATTGAATTTAATGTTAACTCAATGGAAGTACAAACATTTGAATTTATGCAACTGGACAGTAGTACATTACCAGGAATTTTATCTAATTCTGAGGCATCAGGAAGGGCACATAAAGGATGTGAGTGATCTGAAGGAGCAATTATATGATTCAGAATCACTGTTTGATCAATATGTATTTATTAAATCATATATAAAGAGGCAAGCTTTTGACTCACTGTAAAGCAACCTACCATAGTAAAGACATTAAATGTTGGTGTTCTCTAGGGTTCTGATTTTCTTCATTCTCATTTTCTACACTCTCCCTGGACAGTAGCTTGCCTTCCTGTGGTCCCAACTATGTTCCAAATATTTGTCTCTAGCTCAGGATTCTTCTCTAAGTTTCATTCTTGACTATCAACCCCTCGCTGGCCATATGCAAGTGGGATCTTCTGCAGATGCCTATGACACAGTATGTCCACAACTGAGCTCACCATAGCTGGCCCCTCTGCCCCAAACCCACTTTTCTGCCTATGTCTTTTCTCTCTCAGTTGGTGGCACTTACTTTTACCTAGTCATCCAAAGCAGTTACCCTGTCTCTTTTCTCTACATCTACCGTGGTCATTCCTCTCTAGTCTGTTTCCACCTCACCATTCTCACAACTACAGCTTCAATTCAGGCCCTTCTCACCATCATGCTCCTTGACTACTCCAATAATCACATTGCACATGTCTCTTAGTTCCTTATATCATTCAGCTACAATTGGTCTTCTCAGTGGTCTATCTCAAAGGCAGTTTGTTTTAAATCACTTAATGCTTTCCTATTGTGTCAAGAAGAAATGCAAATTCCTCAGCATAGTATGTAAATAAAACTCCCTTAGTTCTAACCCCTGCTCATCTCACCAGTTTTATCACCTTCTGCACTCCTAGGCTATAGCTATACCCAATGGCTTGCAAGTCCCCAAATGTGTCATTTAGATTCATAGCTCTATTTCTTTGTTTAAGCTGCTCCTTTTGCCTGAAATGTTCTTTCCTCTCTTGTCCATGTGATAAACATGCAATCATCATTCTGGTGTTAATTCAAATGTTAAGACTTCTACAGACCTTACCTGACTGTAAGGCTTCTTCTCACAAAAATAGTCTACTGCTCCCTCCTTTGTGCTCTGTGACACATGGCCCTGGACATGGTCCAACAATGATACATTTGTATACGTGGTGAGTTAGATAATAAATTTCTGGAGGACAGTGCAGTATAGTGGTGAAATATATGAACTGTGAAGCCAGAAGGTATATGGTTGTCTTTGGGCAAGTTATTTCACCTCTCAGTGCCTTGCTTTCCTTATCTGTAAAGTAGGCATAATTATCATACTTATAGAGTTGTTATCAGTGAGTTAATATATGTACAATGCTTACAATAGTGACTAATACATAATAATTATTATGTGTTTGCTATAATAATAATAACATTAATATTATCATTTTAAACTTAAAGTTCTAAGCCATAATACGGCATCTGAAACATGGAAGGATGGAAAGTATTCAATAACATTTAGTAAGTAAATTAATAATCAAGTTAGGTCCCTACTGTACAGTCTCATAATACCCAGAAACTTTCCCTTTGTAACCTTTTTCTAACTTGTTAAATGTCTCTCTGACTAAACTGTAGGATCCATTTGTGCAAGGACCCCATCCACCTTGTTCACTACTATAAACCTAGCATCAAGCACCATGCCAAGAACTTAGCAGGCACATGTATATCTGTTAGACATAAAGGTTATATGTGTATATAAGGATACAGATATATATAGTTTTTAAGATTTTCATCTTAGTTATTAGATTGCTTTTAGCATTTTGATCATTTTCTGAAATTGTAAAATGCATTCCTCTTTCCTGTATTACACCTATGTGAGGCAACAAAATTTCAGTGAAGTATTGTTAGAACTGCGGTGAATTATTATTCTAAAATTAAACCTCTTAACAGAGAAATCCTCCTCTTTCCTTACAATGTAGGATCACAGACTTTTCAGCTCATGAGTTAATTCAGTGGTACAAAAAGTCCCACAGTGCTTCAATCCTTCCTGCTTACCATGTCATTTTACATCTTTAACAAAATTCATAGGCAGAGGCTTTCTAAGAGTTACCACTTATTAATTCTACTTATTTAATGAGTACATGGTTTGAAGATAAGAAAAATGGTATAAAGAATGACTTGTTATTTTTAGTGCTTATAATTCAGGTGAAAAGACAAGCCATGTGCACACACATCTACATCACAATGCTTTCTGTGCTCTTTAGCAATGTGCATGATAAGATTTCAGGGGATCCTGTCCGGCGCTGTGGCTCATGCCCGTAATCCTGGCACTTTGGGAGGCCAAGGCAGGCGGATCACGAGGTCAGGAGATCGAGACCATCCTGGCTAACACGGTGAAACCCTGTCTCTACTAAAAATACAAACAAATTAGCTGGGCATGGTGTCACGTGCCTGTAGTCCCAGCTACTTGGGAGGCTGAGGCAGTAGAATCACTTGAACCTGGGAGGCGGAGGTTGCAGTGAGCTGAGATTGCATCACTGCACTCCAGCCTGGGTGACAGAGCAAGACTCCATCTCAAACAAAAAATAAAAAAATAAATAAATTCAGGGGATCCCTGTTGACGTGATCAGCAAACATTTTATGGAATGGCCAAAATCATAGGTAGTCTTGGTGGACGGGTTGGATTTCACTAGGTGGAACTACAATAGCATCTCATGAGGAGGAAAAGGCATGGAGAGAAGTAAAAAATATGGTTCACTAAGGGTAAGGAGAGCACATAGATTACTTTGGCAAAGGAAGGATTTATGCAGGAAGCAAAAATAGAAGATACGCTGGAGAAAGATTTTTGGAATAGTTTGTGGTAGGCTTTTGATCATAGACTAGTTTATCTACAGATAATGGGAAACCATAGAAGATGCTAGAGTAGGGAATGAAAAAAGGAAAGCAATATTGTAGGAATAGCAATTGAGTGGCAATATAGCAATATGTAAAATGGGATAGAGTTCCTGGGCTAAGCTGTGTTTTTAAGTGATGGGACACCCAGTAGAAATATTTCACAGATCGTTGGAAATGCCAGATTATTTGAGTTTGGGAGAGATATAATTTGAAATAATCTGCACAGAACTGACAGTAGGAGACTTGGGAATGTATTAAATAACTGTAGGAGAATACAAAATGAAGACAGAAATTCAAGCACAGACCTACAATGAAAAACAAGATGAATAAAACAGGTAACAGCATGTTATAAATAAAAATGCAGTAAAATACTAACCTAGGACATACCTGGAAGCCCCTTATGACTCACAAAGATGTATGGATCACATTTTAAGAAGCACTACCTTAAGGAAGGAATAGTTAGAATTTAAGAGTAGAGGAAGGAGAAGGAAATTAACTCCACTACACCTGTTGAACAGTCAGATCCTGTCCACTTGGGATCACAGCTGCATACTCCAGTGTCCAGAAGAAAAGTTCCGTGTCCTGAGCACTGCTCTTGACATATAGGAAGTGGTGTTTCACAGTTAACTCCTCCCCAGCCAGTAGAACAGTGACATTCTCCTTTTACACAGATGCCATGGTTGGAACACATTGGGTCTAAGCAGTCCTCTGAAGGCACAAAAAAGTAGGGGGGAGGGGTGATTAATAATGAACAGGTATGGCCAATGTACCTTAGTATGATAAAATGGAGATTACATTGATTTCCTAGTTTTATATCATCAATGCTGCTTTAATTAGGTAATAAAATGACTCATGCAAACACTCTGTCCAAACCATATTATTAACACTTCAAAATATGGTGGGGTATCATAATGGTTGTAACCTAAATTTAGAAGGAGAAGGAAACAACGCATGTGCTGTGTGAGACTGTGAACAGTGTGCAGTACCCCCACACAAATAAGTGAGTGGAGTACTGTGGACCTTCATCAGGAATTGCTCAACTTCACAAAACAGCCCAAGAGTTTTTGGTAAGTCATTCCTTATCCTTTCTGAAACTGGAAGCATAGCTCCCAGAGAAGACTTTTATTTGATAAGTCTAGAGGAGTTTATATAAATTTTTGAAATTTGGATTATTCAAGGTATTGGGTGAGGTGAATGCTGTTGCATGAAATAATAAAATTTACATCAATTTATTATAATCTCTCATTTATTCCTTAGAAGTACTGAAAATGCAATATTTTAAATTTAATTTAAAAATTCATTTCTTCATGGCTTATCCTTCTATGAGAACACAGTGACATAGTTTTCAATGTCTTAGAATATCACAGACCCAATTCCATTTGTCTCCGATTCTGTGAGTCTGGAAATTTTTGTATACATTCTAACAAATGTATGTATTGTTTTAGAGGTAGATCTTATGCTTGCCTTGGGGAAAAATTGTTTTGTGCTTTTAACTAGTAACCAATCCATGGGAAATAGAAAGGTTGATTTCCAAATTTCTAGTCTTTCCATACAAATAAAATGAGACTAAAATAACTAATCGTAATGAGGATGTATGATTTGAATTACTTTTCTAGCAATGAAAATAGACCATGACAACCTGCCTGCATTTCCAAGACTGCCTAGTTTTAGGGTGTGGCTTCCGTCCGTGGAACAGAGTAGGTCTAACTAAGCACTATTATAATTGGTGTTATTGCCACTATAATTAGCCCAAGATCTTGGAGTCATTAGCACAATACTTTATTATCTGAGCTAATAAGCAAATAAATACCAGAAGGTACATCTAATTTGATTCATGATTTGAAGAGAGAGGGAAAGTCCAAAGTATAGAATCTTTTCTCAGAAGGAGGCCATTTTGTTATGTTAAAGAATAATAATTTTAATAAAGTAATATTTAACTTAATATAGCCTATTTTATTAAGAAGCCTGCTTCAATGTATTCATGGAAGTCATATTTAAATCATTCATGTCATATTGTCATATTTAATTTAGAAGCACAAAATCATATGGCTAAAGGGGCCAGGCAGGAGGCATACAGGAAGGAAATGGGCCGTATGGAAGAAAAAAAGGGTGTATTGGGAGCAAACTGAAAGCAAGTATCCTTTTAAAAAGAACTGCTGCTACTTGGCTCCAGTTGATTGCCACCATGTAGCAATGTGAGCCCAGGGTCACCAGATTTTCTAGTGTTTAAAGAAGCCAGAAATAGGAATTTTCATATGGCACTTCCCTATTTTTAAATTTTGGCAAATAAGTCACATTAAACAACAGTAACAACAGCAACACAGTGTGAGCCAAACAAAACCCATTCAGAGGCCTGGTTCAGCCTGTGGGGTCCTGCTGCAATGTTTGACTTAAAACATTTTTTTCTATTGCATTGGAAAAATTTATACCATTAAATGTGCTAAGCATTATTCCTTAATATCTTGGTTATTCTACAAATATTCTTAGTGACCCTGGAGAAGGCTAATTTAAGTGAACTCTTTTTTAAACTGCTTAAAAAATTTAAATTAGAGGGGTCTAAATTAATTAGATTACATGTTTTTCATGGTAATTTGTAGATGTGACAATATTTTTTTACTAACACTCTGTGGGTCTATATAGCATCTGAATTTACAACTTAAATATAATTATTTCAGTTGGATCACCATAAAAACATTTTCTGAAAGTAACTCAGCAACTCCAGTGCCTTGTCTAGGCCAAATGGCATTTATTGGAGCAGATATAATCATCACACCAAAATTCTACTATTGTTAATGGGAGGTGAAGAGCTAAAGTCTTGCTTGTTCATGGAGTGGAATGAGATTAAACCCTTTAGAATGCTGTGTAATAGTCTTAATGAGCCATCTTTAAAAGACAATTATTGTGCATTTTCAGCAGCCTCTTTCCCGAACAACAGTTATGATGAGACCATCTCCCATGGTAATGGTTTAATATTATTTCTGAAATCAGTCTTGTTTGAGGAATGTAGCATGAAAAACGTCTAATTACTATTAAACTTATTTTCCAGTGTGTCTCTTTAAATGATAAAACTTGCCATTTCAAAATTTTGGGGGGATAAAGACTCCTTTGGGGTGAATTTAATGTAAAGGCATGGCTTTGAAACTCATTAGTAGTAAGCCTGCTTCCTTAGGCATGGAGGTCAAATTTCAGCATGAGGTATGTAACAATAATATAAAGCAATAATAGTAATGGTAATTACAAATCACTCCCAAAGAAAACATTTGCAAAATGACGGCAAACATGCATATATTATTATTTTTTTATGTGCTTTAAAGTGAGATGTAGCATAATGCATTCTGTAATAATGAAAGCATATGAGTTAACACCTAAAATCATCAATATGGACATTCTCAAGCTATAAAACAGTGATAGAAATTAGGGACGGACAATACTATTTTTCATTATTGCTCTGAAAGTGTCACAGATACAGCCTCATGTATAATATTAGAATCTGTCAGAAGAGACAAGAGTTCCACTGACCCAAACCCACTGCTGCATGTACTAAGATGTTGAGCACTTATTGTTTGCAAAGGCCACTTGCATCTCTACTAGGAGAACAGAATGACACCTTGGACAATTGAGTGAGAGAAAAGCCTGAAGCAATAGATTAAAATGGGATTCTGACCTTCCTCACATATTTCTCCTTTGTATCCTGGCACACAGATGCAGACTCCCATGATGCAGGTGCCATGGCCAAAGCATGTTGGATCAATGCATTGTTCTTCTGGAACGTCGCACTCTGGCCCCTTCCAGCCATGCCGGCAGACACAGTGTCCTTTCTCGTATTCTCCATTCCCACCACACAGCACAGGGCAGGAATCTGAAGGTTGGCAAATGAACTTGTAATGTTCTCATAATGCTTTCAAAGTCTCCAAAGAGCAATTCTCTATTGATTCTCGTATTTCAGGCAAAAAAATGTACTATTTCTGTCTTACCCTTTATTAAATAGGCACATGTTCATGATTACAAACAGAATTTTCCTCTTATGGGAGTGAAATAAAGGTAAATTAAAAAATATCCTCAGTGGAGAAATTATTTCAAGTACTTTCTTTTGATCTCACCCTACTCTTAAACTATTATTGTTATTATTTTAAGCTAGGATTTTTCTTTCTTATATTTTTCTTCCTCAGGGAGATGTACGTTTACTTTTAGGAAGGAAAATCTAAAAATTTTGCTTCCTAAAAAAAGCAATAAGTAAATAATTAAAAAATGTTAAAAAGCAATAAGTAAAGTTATTAATGTTATAAAATATTATCTTTAAAAAGTTGTGTAAATAGATTTCTATTGGACAGATGTCTGTTCCTACAACACATTGTGCAGACCTTTATTAAAATGCTAATTCTGCTTTGTCATTGTTAGTCTCCTTATTAAAACTATGGGCTTTTTGAGGACAAGGCCTGTATTTTTTGTCTTACTGATTTTTTAATACCAACCATCACCTCCACCCTCAACCTCCACCTCCTCAAGATCTATCATGGTGCTGGGAACCTAGCAAGTGCTTTAGAATTCTCTACTGAATGGAATTTAATAGAAAGAAACTAAGTGTCTGAGAAACTTGATATTAAAGTGTTAGCAGACTGGGAACTTTAAGAATATAGTGAAAATGAGCAGAAAACACCTCTAAAATAATAACTGTAAGTCTATGGGAAAACATGATGTGATTTACCTAAAGCTTTTCAAAAATTAAACTATGGGCAAGTCTAGGAGAGTGAAGTTTGCTAAGTTTGACTTCTGACTTTCCAGTCTTTACTTTGTAGGCTCCTTACTCATTTGGTGATAACCCACCCCTTCCACATACATTGGTGTGCATAAGCAGTTATCAACTTACTTCACTTTTAAAGTCAGCTCATTATGAATTAATTTGTGAAGGAAATAAAAGCATCATGTAGTGACTGGTCAAACAACCTATGTACAAATCCCAGCTGTTAGGTAACCCTGGTTAAGTCACTTAAACTCTCTGGCATTGTTTCTTTGCCCATAAAAATTGGATAATAGCAGATCTATCTCATAGAGCTATTGTAGGAAGCTGGAATTAAAAGACAGAACACAAAGTGTTTAGAACAGTGCCTGGCATAGTAAGTGCTCAGCTTTTGGCAGCAGCAGTAGGGAACACTGCTGCTGTTGCTGTCACCACTACTACTGTTACTTACTATTACTATTACTACTAATTCTGGGTTATGAAATCACATCTATTTTCCTAAACCAATCAGAATAACAGAACAACATTACCTCTAGCACAGTCAGGTCCAAGGAATCCTGGGAAACAATGACAATGGCCAGAGATACACTCTCCATTTCCATTGCAATTGGTTGAACAGTCATCCATTATTTCTAGTAATACAGAGAAAAAGATAAAAAAAATGAATGAATCTCCAGGCTGTAGAGTCTTTAAATTTTTTTAAGTTGCAGGAACTCTGGACCTATGACAATTTTGCACTTTGCTGTTTGTGGAGCACTTACTGTTCAAAATCACATACAAAGACATCTGTAAGATGTCATATGCAGTACAAAATTATAAAAAGGGCCCTGGGTTTGCTGAATTGGCTGATCAAGAGTGGAACTAAAAAACATCATGATCTCTAAAGTACATAAATGTTCTAGTTGAATTGTATTCTTAAGAGACATTCATGATAAAGCTAAAAAATGTACCAGGATTACAGGGCATTTCTCAAAAGCAAAACAGGCTTTAAAATGTAACCCAGATGACTAAGTCTACTGCTTATTTTTCAAATTTAGCTTTTAGCAAATAAAGTTTCTTCTCTAGCAACTTATTTAATCTACTATCTTGACAGCTTAAATATGATATTCAGTATTTCATTTTCATTAATAAGTGACAATGGAAGGCTTTTAAAGTAAGTGTTCATATTAAATTCACCACCACTAAAAGCATTAGAACCTAAATATTTTGTTGAGAAATGCTTTCTTAACTGTAGATGCTTATCAGTTTTCTCCCACTAATTTCCTTTCAATCCATTCTTAGAGAAGAATAGATTTCAGATGAATTGAGATGGCTTTGAAGGTACTGATAGGCAGTTTTGGTGACATAAATATGTACAGTGCAACAGAACTTTCATAAGACTTATGGTAACTTCTCTGAAAATCTATAATATTATACAAATGTCAGTCTCTCCGACAATTAGGTGAAAAATGTTTGTATTTTAAAATTGTGTTTGAGCACAATAATGATCAAATTCTAAGTCTGAACTATTGTGGTACCTACGCATTATTCTTGCAGGGTTTTTTTTTGTGGGGTGTGTGTGTGTGTGTGTGTGTGTGATCTTCTTCTCATTCTACCTTTCTATAAATTTCTCATATTCAGCATTCTTGGACTCTGAGTTTAGTGTTCTGGCTTATTAAACTCACACTTTTCTTGTGTACCATTTTTTCCTTTTTCAATCCAAATTACCTGCTTCACCAAGTTTCACTTGGATAAGCTATTTCTGATTAGAAGGAGAGATTCTAGGAGGTGGTCCTGATATTTTCCACTGAACAATAAGAGTGAGAATTTATAATGAAGGTCGAGAAATAGCATTTCTACAATTGTAGCCTGTGGATTACTTGTATCAGTAGATCACCGGGGGCACTTAAAATGGAGATGCCTGTGTTTCAGCTCTAGATCTACCAAACCTGCTTCAGAGGAATGCAGCCCAGTCATCTACATTCTGACAATCAATACATGAGAGCACTGAGAACCAATGTTTTAAATAGTAAACTTCCATAGTTAGAGAACTTTGTTCTAAATGTTGCATTTTTGCCTTGAGAAGAATAAAAACAAGAAAAAGAAAGAGGTATCTAGTCCATTTGGGGGATTCTTAAAAGCTGAGAATGAATCCAGTGGCTGGATAGCCACCCTATTATCAATTGAAGATATTATTTGTCTAACCACTATGTGAACACATGCCTTTTGCGGTTTATGCCAGTCTGGTCCCTCATCACAGTGTTAGAAAGCTCAACTGGATAAGCAAGTGACACCTGACATTCACTTAACCACACCTGGGCTGACTGAAATATAGCATTCAGCAAAGAGCCAACTATTTTTAACTCATTAAAACACTAGTTATCATCAGAAAATCACTAATTTACTTAACAAGTAGTTATGAAAAGGCATAAAGAGACTTTTTATCATTCAGAGATGGAACAATTATTATCTGTTTTCTACTTCTCTAGCTTTGTTGTACCAAGCAGTAGTGCCACTTCTTAAATCCACATTTGAATTTCCCCCATGCTGGATGGTTAGTAGGAGGCCATAGAGGAAGCTTCCAAAAATAAACATAGTTGAATTTAATTTCATACCAGATCCTATTGGCAACTTTATGGAAGCAGCCTTGTGGGAATGTAGCTCTTCTGGAAAAAATGTTTAATAAAGCTTGCTATCAAAATAAATAAAAATCCCTACATCTTATTGACTTATTTAAGAACTGTTCCTGGGCTCAAAGGGCTGTACAAAACTTAACCCCAGCAATGCAAATGAGAAGAGAAGGCAATATAGGCTTTGGAAGCTGCCACTTCCACTGGGTATCAAAGAGACATTGAAACAGCCTAGGGACTCCAGGAGGAGGATGGCTGCAGCAGAAACACATAAACAACCAGTGATGAAAAAGAATGTGTTTTTCTATTTGTGTTGGCCTCCAGTAATCTTTGCCTTCTATCTTTTAAATCTTACTTCAGAATTACTTCCTAGAGTCCAGTTCCTTAGAGGTGAGAATAATTTTGAAGTTCTATGTTTAAACCCTGTTCTTACGCTACAGTCAAAAGCCCCTTGGTATTTGCATCTGTGCTGATGATAGGTTTTGTTTCTGGTAGTTATTCTCAAGGGAGAAACTAAATGTAATGAATAATCTTATAGAATGAGTATAGTCTAAAGGGTATGGAATTTGGAATCAGACATACTGGTTCTCAGATTTCAATTTTGCCACTTGCTATCTGAGACCTTGCCAAATTATTTACTCTGTCCAAGCCTCCATTTAGTTATTTGTAATATATGTATCACTATTCCAGAGCTATCTGGGTTGTGATGAGAATCAAAGAAGATAACTGAGTGTAAAGCATCTAGTACAGTGCTTGGGGCAGAGTGGCACTCCATAAATGCTATCTATTATCCTACTACAGAGCAAGTTGCCTGAGATTAAGGGATATTGACAATGCTGCCTATACTACTGGAAAATAATATATAGTAACTTAGACCAGTGTATGACCTGTATTAGTCATTTAGTAAATGTTAGTTATTAATTGTCTTCATCCTTGTTAGTAGCAGACCAAATATAGTTGAGATCAATCAACTGATTCTAACATTATCATGAAATAGATAAATGAGCAGCGTTTAGAGCAAATTCATACAAATCTGACTTTGTTTAATCAAGTATATTGGCTTCTTTTTACTCTGATTAAGGTAAACTTCAAAAACAAAAATAAAATGAGGAGGCCAGGCATAGTGGCTCACGCCTGTACTCCCAGCACTTCGGGAGGCTGAGGCGGGTGGATCATCTGAGGTCAGGAGTTTGAGATCAGCCTGGCCAACATGGTGAAACCCCGTCTCTACTAAAAATACAAAAATTAGCTGGGAGTGGTGGCAGGTGCCTGTAATCACAGCTACTCAGGAGGCTGAGGCAGGAAAATCGCCTGAACCCAGGAGGCAGAGGTTGTAGTGAGCCAAGATCGCGCCATTGCACTCCAGCCTGGCCGATGGAGAGAAATTCTGTCTCAAAAAAAATAAAAATAAAAAAATAAATAAAAAAAGAGGAGAATTTAGGGTGAATGACTTATAAACCTTTTGATTTTGGGAACATTTACTTGAGTTTTCTTTAAGTGAAATGGTAGCAGAAACGTTTCTGTTGCTTCTAATTTTAAAAAGACAAGAGAAAAGTAAAGAGACTGACTTGCATTAAGCAAAGAGCAAATATGTTGTTGCATATGAAACTGACAGATTGATATGTAGATGATGTGAATTGGATCTCAAAGTTTAGGTTCTTTGGGGGAGGAAGTAAGGGAAAGGAAAAAACCTCTAAACACGTTTCTGCGTCTATTGATTTTTGGAAGGTTAATATATCAGTTAGTGTTTTAACTTGAGCTTAAAAGTAAGTATAACAGGAAGAGAGAAAGTCTTCACAAATATTTTATATCTTCTAATTTATCTAATTTTTAGGAGAAACTCAACCTTTCATAACTCCTTGACATGTACATTATTAAAATTAAGCCTCTATGGAAAAATGCCATGAAATATTCATCCGTTGAACCTGCCCCACTGAGCCTGTCAATAGCAGAACAGTGACATGACTTAAAAATTTATTTTCTATTTTAACAAGCAAATATTTTATCTTTTGAAGATATAAGATCAGTGGCGTTTTTCTCTAGGGGAAACATCATCATTTCCATTGTATTGCCTTTCTGATTACTTTAGAAGAAAGTTTTGATAATCTTATGGCTGGAATACCATTTTCTACTGACTCAAGGTCTTCAGCATCAAGTAAAAATAGAACATAATTGTTAAAAAGAGCAGATGGTATATCTATTAACAGTCCACACATCTTCCTAAACATATGGCTGAACAGGTTAACTAAAGGATAAAGTGGTGAGAATTGTATTGAAAACTGACAGCTGTAAAATATTTTCTTGTCTTTTAAAAGACACGTGTTTTAGGAAAATTCACACAATACGATACTGTGTCTATGAGTTGTCTATTTTCAGGACTCTAAAATTGCTAAGGAGCTCAGTTTTATTCACACAAAGGGTCACGAGGACTATTTATCTCAAAATGACAAAAGAGTGAGATGTCTGAAACTAACTAGGGTGAAAGTGAATGAGTATATGCAGGCATTGCATTAAAAAGAACATGTTTTAAAAGGCCCTGAGCACACTGAAAGAGACATTGTGATGAATTTCAAACTAAAATATTCTATAAGAAAGGGCTTTAAATGTCTCAAGTTATTATCCTTAATATTCTTCTCTAAATAATCTTTTGTTGTATTTTAAAGCCCTAATGGTTCTAGAATCAGTTGTTCTAAAGAAGAACTGTACTGAAACTAGTTTTTCTATTTGAAAAAGGTATTCATTGCTTTTTAAAAAATAATAGAACTTAAATTAACTCGCTTATTCCCTGTTTCACTGAAGTTGTTCATCTATGTAGCCTTCGTAATAATATTACTAAGGTAATTATTTCTGTTGAGAACACATAAAAAGGTATATGGCAAGTGTCTTAGAAGAGAAACAAATAAGGTAGCATTAAAAAAATCTTAATCAGCATTTAAACAACATCAATGATAACAACAATATAAACTTTTGTCATAGTAACCTTTCCTCAATAATGACTTCAACTCAAAGTGAACAATATACTTAACCCCCAGGACACTGTCATCACTGATTGTGTCTTTCTAGAGTTGAACTGTCAATTCAACATATTAGGCAAAGCAGCTTACCAATTGCTGTAGTTAACACGAATACTTGCTCCATCTTTTTTCCATCATTGTAAAATGCCAGATACCAAGGTCCTTGATCCATATACTCTATGAAACCTGTCTCCTGAAGCGAAGTTAAGATCAGGTTCCGAGGGGAGTGCTGTGTATCATCAGAGCCCTTGGAGTCCTGCTTGACCAGCTGTTTGCCATCCATTAGTTTTACAAAATCGAACTGGAACAAATACAAACATAAAGATGAGCCACTACTTTTTCTTCTAGACTGATAAACATCCCTAACTGCAACTGCCCTATTTAATACTTCTTTGCTTTGAAGGTGAGGAAAGTGGAAGAGGAGGTTATCAATTTTTAAGTATATTTAGACTTGGCCAGGCACAGTGGCTCATGCCTGTAATCCCAACACTTTGGGAGGCCAGGACAGGAAGATCACTTGATCCCAAGGGTTCAAGACCAGCCTGGGCAACAAAGCAATATCCTTTGTTTTAAAAAAATTAACACAAATTTTAAAAATTTTATAAAAATCTTAAAAGTTTTTTAAAGAGCATATTTAAACTCAAAAACATATTATTAATTCTGAAAAAACCCTCACTGTAATTATAAATATTATAAACCTTTCAGTTTGAGAGTATTCAAAATAATTATTTAAAAATGAATAAGTAAAAAATAGAAAGAAATCTTGTTTAGTATTATGCAGGAGAATCTTGACATTTTACTAAAGCATCTGATAGAAGATACTTGAAAATGCACCTTCCACTCATAAATGTTACTGTGATCTTCTCTACAAATTAAAAACAGTTGTATAGTTTTTAAAATAAATAAATGAACAGTCAAAAATTTGAGAACATTCATCACAATTTACTACATTTGTGGGTGACATATTTACATATTCAAAAGGCCCCTCCCCTCCATTTTTTTTAATCAGGTGACAAACACCTGGCACATGTTTCCTTGAACATTTATTTTTTGAGTCACATTTGAATGCATTCTAATTCCCTTTCTATTCTGGCCCAGAAGGTAAGGTTTTTTTTTAGTTTGTTTCTTTGTTTAATATGATCTCTTGACTAACTGAAGGTAAAGTTTTAACTATAGTCGTATCTGTTGGGGAAAAAACAAGCCCCGATGTTTGATTATTTTTGCTACTTCTTAGATGAAGTAGTGCTCGGAATGGGTTCATGTGGGGAAAAAATAAGGAGAAGAAAATAAGAGAAATGAGATGTTTAAGGTTTATGGAAGGGCTATAAAAATCATAGAAGTTTTACACATTTACGTTATTAACAATAGTAAAGACAAATTTCTACCTGTAAGACAAAACCTAACTTTTTGACTAATTTCTCACTAATTTCTGATTAATGTGCATTCCGTCATTGGTAAAAGGGGACACAGGTGTATGAAATCAGTGAAGGGCGTGTGGGCAGTAAAGCTAAGCAAGATGAGAGGTCTGGGAAGCTCATGAACAGCCAGTTCCAGGAAGCAGAAGTCAAGTTCAAAAGGTATTGTCTTAAACTTTCTTTTCTGAATCTGCTCTGCTAAATGTTATTCCTTATTCTCCATGTCATTTGTTTTTCATTAGTTTCAGTGTAATTATTCTGGATATTTATTCATGACAAATATTTTTCTGTCCTTACCTTTGACAACCACATATTTCACAAGTCACAAACCCTGTTCAACCCATCACCCTTGAAAAGGTTTCAAGAAAATACTTATAATATCAAATACCTGAGTATGTGTAGGTGGAATATTTCTTCTGCCATAAATTCCCAGAAGAGAGTCCTTGGCTAAAGAAATATTGAATTTCAGATATATCGGATGGTGGATAGTAATCTGGAAACGCCAGAATAAACCAGGTGGAATGGTCTGCATGACCTGTGCACCAATGTCAACTTCTCCAGTGTCTATCGCCCGTCCCTTCTGAAACACTAGTTTTAAAGGTAGAGAAAATTACAAACCATGTTCATCTTAATTTATAAAGCAATGGTTTTTAGCTTTTCAAGAACAGATATATCAAAATAACTTACTCAGCTTTTTCTTCCTCCCCACCCCATCTGTCTTTCAAGGCCTTGCCCAAATTAAATATCTTCTAAGGAGCCTTCCCCAACCACCCACTATGTCAGTCTCTCCCTTCTCTTCAAATCCTATTGCATTTATTTCAATCAATTTCACTACTTTTAACCATTATTTACTGAGTGCTGTCTTGGTAGCTGCAAGAGATACAAAGATGAATAAGAGGCAGTTGTTGCTCTCAAGGAGCATTGAAAATAGCAGGGAAAATAGGACAAGCACATATAACCTCACTGTAGAGAAAAATAAGTGCTCTGTGTATTTGAAAGAGGGAAAGTTATTTGGTTGGAGGATACTCCTCATCTTTAGCTGTCTCTATCCTCTTTATCGTCTTTTATTTCTCCTTAGCACTTATCACCATCTAACATACTATATATTTTACTTATTTATTGTTTATTGTCTATTTTGCCTCAATAGAATGTAAGTTCTGTGAGGACAAGCACTGCACAGGGCTGTTTTATTCATTGGTTTATTCCCAGTACCTAGAACAATGTAAGCAACTGTAGGCAAAGAACATAGATGATACATATGTACTCAAAGAACAAATGGATGAATGAGAAAAAGTTACTACAGGAAGTGGCATTGAAGATGAACCTTAGAGGAGGACAAGGATTTCAAAAGAGTTATTGGGAAGAGTGGTACACATGGAAAGGATGGCTTGAACTAAAAAGAGGAAAGAAACTGTAAAGCTAAGGTGTAGGGTATGTGTCTATAGAGAGGAGCAGTTGGAATTAGGGCTGGAGGGAAGAAGGAAATCATGTTGTCTAGGGCCTAGAGGACCAGTCAAAAGGGTTTATTTAATAAAGGATAGAAAGCCATTAAAGGTTTTTAAGAAGAGGGAAGAGGTTTGGGTACATTAGAAAGGCTAATCTTGAGGCAGAGGTAGGATGAATTAGAGCAGACGGACACAAGAATGACATAGGAATTATGGGTGATTCAGGTGAAATGACACGAAGATCTAAATTTAGGGTATGCCCAAACACCTCATATAGAAAAACTACATCTCAGTGAAAAATAATTTTGTGTGAATGGAAAGAAGGAGAAGGTATGAGAGACAATGCTAAGGAAGATACTGCAGTAGAGATTCTCAAACTTTAATGCGTACAAGAAGGCAGTTGTTTTAAAATACAAATTCTGATTCAGTAGGTTCAAAGTCAGACATTTCTAACAAGTTCCCAAGTGATGCCCATGTCGCATGGTCCACAGCCCACATCCTGAGAAGCAAAGCTCTAGAGAACATTAAGTGTTGGGGCTAACGGAGGGTCAAAGCTAACCCCGTGATTGTGAGTTGGGGGATTTAGACAATGCTAATAGCAAAAACAGGAGCTGGTCTGTGAGGGAGGATGTTGAGTTTGGGCAATCAGAGCTTTATTATTTATTGTCATATTTTCTAATGATTTCTGATGTGCTAGTTTAATATGTGTTTTCATAGAATCTTTTGTTTTGTGGTAATGGGGAGGGTAGGAATACAAGAGGAGGAGCAAGAATTAGTTTTCCTTGATTTTAAGCAAGGAGGGTTACATCTCAGGTGAGAAAGCTCAACTTGGCCTCATTTCACATCACCCTATTTTTTTTCAGCCATCAACTCCTTCTCCAGACCAAACACAGTTTAAAAACACACATGGTCTCTGTCCTTTGTGCTCACCCATTATAAAGTTAACAGCCCATTAAGAAACACACCTGCAGTGGCTTTATTCAGTGGCCAATGCCTTGCAGCTTTTAACTCCCTAAAATACCTCCAATTATTGCTTTTTGTGGTAAGTCCAAGAGTAATAACTATTTTAAGAATGTTCACTGTTAACTGTTAATAATAGATTTCAAATGCAATTTTGTACATAATTATGTATTACAGGACACATAATTTTGTGGAATTGACATTTATAATAAAATATGCCCTTTGAAATGATAAATGACCAACTGAGGACCTTATTTTTCACTGAAAGTTACTTTTTCCATGTGAGACAGATAAATTTGGCCCCTAAAGGGTTGATTATACATTTAACTCTCAAGTTCTAGAGCTGACAATGTCTTCAATGACCAGACAATTAACAGACCACGTTTATGTGGACACTTCTGTTCTCAAGTTAATGTTCAGTTTATGCAACTGCTATCCTCATTAGGGGCTTTTATCAATCTTAAAATGCATCATTTGGTTATGCAAACAATATTATAAATATAAAACAATTCAAAATGTTCTAGGTTCAACAAACACTGTTTTAAAGGTGCTAAGAATAGACTTTAATGAATAGATATTGTCTTTTTTAAAAAATCTGAACAAAACTGGTTGATGGACATTAATCTTTATATTCAAGCTTTACCAAATACTACACCATCTCTTTATTCTGCATTTTATAGCATCATATATTGCATAATGAAGCTACTTAAATGTTATTCAATAAATCAAAAGAAACTCAGGAAGTTGTATTGTTGGGCTTCTCTGGTTATTAGCATTACTATATATCTGGAGTACATATGCATAAGTTATTTATGAAAAGAATTTTAAAAGAAGTTGATCTTATCCCTTGAAAGCTTCATTACAGCTAAGACAAGGTAGATGAACAGAGGTGACAACCAACATATGAATGAGCACGTGGACTATAATTTAAATAAAAATAGACAAAGCAAGCTAGTTGTGGTGATTTGGTATTAGAGAAGAGACATTCTCACAGCTTGCAGGTGGAAAATTTCTCAGCCTCTTACCTTTTAGAGTTTCATGCATCAGAAAGGAAGATCTCTCCCTGTTAGCAATCTACACCACTAAATAGCCTGCTCCATTTTATCATCTCTCAAAATTTGTTATAGACTATAATATAATAACTATGAATTCATTTATCATTTCACTATTTTTCTTAATGTAGCCAAAAGGTGGGGGCAAACTAAAGAGACAGAAATTAAATGTAGAAAAACAATACAAAATAGTATTTTTTGAGGCCAGGCGCGGCAGCTCACACCTGTAATCCCAGCACTTTGGGAGGCCAAGGAGGGTGGATAACCTGAAGTTAAGAGTTTGAGACCAGCCTGGCCAATGCCAGGAAACCCCATCTCTAGTTAAAAAAAAAAGGATTTTTTCCAAAAAATTCTGTATTAATATAGGTAAAGGGAATATATTTGGCCAAACTTAACACTGACTCTGATCCTTTGTTTGCAAATTGTCAACAGCAGAGATAGAATACAGTATCAAGGTACAGTTTTTTTTTTTTTTTTAGAATATGCCTGTTCTAATGGGCATTTAATCACTTATTTTACTAA
Organism: Macaca fascicularis; assembly: GCF_037993035.2. Taxonomy (NCBI): domain Eukaryota; kingdom Metazoa; phylum Chordata; class Mammalia; order Primates; family Cercopithecidae; genus Macaca; species Macaca fascicularis. Next base: position 130,886,580 of record NC_088395.1, read on the forward strand.
AGCATATTGGAAAACCTAGGAAGACCATATTCTCCAGTTACAAAACACTTCCTTGCACAAATTTGAGATTAAATGCAGAGAGCCACAGATCATATCAAGCTGTGCAGTACTGTAGTTATCACAGTCGCACCAATATCCACCAATTTAGTTTGAGCTAAACACTCTCTTTATAGGTTGCAACACAGGCATCAACTGCTGAGCAGGAAAAACCAATGGTAGATAGGGCTGTGTTGAAGGAGGGCACACTAAGTGATAGTAACTTAGTTCAAAAAGAAAAGGTCAAGATGCTTGGAACGTGAAAAAAAGAAAAAGGGGGCCTGGAATTGGTGACAGACAATGTGTGCAGTGGTGGTATCACCTAAATCAAGATTCCATTGTATCTAGACTCAGACACACACTTGAATACTAATTATATGATTACTAATAACATTGTCCATTATAAAATAGGAGGTAAATAACTATATTCTGCACATTTGTGTGTGCTTACTTTTTCTATTTAATATAGCTAGACATGGTACATTCAATGATCCTATGCAAAACTCAGTTGAATATTGGTAGAAGATACTGAAACATGGTCATTAAAAATATTCCACCATTAAGTTTTAAGGTAAAAATGACCAAGTTAAAGGCTATGGTATAGCCCATAAATGCAATCTGAATTGTATTTTAAAGACATTTGCAAGTTTTATAAAGTATATAATCTATGTTGTCCAAAGAGAAGAAAAATATGCATTAAGAGCATATTTGTCCTTTACTTCACACTATAACATGTTCAAAATCTTTAAAAGATATTGGTGTGTTTTTCAGTCAAATTAGACCTAGTATGTGTCTCACGATATAAGTATCATCTTCTTTATGTTCCTTTAAATATAATATTTGTTTAACAGTAACACGTCTTCGCAAATTTAGATTAGCAGTGCTTGAAGCAAAATGGGAGGTGGAACTAACCTCTTCTCTATGATTAAACGGCTGTAAAGAGATCAAAGGGGTATAGCAAAAGCCATCTAAAAGGTAAGTGGAAAGCTACTGTTTCCATCTATGTAGCTTAATGTAATTTTCCTTATGTGAACTATTGAAGAAAAATATGTATTCAACTCTCAATTTTTCAGGGGTAGATTTTCTGGATTATGGATTACACATGCTTCTTGTATCCATTATATTACCCAAAAGTAGTCAAGAGAAAAACAAAAGGAAGAATAAACCTTGTGCCTAGTTGGAACTTGGTAAGTACTGCTTGGATGAATTAATAAATTAGTAATGTTGATAATTTTTTTGTTGATAGTAATTTTGATAGTATATTTGACATTTTGGTCAAAATGTACAACTTTTTTATTACTCTCAACTATGTGATAGGTAGGTCATCTTATAATTGTTTTTATTAAATGTCTAGTAAGTAGATGTCAAGAATTTACTGGTGAGAGGAAGAATTATAACTATTTACATACATAGGCCTTGGCAATTAACTGTGAATAAAATATGTTTATAAATAAAATCCTCTGATACGACACTTATAGCTCACTGTGTAGAAAGTTAATTAACTAATTTTACAGTCGAGAAATACATTACTTGTATAAGTGTAAACAATTATGTCCAAACACCAAAAGACTACAGATACCAGTACAGTAGCTTATTTAGTATAGCTTATATCTTCTCAGGTGGAAGTAAAATGGCATTGCTAAAATCTTATCCTTAATTAAAGGACTTATTTTGAGTTGCATTTTGACTCTGTGTATCTGTTTTTGAAGATATATCATTTAAAGGACATAATTATCTATTTAGAAGGATTTCTTTAAATTGTGTTTTAAAAACTTCCACATTCCCAAAAAACTAAAGTTTCACGATTCTTCTGGTGTGGTCTATTGATCATTAGGTAGCTTTCGGAAAAATGAGTTTCCAAACTTAAGAAGGCTCTTGTGACTTGCTATACAATCTCACACTGTGTAATACAAATTATGTTTGTAGAAGTTTCTGTATATGGATTATGAATGGGTACATGAGGTAGCCAATTACTTTGAATTGTATTGGTGAAAACTAAAATTGATATAAAGCACAAATGTATCATCAAATTATTACATATTCAAACATTTACTCAGACTTATGGGTCAAGGTGGAATAAAATATCTCTTGAAAGAAAATATTGCCAATTGTAAAAAATTCAAAGATTTATGAATTAATATGACTATATGCAATGAAAACTCCAAAATGAAATTAAGAAAAGAATGTGAATTTATAATATCGTTGAAAAGAATAAAATACTTAGGAATAATTCAATAAAAGAAACTGTGAGACTTGTATACTGAGAAACTACAAGACATAATTGAAATAAATTAAAGATTTGTTAAATAAATGGAAAGATATCCTATGTTCATGGAGCAAAAGACTTATTATTGTTAAGATGTCAGTACTTCCCAAATTGATTTACAGATTCAATGCAATCCCTGTCATAATTCCAACTCTCATTTATTTTTGCAGAAACAGACAAGCTGATGCTAAAATTAATATGGAAATGCAAGGGACCCAGAATAACAAAACAATCTTTAAAAAGAAAAAATTTGGAGGCCTCACACTTCCTGATTTCAAAACTGATTACAAACCTACACTAATCAAGATAAAGAGTACTGGCATTAGGATAGATATACAGACCAATGGAATACAATTGAGAATCTAGAAATGAAACCTCACATTTATGCTCAACTGATTTTCAACAAGGTCACCAAGACAATTCAATGGGGGAAAGAATAATATTTTCAACAAATGATACTGGAACAACTGGGTATCCACATGCATAAGAATAAACATGACCCCCTTCCTCATACCATATACAAAAAACAACTCAAAATGGATCAAATGCCTAAATGTAAGGGCTAACGCTGTACAATTCTCAAATGAAAATACGGGCATAAATCTTTGTCACCTTGGATTTGTCAGTAGTTTCTTAGACATGACATCAAAGCACAAATAACAAAGAAAAAAATACATAAATTGGATTTCATCAAAAATAAAAACTTCTGTGCTTCAAAAGACACTATTAAGAAAGTGGAAAAGCAGCCCACAGAATGGGAGAAAACATTTGCAAATGATATATTGGATAAGGGGCTTGTATCTATGGTATATTAAGGAGGCTTACAACTCAACAATAAAAGTTAAATAATTGAAAAAAGAGCAAATGATCTGAATAGACATTTCTCCAAAGAAGACAGACTAATGACCAATAAGAACAGTAAATGAAGCTTAATATCATTAGTCATCAGGGACATGCAAATAAAAACCACAATGAGATACCACTTTACACCCATTAGGATGCCTAAAATAAAAACAACAGACAATAACAAGTGTAAGGATGTGGAGAACTGGTATTCTCATACATTGCTGGTGGGAATGTAAAATGGTGCAGCTGCTTTGGAAAGCAGTTCATCAGTTGAAGAACTGTTAAACATAAAATGTTAAACACAGAATTACCATATGACCCTGTCATTTCACAACTTGGTGTACACTCCAAAGAATTAAAAACAGGTTTTCTAATAAAACCTTATACATGAATGTTCATAGAATCATTATTCACAATAGCCCAAAAGTGAAAATCCACAAAAGATCTATCAACTAATGAATGGATAAACAAAATTTTTGTATACCCATATTATGGAATATTGTTCAGCCATAAAAATGAAGTATTGATATATTGCTACATATTATATGATTCTATATGAAATGTAGAAATAGGCAAATCTATAGAGACAAACAGTAGATCAGTGGTTGCCAGGGGTTGCAGGGAGGTGGGGATATGGAGTGACAGCCAATGCCTATGAGGTTTCTTTCTGATGTGATGAAAATGTTCTAGAATTAAATATTGGTAATTGCTACACAACTCTGAATACGCTAAAGATCACTGAATTGTGCACTTTAAATTAGTGCACAATTACATTATGCTATATAAACTATATCTCAATAAAACTGTCACAAAAATACAATTAGACTGTGTGACTTGGCATAGCATATACACACAAAACATCATGTACTGTCATAAGAGTTCTGATGTATTTCCAAGTCATTTAAAAATGTTACCTGCTACCTAGAAGCAGAACTATCCCCTGGCCAGTATTTTAGAATATGTGATTTGTAGTACACATCAGGGATGCCCATTTTCTATATTTCATACAATGTTAGATACTGTTATATGTCAGTTATCATGATCACATCCTTCTTAACTTTGGATGGTGGCAGGATGGCTGATTATAGCTAAGTTAATCCAGTTCCCTCTCCTTTATTTTAGAATATAAGTCCCCAGAGGATAGAACATTCACATCTGTCTACATTTTCAACAACCACTTATTGGTCATTTAATAAAAACAATTATATGATGAACTACCCATGACATAATTGAGGGTAATGAGGGAATGGCACATCTTGTACTAGGCCTCCAGAAAGAGAAGCATAGATACCAGTGCTCATAACTTGCCATATTGCTATAGCCTTTGATTTCTACCTTTTAGGCATGCAGAAAATCTTCAGTTACATGAATTAAAACTTCTCACAGACAAAACTCATGGCAGAGTACTAATAATATTAATAGATGCCACCACACTTACTGTGTCCTCTTTTTCAGCTCCTATCTCTTATTTCTAAAATACCAAAATGCCTCTTTCATACTCAGTATGCCATCCAATTTGATGTCCCAGTTTATCTCTAAGGCTCCTCCCTCCTCTTCTCTCCTGCTTACGCTGGGACTTTGGTCCCTTCACAATCTTCTTTCTTACTCATACTCGGTGTCTCCCTCTCTATTGGCTCCTCATTCTTTGTCTTCAAACAAACACAAGTCTCTTGCAGTGGCTCACGCCTATAATCCCAGCACTTTGGGAAGCTGAGACGGGCGGATCACAAGGTCAGGAGTTTGAGACCAGCCTGGCCAACATGGTGAAACCCCATCTCTACTGAAGATACAAAACTTAGCCAGGCATGGTGGCACGTGCCTGTAATCCCAGCTACTCGGGAGGCTGAGGCAGGAGAATCGCTTGAACCCAGGAGGCGGAGGTTGCAGTGAGTCAAGATTGCGCCATTGCACTCCAGCCTGGGTGACAGGGTGAGACTTTGTCTCAATAATAATAATAATAATAATAATAATAATAATAATAATGATGTCTCTCTTCTTTTGAAAAATTTGTAAAAAAAAAAAAAAAAGGAATAACATGACCCAACTGCCCTTTTGTCTAATTATCATACTATTTATCTCCTTCCTTTCCTTGTCGAACTGTTTCTATCAACTGTGCTATTGTTTCATTATCCACTTACCACCTAAGCTATTACCATCTGCATTTCCCCCTTACCACTTGATTATTCCATTCTCCTAAATACGTACTCCTCAAGATCACTAGGAGTGATTTTTCTTGTTTTCCAAGGTCTGGCTCAAACTACTTCTCCAAAAACAGTCATATTTTCATCTTCTTCTTTTAAGCCTGTTAATCACCTAACCATCTTATTTTTATTTCTGTACAACAGTTTGTTGCATGTTGTTTGTATTGTACGTGTTTGTATGCATGTTTCTTCCAGCTGTCCTATGTAATGGGAATCTGCTCAAGGGCAAGCACTATGTCTTCTGCTTTATTTGTTAGCTTTCCACAGTACTTAGTACAGTTAAAGTAGCAGCTTGGTTGATACAGGATTAAAAAGTATGAGCTTCTGTGTTTCCGAATACTAAGAATTTCAGTTTTCTTCCCTTGTTATTAGTTCAATGGAGCATTTGAGGTGGTCAGGTATGGTTTCTCTTTCAACTCAACTTTTTAACTGTTATTTTTCCCTCACCTAGAACCAAGAAGAGAAGATGGTATCTGTGTATAGTTGTGGCTGACACTTTCAGTATAATTATAATGAAAATAGAAAATGACCATTAAAATGACTAAGGGAAAAATGGAAGCTACAAGAAGAATACAAAAGCAAACACAAGGACTCTTAATAATAAACATGTGGAGGCTAAAAAAGAATATGTGATTATCATCTAGGAGATTACAAAAGTTCCATGCAGGAAAAATGCAGATTTGTGCACTAAATTCTGGAACTCTAAAACTTCATATTCAAAAGTAAACTTCAAGTAACTAGAATTACATTGGACTCCACAAAAAAAGCTAGTAAATGTTTAAACTTCCTTTAAAAGTAATACAGGTTCAAAGATATAAATGGATACAACAGAATTAAATATATGCATGGCTGATAAACTTCTACAATGGACTAGCTCCTCCACAAAAATAAAATGTTGTAAAAATGTTATGGGAAGATCCCTTAGCTTTGATAGGACTAGTCCAGGAGGATAAACATGGCATTCTATAGCATACCACTTAATGACCCTGTCAGATACAGACTGTTAGACTAGAGGGACCACAAGACAGACCTATTTCTTATTGCATCACAGGAAAGGTGTATATTAGTTTTTTTTTTTTTTTTTTAAGTAAAATGAGGATCAAAATGAAACAAGAATGAACACTAAACACCAAGGACATTTAACGTGATTTTTTATACAATAAATAAGTTTGTCTTTCAGCATAGGAAACCCTTTCCACAAATCTGTTTTAGAAGTCAAGTCTCCAGTATGCTTTAGGAAAGCTTTTGTTAAAACTGAAGTATATTGATAAAGTGATTTAATATAGTTGAAAACAAGCTGCAGCACTCTAGCTGGGCCCTCTGAAGCCTTATGTTAGGGAAACATCTATATAGCATTATAGGAAACATTTACTGTAATTTGCCATCAATCTTTAAAAATAATACTGTTACACTCCCAACAATGTTGTCTTTGTTAGTGCATAACTTCTATTTTATTCATGTGGTTTGTTGTGCTTATATGAATTATTCCCAATTCTACCTCAATGTCTTGGGCTCTAATATCCTTTAAGTAAAAGATACTGAAACTATGGGTTGACTCAGAGGGCTGCCCAATATCCTCATGTCCTATGAACCAATATTGCAGAACCACAGAATTATACTGCAGGACTGCATTCCATCTGAATGCACAATGATTACCTGGGTGGGGTTGGTGCAGTTTTTTAGTTTGGTACCACATGATGAATCTTTATCTACTGACTGGGTCTGTGAAATAAACATCTGCAAAACCTTAAGTAAATTAAAATTTAACCTGTTATTTCAGGTCCACAATTGTCATCGTATAAAATGTTCCAAGGCATTTATGCCTCAGATAAAGAAAAAAAAAAAAAGCAACACACACACACACACACACACACACACACACACACACACACACACATCCCTCTTCTGGATAGGTTCACAATGAAAGGTGGCTGTAAATGGTACATTTTGCACTGCCATTTAGTTTTCAATTCCCAAGGGTACTTGTGGTATGTGTGTGTTTGTGTGTGTATCTTTTGCTTTGTGGAGGAGGGAGAATGCTCGCTGAAAGGAGATCTTAGATGTAAAATATAAGATTTGCCAAGTACTCTTAAGGAAGAGTACAGTATTTGAACTGTATGCATTGACATTTTTAATCAAGATAGCCATTATTTAAACAAACTGGCTTCGAGAAAGGAATTTTTTTGAAAAACGAAAGAAAAAGCCCAAGGAAGGGTGCTGAGCTAACAGTAAAGAGAAACTGGATCACTATCTCAGCTCTGTCTTTAGTTATGTTGATTGTCTATTGTGCAAGGCAAATCACATAACTTTCTTGTGTTTTCTTTTCAACTATAAAACATGGGTAACACAGCTGGGCGTGGTGGCTCATGCTTGCAATCCCAGCACTTTGGGAGGCCGAGGCAGGCAGATCACCGGAGGTTGGGAGTTCGAGACCAGCCTGACCAACATGGAGAAACTCTGTCTCTACTAAAAAAAAAAAAAAAAAAAAAAAAAAAAAAAAAAAAAAAAAAAAATTAGCCTGGCGTGGTGGTGCATGCCTCTAATCCCAGCTACTAGGGAGGCTGAGGCAAGAGAATCGCTTGAACCCGGGAGGTGGAAGTTGCATTGAGCCGAGATTGTGCCATTGCACTCCAGCCTGGGTAACAAGAGCAAAACTCCGTCTAGAAAGAAAGAAAAGAAAACAAAAGAAAAGAAAAGAAAAAAGAAAAGAAAAGAAAGAAAGAAAGGGTAACAATAGCTGCCACAGAATAAAATTATTATGTGAATAAAAGACATTAAAGTATTTTACAATTGTAAATGTGAAGTGCAAGCTGCTAGTGTTATATACATGTCAAAACTCCAAACTTATAAGGTAGGAAACTGGGAATTAATTGTTTGAATTACAACGGAATTCTCTGCAAGTACTTTAAATGGCAAATGTGGTTTACAAACTTTATAGACATACATTTCAACCTCTTTCCAGGAGTATATCCCTTTTGTAAAAATAGGTCCACTTTTACTTGTATTGGCTCATTATTCTTCCTTAACTACAGAATTTGAATTCACTAACTCATAGTGTGTACAGTTGAAAGGGATCTTAGAGATAAGTCAGCCTTGTGTTTTGTCAAAGCTTTAGCAGCTGCTCAGAGAATAGAGGGCAAATAAAGCAAAGAGGAAGGGAATGGGAGTTTTGCCAGGAATCTGCCCCCTTCCCTCGCTGTATCTGGAGAAACTTGGCTTTTATCTGTTTTCTATTTAAATTTGTAATTTCTGGGTAAGATTTAATTTGTAAGAAGGTTTTCTTTGCCCACTAGCCCCACCTCTTTTCTGCCCCTAGAAAGGGTTGAAAGCCAATTCCCTTATTTTTCAGATGAGAAACTGGAGCCTAGAGAGGTGAGGCTATAGTTACTGTTAGGTCTTGGCTCAAGCATCTTCACGACAGGCTATAAATTGTGTCATATCAATCAGCTGTATTTTGTTTACATGGTCGTATATTCAGCAGACACTGACTGGAAAAATGTCATTTTTTTCCAACTTTGTGGAGATAGATCGTGCAGGATGAATTTAAAAGAAATGCCACTTTCCCCCAAGGCCAGGCTTTTGCAAAATTGTAATGGAGATAAAGACTGCTTTTAGTATTCTTTAGTTCTCTCTTTCCCCACCCATCCTTCTTTGTTCCCAGTGTTCTATTTTGGCATTCAACCTGCAGGAATTCAGTATCCTCGACTACCCAATAAATTTCATCTTCATTTATATTGCTACTGACAATACACGACTTTACCTGAGCCCTAATGCTCCTGGAAAACAATTTTGCTTAAGAAATTCCCCAACCTTTTGTTTTCCGAAATTCTCTCACTTTTTTGTGTCCTGAGAAATGACTTATGCAAAAAAACCATAACATCGACAACAAACAAACAAAAGCCCAAACAAACACATACAAAACACCCTTTCCTAAATGACTTAAGATAAAACTCTCTGTCCCTTCTTTCCCGTGATTTCCCTAAGACTCATCTATAATTACACCACTGAAAAGACCAAACACAGACTTTTCCCCTATTGCCTGAACCCACTGAAAGGCCATATACAGACCCTCCAATCTCCCGTTCTTTGTCTCATAAATAATTAGTTGAGATTAGAACTGTCTGTTTCCCTGAAACTAGCTAGACACAGAGATACACATTTCCTGTTCAGCTAACCGATACTTCCCCTGATTGCAACACGATCCCACCAGTAAATCATCTCACATGTAACCCATCTACCCCTGCCTATATAAGACCAAGACAAAACCTCCCTATTGCAATAGCCTGAATAAAATCAATTTCTTTACTTGTTCAGTTTTTCTCTGTGATACTTCCTTATTGAAAACCTTTTCAGAAATTTATATATTTAGTTTATCTTATACTATTACAATAACAGGTGAAAAATACAAAACGTGAAACTCAGCACCTTCTCTCCTAGTCCCAGCTCTTTCTATGTGATCTCAACTTTTCTGGACCTAATTTTCTTCATTTCTAAATAAGGATATTGGATTTGATAATCTTTAAGATTTTAACATTCTAATTTGTTGATAAATTATGTGAGGTAGTTATTTTTAATTTTATTTACAGACATTACATAACTCAGGTCTAGGAATAAAGTCTTTTATTTGCTCATATCCTCTGCTCTGTTTAAAGCAGTTGTTACATAATGTTTACTGGTTAAATAGTTATAGGCCAGGCACAGTGGCTCACATCTGTAATCCCAGCACTTTGGCAGGCCGAGGCAGGTGGATCACTTGAGGTCAGGAGTTTGAGACCAGCCTGGCCAACATGGTGAAAACCCATCTCTACTAAAAATCCAAAAATTAGCCAGGTGTGGTGGTGGGCACCTGTAGTCCCAGCTACTTGGGAGGCTGAGGCAGGAGAATCGCTTGAACCTGGGAGGCGGAGGTTGCAGTGAGCCGAGATTGTGCCATTGCACTCTAACCTGGGCGACAGAGCGAGACTCCATCTCAAAAAAAAAAAAAAAAAAAAAAGTTATGACTAGTTTGTAAGCCTCTAATGTAGTGCGGGACTATTTTGGTACAATACTTTCAATTTTATAAATATTTATTTAATAATGACAACTAAGATTTTTCTGGTAGATTACAGCATGTGGTTGTGACTTATATCTACTTATTGAAATTCTAGCGTGTTAGCATACTAAACATCTATAATCAAATACTCTTGTTTTATATATATATACACATACACACATATATATGTGTATGTATATATAATATGTGTGTGTGTGTGTGTGTGTATATATATATATATATATAAAACAACTGTTAATGGGAAACCAATTCCAGTAGAATTTGATGTTTCTTTAAAAAGTGTCATTCATCATTATCTGATGATGATAGTGATAATAGTTTCAAAATAATAGATTTTATATTGGTAAGTAGAGACCAAACTTTAAAGAGAGAAAATATTTCAATCTCTAGAAGGTCATCATTCACTGCAAAGTTCATACTGGTTTGAAAGCAGGTTCTATAGCACCTAACAGAATGTCAATGAAGTTCAAAAACCTCAAGGCAATTTTCCAATCTTTTGGTCCAATAGTAACTGCTGCT